>NC_090663.1:1556653-2208419 GCF_013368605.1 Nyctibius grandis | reverse complement strand
TTGAGCTTCTCATGCAATGCCTCTGTGACATGACCCATGGTAGCTGGCTGGCACCTTTCATAGCCTCAGGGCACTTTGAGCTGTTGGTTTGCCATCCTCACAAAACTGAGGACTTGAGAAGACACTGCAATGGGAATCGAGGGTCTCGTTGACCTGTGATGCTTATGGACAGCTAACATCCTAAGGAGTCTTTAAAGCAAGATATAAATCTAGGGGATGTGATGATGTCTCTTATTTGGATTTTTTTTTTTTTTATTTAAGATAAATCTGCCAGAAAGTGTAAACAGACCATTGGTCCTGATGTGGGACATGCTAATGGACTAGGTAACCTCTGGAGGTTCCTCCATCTCTGGTAGTCTATGAGTAGGATACTCCACATCTATTTTTCACATCATACCAGTCCTAAGGATAGGTAGTGCGGGGTTGGCCATCATCCTGACCACCTAGAAAAAGTCTGTCTCTGCTGGCTGTCAATCACAGAAGGAAACGTCAAAAAGTGGCATTTCAACAACACCACTAGTGAGTTGTAAGAGACACAGGAGTGGACCCATGAGAGACTGCAGGAGTGGGTACTCCTGGAAAGCAGCTGCCACGTGCATGCCCATCCTACACAGAGGCTCAGCCCATGCAAGAAGATTAAAGGCCGGTGGAGACCTGGCTTGCTGGAGCCAGTTGTGTAGAAGAATAAAGCATGACTACAGGACTTGAAAGGAAAGCAGCAGAAGGCAATTCACAGCATGACCTCATGATGTTGAGGTAGTTCCTTGCCTTTGAAGAGCTGAGCGTCAGGGTTTAATCCCTTTCTCACCTGTGGCTCAGAGGACACAAGTTTTGCAGAGTTGCAGCTAGTAGTGTCACTTGGTGCACAGATGGCTCCGTGGTCTCTCAGAGGACACCAATGTGTCCTCTGAGAGACATAAAGGGGAGATGTTCACAGCAGCTCAGTGCATCGCTATGGCACTTTGAAGGGAGGTGAGGGACTTTCCTGACTGTAGTGCTACCTCCTTGCCTGCTTTTCTGATCTGGGTGAGCCTCTTGGCAGTGAAGATTTCACATGCAAGTCTCAGTTTAGGGTGTGACTTGGCCCCCTGAACACAAGACTTGGATCTTGGCATGTTCCGTTGCACAGCGCTGGATTAAGACAACCAGGTGCTACAGCCCTGAGGACCTCAAGGAGCGGAACTTTGGATAGGAGGCAGCCAGGAGGATTTCTGTGCATGTCTTACACATCCACAGGTGTACATTTGAAAACAAGAGCGGTTTCATATTGGACCAAAACCCAAGAAAGTTGCTGCCATTTCTCAGCAACATCTGGAGCAACAAAGCAATGAAAGGTGTTCTGCAGGGAATGTGAATGAAAAGCCCTGGATCAGCTGCTGCTAAGCCTTTCTGTGCATCCAAATGCTAGGAACTAGCAATGTTCCTTGAAGGAGCACAAACCAAGGAATAAATAGGCTGCTGCAAAGCCAAGGCCTGAATACTCAGGGAGAATCTGGAGCTATTCCTGTGCCTCCTGTGGTGGTCAATCTCGGTAAGCATTTATCCTTGGAAACCTTCTCACTCTTCCTTACCATCTTCTTTCTTGGCTTGACCTAACTAGGGGTTCAGCCCCCCCGAAGAAAGCGCTGGGAGTCTTTAGCTTACCTCCTCAAGGGAAGACCTCTGAACGCTCAGGTAGTCCAAGGTCACGCACCTGCCTTCCTGTGCCCCGAGAGACCAGAGAGTCATTTGCTCTCACCCTCCAGCTGGGCTCTGGCTGCAGCTCAGTAGAGTGGGTCACTTCACCAGCCTTTGCTTAAACCACCTCTCAGCTGAGTAATTAGCACTTGGCAGGAGACAATGTCCTTCACATGCTAATCTGGACACAGGCAATTGCCTCCACCAGCTTTTCCAGGAGGGGAATGTCAGCAATCTACTCCCTTCCTATGACATGATACCTGACTCAGCCTTTCCAAAAATTGGCTGGATATTTATGTTCCCAGGGTGGTATCTAGCAAACCTTTTCTATCCTATCTTTTCCTTGCATAACTAATGAAACCCCCTGATTGAAGACCCTCTACCTTTCTGCGAGACCAGCAGATGCTCAAGTAACATGTGGGAAGGGGTTGCATTGGGCTGTCATTGAGTCCTGCCCACGGGCTCACGCCTTCATCCCTCATGGAGGAAGGTTAGCTTGGAGTGGGACAAAGTTGGCCTCTGGTTGTTTGGATGTGACAAAAAAAATACCTACTCCAAACACTTTACAGGACCGTGAATATTGATGCTAGGGTTGGGACACGACGCAAGCCAGCTGTAAACAAAACGCAACATGTGTTTCTTCCTGAACACCATCAATACATGACACATGTTTCTCTAAAAAGGAGGGCTCGAGGGGTAGCTGAGAGCTTGGAGACACACACTGGTTGCACGCTGGCCACAGGTTCAAGTGGGTGGATAATCCCTGCGAGCCAGTTCATAGCATGGTTACTTGGTCCACCCCAGAGGTGCTTCAGGATCCTCTCCGTTGAACAAAACCAACCACCTTCTTGCCAGTGCTCTGGTTTCTTCAGTCTGAATCAGGCGGGTTGTCCTTTGGGTCCTGAGCAACCCTGGAGACAGTCAGAACTCCACATCCTTTGACATGTCCTGTCAAGAGCCCCTCAACATAAGTCAGGGCTTCAGGAAACTTACTGACAGCTCATCCATCAAAAGTCTTTCCCTTCTTGGCTGGGGCAGGCAAAAGCTTTTCCTTTGCAGCTCTCATTTCTTGGCTCGACTCTCTCTGTCACCTTTTCCAAGGGAATGGTCCATAGCTCCAACACTGTCCACAGAGAGTTGGAGAGACAACAAACAAACTGTGGGGTGGAAAGGTGGCCAGGACCAAGAATGAGCTGGTTGTCGACAATGCCGATTGTATAAAATCAAATAAATTGGCAGGTGGATGAGGAGGAGGAAGGGATGCCCACACGGTCACCTCTCCTTCTCATCCCCTCCCTCCTCCCCTCCCTCACCCGGAAAAAGTTACTGGTCTGGTTGTTTTGTAAAGAAACAAACAGGAAGAGAGTCTCTGCCTGGCATATGCCTGCCCAGCTTCACATCTCAGAGAGGCTCAGCGCAGCAAGAGTGAGGAGAAACCACATCTGCAGCAGAGAGGCTGCCCAGCAGGAGGGAGCTGCTGGGCTGGAGGTCCCTGATGACAGACGATTGGAGCCCCGCAGGAGCCTCTCCTCTCCGGCCACCTGCAAGAGAAAGGAGGCGGCACAGGGTGAGTGGTGTGGTTGTTCCCCACCTTGGTCCCTCTGAGGATTTAGGGCTTGGGGACCATGCAGCCTTCCTATGTGTGTGCATGTGCAGAGGGATACAGGGCCCATCTCAACACCCCAGCTCTAGTCTGGAGGTCACCTTATCTCTGTTGGACATGGTGGTGAAGGTGGTGGTAAGTGCCATGGCATACAGCAAGGTCATCTCATGGGCACAGCACTGGGCTTGCAGCCCACAAGTTTGGACACTGGTTGGAGGTGTCATTGTGTGAGGCGGGTTGTGCCTGGATGCTCACACCAGTCAATGGAGATCCATGCAGCCCATGGAGCCACTGCTGGCCAGTGGCTTGACCCAGTGGCCTCTCCAGGTGGAGATGTCCCTTGGGTATTGAAGACATCTCCATGGGGATGGCAGATATTTCACCAAACAGCAGCTGGGAGCCAGGTAGGTTACTCCAAAATACAGTGCATGTGTTTACGCGACTGAGTCCTACCCTGAGTGCCTACAACCTGCAGACAAACTGCACCCTTCTCCTTTAACAGTGCATTGACATCTGTGGCCAAAAATTTGCTTTACTAGAGACTTGTATTTGCATTAGTTGATAACTGAGATAATTTAGAGCCAAGGCTCCGCACTGCCATGAAGATGGGAAGCAGATGAACTAATTGGTCCATCGTAGCTTTCCTTCTCGGGTCCAGGGGCACCAACCTCATTAAACATTGAACAGGGTCTAGGTTTGGAGTTGAGTCCAAAGTCAAGCCCCAACTCCCCAGTTTCCCTTGCAGTGTCATCAGGGCCCATGGTCCAACAGCACTCCTGCTTCAGCAGAGGGGTGTGTGCTGGTGTCACGTGGAGGTTGGCGATGTGGTAGGGCAATCCTTGACTGCAGTTGCTTCCTCCAGCTTCCCACTTGCTGGTGGCAGCAGCAGTTGGCTATCAGGGCTGGACTGTCAGTGATGAGGGAGGTTCACAGCTTCTCCATCACTTCCAGGATAAAGAGTTCTCACTGCAAGGTCTGGACCTCAGACCACTACTTGGATTGTACTAAGGTCTGGGGAGCACCGGCAAATCCTCCAGATCTCCTGGGTGCAAAGTTTATGGCCTGATGAAAGTATGCCTGTGCTGTGCATGGTCACCAATGCCCCGAAAAGCAGTGAGGGAAGCTGAGGCCACATTTCTGCACCTCCAGACCTGCTGCTCTGTGAAAACAGAGTGGAGGGAGGTCATCTGGATGTTTTCCCAGCAAAAGAAACAGGGAAAAGGCTTTAAAAAAACCTGTGTGTGGAAGTTCTCTGAAGGTATTGGCTAGCCCAGTGCAAAGCCCACGCTCAGTCCCTGGAGTCTAGTTAACTGACAGCTTCTGTTACCTGAATGTTCAGCAAATCAGGGTCACTATTAATTATTCAATAGTAAAATAATTCAATCTGAAAATTACCTTGGTGAGTGGCAAATCAAGGTCATTGCTTTTTATTTAAAAATAAAATATTTAATGCCTACTACTGCCATCATCAGTAAACTAAACTGTTATTTGTTTTAAAATAATTTCAATTTAATATTACCGTGATACTAACAATCTGCTGATGACTAGAACCTTTCAGATGAAATTTTCCAGTGCTTAGCAGACCTTGGTCAGTTAAGCCTCAATGTTATGACCTCCAGGATCCTCACCTAACAAGGGAAGAACCTGCATCCCAGGCAGCTGAAATGCTTGTCTGAAGCTGTGGGGCTGCCCTGCAGGAGGGTGAGGAGCCAAACCAGTGGCCCTGGCTGCCCTTCTGCATTCCTGAAAAGCCCATGGGTTTCCCAGTACTTCTAGAAAATCCATATCTCTCTGTAGCACCCATGAAAGAAAAGAGAAGGTGACCAACAGGCAGGAGGGCTGAGTCAGGGATAGGAGCATGTAGCCCTGTGCTTGTTGTTGGGAAAGAATAAGTCAGGGCATGAAGAAGAGGGTGAATCAGGGACTCCAGGAGGTGGAGGGGAGGTTGGATGTCTGCACGTAGCTGAAATGACACAGATGGAAGTGGGAGCTGAGGTGAGGAGGGCTGGAAGGATGGAGGAGGTATAGACATGGCCAAGCATCTCTTAGGGCCAGGTCAGCCCTCTCCTACCTTGGTGGGCTGGAGGTGCTCGAAGATGTTCTCTCTGAGGGTCGCCACGGCTCTGTTGGTGTTTCTCTCCTGCTTGTACATCTGTGTGGTGGGGGGGATGGATGGGGCCACAGCTGCATTCAGGTAGGTCCCATTGCCAAAGGCCAGAATGGCATTTTCTTTGTGTGGGAAAGAGATGGAGAAAAGTGTTGTCAGGGTGGTATTTCCAAGGGAGAGCTCACACATCCCTTCTCCAGCCTCCTTTGACTGCATCACCCAAACGCATGCCTGAGGGCCTTCAGAGCTCCTTTGTTGAAAACACAGGGAGCTGGACACCTACAGGCTCTTGAAGACCAGGGCATCTTCATACCCTCACTTAGAAGAAGCCTCACTGGCTTGTGGTCAGTGCTGCTGGAGCAGCAATGGGCTGGGCGATACTTACGGAGACAGATGTTGTCGGTGAAGAGATGCAGAAAGCTCTCACACTCTTCCTGCCGGTTGCCACTGGCGTTGCACGTGCACCAGGGAGCTATGCTGGAAGTTGAGTTGTCGATGTAGTTGGGTGTGATGGGGCTGCCTGCCAGCAAGGATGGAGAAGTGTTACCACAAGGCTGATACTTCAAGAAGGAACAGTGATTCCCTCCTTGCAGCTCTCCTGGGTTGCTCTGCTTACAGCCTCAGCTGAGCCCCACCATGATGGTACCTTTTAAGTGCTGGTGTCACAAGTCTGTTTTGCTCCCAGGGAGGAGAAGAGGGGCAGCCACAACCCTTTTGTTCACCCCACCACCAACAAAGCCTTCAGTCAATTACAACGTGCTATCAGCCCAAGGAATGGGCAGCTCCTGGGAACTCAGGTTCACAGAACCACAGAATCACAGAATCAATTAGGTTGGAAGAGACATCTGGGATCATCAAGTCCAACCATTGCCCTGACACCACCATGTCAACTAGACCATGGCACTAAGTGCGATGTCCAGTCTTTTCTTAAGCACCTCCAGAGATGGTGACTCCACCACCTCCCTGGGCAGCCCATTCCAATGTCTAATGATCCTTGCTGAGAAGAAATGCTTCCTACAATAACATTCCTTCCTTAATAACATTCAAAAACTATATGCAAATGTGCATAAAGGTTTCCACACAGTCAAAGATAAAGCCAAACTCAATCTCCAGAATCATCATAGACAACAAAGGAAGGATTAAACCAGAATGAAATCTTGACCCAAAAAGCTGTCAATCTATCCCATCCGTCAGGATGGACTAAGTCCAATGGCCATTGGGCACTTCCCTTTGGACTCTCTATGTGCTTTTGCTAACAACTGCCACCTGGGTCTCTGCAGCATCTGAAAACCCAATTTGACATCCTCTGAAGTCAACAACGTGGCAGTGGATGGTGATTTCCAGTGGCATCATTGGTGATGGCATTAGGGAACCCCTGACAGAGCAGATGCCCTGGCACAGTCCATTTGTTTCCACCTGAGAGAGAAGCTGGGATCTTGCAGCAGCCCATCGTGCATGGTTTTTCTCCCTCCACTGCATAGATCCTAAAGTTACCCCATGCTCATGGCTTAGGCTCCTTCTCTAGTCACTGCAGAGAGAAAGCCCAGCATCTCCCTGACATCCCAGTCTCAGCTCTCCACCTTACTGTCCTCATAGCTTTTATCTGGCCAGCTTAAGAGGAGATGTTTCCCACCCAGAGGAGATATTTCCCACCCAGAGAGCGGGAGAGGGACCAGCCGAAGGATGCACCCTCTTACCTATGATCCCTGTGTACGCCAGCAGACAGGCAGCGTAGCTGTCCCTCCGGCACCCGCTGGCAGCCTGCAGGGACGGCTGGCAGTTGAACTGGAACTCTGCGTAGCGTGACCTGATGGAGTGAGAGCGCAAAATGGGACAGATTAGCACAGATATTCAGGGCAAAAAGGGATGTAATAGCACACTGGTGGTGTTTACAGAAGGGAACATGCTTGCAAAATCCTTTGCTGCTGTAGGTGTTGGAGCGAGTCCAGAGGAGGGCGACCAAGCTGGTGAAGGGTCTGGAGGGTCTGACCTGTGAGGAATGGCTGAGGGAGCTGGGGGTGTTTAGCCTGGAGAAGAGGAGGCTCAGAGATGACGTTATTGCAGTCTACAACTACCTGAAGGGAGGTTGTAGCAGAGTGGGAGTCGGCCTCTTCTCCCAGGCAACTAGCGATAGGACAAGAGGACACAGCCTCAAGCTTCGCCAGGGGAGGTTCAGGTTGGACATTAGGAAGCATTTCTTCTCAGCAAGGGTCATTAGCCATTGGAAGGGGCTGCCCAGGGAGGTGGTAGAGTCACCATCTCTGGAGGTGGTGGGGTCACCATCTCTGGAGGGGTTTAAGAAAAGCCTGGACATGGCACTTAGTGCCATGGTCTAGTTGCCATGGTGGTGTCAGGGCAATGGTTGGACTCGATGATCCCAGAGGTCTCTTCCAACCTGATCAATTCTGTAATTCTGTAATTCTCCCCACACAGCCTCTCTCTTCCAGATGTTTTGTCAGTGCTCCTGGTCAGTGTCAGCACTCTGACTTGCTCTTTCCTGCCCACTTCTCTCATCGTCCCCAGTCTTTTTTTCTCTTCTTTGTTCCCATGTTTGCCTTGTACCAACCCCTTTTTCCTGTGCCATGGCCAGGCTAATTCTTCTTGCCCAGATTTTTGCTGCATTACTTAGGGGCGGGAGGTACTGATTGCAGGGTTTGTATTATTCGTGTCAGTAGAGCCCACCCCTCCAAGCTGGGAAATTCAAGGGGTTACAGCTGTGGAGAAGCTGTGGGAGGACTAAGCAGTGCAGGCAGGGTTAGCCCTGGAGAATTTTACTCTATTTTTTTAAAGTGCCATGATTTGTTCCTGTCTGTCCTTGTGGTTTCTGCACTGCTAGCTTTGACCGGGTCACATGTCAACCCCTTGCTCCCGCCATGTCTCTAGAGGATGTTTTATATTATATATTCAGAGACCAAGGAACCAAATAATTAACAGCTGGGCTGCTTGCAGGAAACGGTTTCCAGCCTCCTGGGAAGCAACACTCTCCCCTTTGAACCTTTTCTTCCCTGCTGGGCCTGCTTGTCTTGTTAGGGAGAGGGCAGTACCCCTCCGTTTCGGATTCCCTGGGTAGCTGGGGGAAAACTGAGCAAGAGCTGCGTGGCTCAGAGGCTTTGCATCTTTCAGAGACAGCTTCAGATGTTCTTCATCCACGTTTCTGGGGTGCAGAGGGGTGAGGGTATTAATTAGTACTAGTCCATCCTTCCAAGAGGACTCTGCTGCTCTCACCTCCCTTTGTGAAAAGACATAATTTTTTTAATTGTAATTTAAAGATGACGTGCTGGTAGGGGATGGCTGCTGGAAGTTCAGCCCAGGAGGTCCCAAAGCCCACAATAATTAGAGCCTGGGACAATACTGGGGAATGTGTCCTACACTTGCTCTTGTGCTCTTCTCCAGGTGTCTGCTCGTGGCCACAGGTGCACACATGACACTGGGCTGGGACCACCACGCTTGGTGTAGTACGGCTGCCATTATGGTCTTACACCTCTTACTAACAGATGGGCTCCACTCCTGAGAGCTGTATGTGGATTAACCTTCTGGAATATCAAAGACTTTTTGAGAAATGAAAGGGTGAAAATAATACAGCTGAGGGTGAAAATAGTACAGCTGAGGGTGAAAGTAGTACAGATGAGGTTTCAGCTTGGAGAAGACTGAGAGGGGATCTTATCAACACTTACAAATACCTTAGGGGCGGGTGTCAAGAGGAGGGGACCAGAGTCTTCTCAGTGGTGCCCAGTGACAGGACAAGGGGCAACGGGCACAAGCTGAAACATGGGAAGTTCCATCTGAATATGAGGAGGAACTTCTTTGGTGTGAGGGTGCCAGAGCCCTGGCACAGGCTGCCCAGGGAGGGTGGGGAGTCTCCTTCTCTGGAGATATTCAAAACCCACCTGGACACAACCCTGTGCAACATGCTCTGGGTGACCCTGCTTTGGCAGGGGGTTGGACTGGATGATCTCCAGAGGTCCCTTCCAACCCTTAACTATTCTGTGAAAAACACTGAGGGGGTATGCCTGTGAGTGTGCACATTGGGATGGGTCTGTGCATGTGTGCATGCATGGGGCTTAAGTGGAAACAGAGGAGGAAACCACCCTGGCCACATACCACATGGTGGACCTGAAGTGACAACTGTGACTCTGAGACTCCTATTGCAACCACTAGAACATCCAGCTTTGTAGTAGAAGTATATATTTTTATATATATGTGATTAATTTTTCTAATAAAATAAAAAAGCAAGCCATAGGTTTAGGGTATCTACAAGTGCCTGTGACTGTTAGGATAGTTTGGGTGATCCTGTAGGATGCTCTGGGCTAGGGGAGCTAGACAGTGAGGAGACAGATTGATGAAAGTGGTTGAAATCACTCCACACCACATCCTTGCTTAGCTTGCACCTTCCTGGAACTATTTCCATAGCAGGTCTTTCTTTAGGACCAAAGCCAAAACCCCATAGAAATGGTCTAAAAACCTCCAGCACAAACATCTCAGATCTTCTCCTGTCTGTTAACACCTTCTGTATAGAGTATGAGACAAGGACATGGGTCATGGGAAGGAGCCACTCAGGCAATGGCCTGTCAGTGGGTTGTGGTGTGTTGGGTGCCTCCAGACAGGGGTCTTCAGGTGAGTGCACTGGCTCTGGGCACCAGGCTGTCACTTGGTGCACGAGCCCCAGGCTTGCCTGAGGGACAGCTCTTCGTGTCGGCCACCCTGGTGTGCAAACGTTACCTGCAGACGTAGTTTTCCCGGCAGGAGTCCAGAGGCGCCAGGCAGTTGGGCTTCTCCTTGGACTCGTAGGAGCAGGCAGGAACGATGGTCTGCCGCCGGCGTTCGGCACAGGCCGTGTCGTCGCAGGGGCAGAAGAGCAGCTCGTGGGTGTACTCTGGCGGCACGCGGTCGAAGAACTTGCGCAGAGCCTTGTGGCACTTGGAGCGGTTGCAGGTGTCGGCCCGGGCCAGGCGGCGTATGCAGAAGGAGACGTACTCCGTCCGCAGCCGCTGGCACACCTCGTCCACGTTGCAGGCTTTGGCGGCATCCAGGCACCGGTTCACCTGGGTCACCTCGTTCTCAGACCCTGCAAGGTGGTGGGAGATGGTGATGGGGTTTTGCGCTGACCTCCCTGCCAGCAGCACCACCCTATGCTGAGACCTTCATCTCTGTCCTGCTCCCATCCATGGCCACCCCAGTGAGGCCACCACCCGCTCTAGGAAGGCAGTGGCCAGCATGAAGTCCACATTTGCTCTTGTGTCACAGCAGAGCCAAATCCCCTTTCCCTACTCACCTTTCCCAAGAGGTACCATGGCCACACAACAAACCTCACAGCCCAGAGCCTGCTCGACCACACTCCTACATCTAATGAATGAAGCTTTGCTCTACCCTGGGCACCTTATAACACTTTTCCAACATGACTTAACCAACTTGAGGCCTGGGAAGACAGAAATGATTAGAAAGTGCATCTACTTATGGCCATAAATGGATCCACCAGTGTGATGGGATCTCTTGTAGAAGTCCAGGATTAGCAATCTGAGTGGGAGAGCAGGAGTGTGCTGTGGGGCTGCAGGGAAGGTGGAGGAAAACTTGTAGCAGGGGGAACAATCAGGAAAATAAAGCAAAAACTGTGGTGACAGATGAGAAACAGTCTTCGGTAAGTAAACAGGGGTCTCATGAGTTTATACACCAATGACCTCCTCTGCAAGTAGGGGAATAGGTAAGAGTGAAAGATATTTGTGTAACAAGGATTTTAGGGCTCCTTCAAAGATGGTTGGGGCTCTTTTTATAGAGGGGGGAAATTCTAGAAAGTCCCTGGTAGGAGTTGGTTGAGACATTAGGCTCGGTCTGATCAGAGAGATAAGGTGAGGGTCCTCCAAATATGAGAGAGAAAATTAATTTGAAGCCATTTTTCACCTCTCTGAATTAAGCCCATGACCTGAAGCACAATAGAAGGACTTTCTCCCCAGCAGAGGAGGATTTTTCACAGAGGAAAAATCCCCAAAATGATAAATTTCCAATGCAGAGTCAAGCCCTGTCTTTGGCCAGGAGTTAAAACCAGCCAGTCGCTGCTGACAAGTGTTAAAACATCGACAGTCTCTGTGAGCACTTCACAACTGGCTGCCCTCCTTCATTTTCACTGACGTTATCAGATTCTCCTTCTCTGAGCGTTTATTTTTCCCTTCCCATTGTCCCCACTGCTTGTGATGAAGCTGGAAGTAAAAATTCCAAGTTTTGAGGTTATTTTATGATGGGTGAAACTGATGCTTGGTGTGTTCCTACCACGTAGGTACTTCCCTTTAAAAATGTCCAGAGATTAATACTATTGGAGCATCATTTTACGCTGGGGAGCTGTCAGCAAATGTGTAGGAAACAGTTATGTGGAAGGGTTTCATTACCCATTCAGTTAATGAATCACAGGGAACACGCCAGCTTTGCTCCTCTTCCCACGCAACAACAGAGGATGTGCTTTTTTTAACTCACCACTACAATTAGAGCAGAGGGATATAATTCTGATGGCACATTTTTAATAGTGGCCATATATTGTTTATGTAAAATTGGATTAAAAATGTCTGTTGCTCTGATTTGGCGTAGGGGCATGGGGATGTCATGTTTCAGCAAGTTATTGGGAATTTATTTTTTTTTGTAGATTTGAAAGAGGGTCCTTTGGCAATGTATAATCCTGGGCACTGGATAGGCACAGAGTGGCAGGTCATAAGATGTGTTACAGAAGACGTTGATGAGTATAAATAGGGGAAAAAAAAGGTTCAATCAAGAAACATCACATCCCTACACGGATGCTGAGTGCTTTGGTACATATCCCTGCTGCTTGGGGCCCATTCGCTTTGCTGCCCAACCAGTTTCAGTCTGCTTTAAAAAACTGACAATCTGTTAACCATGCATAAAAATCCCCATCCCTGGATTTTGCCATGCTCTGAAGAGCCCTGTAGGACTTCCAGTGAAAGAGGAAAAACTCTACTAAAGAAGGCCATGACCCAGCAAACAGCTTTGTCATGCTTCGCTTTCCACGCTCAAATCAGTCAAGTGGAGTCAATAAGATGTGAGGTCAGGGAGCACCCACCCCTTCCCCTCACTGCTCACATTGTCGAGGGCTGATGGGTTAATTTGCTCCTGGACATTTTCACCTAACAAAGCCTCGCTATGTTGGGGACTGCAGACATCCATCGACTGCGGGGACATGCTGCTCCTTACTCACTTGGGTGCACTCCAGCTGTGGATGCCACCCCAGAGTCAGGTGCACATTTGGGAAGAGCTGCAACAAGACTGCTGGTTTGGCACAGCTGCCAGAGACACACAAACTACCCATTACCTGCTCCCAGATGGGTAGTTCAGTAACAAAAATCGCCATCAGTAAAGCTTCCCTGCAGCTGTGGTGTATATGCAGAGCTGAACACTGGTTGTGGTGGCAGCTGTGACGTTGGTGACGGATGGCTTAACAGCCACCGCACTGACCTTTTAACTGCTGAGCTGGGGGTTCATGCCCTCGAGGGGGTTAAAAGGTGTCAGGCAGCTCTGCTCAGGTTATTAAGTGGATTACATGATGCAGAGCAGAACATGGGTCTGAGTCCTGAGGTTGCCCTCAGGGCATGGGGTTAAAGGCTGTGGCTGGGATCAACCAGTAGGTTGGGTTATTGACCTTTTTGCCTGCAGAATTTGACCCTGTGACTGATGTGGAAGTACTTTCTCATACCTAATGATACCCAAGCAGCCCCTGCTTGGCAGGGTGCCTGCATGGCACAGGTCATCCACCTGCTATGGAGAATCAACCCACCTGTGATGGCTCATAAGAAGAGGCCTTCCTACCATGTCCCTCAGTCCTAGCCCTTCACAGTATGGACATGGAAAACCCCAAAGACCGAAAGACCAAAAAGACACTGGAACAGGTTGCCCAGAGAAGCTGTGGCTGCCCCTTCCCTGGCAGTGTTTAAGGCCAGGTTGGATGGGGCTTGGAGCAACCTGGTCTGGTGGAAGGTGTCCCTGCCTGTGGCAGGGGGGTTGGAACTAGATGATCTTTAAGGTCCCTTCCAACCCAAACCATTCTATGATTCTATGATTCTAAATCACAAGTGCTTCTTCCTAAGACATGTTCTTCCACCAACAGTTCCTTACGGGAATCACAAGCAGCTCCTTGGAAAAATGATTGCAAGATCTCAGCAATGCTTTGTGAAGAGACCACAAAGGAATGCCTTGTCCATAGCACCTGATCCCACAACCAGTTCCCCGCAGACAGTGTAAGAGCATTGTCCCACCCACCTACCTGCGGTGATGGATGCCAGCCGGACATAATCAAAGCCTCTGATGAACGGCTCGTAAGGGGAACTCTCCAGTACATTCATGCCTGGGTTGAAAAGAGAAGTTAGTGAGAAGGCAACTGAGGCTCCTGAGGGATGTTTGAGATGTACGAGGTCCAACAGATGCAGTGCAGGTTTGCTTGGTGGGTCCGAAGGGACATGCACTCTAAAGGCCATAAGTAAATGGGTAGTCAGAGTCACAGGAACTGATGTATGGCCATATCCTTAGAGAGGGGAATAGGATGTAACTGGCTTTTAAAAATATATCACAGCTTTGGAGTAGGACAGCTTCTCAGGGAACTGTTGAGTTGCAATGCTCTATAGCTTAAGTCTTGGGCCCCTTTACAGGGATTGCCACTTAGGACACCAGACTGTAGCACAGGTTCTTACTCATGGGCAGAGTTCAAACCACCAGCTCCCTACATACGTGGGGTTTCCATCATCATTCTTGCTATTTCCTATATGTCCCTCTCCGGGTCAATGGTCCTCACCTGTTCCTAGGACACAGCCAGGACACACACGCCTTCATATTTATGAACATTTCTCCCCTTCTCCTTGCCAGCAGCCCCTTCTTACTTGGCATAGATCTAAAGACCCACAGCTCCCACAGAAACTTCCCTCTTCATTTTTAAGTTGCTGGGAAGCTGATTTTATTCAATCGGTGCTTCCCTTTCCTCCGCTCAACGGTCTGTAATGCCCTGTCATCCTGATGGATACCACAGAATATTATTGAAGCAAACAGCTCACTATCTTTTTTTTTTTTTTTTTTTATGAGACGTTTAGATGGATATGGACAGCAGCAGCAGATGTACTGGCTGGGATAAAAGGACTATCAAACCTCATGCTCCGGGCATATGCTGATCACCAGCTGCGGTCAGGAAGAAATAGCTCCCAGGGTACACAGCCCTGTGCAATTACCACAGGTGCATTACAAGGCAGCTTTACACCTTCATTGAAATATCTTGCATCGTTACTGACTGGAGAGGGGCCCATTTGTATGTTCAGCGTAGCAGTTTTATGTCCTGATGATATAGCACCTTATCAGAGAATTGTTATCGGGTTGTCATCATGTTATTGTGTCTCCAAATGGGAAGGTGGCTAAACACAGGCGCGCTCAAGAGAAGCTGAGTAAATAGTATGCTTTGTAAATTCCCTGAGCACACACTTCCACAATTGATTTTATAAGAGGGCTTCTAGGAAGCTTTTTACAGCCTCCTGGGTATGTACAACTGAGAAACAAAGCCCTACATGGAGCATGTGGATTGGCTTCCTTTCTCAGTCAGTTAAACACGTGTAAGGACTCTGAAACATGTGACTATTATGAAATATATTTCCCTGGGGAAATTAAGGCAAGGAAATCAAAGGTTTGAGAGTGTGAATCTGCATTGCAAGTGAACTCCGTGCTTGAAAAAGTGTGGGGCTCAGGACATGACAGCAGAGGAGAAGTAGGGCAGAGTCTTGGCAGTCTCTGATAACAGCCCTCTCACAGTCATCCCCAAGACGGAGGTCCCAAGCTGCTGGGCAGAAAGCCCATTCAACCTGGCCATCCAGCACCCACCTCCTACTCTCTATCTGGAGACCCTTGCCTGGCCCCTGCCTGTACTCAGCACTCCCTGCCATCCTCTCCCTGCTCTTCCAGCAGTGGTCCTGGAACTGGGAGTCCTCCTGACACCACTGTCCTGCACAGCCACACTGCAGATGGACTGTGACCAAAGCTTCAGGCCATGGAGGTCAGCGGGGAAGGGTTTGCAACTCAGCCTGTTAAGATGGAGAGAGAGGATTGGCACCTCTTCCTCAGGCTTCACTTCAATGCAAACAAGTTCACCTGGCAAGTAATTATGGGAAAGATTGGATCCTGGAGGGTGCTGAGGCCCCTTATTTCCCCAGTCAGTTCATATCACCATGCTCTGCACCCTGCAAGATGTGGCACCCAAAAGCTTTCTGGGAACTTGGTCAAGCAGTTCCCTTTCTGGCAAGCCCGTGCATTATAGTCTCCATCCTCTTTACTTTGCTTGGCCTTTTGGCCTGTGTTATCATCCCTGCACCTTTCCTTTCAGCTTTCAGCCAGCAGTGTTTTATTAATCTATTTCACAGCCCATGGCTGGAAGGTTCTGTTTTATTCCCCATTTTAATTTTCATGGTGCATAAAATACTCACCAGCCTGACAAGGAAGAGTTATGGCCACTGAGGTGTGCTTTTATGATGACTCTTAAAAAACGTCAAAATCCAAACTTACTAAATACTGGCTCTGGGAACACTTTAAATTCCAACTTGATGTCACCAGCCCCAAATCTTCACTAACCCAAAGACACTGGTGCATTTGAGAGCCTCCAAGAGAGTGTTTTTTTAAGTGCACGATGTTTTTTCCTCAATGCCTGTGCTTTGTATAGTGTTTCTGTAAAATCCACAGCTTTCATGGTATTGGCCAGCATACTTAGATGCAAAATATATCATGCATTTCCCCAGCGAAAGATCTCAATGTATACTGGGAACGTCATAAAGAAAGAGACCAGATTAAAAAAAAAAAAGGAAGGAGGTGTCTCAGGTTTTCAGGATTGCTTCCCTAAAAATGACATTACTGTGGGGGTCAGTAGGTCTTGAGAGGGAACAGAATACTACAGGAGTGACCTTTTTTGCAGCCAGTTTTGTGTTGGGAGCTGTGCAGAAAGCCCCAGCAGTAATTCCCTTTTAGGAAGGTCATCAGAAACGAGTACCCTGCTCAACTGACCTTCCATCAGCGTGTGGTGGATGCTCCAGTAGACACTCAAGCAGTGCTTTTCCTTTTTCATGCCTCGCTTGCACTTGCAGCCGTACAGCTGGCTGGAGAGCAGGGCCGTCACGGTGCTCCTGCACTGGTTCTTGGCATCAGGGCCCAGCTTATTGGCTCCGTTGCCTGCGATGCATTGACGGAGGGTCCTGAATTTGGCGCTGCAGATGGGGTCGTTGGTACAGGACTCGCCTGCTTGAAGGCAGTCCCTTCTCGAGCTGACAGCTTCCGCCATACCTTCTGCAAGAGAACCAGAGAGGTGGTGTGAGGGTGATGGAGCAAGCCCAGGTGGGAAATGAATTGTGTCTCCGTGAGCTGGACCAGGCTGAGATGTCCATCTTGGCGTGCAGAGATGGAAATCCCTCTCATCACCATACACTCTACAAGCAATGACCCTGCTTCTGAAATGTTTAAGTGGGCAGATCCCTCCTCAACAGGTCAACTGGAGGGTTTAAATGCCCAGGCTTGCCACTCCTACTCATGGCTTGCCCACATGACAGGGAGCACTGGCTGCTCAAGTGTGCTGCAGCACTGCTCAGCAGCGTCACAGAGGAGCAGGAGCGGGTGAAAAGAAGTTAAAGGGATGTTAAGGAGACAAGACACAACCTGAGATTGAACACCTCAACCCAACCCTCTCTCACAGAATCACAGAATCACAGAATCAACCAGGTTGGAAGAGCCCTCTGGGATCATCGAGTCCAAACGTTGCCCTGACACCACCATGTCAACTAGACCATGGCACTAAGTGCCATGTCCAGTCTTTTCTTAAACACATCCAGAGTTGGTGACCCCACCACCTCCCTGGGCAGCCCCTTCCAATGTCTAATGACCCTTTCTGAAAAGAAATTCTTCCTAATGTCCAACCTGAACCTCCCCTGGCGAAGCTTGAGGCTCTGTCATATTGCTGGGCCACCAGCAGCAGAGAGATGCATGTGGCATTCAGCTGAGGAGCTAGAAGGAATGGTCACCTCTCTCCTGGAGATCAGGTTCTTCCTGATTTGAGAGAGAGAGAGTTAGACAGAGTCAGCCTGGAAGCAGGATTGTATGTGGCAGAAATTTGACCACTTCCTGGTGCTTGCTCTTTCCTGCTTGGAGCACAAAAATCTTTCCAAATCCCTTGCTCCCCCAGCTCTCTATCTCATTTCTGCCTTCCAAAGTTAACAGCAGCCCAATGCTATGGAGACCCCAGCCTCTCCTCCTTGCACACGATTTAACTCTGCCTACATTTCCCTGAAGCTATGAATGGCCCTGTGTGGGGTGTTTTGACATGGCCCACATGCATCCCAGGAGTTGGCCCTTGTTCACTTTCATCACTTCCCCAGGACTCCCACCTTTTCATCTTGGCTTTTTCCAAGCTTCAGTGAATTCTCCTCAGTTGCTTGTAAAAATACCAAAAGTGCTCTGTTCCACGTGCTGACAGGATAGAGGATAGCATGGGAGGAAGACATTATTGCTATGTGTACACCAATAAATTAAACATGGTCACTGGGGCTCTCTGGTGCTGTGCCACCATGGTCTGGAGCAGACAGCTTCCGTGATATCAAATGCTCTTCCTCTCTAACCTCTGAGGCTGCCCAGGGAGGTGGTGGAGTCACCATCTCTGGAGGGGTTTAAGAAAAGACTGGACATGGCACTTAGTGCCATGGTCTAGTTGCCATGGTGGTGTCAGGGCAATGGTTGGACTCGATGATCCCAGAGGTCTCTTCCAACCTGACTGATTCTGTGATGCTGTAAAGCAGGTTGGCCACATCCAGAGTGACTCCTTAGGACGTGCTCACCCCAAGGCTCATGGCTGCATCGCTGCACCCCAGCAATGGAAGGGCCAGAGGCTCAGCTGTTCTCAGCAGGGCATGGTGGCACCCAGGGGATGGAGAGGAGACAGGGGGTCAGGACAAGGCAAATCACACTCCTTCCAGTTGGTGTGATG
Organism: Nyctibius grandis; assembly: GCF_013368605.1. Classification (NCBI taxonomy): domain Eukaryota; kingdom Metazoa; phylum Chordata; class Aves; order Nyctibiiformes; family Nyctibiidae; genus Nyctibius; species Nyctibius grandis. The sequence continues at coordinate 2,190,047 of NC_090663.1, read as the reverse complement.
CTCTGGAGCATGTTGACATAGGTCAGGCATGACTGCACCATGGCTTGGGGGAGTGATGAAGAGGGAAACCTGGTTTATGCAAGGGGAGAATCAGTCCCTGAGCCTATAGCGTAATTTCAGATCCTGCTATACTATAAAAACACAAACTGCTGTCATGACCTTGAAGTAGGACTTCTGAAATTCTTCCCAAAGGAGCTCCTTGTCACTAACATAACTTGGCTTCCCTTTAGATAGGAACCAGAAGGGTAAGTACACCTTACGCTTCATGGGGTAGATAAGGTGGGGGCACTTTCTGGTTTTTGAGTCCCTCCATGGTCTGTTTCTGGTGAGACTCAACTTGGAAAATATTAGAAAATCCTCTCTCCTGAGAAAAATATAGGGCCCTGATTTCCATCTCTGAGGGCTTTATGAGATCTCCCCTGTCTCCAAGAGTCTATTGATCTCCTCATAAAGTCCCTTTTTCCACCTTCTACCTGCTACCTCTCCCACCCTGAATTTCTGCACCTGCCTCTACTGCCCTCCCAGTTCAGCACTTGAGCCCAGTGTATCCATTTCTCTTCCCTCAGAAGTCACAGGGTGTTTGCTAAGAAGGAGCTGCTTCTGTTTCTCTTGATTAAAGTAGAAGGTAGCAGCTGGAGTTCAGATATTTCAATTATGTTTATTACAGACTTTGGGTGAACCCACCAGGAGGTTTCCTCCTGAAATATCCCAATGGCATCTCAAATGCAAAACCTTACATCAAACTCCAGACTATTTCGAAGTGCCTCATGGCCAATGTCAAGCTTTCAGTTATTTCAGATCTCACAACACTTCAAATTTGAGTTCTCCTACCCCTGATTTATTCATAGACCTCATTTGTTTAGCACTCAAGGGTTGTTTGGATCTGCCAAATGTGCAGAGAGTAATTATTTCCAACATGTAGGAAACTCTGCCTTGGGCTGTCATATCTTGAAGAACTCCAAACACAAGGAAACAGTTTCCTTGAAATATCATTTGGTCTGCAATTTCACTGAGATCCATAAAATGAGCCAGAACTGCTCATATTCTCTGCTTTCAGACACCACTGAATTTTCCATGCACATATCTGAGCAGAATCCATAGGGGGAAAAAAAAAAAGTGCTCAACTTATTTTGCCCTGGCTTTCTCCAAAGGATCTCCTCTGGACAAGGATAAAGCATGGCAGGTTTTATTCTAGAAGAGATGACTTTGTCAGTGTCGTATCAGCTGCTAGAAAAGTAGGTTAAAATAGAAATTATGACCTTCCTTCCCCCTCTCCGCTGCATGAATTGCAGAAGATACTCCCCAGGATGGTTATAAACACAGCCAGTAAAAGCTGTAAAACACTTTGGGATCCCACTTTAAATAAATCAAGCAGATTGACCATCTGAGAAATTTTCCTGCAAAATTTTAAGTAAATATATCCTCAAGCTGAGACTTGCTTCATAGAACAAAGGCCAGGGGTGAATATTTACAGCCCAAGCCCAAAGCATAAAACATCCTCATTCATACTTTATGACAGAGGTGTTTGAAGCAACTTGAAGTGGAGCGTCACGAATGACCTGTTCCGTAATCATGTCACTTAAAAACCAAATCTTTCAGGGGCTTTTATTGTTAGCGATGTCTTTGCAACTGAGACAACATAACACCCCATTTTCCTCCTCACACTACCCCTGAGAGAGTAATTTTATGCAACATTAAGAGAGCGCCTCTTAGGGAGAAAGAAAAAAAATCTCTGTGACTTATAAAATAGATGGTGCTTCCTAACAGGCAGGGACAAAAGCAAAATCAGGTCTTCTCTCACAAAGATGGAGTGGCCTTTCTGATTTTGCCTTCAAAAATAGCACCTTGAGGACTCTCCACCACGGGATTTTCCTCCACCTCTGCCCCTGACTGACCAGGGGGCTTGGGATATGCAGCAGGTTGTGCATGGCTTGGGCTTTGCATGCCTCTGCTTTCCTAATAGCAGACCTTCCAGCTCCCTCTGCTCTCTTTAAAAGGCCATTTGTCTGGATTTTTATTCCTCACTTGCTGCTAATTTCACGCTGTTTATGGTGGGCAGATGGAGTAATGAGTTTATTTTCACATCCTGTTTGTAGCTATGCTCCACATCTGTTTCTCCTCCTGCTTACCTCAGTGGCACTTACATAAAGTCACTCCTAATGTGCAGGAGTAAGAGAAAAATCTGTCTCTTCCCATTGCCTTAACAGATCCTCAGTTCTTCTTATATAGGTATTTCAAAGTGCATTTTGTTGAACGAGGTCTGACTCTCCTCCAAGGAGACCATTCCCTTCACCAAGGAAATGCAGCTGTGCCTGGGGTACAGAAGTGAGAAGGTCACCCCCCATGTGGTCTGGAAATGGTGAACAAAATGCCTGGAGAGCACCAACACGGGGCCCTGCCACTCTGCCTTCCTGATCCAACAACACTTGGGCTTCAGATGTTTTAGGAGGAACCACACCATTTTTAGGTTGTGGAGTCTCCTTCTCTGGAGACATTCAAAACCCACCTGGATGCGTTCCTGTGTGACATGATCTAGGTAATCCTGCTCCGGAAGGGGGATTGGACTAGATGATCTTTCGAGGTCCCTTCCAATCCCTAACATTCTGTGATTCTGTGATTTCTCATGGTGCTTTCAACCTGGGGCCTTGGGATATGGCCCCCTCCCCTCCAGTTTTTGTATGTATTAGGTGTGAATCCTTTTACACCCCTGATTCACACACAGTCCTAGGGAATGATGAACACTCTTATTATTTCCATGACAAGCTGTTGACTCCAGAAAGTTTGATGTTTGATTTTACAATATTTGCTGCTAAGAGAACAGTAACCACCCAAAATTTCCAGCGAAGTGACAGGAGTGTTTATTACCCCTTTAGGTTAGTTGGACATCTTTTATATAATTCTTCCTAAAATAGGCGTGCCAAATCTTGCACAATGAGTACAAGTGTGATGCAGAAGGCTCCTGCCTCTCCCTCCCCTCGTGCTCAGGCTGGGTATCCTGTGCTCATGCATCCTCCATGCTGTGGGATCCCTTCTGCCTTGTCACCTCATGTGCCTGCTGCACTTCAGAGGTCTTCTGCTGACGAGACATATCACATGCAACATGTCGTGTGTGAGAGGCTGTCCCTCTACAAGCCTTGTTTTGCCTCCAAAGGTGAATGGCTCTCATCATACCAGAGTCAGTCTTCCAGCTAGCACACAGGCCATGTAAACGGCTGGGAGAGTACGTTGCAAAGTGTACTTGCATCCAGCGCTAACGTGACAGACACCTGCAGATCTGGGCTCTAAACCTGAGGTGGGCATCCGACCACCCCTCTGTGTTCAGCTGGGAGAAATGGCCATCATTGGGCAATCCTAATAGGCTGGGTCAAATTAAACCTCCGGGACAGATGTTAGTGCTTGCTAATAGGCAACTGCCTGATATCCAGAAAGTTTCAACTTACCCAGAGCTATCAGAAATAAGTTGTTACACACAATTGTCCTGGAGTGAAAAAATAATGGGAAAGGGAGTCTGGAAGAAATATTTCTAGTGTTTCCCAAATATTCATAAGCCAATAGTGATGCATGCATGGGGCCAGGTGGCTAATGCAGGTGGTCACTGCTAAACCTTGTTTAGACGTGTTTTCACATCATAATATTACAGCCAAGTGCTCAGAATCACCTAAGGGACAAGCCCTTGCATACAGCTCAAACTTCATTTCCCATTTACTGCAGAGTGTGCCTTTCCTCCGAGTGCTTAGTTTGGATATGTCTCCACCTACATACCTTAGATTTGTTCCAGGAGTGCAAGAAGCTGTGGCTCACAGGTGTTCCCCTGTGCAGTGGACACATTTGCAATGGAGTTGAGGCACTCAAGAATGCTTGAAGCATGCAAGAGTGGCAACACTACACTGAGAATTCACTGCCTGTGTTGACTAACATGTACTCACACGGGCTCATCTCACTGTACAAAAACCCTTCACCCTACCTGATCTGGAGAGAAGCATATAAACCATAACAGAGCTGCTCCAGTAAACACCTCTGCCATACTGATGGTCCTTCGCCAAACCTGCCTATGAACAGCCCTCCCAGGAGATCCCACACACCTTCTCAAGAACTCATAGCTGTCATCTGGATTTCATAGTGCTCAGCAATCCCCTTTGGGATGCTGGGATACAAGGGAAAGTTTCCTTCCCTTCCATCTGTCTTGCCATGGGCTTAATGCATGCTCAGTCCTCTGACACCATGAATACATTGAGGGCTGGCTCACTGTTTTGCTGGATTAGACCAGCTCAGCTCATGCGAGAAGGATGACACCATTCATTGCTATCAGCCCTCTGTGGATTTAGATGGGTTTACAAATACAACACACACATAATGAAACCCCCCAGTGCAAACTGATCTTCATTTGCTAGTGACGCTTCCAAGTCAGCACTGGGGTGGTGGAATTTGCTGAGAACACCTCAGGAATGTAATGTCTGAGGGTGTCAAAGCAATGCTGGAAAGTTCAGGCCAACAACATGCTGCATGTCTCGAGGAGGCATTAAAAATGTGCTGCCTGACTCTTTGTACCTACATCTCTGACCTTTCTCCCCTTACTTTCAGCTTATAAGCAATCTTTTGTTTGTATTTGCTCGGTGCCTTCAAGCAGGACTTTACAGGCACTGAGGAAACACAAATAAATACAACAAATTCACTAAGTGTTTCCTTCTCCTCTAGTAGCTGATCCATGTAGAAGATAATTTACTCACTGCATGGAATCAAAACCAGAAGAAACCACATTCCTCTGATCTCTCTTCCAGCTTATCATAAACTAATATGTGACGCCTAGATACCTTCAGAGAAGCCTGAAAACTTGAGATGTGCTGTTGGTCAAGATCCCTGCTGTGGCAGGAAATTTATTAAGAAAGCCATCCCACCTGTCCTTTGGCTTGATGGATCTGCACAAGTCAGATGATGAGCAAACGTGTTTAGTGGGCTATTCTCTGCCCTGAGGGGACTTACACTGCAAAGTGAGAGTGAACCGTGATGGCCACAAGTGTTAAATGAAAGCATGAACAAGCCAAAGAGGGCACAGTGAGTCAAGGTTTAGACATCTGCCAAGATGAACTCAATAATCCCCAACTTGTCTTTGACAGCCATTCTCATCTGTAGCTCTCTTAGCCATTTACCAAGGAGACAAGTGTCACTCTGACTTCAATGAAGCCTGAAAAGATGAAGCAATTTATTTGTCCCCCACCAAGTCAATGACAAGAACCTGACTGGAAAAAACATCAGGGGCTGGGGCATTAGTTGTTGAATTGTGTCTGCAAACTTTCAAGTTGGAAGAAAATCCAGAGCCCTCTGGGTGTCTGTAGTCTGGTGAAGTTACATCATGCCTCCATTAGCCTTAAGGAGAAAAAAATTGTTGATGAAAACTCTCATAACTTGGGGTGAAGTGTCCCTAGATATCATTACTCTTCTACACTAACACATCCTTTTTGACAAGGCTTCAGCCTTTGTTTTCTAAAGATGCCTCTGGAATGCCCTGTCCTGCTGGACTGACTCAACCAGACTAACCACCGAATCAGCTATAAACAATATTCTTATGAAAGGAAGATGCAAATCAGACCATCACGCTCAGTGCATGACCTGGTTGCAAATAATTGTGTATCTATTCCAAATACGATTAATCCATCTGACCAGAAAGAAGGCCTAAAACTTTTGAGCATCCATGAAGCCTTAAACTGGGTACACGCTATTCTGAAATGTGTACTCTGAAACCCATATCGTACAACAAAATACAAGGTTTGGAAGAAAATATGATCCATGTCATATTCATTGCTTGCTAAAATTAGGGGACACCATGATATTGATGTATCAGGGGCTTCAGTCCCTGATTTTTGGTGTAACAGAGGTGCTTCCCCCATCCCAAAGCTAACCAGTTATACCACCAACAGGAGATGGTGGTTAGTGGGGCTTGTGATCACTAGGATCTAACATGAGTGCCTAAAAATAAGCATCCCATCCTGTGGGATAACTGAGGGTCTCTGGATATCAGCTCCTTGTCTGTGAAGATAAGAGCACATCTAGCACAGAGCCCTAAGGATAACTGTATTAAAGACTGTGAGGTCTCTCAAGGGCTAGAGGAGATCTCTAGGTACTTAAAGGAAATACATATAAGACCACAAGTTCCACTTAAGTTTGGCTTTAAAATATCCTGGCCATATGGTAGAGACATAAAGATTCTCTGCTGAGGCATAGCAAAGCGAATTTAGCCCCAAAACTGCTCCTTTTCATGTCTAACTCTGGCTGGGTCTGCTTGATCATATCAGCTTGTCTTCTGTCCCCTTTCTGACCTCTCATGTTCCTCATCCAGAGATCTCCTATGTGCTGGACAGGACTCAGACATATCCCTGTTCACCCAAAAGATGATGGTGAGCAAGAGCTTTGATTGCATGCCTGCAAGTCTGGTATTTGACCTTTGTATGCTGTAGAAAGCACATCCCAAGGAAGGTGACTCAATAAGAATATGGTGGATCCTTGGTATTCAGAATTATCTTTATTCTTCCTGTTAGGTTGATCCCAAGAAGACATTGTGGGCATCCTGTCCCTAAGAGAGGACCTTACAGCCAAGGCACTAAGTGTTTTGCTTTGAATGTGTATTTACTGTTGGCATTTGAAAGCAACTCTTACTGGCATGTCAAAATACTTTGAGTGAAAGCTACCATTGAAAGAGGAGTCATTCTCCCTTCAGTTGGTGCTGCATTTGGATGAACTGAGAGTGATCTAAAAAGGATAGCATTTGTGGGTAATGCTCCACACGTGAGTGACTTCCCTTTGCCTTGTCCAGCACTTGTGACATCTTCTCTTCCTCTTCGATGTCCTTGAGAAGAATGTGTGACCATCAGAGCTCTCCACTGCAATGGTGAAAGCAACATTCCTGACGTGCATGGTCTTTTTTTAAGCAAGATCTGGCTATAGCAGCCCCAAAGATAGAAATCCATCCCCCACTGGAGGGAGGAGGGGATGTTTTTAAGCATGTTGCCACCCTGAATTTTGGCAAAAAGGGGTAATTTTACATGGGAAGCCAGAGACTTCAAAAAAATCATAGAATCACAGAATGATTTGGGTTGGAAGGGACTTTTAAAGGTCATCTAGTCCAACCCCCCTGCAGTGAGCAGGGACATCTTCAACTAGATCAAGTTGCTCAGAGCCCCGTCCAACCTGACCTTCAATGTTTCCAGGCATGGGACATCTACCACCTCTCTGGGCAACCAATTACAATTGCAATCTTAATGACTTGCTTTGTTCCACCATCAAGAAGCCAATGACCTTGGTTGTCAGCTGGGTTTGACATACAGAAAGGAAACAAAAAATCCTTGTCCCAGATATAAGTCTAAGGTAAGGAACAAGTGGAGCATCTGCAAGCAGATGCAGGAAGCATGAGACAAGGGTGGCACAATCCTACGTAGAGACATGTAAAGAGAAATGGAGGTCTGTATATGGGGCAACTGGGAGAACTAAAGAATAATTTAATCAAAGCAGTATTCATGACATCAGCAACATGCTAGATATTTACAACAGTCTCCCCTACTTGGATTATATGCTCAAGTTCATTATCAGTGATTGCCATGGGGCTGATTTTCCAGTCTTTAGAGGAAAGAAAGTGCTACGTGCTCCAACGATTAGTACAGGCATTTCTCTGGTGCTTCTAATGGCTACATTTACTCTTCTCAAGGCAGAGCAGTGATAAGTGTATACTCCTTAACTACAGTCACTGAGCTGTGAGATCCCCAAAGAGCTTAGTACTGTGGCTTTGGGTTTGGGGTTCCTCAACAGTCCAGACCTGTAGCAAGATTTAAATTTTTAAAAAAAAGATTCACAAGCCTATATTTCAGTAGGAAATTGGAGAACGTGCTGTTAACATGTTCTCTTGGTCTCTATTTCCTAGATTAACCCTTTACGTCTCCCCCTTTTGCAAACAGAAAATCTTCTTGCATTGCAGCTTATGCTCAACTGCCACTAAAACAGCCTTCAGGGCTCATCAGCCACAGAGCCTGTAGTAACCGAGCTCCTCGACTATCATTTGATTTTGTACATGTATTTTGATACATCTATCTGCCAATCTGTGCCTCAAGATCAGCTCAGCTTCCCAGCCCAGATCTGAATAAGCAAGGCAGTCTGATTCTCAGCTTTTTGAGCAAAATTTCAGCTAGCAATGATCAGTGCCTTAAAGGCAGTCTTAAGTCCAGCAGAGTGAGATACACATCTTTTTCAGAGCCTGTAATGGTTTTATACACACATAGAAATATATATATATGTCTTTTTTTTTAACTCCCTTAACTCCACTTTTCTTCAAACCATTTGACTGAAAAATTCTGGCATTCACCAACTCTTCAAAGTCTTGCAAAGTCCTGTCAACTATGTAAGGACTGTAGTAAAACATGACCATTTCTGGAAGCCCATATCTGCCAAATCAAGGTTTACTCTTTCCTACAAGGTACCTTACTAGAAGAGTCTCTAATAATGCAATCTCCAAGTACCCTGGATAATCCAACACGTCCACCACAGAATCACAGAATCAACCAGCTTGGAAGAGACCTCTGGGATCATCGAGTCCAACCATTGCCCTGACACCACCATGTCAACTAGACCATGGCACTAAGTGCCATGTCCAGGCTTTTCTTAAACACATCCAGAGATGGTGACTCTACCACCTCCCTGGGCAGCCCATTCATCATTGTTTTTTCTCTCTAAGGTAGAAATTATTGACACATTTCACACATATCCATTTATCCATTTTCTTCATCTCTATGCTCATTTGTGACCACTGCAATACATTTTTCAAGATCTCACACATTCTATAGAATCAGGGCTGTAGTATTTTTGGCACTACTAATTCTTTCATCTGTACGCTATACTATCAATTACAGAAAGCTCTGATTTGAATTGACATGCAATTCCCAAGCCTTCTTTCAGCGACAGTGTTAATAGCTCTCTGCAACATCTTGTCTTTTGCCATGGCCTCCAGAAGTTTATTCCTTACTGCGTTTGAGATGAGAGAAATCTCTTCCAACAGATTTGCATGTGTTATGCTGTTCTCTTCATAGTCTTCAAGGACAGGCTGCTCAAATACTCTCAGGGCTGTGCCTGCTCTCAGCTCTTATCATAAAATCATAGAATCACAGAATGGTTTGGGTGGGAAGGGACCTTAAAGATCATCTAGTCCAACCTCCCTGCCATGGGCAGGGACACCTTCCACTACACCAGGTTGCTCAGAGCCCCATCCAACCTGACCTTGAATGTTTCCAGGGATGGGGCATCCACCACGTCTCTGGGCAACCTGCGCCAGTGTTTCACCACCCTCATCATAAAATATTTCTTCCTTATATATAGTCTGAACCTACCCTCTTTTAGTTTAAAACCATTACCCCTTGTCCTATTGCTACAAGCCCTGCTAAAAAGTTTGTCCTCATCTTTGTCATAGACCCCCCTGAAGTACTGAAAGGCTGCAATAAGGTCTCCCTGGAGCCTTCTCTGCAGACTGAACAACCCCAACTCTCTCATGTGTTCCGTTGTTTTCCTGGTTAGCACAAACTGCATGGATGCAGCTGGAAAATGAAAGCTAAACACTCTTCTGATTTCTGGCAGGTGAATCAGCTTTTTGCTTTGGGAACAACGAATTTTGGGTCCATTTTTCATTGGGATCCATCTTCCCTACCTGAATATTTTTCTTTAACATTTTCTGCAGCAAAGACATCCCTGTATGCATTAAGATGGTGTTTCAAGAGTATTTCTGAAAACCAATGCCACCTGTCTGCAAAGTGCACAAGTGTTTTGTCACACTGTCCTGAGTCATTTACAGAGGGATCTAATGGCCAGATGGTTCATCTTTGGGTGACACAGCTTGCCAAAACTCAGGTGCTTGCTTGCTTGCTTCTTTCTTTGACTTCCAAAACTCCCTGTCCAGGTTGGCAATCCTGTTTCATTTTGAGTCTTTCTGCATAACATCCCAGAAAGAAGAACTGTCATCTCATTTTATTTCAGGAACCAAACTCTGCAAATCTTTCTTATCTGTCAAAGCAGCATCTCTGTAATCGCCTGGCTTTGGCCAAGGTCTGTGTGTATGTCAATTCACTTGCACTTTCTCCCAAATACCTCACGTTTCTGATTTTAAATTAGATTTCTCTTGCCATGTCCCGTTTCCTGACCCATTTCTGCAGCCTTTTGCTCTTCCCCCCCTACTCTTTCAGGATATCATCTATGTGTATTACAATGCCCTTATTTCCTTCAAATAATTCTTGCGCTTTCCTGTCAAAAGTCTCAGGAGCAAGTTAAAACCCAGAGGGAAATTTGTACAAGCAACATTCCCCATCAGGGGCATTGAAAATGCAGACTTTCAAAGTCTTCTTGGTAAGGGCAATTTGCAAGGACCCAAGAGGAGCAGCTAACAGCATAAAAGAAAACACATCTCTAGCTATTGTCTCGAAAACATCTCCCTTGGCAGGGAAAGGAAAATATTTTCTCTGAATATTCCTATTGAGTTCTTTGGGATCTAATCTCAGTCCGAGGGACTTGTCCTTCTTTTCTGCTGTTCCCGGGGGCAGGCACGTTGCAGTAACTTCTATTTTTAAAAATTATTTCCAGTGTTAGTAGATACTCCAAACCCTTCCCTTAATATCTGCCTCATGAACAGAGGAGCATTTCTGGAGGCTGAAGCACTGAGCGCTTAGGGTCTGACAGCACAGATTCCTATGTCTTGTTCACCAATGCCATTAAAAACATCTTAATACTGTTTTATTTTTCCTTTTTTTCTTATTTTTAAACCAGATTTCTTCTTTTAATTACCTTACTTATAAGTCAGAACTTCATCTATCTCTTGACTGTTATCCACTCACACTGCTGATGAATTTTATCTTTCAGTTCGCTAAAGTTTTGGCTTAACTTAACTCCTCTTCAACCCAGCACTCCTCTTTCCTGCTCTACAGTTGTTTGCAGTGTATCACTTTCCTGCTTCTGATACCATTTGGTGTTTCAGATTCTTAAAGATGCAAACCTGAAAAAAGATTTACACTGAGGAAAAAATGAAAACAGTAAAAAACCTTTCCATCTGTCCTGGTCTCTGACTGCAGTCAGTTCCTATGGAAGAGCTGTTGACTTGGAAGCAGTTGATGCAGTGATGTTGAGGGTGTGGAGAGTGAGGTTTGTGCTCGTGATCCATTGATGGACAGGTACATACTCATAAATTTGGCACAGAAATGTATCTGGCATGTATCTCATGGGCTTCTCCTCTGAGAAAATGAAATGCAAGACCTTGAACTTCTGCTGTTGTCAAAGCCAGGACATGTGGTGTGTGTCAAGATGTTCCACGGAGATAAAGCACTTGGAGGACCCTTTTGGGCAAGACCTTCAGAATGGCATCCAGGCTGCTTCCTGTAATTTCTCACTACACCCTCCATACAATAAGAGATTTTCCTTTCAAATAGTGTTTTCAAATCCCCCTATGCTGCACAAATGCTTCTCCAGGAATATGTTCTCCCAGGGGTTCCTGGTACCTGTCAGGGACTGTGTATATCAACTACAAGAAATGGCAGAAAAGTAATGTCTTTATCTTCCCAATCCTCATCAAGAATGAGATCCCAAAGGAGTGAACAAAGACCAAGAAACACCCTTTTTAAAGAAGCAGAAAAAGAAGCCAGATGAATTATAGACCAATCACGTGGATAAGACTAGCCAGGAAAGTAAGGGGTGACATGGTATGATTTTACTTTTGCAAGCTATTTGGCACGGGTCCATATGATGCACCCAAAGAATGGCCTCTCAACAATCATGGTAAAGTGGGTGCTCACGAATACTGTGCTCCAAGAGGAGTAGCAATGGCACATTTTCAGACTAAGAAGGTCCTCGAGAGTCTGTCCTGAGTCTGGTACTGTTCAATATTCTCATAATGACTCGGATGATGGAATAGAGAATAGATTTATGTAATTTGTGGCTGACAGAAGACAAGGAGGGGGTCACCAGCAATGTGCAGGACAAGACAGGAATTCAAAATTATCTTGATCTGTTAAAGGCAGTGTCTGAAGTTAGGAAGATGACACTGAACAGAAGCAAAAGTGGCACTGGGTGATGCAAGTGTGAGAGGACAGGAGGCAGAAGTAAACCTAGGAAATGGGTGGCTTGCCAGCACTATGGGAGACATGACCATGGGGTGGGAGGTGGTCAGAGGCTGAACAAGAAAAAGCAACAGCATACAAACCAGAAAATATGAGGTTTGGGACATGAGTGATGCATATTTATAACAGGAAGCAATTATCCCACACTTCTCAGCTCCAGTGAGGCTTTAGCTGGAGTTTGGGTCCACTTTTTTGATGGGACAACATGTGCTAAGGAAGATGACAAGATCCCAGAGGAATTTCATTAAAATTATGAATAGTTTTGCAGGGTGAGGAAAGTCTGAAAGAACTGGATTTGTTTAGTTTTGGAAGAAGGCTGTGAAGAAACAAAATCAGAGCACTTGAATATGTAAATAAGATGTTTCAGGAGCGGACAGTGATAGACAGCCCTCCACCGACGTGGCATGTAAGATGAGAAGTAAATCTGAGTAAATGTGCAGCAAGGGAGATTTAGTTAGATATTAAGAAAAGTGTTATATGGGAAGTTAAAAAGTGGAACAGACTATGGAGGGTCTGTTTAATCCCCAGCAGGGGAATCATTTACAGAAGCATCTGTCAGAAAGAGCTCTTGCACCCTCCCTTCTCTGCTGGAGCAGCAGGCTGTGTATGTGTGGTCCCTTCCCACTCTCAATCCCTACCACACTCTCCAGTTGTGATGATTGAAGAAGTTGTGGCTGGTGTGGACTTGAAAAGTGAGAACAACTGCCTCAAAAATCAAAGAAACCACACTGGAGTCAGACACAAATGAAAGGTGAATAAAGTCCATGTGAAGTCTGGCTCTCCCAGAACAAGGCATCTCCCTCTTCTCACAGTTAAGCTGGTGTTAATCAGCAGTAACTTCACTGAAGTATTCAACATGAAGGTGTGTAAAACCACAGCTGAGAAGAAGGAAGCCTGGTAAGGCTGTTGTGAAAAAAAGAAGGAGCTTTTCCTCCTCTGAGGATAATTATGCAGCCAGTGGTTAGGGACTCTCTTGGGAAGCAAAGGAATTGGGTTTGGAAGCCCTCCCATCAGGGAGGAGCTGCAGCCACCACATTAAGTCATGAAAGACAAGCTGTTTGAGACTGAATGCAGGGTTGGGCATGCACTGAGCATGGAAATGGGGAAATTTAGTCATTTGGATCATCCTGGAAATGAAAGATAGACAAAGTAGGTGCCTACTGGCTCAGCACAGGGCTCTGCTGGAGATGGTGGAAAGCCCAGTGCTGGGCAACTTGACCAAGCCCCAGAGAACAACCGGGTCCCAGGAAAGATGGTAGGATGTTTCCCCATTTGTATTTAACTTTCAGATCCATGAGTGCCTCTGCCTTGTTCAGCAAATAGATCTGGCAACACTCCCTATGTATCAGCTGCCCGTCTGTGTAACGAAGAGAGTAGCTCTTCCCTGCTTCACCAGGCTCTAAGACAGCTACTGAAGCTCTGTAGCTATCCATTGGCTACCACCAGCTGATGGCACTCTGCCACCAGAGCAACAGAAAGGTGGCTGTTTTTTTAAAGCACATTTCAGCACCCACTGGAGGTCTGTGTCCTCCTTTGCTGTCCTTGACAGAGAGCTGAGGGAACTGCTGATCAAGGGCAAGCTGAGCCCCTGTGTTCACTCCATACCCTCCTCCAACTTAACACTATCTCTCCTGGCTTGATGTTAAGGCAGAGCATGTAGCATCCCTTGTCCACTTCTGCCAATAACAAAGACAGAGGGCTCAGTACATGAAGTTCAGAAAGCTCTCTGAGGGAGCCGTGATGCTCACTGCATCAAACAGTCCTAAGAGCATGTCAACATTGTTGGTTCAGCAGGGGCCAGGACTCATTTTCAGATTACCATTCTCATTGTAGAGAAGCGAGGAGGAAATTACACTTTCTTTGTTTGATCTCTGGCACTTTCTGGATCAGGAGAGTCCATGGGTGTTGGGTTTGAACTACTGCCAGACTAACAATTGTTAGCAAAAATGGACAGTATTTGGATCATACCTTCAGTGGTTTCAACACACTCATATCTATCTTACACATCATTACATATAACTAAGCACCGAAAAACCTTCCAGCTCTGCCTGGCTTGCAAAACGCAGGAGCATCCAAGATGGGCCAAGACAACTTGAGCATTCATTGGTAAGGAGAGAATCTCACCCATTTTTAAAGGGTCATTTATCAATGAACTCTCTTCTTAATGTACCTCTTTAAAACATTTAAATGTCAGTGCATTCTGCACTGCACTGTTAAGATAGAGAACCCAGCAGGAACTGTGACCCCTTTTTCTGTGATTAAGTTCATTTTTGTTCCATCCGCTTTTTTTTGGTACATGATTAACTGGTGAATAAGAAGGCTCCTTTTTATTTTGCTTTGCAATGGCTGAAGCATTTTTAACCATATATAATTCAACACTTGCTATATGATTTGCATTCCCTGCTTTAAGATGAATTTATCACTAAACAAGCTCTCAGTTATATTCCCCCGCTTCTGTTTTCTCTGGAAGTCACAAAATTCATTCAAACAAAAGCTAAACCCCCCTGAAGTTTTATGAAGACAAATGATGATTAAAATCAAAGATCAAAGATCCTTCTCCTGACTTTACAAAACCACAGTGTTCCAATATATGTTCTCCAGTGGCACTTTTTCAGGCAACCTTGGGTTCAAAGACAAAACTGTGTATGTGCCTGTACCAGCCCAGGTCATTGCATCTATCATCACTTCTTCTCATACCAACCTTTTCTTTTCTCTTCTGACACTAGATAATAAATATGAAGGCTGGAGTTTGCAAGCCCAAAGCATAAGTGAGGACGAATAAGGCAGAAACTGAGATTAGAGGAGGAAGCCAAGTTGGAAAAACTGGAGAAGCTTCTTGCTGAAGAGGAGAGGAAGAGAAAAGGCAGTGAGAAATGAGCACTGATGCAAGACAGCTGGAATTTAGGTATGCAGCTATATATATGTATTTACATATATATAAGCGTGTACGTAAAAGTAATTATCTGTATAGGTAGATAATGTATATTACAGCATCACTGCAGAGAGGTGGTCAACACAGAGCTGATTAAGAGTTAGAGAATCCATAGAGGAACCTAAAGTAAGTGCTTGCAGTTACTCTCTAGAAACACCTCCATATCTTCCTCAACTACAGGAGAGACTAGAAAGTCTCACTTAGCTGTGATCACCCCCATAGCCAATGAGGCTGATGGGGGGGAGACAGACAACAAACATGGGGTGGGAGGTCACAGAAGGGAACAGTCAGGCTGTGTTGGAAGAGCAAAAAGATAAAACCATAAGAACTTATACAAAATTCCACATTAAAAAGACATTGAAGCTGTAAATGCAAGGATTCACATGCAGTTGGGACATGCCATGAGTAATCCAGAAGGTGCTGAAATCCACCCTTCCCATCCCAAACCAGCATGATGGTATAGTCTATACTAATATAGTCACATAATAACTCCAGTCTATGCATTAATACAGCTTTACACACATGAGTGTTTCTTATTATGTGTATCTACATTTTCCAGAACATCGGGGTTGACTGCAAGTTAGACCAAGAGGTGCTATTTTAAACATCAAACTCGGGTTAAAAATCTAGCTTTGGAAGCAGTGCAAGCGTTGTGTTTGTACCTTATGTAATATTTTGAGTGCTGCACAGAGCAGTAAGAAGCAGCATTGCAAGATCTAAGCAGCTTTGGCAAGTCTTTTCAAATACATCTCATAAAAAGGAGAACGAAAGAGGTATTTCATCCAGCTAACTGTTAGTAATAAAAGGCATAAAACCGATGTGGAGGCCAAAGAACAGGTAAACACAGTGGAAACAATATGACAGAGAAAGACAGAAGCAAAACTGCCCATGTCTTGGGGTTGTTCCAAAATCAAGATGACAGTTTGGCTTCCCCTACAGATGCTGAGTTGAGGCACTGGGCAGGAGGTAGGCAGAAATGGGCAGATAATGAACCATGGGGGCAGTATGTTAAAAAAATAAAATAGAAAATGTAGAATAAAAGGCAAATATTTAATTATTTGTCATAGGAGGGCTGCACAGAGGAAGAAATACAGGAATTGTCTGGCATTCATATAGTTACTCCCATCTGAGCTAGGTATCTACCCTTCTGTATTGCTGGAGGAGCTGATTGCCCACATGTGGGCACTTAGTGCCATTCAAGATGCTTGAGGGCATCTGAGACATGAATGAGACTTCAGACATGCCAGTCCCATGGGAAGCCTGCACATTTCTGGAGCAGCAACTGGAAACCAAGCAGAGCATTAGGCAGGGCAACCAACTTGGCTGTAGGTAGACATTTATATGAAATTAAAGGGATTCGACCCTTGGAGCTTAATCCTGGTCACATGGGAACAGGATGTTCGCTGGAGGTGCACTGAAACAAAGAGAGATGGCGATGAAAATGTAAGTCCCAGGTGTCAAATGTGACCAAAGCAGGGATCATTAACTTCATTGTTGGGAGAAGTAGCAAGCCGATTAAAGAGAAAACCTCTGGCTTGTGTCAGGAATTAAATAAAGCGTCTGGAGCCAGCCAGCCAGCCAAAATCAGAGCTTGCTTAAGGTGGGATTGGCTTTCATAAAGTAACACAGCAGCCAAGTGCCAAAAGTGTCATCTGCTATAAACACCGGGCCCCCTGGAAAGCAACACTTCTGAAACAGCGAGGAAGGAAACAGCAACCTAAAGTCACGATGCCTTCACCTGAGTTAGACCTGCCTTTATGGCAATTACGTGTTCATTCCACCCTAGAGATCCCAGGGGATGGAAGGAAATTAAATAATAACAAGTTATTAAGCAGGGTTTGAACCTTCACGCTGAACTTTGTCCTTATGGCCTCCCTATTTCTGTCCTCGAAATCTGTTTTCAGTCTCAACTCAAATAACCAAAGAATTTTGCTGTAAGAAATGATCTTGTAATCCAAGAAAACGTGATCCATATAAAGGTCTAGTAACTTGCTCGAAGGCTTCTCTTACCCTTGTACAGCAAGAGTCCACTCAGGAACAGGAGCAGGATCCTAAAACTTAATTACTGGCTGCAGTACACATGCAATTATTTATAACACACTTTCAATGATTATTCATGGGTTTCACACTGGGAGGGAGGGTGTGTGGGGGGAGAAGGTCACCAGGTTGCAAACAAGCCTGAAATTCAAAATTGCTTGCTGAGGAGAGCTGGGGGAAGATTATTATGATGGATAATACAAGAGAAGAGCATAAGGGAAATTGATTATGAGGGTTTACCAGGAACATGTGGACTATTAAAAACTCTATTGCATATGAATTAATTTCAGAGCCTTAAATCGACAGGACCTTTAAAGGGAAATCACACTTGCTATCATCTAATCAACATAGGTAGCAGTGTGTTTGGTCTCTCTTCCCTGCTCTCTGTTGACTTCAATTGGGTGGTTTAAAAAAGTTTAACGTTTAATCTGATATTAAGTGTCATGAAGTTTGAATAGACCAGAGGCAGCTGAAAAAAGCCAGGAGCAATAAAGTTAATCTTTCCTCCTAACTGTCTATATAAAGTCCAGCTAATCATAGCTCGCCTTGAATGGCATTTGTTATTTCAATAACCCCACATGGCACATTGAGGCTGCTCTCAGCCCCATGCTGCTCTGCTGAAGACAACACAAAACTGTGCCAGCATCTGACTGTGAGGACCCCCTTCCTCCACCGCATGATGAAAAGTTATTCAGAGCTGTTTGGGACCTGGCCAGGGACAATACTACCAGTCAGGTCCAGTTCCTCTGCTGCCTTTCACCTTATAGAGTCATACTTCTGTTCGCGAGTGCTATTGCAGTCAGGGGCCAGCGTTCCTGGCTGTGTGCGGGGATAAACAATAAAGCAAAAAGGGCTGCAGCGGCTGCTTTTCATCTTCAAAGTGTTTTTTCAGCTGTGGATGAACTCGAGGTTCCCAGTGCCCAAGGAAGAATTAAGCTCCTACAGTGTTTCCCCATGGTGCCCTGCTCAATAGCAGAAAGGTTCCGATGCAGAAGAAGATAGGGAATCACCAAACGAGGTAGAGACCACAGTGCCTTTGGGAAAGGAAGATTGCTACACTCATTTAAAACCACAAAAACCGCGAGGGAGAGATGACAGCCAGGAGGGAACAGGCATGAGCCTGCCTCCAGACCAGACTCACCCATAAAGAGCTGGTACAATCTCAGAGGAGGATCCTGCTGGAAATGGAGAAGATGGGCACATTTAGGATGTCGGTGTGAGTGCAAGCTCCATGGCTTGTGAGGTCTCATATTGAGTTGTCAGCAGCTGTTATGGAGCAAACGAGGCCAAGGAGAGGCAACAAATTAGGGTAGGTGTTGGGATTGTAGGAATGAAGGGTCTGTGTTGGATGAACAGAGGGTGGATGTG
Source organism: Nyctibius grandis (assembly GCF_013368605.1). Taxonomy (NCBI): domain Eukaryota; kingdom Metazoa; phylum Chordata; class Aves; order Nyctibiiformes; family Nyctibiidae; genus Nyctibius; species Nyctibius grandis. The sequence goes on along the minus strand of NC_090663.1, from coordinate 2,171,579 downwards.
GTTGTGGATCAGAACAGAGCTAATATACATAGTCTAGAAGTGGGTCAGTGTAAGGATATTTGGAGTAAAAAACACCCATTGGTGGAAGAGGGGAAAGGTCTGAAGCACTTGGCGGGTCCCCTACCAGGACCTGCCTTAGAGCCAGGACGCGTGAGCATCGCCATTCTGCTGTGGTCAGCAAGTAGATGATTAAATCCCTCAATGCTCCTGCGTGAGCAAGACGGGACCTTTCAGAAAGCAAAAGGGCTGTATGATTCACAAGCTTAGAGGCCAGGAGGTCAGAGCTGACCTCCTCCCTTACACAGGCCAAAGGATTGCATCCACTTACAGTGGTAATGACCCCTATAACTTGTATTTGGCTCAAGTGTGTTTTCCAGAGAAAAACCCCCATTGATTAGAAGACCTCGAGAGAGAAAGAAATCATCCTGGGTAGTTTGTTCCAATGATTAATCAACCTTCTTTCCAAAATGTGTTTCTTTTGGCTCTTTGAGATGCATCTGGTCCAACTTCTTCCCCCACCTCTTGTTACTGCTTTCTCTGTGAGGTTTAGAGTTCTTTTTCCCCTCCTATTGAAAACACTTTGATAACAGAATCATTGCACCACGCATCTCCATTCTGCAACAACTTCATTCCTTAAAACCTCTGTCCCTGGACAGTTTTTTGCAGAATTACAAATTATTTCTGCAACTCTTTACTCCACTTATCCAATAGTTCAAATTCTGCCCTTCCAGGCATGGGGAGGGGACCCATCCCCACCTTTTTGGCACCCACCCCATCTGTGCTGGTCTTCTTTAGCATGGAGTTTTCATTTCTGTGTCCATGAAGGGTTTGAGTCCTGCATACAACATCTTCTCAGCAAATGAGGACTGCCTGTCCACCATGGCCCCTAACTCCTCCTCTCTCTACGAAAATACCATTCTGTGGCAAGGGATTGTGGTTTTTTTTTCCCATCCTAGAAGCCTGGACCCTGCATTCAGCTAAAGAAAAAGTTCGTTGCTTCTGCCTCGCTTATGTACCAATACTGAGGATTTGGTGTTCAGGTACTCAATACCTCCACACTACAGATGGTTGTCTTGTCCCAGAACAGTGTCAGTATCTGTAATCATGCAATTAAAGACCATATTGGAATGGATATGCACCGGGGGAAAGGAATTAAATTGCACAGACAGCCTTAGATCTGTCATTGCCTGTCTTTTTACTGCTTGGCTTTTCTACCTTAACCTTCTCTAATAAAATCAGACCGTTCTCCCTCTCCTCCTCCACAAGATACTAGCAGGTGTAATATACCTGTGCTGACTTCCCACTGTCCTCAGTATCTCAGAAATAAACACTTCACAGCTTTGCAAATTACCCTAGAGAGGGGCACAGGCATTTCTTCTCCAGGCATTGCTGAACCCCTTCCTTTCCCAAATCCTCTACACCTAAAGAACACACAGGATCAGTAGCGAACATCACATTGTATGCTTTACGGCTCACGAGAGGACATGTAGACATTGGACATTCATTAGACATTGGAAGGGGCTGCCCAGGGAGGTGGGGGAGTCACCATCTCTGGAGGGGTTTAAGACAAGACTGGACATGGCCCTTAGTGCCATGGTCTAGTTGTCATGGTGGTGTCAGGGCAATGGTTGGACTCGATGATCCCAGAGTTCTCTTCCAACCTGATTGATTCTGTGATTCTGTAGCCTGTTTTGGAGAGGGGGCACACACTTCTGCTGGGATGGTGTGGTCTGCATGCAACACATGAGCCTCAGAATAGGGCTCCTGGTCTAGGTCCTAGCAATGACACTGGAAGTCCATCAACCTTTGTATGCCTTGATTTCCCCAGCTGGGAGGTGGATTTGGAGATGCTGGCTTCTGCACAGGGAGCTTTGAGACCCCAGGTTTACTGCCAGGTAAATGATAGCCATGAGGTGTTTATTTCTAGTGGTTTTGGAGTGAAACTGGAGCACTCCAGAGCTATGTCCAGGCACAGTACAGAGGTGTCTATGCATGGCTGGTTTACCTGGCCAAGGTGATTTTCTCATATGGCCTGACTGTGCCCAGGAGCAGATCCCAAAGGGCAGTGCCATTGATGGCACTCAATGCTCACTGGGGCGCAGAGAGCCTCCGGTGTTGAAGAAGGAGCCAATTCAGCAGTGTCTGGTTAAATAAGGATGAAGCTCCTAAATCCTTGAGAGGGTTTTGGTAATTTCAGCCTGATTTTGACTGTTTTCTGGAGCTGGTTCCACTTTCTTTCAAGGTACCAGTTTTCTCGCAGCTTTTGTGGGGTACTTTTCAGGGACAGACTTAATGGGAACAGATTTGAGGTGGGATGAACTTCTCTTTGGCCTGTGAAGCTCACCTGAGTTCAGCAAGCATTGTGCCCTCAACCTCCTGTATCTCCAACAAGCCTAGGCTGATGGTTGGGAGCCAAGCATTGAAGTAGATGACCCTCTTGCTAGTGATGCAGGTTGCAAACTTAGATGTCTACCAGCTCTAAGTCTTGACCCAGCCACTGTTCCTCTCCACCCACCTCTGCTTTAGACGGTCCCTCTTTAGATTGCTTTTGTGAGCTGAGAATTTTGTACTACACTTGTGCTGCATATTCCCAGCTTCTTGCAATGCCATTCTCTACGGAGAAATCCCCAATTTCATGAAATCCGAAGCTGGCATAACCGAGGGAAGACATGGCTGACTCAGACGACGGTACTGAAGCTATGCTGATTTACACCAGCCTGGGCAAAAGCCACAATAATTTTCCTCCCCTTTGACTGAGTAGCCACGGTGACAAGAGACTGAATAGATGACAAAATAAAACAGATCATGAATCTGGAACGTGCAGCTGGAATTTCCCCAGCGGACTCACAATGTGAAATATCTAAAAAAAGGCCTGTGAAATATGAATTAATGTAAGGACAAGGTTTTAATCACAGTCACACACCTTTAAAGCCACAGTAATGGATTTTTGCTAATATCACAGTTGCCTCTAGAGCACAAAAAACTGACTTTGGTCTTATTTTTGATGGTGTCAGTTCTGCAGTGAAGTCAGTGGCGTATAAAAGTATGAGATTAAAGGTAAGTTTCATGGGCTGGATGATTTGCTGGTGTGATTGATCATCTCTGCTTCCTCTTCTGGACACACAAATATCTATACTGGGGTGGCTCTGGCCCTGCCAGTGGTCAGCAAGGTTATTGTAGAGTATCTGCCCTGAATATTCAGTGATGTCAGGGGAGGTTCAGGTTGGACTTTAGGAAGAATTTCTTTTCAGAAAGGGTCATTAGACATTGGAAGGGGCTGCCCAGGGAGGTGGTGGAGTCACCATCTCTGGAGGTGTTTAAGAAAAGACTGGACATGGCACTTAGTGCCATGGTCTAGTTGCCAGGGTGGTGTCAGGGCAATCGTTGGACTCGATGATCCCAGAGGTCTCTTCCAACCTGGTTGATTCTGTGGTTCTGTGATGTCCTCTTTTTGGTGCGAATCAGGAGTAAAAGATACAAAAATGAAAATCAGGACACTTGGTTTTCATCTGCCACTTGTTTATGTAGGATCTTTAAGTTCCCTTCCAACCCAAACCGTTCCATAGTTCTATGACTGTATCCAATGGAGTACCATGGACTGACCTCCTGTGGAGCACTGCAGGTATTTGGTTGCTCTGAGAGCAGAGCGAAGCCCTCCAAGCCACGTTCAGCAGCAGAAAATCACGTGATGAATGTGTCTGTCACATCCCTTTTCTTGTAGCACAATTTCCAGAACCAGCACACATGCAAGTTACATAGAACTCACACACTGCAGGCCAGACTCTTCCCTGGTGTCACCACTGTAAGGCCAACAGGTTGCATGTGGGATCATGCATTATGGCTTGGGAGTAGGGGAAGCAGCAGCTTGAGCTTGATCTGCCCTGCTCATATCTGGGTGATAATGTAGGGACATCCCATGTCCGTTTTGCCTCTTACTGGAGCCCTAATGATACACAGACATGCACACACACCAAGAGTGACTTCGTATGATGGTTGCTCACACCCATGACTAGCCCCAGCAGCTGCCACTCAAGGTAGCCCCAGTGAAGATGGAATCATACACCTCTACACTGCTGACTAACTCATACTTCATCAAGAGAGAAGAGTCACAGAAATGACCAGTCCTGGTCTGCATGCTGCTGGGTCCTTCCAGGCTGTGCATTCAGGTTTCCTTCCTATGGAAACCAAAGTTAGGTCAAAGTAGAGCCTGATGTGTGCTGAACACTTGGTGCAGTGGTAGGTGCATGCCAGTGGGCACAGGAATGAGAGATTTCTCCTGATCCTGTAGTCTGGGAAACACGTTCCTAAAATTGTAAGACACTTCTGGAAATGAGGTTCCCACATCACGTAAGTGCTTCTGAATATGGAGCTTATTATGTGAGAAACACAGTGGTGCTCAGGTCCAGAAGAAGAACCATAGATCAAGCGGGAAATCAATGTCACTTTTAGTAAACTAAGGAAAATACTGTACTGACATTGTATGTGCATGGCTGGGTAAAGGCACTGTCTCATGGCTACCCATGGAGAGGATAAGAGACCTCCTGTTACCAAGAGAAACCTTGTTGCTCGTGCCATGGAGAGGGTGGTGAGTTTGGGGGATTTAGTCCCAAATCTAGCTGCGGAGTCACTCTACAAAGCAGAACTGGCTAGAAACCTCATTTAGACCAAAAGGAGCGGTTTTCTTCAAATTATCTAACCAACCCTTCCCTCCCCCAAATGAAGCAACCTCTTCCCTATATTTTACTTTGGGCAAAGCCTCTTTTGACAGGGAAAAAATTGTCCTAAATGGCAGTTTTTTAAATCATTAACAACAAGCTAATCCGCCTATGAACAACAGCTCTGACCGTGGAATTCATTCCTAAGCATGGATTGGGATAGTCTAGGGTCAAAAAAAAAAAAGTCTTGCACAGAGCAAATGGAGATGCATGGACAAACAGATGATAGATATTTTTGCCATTAAATCAAACATCTCAATGCTCCCAAACTAAGACAAATGTGGCCTCTGAACTGTGGCCGTGGTAAGCCCTGCAATCTGGCTCACTTCTGCTCTGAGTTTTGCAGCTGGAGTTCATCTCCCACCATGCGCTACAGATGCATCTCAGGATCCAAATCACCACCTTTTTGGCCAAAAATATTTTCTCTTTTGCCAAAAATTCAGCAGGCTGCCAGGACCATCTTTCTTGCCTCTGGTTTTGTCAATATTTCTCACAGAGGGGAAACAAACTCCAAAGGTTTTGCAACCTGCTCTGCTCGGTTAGAATAACCCCCTGCTTGGTGGGTTTTGTTTTAAGGCTGAGGCTTCCCTGTGGCCAGTGTCTGGACTGACCCACACTGAGCTCTTGCTTTGTTTTTGAAGTGAGTTGCAAGCTACCCAGGTGGCCTTTGGATGCAGCCTACAAAGGGCTCTTTTATCAGACAGACCACACATGGCCACAGCCAAAATGCTCTTTGGTCATGCATATGCAATCATGCAAATGTATTACATATCATATGCAATACAGCATGTGCAATACGGTGTGTTCAGTGGCTGGTCACAGGCTCTACCCAGATGCCATTTGATTATTGAATCCTCAGTATTTTGGAAGGGTATTTCTTTAATCCTTTCTTCAGCAGGCAAACTTGGTTTTTTGGTCACCAAGATCCAGGTGGGGGAAACTTTTGGTTTTGCAAGGGCAAGAGAAGGCTGAAAAATTTACTGGAGTCTTGGCAGTTTTGAAACCTTGTACCTGGGCTTTTTTGAGACCTGGGTCAAAAACAAAGATTTTGACTTGCAATCACAGAATGAATCAGGTTGGAAGAGACCTCTGGGATCATCGAGTCCAACCGTTGCCCTGACACCACCATGTCAACTAGACCATGGCACTCATCCTTGACAGATGTGCATCTAACCTGCACTTTACACACCTCCATGATGTCTACGGCTCCAGTGTTTCTCTTTCCCAGTCCTCAGAAAGTGTTTCCTAACTCCGGATCTTGCCTCATGTTAAGCCCATGACTTCTTGCCCTTTATAAAAGGATGCGAGGGATGGATTATCTCCTGTGCTGCTCAAGGCTGTATCCCCCTGCACCTCTCCTCCAGACTGAATGAACCCCAGTTCACCAATATTTCCTCTTGGCCTTTGACAAGGGTTGGGGCCCAGTGATAGCCAGGGATGTCCGAGCATATTGAAAACGTGCATTTCTTCTTGCAGCCCCAGATATTTGCAATTATTACCCCATTTTACTAGTGCCACTGAGACCCATTTCCAATCATAAATCAGCACCAGAAGAAGGAAAACCCAGGAGCTCTAACTTTGTTTTTTGGTGGGTCTATCCAGTATAAGCAAAACAAAGCCGATGCAAGGCAAGGTTTAGCACAGCATCAGAATTGCTACAGCTTCTCACTCTCCACCATCATTTTAACTAGCCCAGGGCAGATCTAGGGAAGGGTCCACATCTAGACAAAGCATCCTGCAATCACTAGCAAAGAGTTTCTTGCCTTCAAAGGAAAATCCTTCTTTTCACAACAGATCCCCAATTCTCGTCTACTCCCCTGCTAAGCTGCAAAAAAACAGGTACAGAGAAAGCACCTTACATAGAAAATTTGGTAAGGCAGAGCTTGCTGAAAGCAATTTTGTGCTCCCTTCCCCCTTTGGTCATGTACACTTAGTAAATGTGCTTTTAATCTCATTAATGTTGTTTGAAAGAAGCGGTGGTGGATGAATCATCTGATGCAAATGGAATAGTTTAGGGAATACATGCATTTTCATTAGCCTAATGTCTCCTCCAGCACTATGTATTAGCATGGAATTAACCCATTAATTCTATTGATTTCTATTAATATTGTGCATTCCATCAGTGCTCGAATCCCCACGGACTCCTTCCCAACCTTCTATAGGAACTGGCTTGTTTAATCAACATCGCGCAACTAATCGAGGCAACTGTTTGGGTCATGAAGTGAAGAAGAAAATTGTTTCTAATTGAGAGTACAGGAGGAATTTGGGGAGGCAGGATATAATTATTACTGCTGGAGCAGAGCCAGGATGCCAGCTATCACACTTTGCTGGTCTTGCCGAAAGTGCCATGGGAGTTGTTGTAAGCACAACTGATGGAGGCAAGAGCAGATCATTTCGCCTGCGCTCCTGTCCCAAAATCCAGCCAGCACCACACTGGTGGGAAACTTGTACCCTAAAATCCACTGGGGTCTTCTCAAATATCTTCTTTCTATCTGTTGCAGACATTCATCAACATCTATCACAGCCATATCTGATTACCTTCTTGTACTCCCCGTATCTATCTTCACAACACCCTGTTTGCCTTGTACAGATATGCTGTGCCGTTTTTGGCCACACTCTTCCCATCATGGTGACATTAATGGATGTCGTCACCAAAGGTAGCGGTCTCTCCTGCACAGTGGTGAGAAGAATCATAGAATGGTTTGGGTTGGAAGGGACCTTAAAGATCATCTAGTTCCAACCCCCCTGCCACAGGCAGGGACACCTTCCACCAGACCAGGTTGCTCCAAGCCCCATCCAACCTGGCCTTGAACACTGCCAGGGAGGGGGCAGCCACAGCTTCTCTGGGCAACCTGGGCCAGGGTCTCACCACCCTCACAGGAAAGAATTTCTTCCTCATATCTCATCTAAATCTCCCCTCTTTCAGTTTAAAACCATTCCCCCTCGTCCTGTCACTACTTGCCCTTGTAAAAAGCCCCTCTCCTGCTTTCCTGTAGCCCCTTCAGGGACTGGAAGGTGCTCTAAGATCTCCCCAGTGCCTTCTCTTCTCCAGGCTGAAGAGCCCCAACTCTCTCAGCCTGTCTCCATAGCAGAGGTGCTCCAGCCCTCTGAGCATCTTCGTGGCCTCCTCTGGACTCGCTCCAACAGCTCCATGTCCTTTTTATGTTGGGGGCCCCAGAGCTGAACGCAGTACTCCAGGTGGGGTCTCACGAGAGCGGAGTACAAAGTGTCACGTCCTCATGTAGGACAAGGAAAACTTCCCATCTCTCTGCAACGCCAAACATCTCCTGGCCAGTTTAGTGCAGTTACACAAAGGGATGGCATCGCTCAGAGAAGCACAGTAATCAAGGAATGGGGAGGAACTCCAGAGACTGTCAAAGTCAAAGCAGGGTCATAAAGATGGTCTTTCATGTTTCTAGCTCAAAGCCGCTGGGTTTTCTTTACTTCTCAGGTAGCAGGATGGCTCTGCCTCTTGTAGTCTTTTGCTTGGAAGAGAGGATAAACGGGGTCTTTGATGTAAAAACCCAAACGAAAGCAAACACAGCAAAGTTGCTCTTTAAACTTAGCTTATTCACCAACATCTAGTTCTGTCAGTCTCCTCCCTGGGCAATCAGTGCAGCGAGCTCGCCCTCCCGTTGACTATGCATGCTGAGACCATATCCATGACATTTCTTACAGCACTCTTCCAGCAATATTTTGTCTCAAATTGCCTTGCAAAAGGCTCTCTTTATTCCCCCTCATCATAAGCCCTGCCTCATTTTCAGCAGCAGGCTGAATCCTATTTCTTGCATCCTGGCCTAATTATTAAACAACCCTGTCGAAGTATTCAGTCGTTTGCTGATATTTTACTCACAATTAGAGGTATGAATGAGCTCCATTAGGCTTCCAATATCCTTTATGCTCAGCCTGACATTTGGGGAGCTATTTTATTACAGCTGACACTCTGGGAAATGGGGCTGCCATCGTTAGCTTCAGTAACGGTCTTATTGACCCCAGTTTTATGAATGCGGGAGGATGTCTGAATGTTACACACTCAAGTATCCGGAGGGTTGTCACTGTCTCACACCAGTGTCTGCTCTGGGAGCTCACACCCCTACCTTTCTGTGAAATTGTGGGGGGTTTTTTCCACGCTTCCTTAAAGCTCAGAGACACTTTTCTGATCAAGTGTTTGGCAACTAGTTAACACAAAAAAAAAAGCCCGTCGAGATAGTGAGGATTAAGGTTGAGTTTCTCATTGAAAAGCCTGCTGGCATGTTGATAAGCATCAAACACAACTGGGAATCCTCAGGGTTGTACCCGTTTCTGAAACAGGCTGGTAGCACAGTCCTGGGAAAGTTACTTCACTTCTCTGTTATTTCACTCTAGGTCTGACAGTGGTGGCACCATGATTTTTGTAGCACAGGAGGCTGTGAAGTCCCCCTCCATGTCACCACCTCTATCTAAAGCATACGGAGAGATGATCCCTGCCATGAAGGTCTTCAAGACCTACACAGAAAGCCCTGATCCTAACAAAAAGGATAATTTGAAAACTGAGGTTAGGATATAGGTATTCTGAGCCCCAGTTCACAGTTGCAAACCACTCGTACCTAATTCTTGCCATAGAGATTTGGCTAGCTCTACTGTTGCTTTTCTGGCAACTCATTAAATTGATCTCAGTCAACAGTAGGTGATCATGGGACTTTTCTGGCGCCCATCGTGCAGCAATCCTAGAGCAATACCAACCAGAGTAAAGGTGGGGAAAGAGAAGCAGCAGTGAGCTACTGTACCAACATCTGACTGCTGAGCACTGGCAAACAAGTCCCCCATCCCCACCTGCCCTAACACTCGGGTCCTTCTCTCTGACCACCAACAGGCATGTGGAGTAGCTCTTTGAAGAGGTTCTGGATGGGGCTACATGGGCGTAACCCAAACCACCGTGTTTCTGAGACCACATCTGGGGTGAGTTACAGAAGGAGGGCCTGAACTTACCCCTGCTGGGTCTTTAAGCAGTGACTGCAAGAGCAGGCTCAGTGGCAAATCCAGCTGGAAGGTGCAAAAAAACCATGCCTGATGCATAGACTCTTACAATTTCATATAACAAGGAAATCCTCACATTTTCTCTCTTTTCCCTGCACCACATGAGCACCATGGGACAAAGAACAGGCATTTTGGAATACAGGAAAACACCCAGTTCTCATCAAGCTGAGGCTATCGCTGAAATTTTGCTCCATTTCAGTGCTAAAAAGTGGAATTCCTTGTGTTGAGGGTACTTATTGTACTCTAAAGCCTTTTTAAAATAATAAAAAGGAGGAGCCATTCATCCACCACTGGGGGTTTTTTAATGCAAAGAGAGAAGGCAGGCATGGACCTGTCAGGGAGAGGTGGCTTCCCCAGGGAACACAAAAAGTCAGTGGCAGAGAAGGGACAGCCCAAACTCCCCAGAGCCCCAGACCACTCCTGGGGCTTCAAGTTTTCACACACTCCTGACCTGAGAAATTCATCTAAGCCCTGGGCTTGGATCCAGTCTGCCTCTGCTTTCTGGCTGCTGCTCTGCCTTCAGATAAATACCTGTTGGGAGGAGTAAGGAAGACAGACTCTTCCTAGTGGTGCCCAGTGACAAGACTGGAGGCAATGGACAGAAATGGAAACGCAGGAATTTCCACTAAAGAGAGGAAAAACATTTTTTACTGCGAGGGTGACTGAAGACTGGAACAGGTTGCCCACATAGGTTGTGGAGTCTCCATCCTTGTAGATATTCAAAACCCAGCTAGACACGGGCCTGGGCAACTGGCTCTAGGTGACCCTGCTAGAGAATGGGTGTTGGACTACATGTTCTTTCCAACCTCAATGATTCTGTGCAATGCCATAGCATGATCTGTAACGATGATGGAGAATTTCCCACAATGGGCTGGAAAATGCAGGTTCTGAGCAGTGGCTGAAAGGGCGGGGATCATGAAGGAGCTACACAGGTTCTCTTGTAACACCAGGATATTTGATATCCTGAACGTTGTTGCCTACAACCACTCCTGGCATAACAGTGATCTGCCTGTCAGAGGTGCCAAACGTTGTCTGTGTTCCTGCAAAATCAAGGCATCGAAGGGGGAAGTCAGCACTTCACCAAATCAGACTGCCTATTTGGTGTCCAGGGGTTCAATCTGAGAAAAGTTGGACTTGCACTGCACTGTGTATCTCCAAACCTTCCTCCAAAACTGGCTAACCAACCAAACATCCTTGAGTATTTCATCACTGGCAGAAGGTCCTTCCAGCCACAGGGACCACAGGAGGGAAATCCCAGTGTCACAGGCAAGAAGAGACTTCTTTAATCAGTTTGAGATTGGAGCATGGAGCTCAGTGTCACTGAGCACAGAATCACAGAATCAATGAGGTTAGAAGAGACCTCTGGGATCATCGAGTCCAACCATTGCCCTGACACCACCATGTCAACTAGACCATGGCACTAAGTGCCACGTCCAGTCTTTTCTTAAACACCTCCAGAGATGGTGACTCCACCACCTCCCTGGGCAGCCCCTTCCAATGGCTAATGACCCTTGCTGAGAAGAAATGCTTCCTAATGTCCAACATGAACCTCCCCTGGCGAAGCTTGAGGCTGTGTCCTCTTGTCCTATCGCTAATTGCCTGGGAGAAGAGGCCGACTCCCACTGCGCTACAACCTCCCTTCAGGTAGTTGTAGACTGCAATAAGGTCACCTCTGAGCCTCCTCTTCTCCAGGCTAAACAACCCCAGCTCCCCCAGCTGTTCCTCATAGGTCAGACCCTCCAGACCCTTCACCAGCTTGGAGCAGATGTGTAAGGCAGTAATGTGTCACTGGCAGCTGTCTCAGCTCCCATTGTAACCAGTGGAGAGACTGGGCAGGATCCACGTGCCCATACAGAGGTACTCCATGCCCTTTGGATGCCTTGGGAACCATAAAGGATGCAGGGGCTAGATCATCAGGAGCTTCAACATCTTCCCAATAAGGAAAGGAAGCTTTTAGACCAAGTCACCATCCAAAAAAATATGGAAGTAGTTCTCTTTTTCCCATCTGGGTCTGTCTCTGGCTGACCACACAGATCCAGACCTGTACCGCCCTGCGCTGATACCGAGTGAAGTTTAAACGTCTCCCCTGCTCACCATAGCTTCCTCCCAACACACCCCCCCACTTCTGCAACAACAAAGCTCCAGCTTCTGCCTCTGAAAATTAAATCTTATCTCCTCAAACCACTCCAGCTCTGCACACCTAGGATCCCATCTCTCCCTCTCATCTGACTTTAATAACGACACCATTCCCCCTCAGAAGGAGGAGGACAGAGCCCAGATTAAAAGGAGCTGTTTAGCTGGCAGCAATATTACCTTCCTTTGCCCTTTGATTTTTGATTTTTTTTGTTGTTGTTGTCACTCTTGCATTTTTTATTGAACACCCAGCCTGAATGGCTGAATAAAATCGAACTTCCCAGCTGAGACCGCAGATGCTCAGCTGTGCATACCTTAGGGAAAAACGTGTGCAATTTCCATTTTGGCCAATTATTATGCGAGGGAATCTTTTAACCTGGTGGGAAGGTGGATAGGAGGAAGAAAAGCCTTTGGAGATGCCGATTATCTTTTAAAGGAACACTGGCCATTTAAAATTGTTGAGCCAGAACTTGAGCAAACATGAACCAGCAGAGATCCTTCGTGAATATGGGGATGAAGAGCTAAGAATTTAGCTGGGAATCTGTGGGTCTGGGTGTGGATATGTCCGTGTTTATTTATATATCACTAATTCTCTTTAGTGGGTGTAGTTGGGGTTTGTACATTTTTGCCTTATTTTTCTTTTCCCCTGGACATTGGAAATGAAATGGTTTGCTTGGGGTCACGTTTCTGTGAGTTAAATTAATCCCAGGACACCAAGCACTCCTTCCTTCCACCCTTGCCAAGTGTGCATAGGTCCTGCACTGCTGCTCTTTGCACAAGCACCAACTCCAGACTCACAAAGCAAAGCTTTATTTTTCTTGTTTGTGCTCAGACAGACTTTCCAGACCTCCCTTTCCTGCTTTCCCTCTCACCCTTCCTTACTCTGTTATCTCACAACTGGATCTCAGCCTCGGGGCTTGTTTGAGGTCCATGGTCTCATCCTGAGATGGGTTACAACTCCCTGCATATTCAGTGATTAAAGGAAAACTTGTCAAACACAAACCACTACATGAGGGATCTTTGCAAAGTTGGGGTCTTGCAAAGTTGCTACGATTTCCCCTGTTTGAGTCAGCAGATGCAGATGACATTTGGGTCCTGAGAAAACCAGTTATTTGGGGGCAGGAGCTGTTGCTCTTGATCTCCTGCAAGACCTGGGATCATGTTGAACACTGCAGAAGAAACCAGGAGTAACTTGTCATGATGCACTTGCTCCCTGTTAGATTTCAAAGGTTTCAGAGATAAGTTGACAAAGCTTTTTTTGGAATAAAATACTACTTTTCCCCCATCTGGGACCAAAATTAAACCAGTCCTAACAAAGTAATTCTACAGAAGTTTATAAAAGCCCCTTTAAATCCACCCCAGTCTCAACCATTCAAGCACTATCGCATCCACCCCTGCACACACATGCTGGGAAAAGTCCTTCCCTGTGCTGCCATGAAGTCCTGCAGCATCTCTCCACCCTGAGCATGTTCACCTTCATCCTTGCATAGACATGAGATAGCCCAGCAAGGACCAGTCTGCCCACCTTGGTGGGGACTGAGCAGCCAGACTGGGGTGGGAGGGGGACAGCATGGGGCTGGCGATTCAGAGAGGAGTCATTAGCTTTGCCCTGGGGGAAAGGGTGAAAAGCTCATCCTTATCTTTGATCAGAGCGACTAAGAAGTATTTTGACTCCAGGCGCATAAATGAGCTCTTTAAAACCTGAGTTATTGGCTCAGGGCTCCATGCTGCGAGCAGCTGCCGTGGTCTTCAGGTAGCAGCGCTTTTTCTTCCTCCTCACTTAGCAAAGATATCACATCCCTTCTTACCCTAGGAGAGAGGCTTATGTCTTCCTTCTTCCCTCACCTGCCTGATTAGCATCAGAAAGCACCCTGGGCATGAAAAGCCCCGAGGACTAATCCCAGCAAACCATGTCATCTTCTAATATGCTGACACCCTCCCCCTTGTTTGCATTTTTCTCTTCTCCCTTCCTCCTCCCTCTTCTCAAAACACTTTCTCCTCCTGCTGGGTTCGTCTCTCCATCTGTTGTCCGTCAGTTTTCCCCTCCCTGCCAGGCTGGGAAGATGCTACAGGGTTGAGGCACAAGACCGGGCTTGTGCTCAAACTGAGCCTATCCTGCCAGCATCACGGTGCCCCTCTTCCCCCAGCATCTGCTCTGGGGAGCGTGGGTGCATTGCTGCTTGCAGTTAATTTCTTACAAAGTCAGAGCGACGGCTGCAGAGGAATTATGAGTCTGGGGAGGTTGATACTTTCTGTTGAGCAGTTTGAGGTTTGCTGTTCCAGCTCCCCCATAACTGAGCTGCAGGCTTAACTCTGCCCATCCTTTAGGCTTGGGCTGGAAGTGCACAGAAAGCGAAGAGCAAAGCAGGAGTCCTGGATCAGACGCCTGTCCTGGTGGGATGAAGCTGCAGCATCCACTGGGGCTGTTAAATGGGAGGGACTGGATACAACCTCTGAGTAAGGAAGTTTTTAAGCTGCTGCTGATGTTAAGCTGGGAGCACAGGGAAGGATCTTACTGGACAGACCTCTGCTCTGTAGTCCTTAAATCACACATTGACCCCACAAAGTGATGTTTAACCTCCTCTGACCCAGATTCGCACAGCAGTTGCCGTTCAAAGGTGCATCTCACCCAGCAGCCTCTGTGCAGCAGTGACCAACAGAAGATGCCTGGGGGAGACCATGAAAATGGGACCACTGCATGATGCTACCCTCTGATAGATCTCCAGCCTTCAGCTATTTTCATCCTGAGCAAAAAGTGCTTTCTACACAAGGCAGTGACTCGCAGCAGATTTCTCTTTGGGGAACCTGTCCAGTTTCCCCGCAGACCCACGTTAATATCCACAATGTCCTACCATGAGGAGTTCCACAGGTTGTCTACCTGATATCTGCATGATGCCATCTTGTATCACTCCAGAAGACCCAGTTGGCGGTAAAACATTTGGAAAGTGATCATCCATGGAGTAACAAGGACAATTAGCATCAATTAAAGACACAAGCGGGGGATCCCATCCCTACAACTTTACTTTTGACAGATGTTTTATACTGAAATTCACATCAGGCATCTTCCACACTGGGGGTCCTGTTATTGAAGCAGGGTTTCAGCTACCGTGTCCCTCCTCTGTCTGTCCTATGCCACCCATCACCCAGAATCACAGAATCAACCAGGTTGGAAGAGACCTCTGAGATCATTGAGTCCAACCATTGCCCTGACACCACCATGGCAACTAGACCATGGCACTAAGTGCCATGGCCAGTCTTTTCTTAAACCCCTCCAGAGATGGTGACTCCACCACCTCCCTGGGCAGCCCCTTCCAATGGCTAATGACCCTTGCTGAAAAGAAATTCTTCCTAATGTCCAACCTGAACCTCCCCTGGAGAAGCTTGAGGCTGTGTCCTCTTGTCCTATTGCTAGTTGCCTGGGAGAAGAGGCCGACTCCCACTCTGCTACAACCTCCCTTCAGGTAGTTGTAGACTGCACTAAGGTCACCTCTGAGCCTCCTCTTCTCCAGGCTAAACAACCCCAGCTCCCTCAGCCGTTCCTCGTAGGTCATACCCTCCAGACCCTTCACCAGTTTGGTTGCCCAAAAGGATGGCTTACCAGCCCGCAAACCTTCTCCCTGGGTAGGGGTTAAATAAAGAGGGTTTTTGAGGTGCAGGGTCAGTCTTACAAAAGGAACATTGCATGAGTCTCTGCCCCTCTATCCATAGGCCCTGCAGAGGTATCTGCAATCAGAGGTATCTTCTGATAGCGTGCTTCACCTCTAGCCAAAAGCAAGGTCTTCAGAAGACAATGAAAATTGTGGAGCAAATGTCCCCACCAAAGACAAATATTGTTCCATGATATGGAAAAACACAAGCAGGACTATGACCAGAAATCATGCTCAGCTTCATCAACACCACTGCTGCTTTCAGATACACAACACACTGTTCATATTCAACTCAAGATCATCTGACCCCAGGGCGTTCAGGAGGATAAAAGCTCCCTGACTTTTTAAGTAATATAAATATGATATTGACGGGCATTTGATGCAACGTGCAAAACAAATGCTGTGTAATGGAGACTGCAAAAGTCTTAAAAGATTTTAAATAAAGAAGAAATATGGAAAGGCTGAAAAGGAAATAACATTTTGTGATGCCAACAGAGTTATCCTGTGCAAGCAAGAGGAGAAGGGGGAAAAAAGATGATTTAACTACTTGGCTTTGGTTACTGGATTTTCTCTGCAAAATTTTGGAAAAAATGAACTTAGATGGGAAAAAAAAAAATCAAGAGAGATTTGGAGTGGCCATATAACAGCAGCCCTGGGCCACAGGACAACTGCAACCATGAGTAAAATTTTCAGTATCACTTTCTCTGCCCTAAGATCAGACCTTTGAGGGGAAAAAGTGAAAATGAGAGTGCAAATATGACAGAATACATTGCAAATATGTAAAAAACATTGTTTTTAGCTGCTTATTTTTGGATAGCTGCTTATTTTTGGATTTGAGGAGAGACTGGCCCAGAGCAATCTCTGGTTCCCTGGGGACAAATGGACCAGGAAACAACCTATAGAGAAAAAACCCAAACTCAAAGAGCCCCAATGAAAACTGCCAGCAGTAACATTTGTGCACTGGCACAAGAGACATCAAACCCAGACCCTTAAACAGGGAACCATGAGAGTCCTTCACCCATCCCACCCCCTCATCACTGCCTTCACCAAGGTTAGAGATCCTGGTGACTGCTGACTACAACTGACCTCGTCCCTGGTGCAGTAGGGTTGTTCCTTTTCCTTTCAAATATCATTAAGTTTCTAGTGTCAGGATGGCTGAGAAAATCTGCATTAAATACACTCTGACAGCCCCCCAGGGTATAACCTTGAAAACAGCATCTTCTCCCTAGCATTTACTTTACTTAAAGAAGTGTGAAGAGTTCATTTTTTTTAACCAAGGGGGTGATGCTTTCCCAGATGTTAAGATGATGAGTGGAATATGAGTGGTCTCTGATATCTCCCCCCAAGAGCCACAGGTGCTCGGCACTGTTGAGGCCGCACCTTGAATCCTGTGTCCAGTTCTGGACCCCGCACTTCAAGAAAGATGTTGAGGTGTTGGAGCAAGTCCAGAGGAGGGTGACCAAGCTGGGGAAGGGTCTGACCTATGAGGAACAGCTGAGGGAGCTGGGGTTGTTCAGCCTGGAGAAGAAGAGGCTCAGAGGTGACCTTAGTGCAGTCTACAACTACCTGAAGGGAGGTTGTAGTGCAGTGGGAGTCGGCCTCTTCTCCCAGGCAACTAGCAATAGGACAAGAGGACACAGCCTCAAGCTTCTCCAGGGGAGGTTCAGGTTGGACATTAGGAAGCATTTCTTCTCAGCAAGGGTCATTAGCCATTGGAAGGGGCTGCCCAGGGAGGTGGTGGAGTCACCATCTCTGGAGATGTTTAAGAAAAGACTGGACATGACCCTTAGTGCCATGGTCTAGTTGCCATGGTGGTGTCAGGGCAATGGTTGGACTCAATGATCCCAGAGGGCTCTTCCAACCTGATTGATTCTGTGCTCACACAGCCCATGCCCATTTCTGCCCATTAACTGCTGTGTACTACCTTGCCTTGGGTTTTCAGTTTAGTTTAGTTGCTGAACTTAAAATCCCTGTTTTCAACTCATTTGTTCCCCTGTCCAACCTGAACCTCCCAGAGTGAATAACTGCTCCTGCTACAGCCCTGGCGTAGTTATAACCATTATTATAACTCAGTTTGCACACGCAGCACTTGGGTTTTGCATGGATTGCCTCTGCTAACCAAAGGTCCTATCTTTGCTTACAGAGCAGATAAAAACCTTCTTTAGCAGTTGCTTGCAAGGAATTGTGCATGGCAGCATTTCTCAGACAAAGTATTTTGGGGGTCATATGAGGAATATTGCAAATTAATTCCAAACCTGAAGAAGTACCTGAAGGGGCTACAGGAAAGCTGGAGAGGGACTTTTTACAAGGGCAAGTAGTGACAGGACGACGGGGAACGGTTTTAAACTGAAAGAGGGGAGATTGAGATTAGATATGAGGAAGAAATTCTTTGCTGTGAGGGTGGTGAGACACTGGCCCAAGTTGCCCAGAGAAGCTGTGGCTGCCCCCTCCCTGGCAGTGTTCAAGGCCAGGTTGGATGGGGCTTGGAGCAACCTGGTCTGGTGGAAGGTGTCCCTGCCCGTGGCAGGGGGTTGAAACTGGATGGTCTTTAAGGTCCCTTCCAATCCAAACCATTCTATGATAATAATATATTTGTGCATTAAGGTCTAAATACAAGCAAAGAAAACTCACAAAGCCAGAGGCCACCTGTACCTTGGATCCTGCATTAAAAGATACAGTTCCTACAAACACACACAGGTGCTTGCATCAGGTGAGTCAGGAGTGTGCAAGGTTTCCTCTGCAATTTGGGGCTTTGGTGGTGTCTTTGTTTAGCCCAGACCCAGGGCTAAACAATAACCAGTTGTTCTATCATCCAAGACCCCTCCCCAGCCAAGAAAGGGAATTGAGAAAAGGAGGGGGACCTGTGGGCTGAAATTTAAACAGATTTAATAAAACAAGAAAACCAATATCAATACTAACATAAAAGACACAAAGTTATACTTAGCTCATAGAACGGTGGCAAGTTCCTCCTGGGATCACAACCACTGAGAAGAGAGCAGAGCCAAGAGCCCCCATCCCCAGCAGCTTTCCCATTTATAGTGAACATGACATTAATGTCATAGAATACACCTGTGGGCCAGCCTGGGGCAGCTGCCCTGGGTTTAGCTGCTGATGACCTTGATCACCAGCCCACAGCTGGGCACACACTGAAACAACATGGAACAGAAAAGGGATTCTATAAATTTTATCCCTGCACAACCAGGATGGGTGGGAAGGAGCTGTGTGTGCTTTAAAGGAAAACTTATGACCTTGTCAAGTTTTATGCTGATAATTTACATGGTCATTTTAATTGATTTGGAATAATTCATCTTTCCTGAGATAGCAGCACCAGAAGCATTTCTGAGTATTAATAAACTTAAAACAGAAATGCTTCTAAAAGGAAAAATTTTTTGTTTTCTTTCAGATTGATGAAGAAGAGGTGTCTTATGCAGATGGTACAAGCACTGCTGTTCCAAAGCAGGTTTTGTGGATTCTCTTCAAGCAACACGTGTTTAGTAGCAAGTGGGCTGGGGAAAGTTAACAGCTTTCTGTAACACCCCGATTTGTGCCGAGTCGTGTTCCTCCTCTCCTCCCACCTTGGTGTCACCTTTGCTGAATGCTTCTGCAAATGTTGTGGCTGAGCTCTTACCTCCATGCGAGGGACGTGATGGTTTGGGGTGGTTCGGGAGGGAGCTGTTGGTTTGGGTGGGTATGGGGAGGTGCAGGTGCCAGGGGTGCAGGGTGGGAGTTGAGTGCTGGTAGTGGGGAGCAGAGTACGGCAGGAAAGGGGGACACAAAGCAGATCATCTGGGGGGTGATGAGAGGCATACAGCTGGCTGCCTCTGGATATTCGACAGGCTCAATTTTTTGGTAGAGAAAAACCAAAGACAATGACTACAGAGCTCAGGCTGTGGGGAGAGGTGAGGGTCTGAAAAATTGCCAACCAAACCATGATAGTACCAGAGAGGAGCAGTAAAACCTTCCTCTGCTTCTCCCCACAGAGCTGTCAACACCTCTGCACCCAGGCATGTCAACAACAATTTGGCCAAGCCTTTCCAATGCCCGTTTCTCCTCCAGTTCAAATCCACGAGTAAGGCTTGAGAGACAAGTCAAAAGCAAACAGCATCTATCCCTGGGTAAACTCCTGGTGATTAGTGAGCAGAGCCTGCACTTTGCTGTCTTCATCCGTTATAAGCCCCGTAGCAGCCACCAGGATCTGGTCACAGGTCCCCTCTCCAAGCCTGGCTGTGGGGGCTTGGCAGGGGGTTGCTCTTCCCAGAGCCTGGTGCAACCAAATGGATATCACAGAATGGTTTGGGTTGGAAGGGACCTTTAAAGGCCACCTAGTCCAAGCCCCCTGCAGTGAGCAGGGACATCTGCAACTAGATCAGGTTGCTCAGAGCCCCGTCCAACCTGACCTTGAATGTTTCCAGGGATGGGGCATCCACCACCTCTCTGGGTAACCTGTGTCAGTGTTTCACCACTCTTATCATAAAATATTTCTTCCTTATATCTAGTCTGAATCTCCCTTCTTTTAGTTTAAAACCATTACCCCTTGTCCTATTGCTACAGGCCCTACTAAAAATCTGTCTCCATTTTTCTTTTAAGCCCCCTTTAAGTATTGAAAGTTGTAAGTATTGAATGTTGCAATGGTCCAAGTTGAAAGAGTTTAACCTCAGGAGACCACTCTTTCTTCCTCCATGACTTCTGCTTGCTTTTCCATAAACAGTCAGTTTTACAGCTCCCAGCCTTGCTTTTAAAAGCTGGCAATCTGTTATCTCATTCGCATTGCTCTGCTCCCCACCAATGCATTAAGAAAATTTCATCTGTAAACATGTGCTCTGAATGTCTCCAAAGAAGCCTTTGCTTTCAGACACCCTGATACCTCCTCTGTGCAACAACATCTTTGATTTGAAAAGGGTCATCAGAAATGGCCCTCTGTCCCTCCATGGACCAGGAGGGTTCACAACCTCCAGGAGGCAGGTATGGTTCTGCGAAGGCTGATAATAAGCCAGTGCAGCCAAAGTTACTTCACCTATAAAATATCACTGCGTCATCAAATGTACGGGTTGGTTTGAGCTTTCTACAGATTTCATGGCTCTATGAGCAACAAAACAGCGACTGTGGTGTTTTAATTAGCACCTCAGACTTTCTTCTTTTCTTTTGCCAGTTCAGTCTGTAATTTTTGGAGTACTTATCCTTCATTAAAATAAAAAGTCTCAAAGACTTGGGAGCCTGCAACTCCTTTTTTGTACAGCTGAAGATCAAGGCTCAGGCATTTTAGAGATACTGCTGCTAAAACATACTTAAACTGGCTCTTCCAGCGTACCAGTCAGCACAGTCTTCTCCATCCACATCTGAAGCAATGGTTTTGATCCTCTCTCAACATCTTTGAGCCAGTCTGTGTGCTGTGCCTTCTGCTCAAACCCTTAACGCATTTTTTTGACTGGTCTTGAAATGCAGCAGGACCAGGGGTGGTTGGTCATGACTTTCCCTTCCTCAAAAATGCCTCTTCAACTGCGTTTTCTTACAGTATATTGAAAAATCTCTCAACTGAGCTCCCCAGCCTCAAAGGAGATGTAGAAACCACCTCTCCATGCTTCACTTATTTAGGAAATATATTGAGTTGTCCCACACTTTGAGGGCTTTGAAGGAGGTCTTCTCAATGGCGTGTGGCTGAGAGAAGAAGGATCTTCTTATAGGGCAGTGGAGATGCAATGGGAAAAGCCAAGTCAGCCTGGACATACCTTGAAAGAGATCAGCACAAAGGAAGGGCTGTTTGCATCCCAAAACGAAGGGAAGGACAGAGTCTTCTACATTTTGCTTTCTAGCATCTCTTCCTGTGCATGACAGATGGGTGCTCAGGGAAAAGAAATTAAATTCTCCTTATAAGCACCTGATTCTAGGAGCTGAAGCTTCCAAGGAGAAATGCTGAGTTTCAAGGCTGGGCTTGAGAAGGGGGGAATGCATGGAGACACTGGGGCGGCCCACCCAACAAATGGTGCAGCAGGCACGGGTGAGGCTTGTGGTGTTCTCTGACCATGAGACACATGGCAGAGTGATGCATGTCCCATATTTGATAATATTTTGGGAGAAAAGGTGAGTAAAATTCCTGGGAAGTGGAATGGCATGTACTGAGGCTCGAAGAAACAGCCTGATGCATTAATGAAAATAAACAGACAAATCTATACCTTTACGTAATAAAAGGATTTTTCTGTTAGTCAATTTGTTTTGCTTTAAGTTTGATCAGCTGTAATAATGACCCTGCAGCACTTTTCTTGTTTCCCTCCTGTTCAATCAAGAAGAAGCAAAAGGGGGAAGACAGGGATTTCTTCCTCTCACACACAGAGGGGATGAGGCATTGCCCCACTTGTCTTTTCAACTCAAACCCACTAAAACTCAGGATGGGACCCATTTTTTTGCCTGTATCACCATGACAGGTGATACAGAGGTGACCTTATTGCAGTCTATAACTACCTGAAGGGAGGTTGTAATGAAGTGGGAGTCAGCCTCTTCTCCCAGGCAACTGGCGATAGGACAAGAGGACACAGCCTCAAGCTTCGCCAGGGGAGGTTCAGGTTGGACATTAGGAAGAATTTCTTCTCAGCAAGGGTCATTAGACATTGGAAAGGGCTGCCCAGGGAGGTGGTGGAGTCACCATCTTTGGAGGGGTTTAAGAAAAGACTGGACATGGCACTTAGTGCCATGGTCTAGTTGCCATGGTGGTGTCAGGGCAATGGTTGGACTCGATGATCCCTGAGGTCTCTTCCAACCTGGCTGATTCTGTGATTCTGTGATATAGTACCAAGTTATTCTGGATGTAAGCTGCAGGGACTCTGGCAGGTATCTACCTTGTTATTTAGTGACTGTAAAGAAGAAGAATTGCCATTATCTTTTGGATATTTTTAGTCCTACCCCGAACCTGTTTTCCATCACGAGATGGAGTTAGAGGAATTCAGACTGCAATGAACATGGATGGGGATGTTGGTACTTGACCAGAATTGTGAGGCTCTGAGTGATGTGCTGGGTAGTTAATGAAGCCACCTAGAAAGGCTGATGTATTTGCATTCATGTTAAAAGAAAATAATAATAATAATTTGAGGCTGTTGAAAAGTGCTGCTCTGACAGCCCTGGAGGATGCCTCTCATCTACCCACAGACACAAAGCAGCTTCTGCTCCTGCTGTGCCGCCATTGTTTTGAGAGAGATCAGCCTGGGTATGGGCACAGTTGCTCCCTGCTGAGGATGAACACCAGACCACTCTCCAACCCCTGTCTCTGCCACCTGCAGCCTCACTTCCCAGGCTCAAGGTCAGCCAGGGCTCTTGCAAGCTGCTTGCCCAGACGTCGCTACACCACCAACTCATGGCCATGGCTCGTTCATGGGGCAGCTGTGGGGTGGAAGCTGAGGCAAGGGGACCTTCCTGGTCCTGGGATATCCCAGGTCCTTCCTGCTAAGCCAGGGAGCAAACCCCAGCCCCAGCACATGCTGTCAATTAAGCAGCATCTCACAACAGGCAGGACAGGCAGGGGATCTTGCTACCTCCATCTTCATGGCATTGCCCCAGCCCTTCCTCCCTCGGCATCACATCCTGCCCCTAAGGACTATACCCTGTCCTGTTTGCACTTCAGTATTTTCCGAAGCATCAAAAAAATCAGGTGAGGAATTCTGCAGCAGCTGTGATCCAAAACCAAACACCATTTCTATTCGTTGATGTGTGCTTTGGTTTTGAGTGCGTTGGGCTTGGTTTCTGTCCTTCCTTCCTTCCTTCCTTCCTTCCTTCCTTCCTTCCTTCCTTCCTTCCTTCCTTCCTTCCTTCCTTCCTTCCTTCCTTCCTCCCTTGTCTAGGAGCCTCAGAGGCTCTCAGGTCAAATCTCAATCTGCCTGGAGGGCTTTCAGCACTTCCAGGATTCAGTGGCCCCCATCACAGAGGCTTTCTGGGTCACTTTCTCATTTTTCTCGCAGAAATAGCTCACTGCTCTTCTACCAACGTCAAGTTTGAGGTGACAGAAGAGCCCCTGGGACCCCGACTGCTGTAACCTGCTGCCGCCCAGCCTTGGCTGACTGCATGATTTCTGTCCCAGCTGTATTGAGATCTGCTCAGAAACCTCGACAGCAGCAGAGCTTTGGACTAGGAGGAGGGTTGAACTTCCACTGCACACTAAAGAAGCTCCTACTCTACATCAGGTTTTGCCAGGACGTGCTTTGCTGGTGAGAAAGGCAGCGGGGAGGAGATCAACAGTGAGAAACAACAAGGAGAAAAGCAAAGAGAACTCAAGACTGGGTAATTTCTGGCCAACGATTGTCTCTAATAAGGTTTGACTGTATTAATTAATTGAGATGTGCCTTGGAGAGCTGGAGCTGCTGCTGATGGAAGTCAGCCAGGAAGAAAAAAAATCTCATTTTCTCTGCAAACCTGCTGATTAGACCAGATCTCTCAGGTTCACTGTAGCAGGCTTTGGGGAAACGGGTAGCTTTTCAGGGCCTGTGACACAGCCACAGGTAGAAATTGGTTGTCATGAACTGCCAAAGGAGGTGGCCAGGGGTGGAGGAGGACAAAGCTTTGCAGTGGGACCGAACTGAGTCATTCGTTTGCATAAGTTTTTGATTCCTTTCCTACATGAAGCCAAAATTCATGTATTTTCCCTGCATGTGTAGGAAGAAAAACATAAATAAGGGTATGTGTCATTCAGCAGAGGTTCAGGTCATTGGTAGGACTAAGGCTACTCTTGACTCCTTACACAGGCATTGTCCATGCTGTCAGTCCCAATAATAACTCCCACATGGACCTCTCTGGGAGGCAGAGACATTGGTGAACTGGATGGACCAGGACCGCAAAAGGTGACCTCCCAGTCTCAAAAAAAGCTCTTCTAAAACACCATGTAGATATTGTGGACCTGTGCTCCAGCTGAGTGCTGGGCAGCAACATGGGCAACGTGGGCGCAAGGTACAGTGTGGAGGAATCAGCAGGTCTTTGTGCCCTCGGTACCTTACATCTCCAAGAACAGCCCTCCCACTACCACCATGAGAAGTGATGGAGGTTGAGAAACATCCTGCAGCCCTGTCGACCTGGCAGCAGTAGCACAATCTAAAGTTTAAACACAAGAATATTGACCCAAATGAAAAAAAAATCACCAGAATAGAGACATGTCTGTATTAGACTCAGTGACTCCCAGTTGCTTTTTCATGTAAATTTTTCTCTCAGGGGTATTTACATGGGAGCAGAAGGAATCCCTTATATAGCTGTTCACTTTTCTGATTTTTTTCTAAAAAATATAACTCCTATGGCTTGGATATTAGGGGCTGGGTTTAGACCAGATAGAGTAAAAATGCTGCTAACAACCCTTTTAACTCCTACTATAGTTTCTATAGCCAGGACTTGAGAAGATGCCAGACAGAGGTGGGTGCTGGGTACCACAGGGTTCAGATGTGCAGGAGTAAGAGATGTAGGGCCAATGCTGGGTTTTCCTCATTTTCCCTTTCCCCTTCAGATACGATTTCAACACTCTTGGAAAGAAACTGTCCCAGTTTTCCACAGATTCTTTTTCTGCCATAAGAGGAAAATAATCGAGACTGAAACTACTTCCACTAATTGTCTTACTATTTTAAATCTGAAATGCTGCCAAGTTGCTGCTTTGGAATTGTTCAAACAATTTTAGTTACCCTTCTCTTCTGAAGGCCAGGCTCCTCAGTAGGACTTTTGTACACCAGGCAGTCATCATGCACCTGAGGAGATGCAGTTTTGTCACACAGTTCAGCCCAGCTACAGCCTCAAGTTAATCAAACTGCTATTCCCAAGTGCTGCTCTGCTGTCTGTTCATTGAAAATTTTGAGGTGGATAAGGGCTACTACATTTTTTTTAGACCTAAAATGAGAACAAGGCAGAAGGCAGATACAAAAGACAAATGATTCTAAGTGGCTTCAGATGATTGAAAGACATTTTTGCAAAGGAAGAAGTGAGATGAAATGTTTTCAAGCACCTTTGTTAAACTCGAGAGAAAGACAGATCACAAGCTCTTTGCTTGCTTAAACCGTTGGTGGCTCCTGTGGTGTTGCCTGGAGCCATTTGACTGATGTCTACACTGATGTCTCAAGCAAGTAAGGTCACAAACCTCAGAGAGACCAAGCTGCAGAGAAATCATAATTATGGGCTAACTGAAGCAAACTCACCCAAGATCTGAGTATCTAGACATACACTAGATAGCTGGCTCCAGATCCACAGGCATTCATGACCTACCACCTCTTAACCTACCTAACTCTACCAGAAACCTATGGGAAGGTCACTGCCCTAATATAGAATCATAGAATCTTTTTAGTTGGAAAGGACCTTTAAGATCAAGCCCAACTGTTAACCCAGCACTGCCAAGTCCACCACCAAACCATGTCCCTCGGCACCACATCTGTACGTCTTTTAAATACCTCCAGGATGGAACACTGTGGTAATATGATGAAGGCATTCTAAAATTGTCCAAGCCCTGATGGGTAAGTCAACCCCAGCATCTGATAATAATCTCACGTAACATCAAAGTGATCGGTTTACCTCTGAATGCTTTGTGATTAAAAATGGAGCACTTTTGGTTAGTTACCCAGAACGGCATCTCCATTGTCCCTCCTGGCCCCCACATATCAGTCCTGGGCATCAGTGTTCTCCCTATCAATATGTCAGTCACTTGCTTGTTCCAGCATTGGGTTCATATTCATCAGGTTCCTGAATTGTATATTTCAGAACTGCACTGACTCACAATGAACGTGAGAACCCAAGAGCATCTGAGAGATGGGGTAGGTCAAAAGGTGCCTGCCCTTTTTGGTGTCAACCTGTGCAAATTCACTCTGTGCCCCCAGGTTGTCTTGGTGGGAACACATTGATTGGTGAGACTTGGCTGAGTGGGGGTACATACATATAAAACAAATAGGAGTTCAGCCAGGAGAAAGGAAGATAAACTGCCTGTCCTTGTCAATGCTTGTGAAGAAGCAAAATCAAACATGGACTTATCCAAGCAAAGCTCTGTGCCCCATCTATTTCCTATTCACATTTGTTGGCTGCTGACCCAGTTGTAACTTGGCCTCAGAGAGTTCACATTGCACTGAGGAATAGCTGAGAAATGGTTAACTCCTGGTGCAAAGTGTTTCTTTGGAAAGTGGGTCAACCCCTCGCTTCTGGTGGCATCTTGTGTTTTATCCATACTAACACATAGAACAAGCCTGAATAAAATCTTTGGCCCTGGGGTCAAAAGGCACATTCTGGTTTGCCTGTGCCCACATGCTTAAACCTTCCCCCACCAGCACAGCACACCTTTAACCATGTGTCCTGGGTCTACGACACCTCCTAAGTGTGCCAAGACACTGGTCAGGAGGAGCCAAAACTATGCCAGTGAGCTGATAGATAACCAGATTGGACAACATTAGGGCAGGGCTTAAGGATGCTTAGAATCATAGAATGGTTTGGGTTGGAAGGGACCATTAACGGTCATCTAGTCCAAGCCCCCTGCAGTGAGCAGGGGCATCTGCAACTAGATCGGGTTCCTCAGAGCCCCATCCAACCCAACCTTGAATGTTTCCAGGGATGGGGCATCTACCACCTCTCTGGGCAACCTGTTCGAACCTGTTCCTGGCTTTATTGGCTATTTCACATTGACAAATGTGGCTTTTGCCTCCTTTCACGTGTACACGTGCTTAACTTCAGACATGTGAGCCACGTGGATGTGGGAGTGGTGTGAGCACATACTTGAGTGTAACTATGGCCACACATTCATGCACATGTGCTCGCTGTGAGCCTGTCGTCCCCACGGGGAACCTGTTTTATACCAACAATGTTTTTGCATTAATGTGTAAATTAAAGTATGCCTGCAATAACAGTCAAAAGGGAGCCAAAAAGAGAGTGGAGAAGATTGATTATGTGCATATTTTAAGTGCTTTGTGTCTGTGAATGTTTATATGAAAAACAAGAGTGAAAGAGAAGCACTGACACTACAAATAAAAATAATATAGGGAAATACATCTCTTTTATTATTAAATTATAGATTAAAATAGGAAACATGGGGGAATATAGAAACATATATCTCTCTGTGGAGGCTTTCTATAACAATCAGCATAAAATAACGCAGCAGTACCTGACAGCTTAAATAAAGATAGGAGCCTCAGCTCCTATCTACGCATTTATCTCCTCTGATCCAGACAGGGTAAAGAGGCATAAAAGGCTCAGATAATAGCATCTTTTCTGCACACCAGCTCCCAAAAGATAGGCAGATTTTATACTCGGTTACTCCACATAATGTCAACATTGTTAGAAAACAAAAGCACCGTGAAGGAACATTTTTTGTTCCCCTCCCTCTCTTTCACTTTTTTTCCCCTTCAGATCTTTTACCTTGTGATTTCTGTATAAAATACTATGGGGCAGATCCAAAGCTCTGCACCCTCTGGACCAGCCCCTGAATTTGTGGGGCAGCAGGACATGGGACCACAGGAACGAGCAGTGACGTTCAGATGGGTGCACATAAATCATATGCACAGAAGCAGAGAAAGCGCCAGCCAATTCACTTAATCCCTGTCCCTTCCTTGCTGCAATCTGTCACAATATCTACTGTAGTCGACAGCTATCGACCACTGCATGCCATGCCATTAACCTTTGCCACCCAACACGTCAGATATGGAGATGGAGAAAGCTGTGTGCCACTTCCCAGCCGAGCAGCATGTGGGAGGTGCAAGCAGAGCAGCAGCACACGCTGAACCAGGCAGTGAAGCTGATGAAAAGTCTTACTACAACCAGGTGTTCCCTGTTGTCCATGCTTTGTCCAACGAGGTGGACTTCATCTTGGGAGGCTCTACCCTGGCCCTGTGGAGCCTCTGAAGACCAGTCTCTGCTTTCCCCAATTCCTTTCATCACCAACAGTCACCTGCTGCCCCCTGAGCAACTCTCGTGCATCTTTGACGTGTTCAAGGTGACACCACGTCAAGCAAACCCAACCTGGAGGAGTTCCTGCAAATTTCTGTGCTAATATCCATCTCGTTGGAAAATGTAGCCCTCCTCAGAAGGTGCAGATGGCACAGGACCAAGGTCACGAGTGTTGCCCGAGAGATGGCACATCACCTTAGCATCCACAGCTAT
Source organism: Nyctibius grandis (assembly GCF_013368605.1). Lineage (NCBI taxonomy): Eukaryota > Metazoa > Chordata > Aves > Nyctibiiformes > Nyctibiidae > Nyctibius > Nyctibius grandis. The sequence continues at coordinate 2,142,985 of NC_090663.1, read as the reverse complement.
GCTGCTTTGCTATGGTTAACGTCCACAGGACCATACTTCCCCTTTGACATTGCTCAGCTGCTTTTACCTCCAAGCAGCAGTCCTGAACCCACGTAAAGTTCTCACTCTGCCTTTTCTCCCTGGATTTCTACAGCTCCTTTCATGTGCACCTTTTCTGCTATGAACTTCACTAACTTTTCCCCCAGTGGACAACACTATCATTCCCTTTCCACAGCTAATTTCACATCAACCTGTGGGATCTGAACACCTTCTGAGACTTCTATCAAACCTATCTAACCTGGCCATGGGGCTCAAAAATTATTTGGGGTGGACAGACTGAGACATATCCACAAGATTCATTTTCTCGGGAAACCACAGGCTGAAGAACAGCGTAATTAGGTTGTTTACCTTTAGTTGAATCAACTCGTTAATTCTTACGAGACTGAAGGGTTTTCTCCAGGGATACCTATATTTGGCTAGTTGATTTGTTATGAGAAGAAAGAGTTCTTGGCACTTGCTTGAGGAGACAGGGAAAATCTTGGCCGCAGCTGCCTGCATTTTTTGGAAAACATTTACTTTTGAGTCCCAGCATAATGGAAGGTGACAGTAAGAATGATTGTCCAAGCCTGACTTGGAGCCAGTCCCTCATGGAGGTCACAGCAAAGCTCCTGCCTTCCTCATCTGCATTTCCAGGGAGAATGGAGCCAGGTCTGAGGGCAGGAGGCCTCCTGACCTGGAGGCAGGGAGAGCCTGGGAGAGGTGGTGAGGTTGAGAGCAGGTCTTAGGCATCAAGTGCAAGGTGGTTTTACTGGAGAGGAGGAGAAGCCACCTCAACACGCATTAACAAGTGGCAGAGCCCAAGGCTAGCCAAGCCTCTTGGCTGACCCAGACTCATCATCCACCACTGAGCCACCTCCCAGCTCTAGCATCAAATGACCATTAAGACGCTTGGCTGAGCAGCACCATCTTTCCGTGGTACCTTCAACATGAGTATGTGATATACAGGGTGCAGGGAAAAGGGGAGTGAAAGAACTTTGTCCAACCCTCACTTCCAAGTGTACCAAGCAGCAGGGTCACACTGCACCTAGTGACACCGTTGCTGTCTTGGAGGCTACATAGGCCCCTTGTTTAGTGCATGGATGCACCAAGGACCTGCAAATCCTACTCATAGATGCACTGTTTAATCCTCATGCCAACAATCCACAACTCTCCTAAAAAAAATTGCATCAAGCCTAGCCCAAACAGGATTTCTTTTTCCAGTAAAAATGAGAAAGAAAAATAACCTAAATATTTTGCTCCTAATACTCAACATAAAACTTTTTCTTTCTCTGCTTCATGCTGTTGCTCTTTCTCCTCCCCTCCCTGTCTTACAGAAGTGTGACTAATCCTCTTCCTTCCCTTGTACTGTTACCTTGAAGGTATTTATAGAGTGTGATCATGTTCTCTCCTGTGTCTTTCTTCCCTTTTCAACTCTGGATAAATCAAGCTTCCTCAGACTTCTCTCATGTGTCTTATCTTTCACGAGGTCGGGCTAACTGCAATGGCAAGGCAAGAAAGGCTTTGCCTGTTGGAGAGGACACTTCAGAGCTGATACAGCCGCTGCACAGGCTCTGCAAGAAACTTCTGATGGACTAGCTCTGCATATGCACATCCCTAACCCCTTCCTGGGTCTGCAGGCACTAGAAAGGGGGATTTATTTGTTCCTGAACAAATTAGCAGTGCTATCATTTATTAGATATCATCTCATGTCATTGTTAGTGTTCTGCCTTCTGATCTGGAAGCAGCAGAAAGGAAGATGAATGTAGGGGGATGAAAAAGATTAAGCTGAAACACATTTGTCCAACAACATCTGCAGGCTGTCTGAGAAATGGACGGTGTCTGGGAGGGGAAGGGTGGTCTCTTGTTCTGTGCCTAGGTTAGTTAATTAAGGAAACTCAAGGTGCTGGTCCAAATGACCCAGAACGGCCTCATCTGTGCTATTAAATTCTCTTCCCCTTCAAAACGGAGCAACCGCTTGCAACCAACTTGGAATGGTCCTTGGCTTGTGCTAGCTCCTGACCAATGCCCAGAAGATGGCTAGTTTACCATGGCCAAAACCACTGCAGGGATTTTAGTAGGTGTGCCAGTCAGATTCATAGAATCATAGAATCATTTTGGTTGGAAAGGACCTTTAAGATCATCAAGTCCAGCCTTTAACCTAGCACTGCCAGGTCCACCACTAAACCATGTCCCTAAGCACTACATCTACAATTCCCATGGCTCCAAAGGCTCCTGAGAACTGTGTGATTTTTAAGTGGCTTCTGTGACCCCCAGCAAAATCACCAGCTTCAGGTATTTCCAATCCTCACTGTGACCAGAGCCATCATGTCTGTGAAACAGTTGGAAATTTCCCATTGGATTTCTTTCTTTCTCTTTTAACCATGTGAAAATGTGTTCCCTGGGAAAATTTGGGGTTTGCAAGTAGAAAAACAAAGTGCTATATAATGTTTTAATATTACTTTCTTCATCTTTCTTTTTTTTTTTAGTTGGATAGGCTAAAATGACAGCTCCTTGACTGCTTCCTCCATCACCAGCTGCTCTCTTGGAGGACAAGAAACCTCGGTGGCTTAGGTGGGGTTCATCTCATTGGACTTAAAGCAAAATCAAGGAAAGGTCTAAAATTGTCACCCTGATTTGCTTCAAAGTCCTTGGAGATAACACTGATCTGTAGAGAGGGTAAATGTCACAGAATCACAGAGTGGTTGGGGTTGGAAGGGACCCCTGGAGATCATCCAGTCCAACCCCCTGCCAAAGCAGGGTCACCCAGAGTACGTTGCACAGGGTCGCGTCCAGGCGGGTTTTGAATATCTCCAGAGGAGCCTCCCCACCCTCCCTGGGCAGCCTGTGCCAGTGCTCTGTCACCCTCAAAGTAAAGAAGTTTTTTCTCATATTTAGATGGAACTTCCCATGTTTCAGTTCTTGCCCGTTAAATGTCTCTCAGGACCTGTCAACCTCTCTCCACCGATTTCAAGGAAAAGTTCAGAAGACCAGGTGAAAACCAGGTGGGATGAAACCCATCTCCTGCAACCTGCTGGGACCATCCCTGTTTCATGCACAGACAGGGGACAAGTGAGAAACAGGGTCCATTTCTCTTCCTGTCCAATGTCGCTCTGGGAAGACCAATTTCTGTTTTCTTAATAAAAGCAGGTAAAACAGAACAGGGACATCCGAGGCTTTAGTCCTCATTTTTCTTCCCCTGGAATTATCCTCAATAAGCATTTTATTTTCCACTCACTATCTTTTTTTTTTTCAATTTTTACTGCTCCTGACTTGTCGCTGTTGTTCGGAAGCCAAATTGTACCAAAAGCCCAGTATTTTTCTGGAGGAATTCGTTTCTGTTTTCCAGCCTGCTCTTCTATCAGAAGCTTTTATTTTTTTGTACCCCATGGCTGCTCCTGTCTCTGTGGCACATCGCTGAATTCAGCCCCTTCTCTTTAGCAGCGCATATCTCTAATCCCGGTGCAAAGCAGGATCGCTGATCCCTGCGTAGGGAAAACGGGAAGATTTTCAGAGCAGATTAATCAGCTACTGCACTCGAATTCAGTTTCTGCCTGAGTACCAAACTAAGAGCTCGATAGATTGTGTGCCCAGCAGGTGCTGCTGGAAGTCACATTGTTCCTGATACGCTGATGAGAAATTTTGATCCCAGCTTGTAGTTAGCTGCTTCACACAAACACCGCAGGTCAAACACTGCACTGTCACCTGGTTCCGCCTCACAATAACTCCCTTACCTTAAAAATATCCTTGTTTCACACTGATGCAGTAAGTTTGCAGCATTTTCCAAAACCTGAGAGACACCCAGAAACAGATGCTATAATTCCTTACCCATGGGAAAGCATCTGCCATGCAGATTAGGGCGGATGCTTTCCCACTTTTTGGAGTGTTCACTGGATTTCTTTTTCTTATTTAATAGAATCACAGAATGGTTTGGGTTGGAAAGGACCTTAAAGACCATCTAGTTCCAACCCCCTGCCACAGGCAGGGACACCTTCCACCAGACCAGGTTGCTCCAAGCCCCATCCAACCTGGCCTTGAACACTGCCAGGGAGGGGGCAGCCACAGCTTCTCTGGGCAACCTGGGCCAGTGTCTCACCACCCTCACAGTAAAGAATTTCTTCCTCAGATCTCATCTCAATCTCCCCTCTTTCAGTTTAAAACCGTTCCCCCTCATCCTGTCACTCCATGCCCCTGTAAAAAGTCCCTCTCCAGCTTTCCTGTAGCCCCTTCAGGTACTGGAAGGCTGCTCTGAGTTCTCCCTGGAGCCTTTGGGGCTTTTGGGGTTTTTTTGTTCATTTGTTAGTTTGTTTTTTTGCTCTAGCCCTTCTAATTATAATTAACACTTACTGGTAATGCAATAGCATATAACAAACTCAGCTAGAGATCTGGACCCCCTCGAGTCAGGTACTTAATTACAAACAGGCTTTCCAGCACACATTACGGATTGGCCTGGCTCAGTCTATAGGGAGGAAGAATGAAGCAATATCAGCAGAGGGAGATAAATTTCCCTGCATTAGTCCCAGGAGGGTGGTAACTCTGAAGCTGCTTTACGCAGCGCGTATGCCTCCACACTCCACGCTGATGGATGGGTCCCCGAGCTGTCACTTCACATGCACTTCCCCTGCGGGGACTCACGTCACCTTTTGCAGATGGGGGAATCCAACCCTTATGGCTTTCCCAGCTCTGGAATGGCTTTTGGACCTTTATGACCCTACACTTTCCTCCTTCCAGCTCCTGGATTCCCTGTTAAGCTTCATCTGCATCTTCTGTCCAGCCTCTCAGGAGCCCTTACTCCTCCACTTCCCACCTCCAAACCAGAATCAGCTCAGGACCTTCTCCTCTCATCCCTTCCCACACCTTCTGGCCCTGACAGAGAAGTCTCGTGCTGCAAGTTTAACACAATTCCTGATCTTTTCCCCAAAACAGCAGGAGAAGTCCCCAAGGCTGGCTCTTGGAGAATGTTCCTCATTTGGGTCTCAGGACATTTCATTTAGTTTATCCCTGCAATTAGCATCCTAAATCATCAAAAAAAAAATCAAATTTAATAGGGAAAACCAGGAAATTCTCTGTGAATGGGGCACCCAACCACCTTTCAGGAGTTTCTTGGGGCAGCACAGCTTATGGCTTTACAGTTTGCTAATGCCTACAAAGTCTGACAAGCCTCCAAGTGATCCCATCATCTTCCTAAAGGGAAACCTGCTCTTCTCCCTTCCTTTAACTAATCAGATGTTGTCCTGGTTGAAAGCAAAGGTTTTATTCCTAACACGCAGCTTGAGTTCCTCCTCTTTCCAGCTCCTTGTGAGGCGGAGAACAACTCCTTCATGTTACCTTGAAGGTATTTATAGGCTGTGAGCGCCATGACCCCCTGAGCACCTTTTCCCACACTGGAAGGAAGGCTCAGCTAAGATGACTCTGCCCGTGCCCTCTCTCTGAAAGATGATGTGGCTGTGACAGGCAGGCCAAGGCGTGCGGTTTGTCTCTCAAGCAGCCTCGCTGGGTTATGTTCTCTTACCAAGAGGAAGAAACAAAACAAATGGATTGGAAGGGGGGAAAAAAAAAGACCTACTGTGAAATTGCTATAACTCTTGTGTCAAATTCGGAGCATAAATCAAGTAACCCTTGCAAGGAGGAGTGTAATTCCTCACCGTGAAGAGGAAACACTTAGGCAAACTCAGCCTTGTCTGGGGCTTTACACAAACAGGTCAAATGGCTTTGATTCATTCCAAGCCCTGTCTAATAACTCAGCGTGCTGGTTTGCTCTCCTCTCCATTAGTAGATGGCAAACATCGTCCTAACCTGCAGCCTTTATTACAGAAGATTCAGTGTGCATAGATTTATGTCGCCTCATGCCTTGTGACATCTTTTTTAAGGTGCCTTCTGCTGTACACACCAAACATCAAAGGCAAACACAGACAGCAACAAAGGAAAAAATGCGCAGTGCTACAGGAGACATCTGCTACCTACTTCCAGACTGCAGGTAACCGAGTCAGCTGTATAATATCTGAGAGATATTGCCGTGAAGGCTGTCATGGAGAGATGCTTTTTTCTTTGGATGCACAGAAGTTAAAATCTCAGAAGAAATACCTAGTCTGTTATTAAGACTTGTTTATCTAAAGTCACAGTGACAGGTAGCTCTGAGAAGTTGTGGGTTTCCTCACAGAATCACAGAATCAATGAGGTTGGAAGAGACCTCTGGGATCATCGAGTCCAACCATTGCCCTGACACCACCCTGGCAACTAGACCAGGGCACTAAGTGCCATGTCCAGTCTTTTCTTAAACACCTCCAGAGATGGTGACTCCACCACCTCCCTGGGCAGCCCCTTCCAATGGCTAATGACCCTTGCTGAGAAGAAATGCTTCCTAATGTCCAACCTGAACCTCCCCTGGCCAAGCTTGAGGCTGTGTCCTCTTGTCCTGTCACTAGTTGCCCGGGAGAAGAGGCCGACTCCCACTTCACTACAACCTCCCTTCAGGTAGTTGTAGACTGCAAAATCCTCCTGGTATTCCTCCCTGGGGCAAGTCTGAAGAAGGAGCCAAGTTGGCTGCAAGTCAAATGATTGCATCTACGGCCAGCACCCAGGGAGCCAGTCTGAAGGTCCTGGACACCAGTTAGGGGTGATGCAGGTGAGCGACCGACAGAAAGAAAAGGTGAATTATAATCATGGTGGAGCTGATACTTATGGAGGGTCCAGTATGGGCAGCAGGAGGGGAAAAAAAAATAGAGCAAAGCGTTCAATAAAGGCTGCCACAACAAAAGAAGATGAATTGAGAAATTCAAAACCCTTTACGATTGATTTGGCTGTTTATGTAAAACTCTCACGGATGGGACCACATGAATGAGTGGTGGCCCAGACACCAGGTTTTCTCAAAAAAATTCACAGCCATCATCCAAGTGAAGGCTCCTTTCCCATGAGGCTGTAGCTGCCCTGTCTTTCCTTTGCTCTAATTAATCAAGGGTGACGGGATTTCCCAGGTGGCTGCTGCAGGGGCATCAGACAGCCTTGTTTGAAGCAAAGCCTGATTATTTTGCAGAGATTGCGTTCAATTTGCCCTCTCCGAAGGCACCCTGGAGCTCTCCCAAGACCTTTTCTGACCATTTGCTGGATCCAGCTCAGCTCTGAGCCTCCAGAGACATCAGATCACGCAGACAGGGACTCCCAAACACACTCCCGTTGCTGCCTATCTGAAGAGCCAAGCGCTTCCCACAGGCACCTCTGCTCCTGGAGGGTTTTGTGGCTGCTAGCCGCTAAATTCCCTCGAGGCAGAAGAGATCTGAAACACGTGTGTGCAACGCCTCCTGTGACATCTGAAACACGTGTGTGCAACGCCTCCTGCAAGGCAGTCTGCAGCACCGACCACTTACAGTTAAAGACCTGCAGCTTGGACAGAAACATTAACGTTGAGTCTTGACTCCAATTATGTTCTTGGCCTTTTTCTTCTTTGTACAAGTAACAGGAAGGGAGGAGGGAAGCAAAACTCAACAGCTTCTCGAGTCTTAACTCGCAGCCCTTTAGCATCTGGACCTGTTTAAAATCCCATCCCAAAAAGGACTGCCATCCTCTTGGGGCCAAGAAATAGATGGCTTAGGCTGGTGATGTATGAAAGATGAGCAATTTGATCCTGCTTTTGGAAGAAGCACCAGAAAACCTGCCCCATTCCTTTCTCCTCAGTAAACTGGACCCATGAATGTGAAACCAGCTGCTTGCTCTTGTGTGTCAAAACGACCCCCCAGCCCATATGTCAGCAGTAGCGTGGGGAGTGCTGCTCATAACTGTGTCAAATCACTCAGGGAGAGCAGGTATCGCAGACAGGATTTTCCAGCTGGATTCAATAAATCAAAACCGCAGCACGACTGTTTTTACTGCATCTTTCATGCAAACTGCTTCCCAGATGGCTTTGGATAGAAAGAGGAACGTGCACTGAGGAGCTGCCCGTGGAGGAAGAAGAGGGATTCGCATGAAGGGAGGTGAAAAGAGAGGAGACTCGAGTGACAGGAGATGGCCAAGGGAGTTCTGAGCTGGGAAGTACATATCTAGTCCGATGGGACACAGGGAAAGACTTTTTTCCCCATGAGGACAGTCAAACAGTGGACCAGAGGCCCAGAGATGTTTATTCAGTCTCCGTCTCCAGGAGTCATTCATTCCTTCAAGCCACCTGCTGCAGGCAGCTAAATCCCAGTCCCCTCAACAGCTCATGTCAGGTGGACCAGAGAGTGGAGGAGATGACCAGGCTCTGAGGACACACCAGAGGTCAACCATGCCCTGCACCTTGCATGGTTGCCATGCCCAGCAGCAGGGAAGGATGTGTCACTGCTGGGTGACTGAAGGACACCCAAAGCAGATCTGGTAGGACTTCTTACCACCTCACCTCCAGCAAGATGCGGGGAGGTGCTTGGAAATACTCATGAAGATAACAACCTTCCTGAACACCTGTCAAGCTCACTACAGCTCAGCAACAGCCAACTGTGGCATCACTTGTTATTAGACCAAAATCCTGGAGGAGTCACAGGTGATTTAAATGTGATGCAACCTTAGAAGATACTTATCCTTCCCCCACACTCATTTTTCTTCCCTGTGGCAGTCCCAGGATCTCCTTATCCAGGAACAATGGTGGCTTCACCTTCTGGAAACCCTTCCTGCTCTCCATACAACAGTCCTGGGTCCTTGTCCTCCATCACCTTGACCACCACAACGTCCTCTTGGACACACCTGGACACACTCCTCCCCTATTCATACCAAACTTGGTTTTCCTCCTTTTCCACCTCCAGGACCTAATGCCCATCCATGGCTCCACTTCCCCTCCACCTCTTTAAACTCATCCTCTCAACCCTGATGTTCCATTCTGATTTCAACAGCTCAAATACACCCATACTTGAAACTTTAAAGCTCTGATGGCCAAAACAGATGAAGGCAGTCCACATGGAGCAGTGGAAATATCTTCCCAGCCCTTCTCTCCCACCCACTATCACACAGCTCCCACCATCAGTCCATCCAGGCTTGAAGACCACTGCCGCAAGGTGTTAGCAGAGGGAATTTTGACAGATGCATTTGAAACAAGGGAACTGCACTGAACTGAAGATTGACAGGAACAAGCTTTTCATAGTTTTGTTCCTTTTTATTTTTTTCAGTGAAATGTATCCTTCTAAAAAATTGTCTTAGCAGAAAAACTTCCTTTGAATTTGTCCTCTTCCACTTTTACGTTGAAAAGAAAGAGGTCATTTTTTTTTTTAAGGAAGCAAAAGGAATATAAAGTCCACTGGAGGAAAAAAGAAATCATGGATATCTTGGTAGCAGAGTATTTTTATTGAAAGGCGGCGAACTTTATGGACATTAAAAGTCATGTTTAAAAATGACCAGGTGGAAAGTTATAAAAATGAACAAGTCTTGTGTAAAAATGATGAAGGGAATTTCAGGCACAATGGACGTCTTCTGTGAAAGTTGCCAGGAGAGCAGAGAAGACATTTCTGTCTCCAAAAGAAAAATAAAACGCAGCAATTCATACTAATTATTAGACTTAACTAGTACTAATTTTTACCCAGCAGTAATTATTATTTAAGGATACAGATCTCTGGAAAAAAATATTTTCTGGGTGTGGCGAGATCCTTGCAGAGGAATTTTCACAGTGTTTGAGGACAGCCTGTTGAGGGAGAAGTTTTATTTCTCCTCCGCACCAATACCGAGAGACATAAATATCACATTCTCATTGATGCAAATAACGGATTGCTCCTGTCAGAACTGACAAAGGCACTGCTTTAAGGAGCGTTTCCCTCTCTCATACACACAGACACATTTTTCAAGAGATTTTTACTCTCCCCCTGGGATCTGAGTTCCCAAACCAGGTGAAAATCCGCCAGACGATCTCTTGTGTTTAATTGCATCTGTGAAGAGCCTGTGGAAAACATATGCCAGAAATTATGCTAACGACTAAACGCAGTAAAACCTGCCAGGTAAACATGATGGTTGTCAGCAGAAGACAGCCCAGATGCCATTTCGGGATCCTGATCTCCATCGCAATGGTCCAGAAATTACTCTTGGTCCCACAGGGACTTCACAACAAACTACTGCTTTCAACTCTAGCCTAAATATTCATTCTCAATCTTTAATTACTATTTTATTAGTGCAGGGACTGATGTGACCTCTGAAAGGTGCACAACAGACAGGCAATGCAATGGTTAGAAGTGTAATCCAGTGTCCTTCTAAAATTGATTATATTCTTTATATTTAATTATATCAGTGCTTTCTAGAGCATTGATTTTCCATAAAGTCTTCCTGAATGCCTCACCACTGTCTTGCGGGTGGGATTTCTAGCCAATATGACAGGTGCAAGTAAATATCAGGGGAGACCAAGACAGCAATGAACTTCCCCAAAGCCATGTCCTTGTCCCCAGTTGTGTGTTCCTGTTCCGTCCCTGCCACTGGCACTCGCATTCATGTGGCTGCTAGTGAGACATATCAGGGAGCTAATCTGGCTGAAAAATGGTTGAGGGAAACAAAAAACTGTGTTCAACAATAAAAGTTGCCTGTTCTGGGTCACCCTGTGTGCCTGTGCCACCAGGAAGCTGGGTAAGAAGTGACAGCAGGAGCTCTCCATCCAGGCTGAATGATGGTGACGCTGCCTAGTCCAACGTTGGAGAGCTGCAATTTCTTCAAGCCCTGCCTCCTCCACCCAGGATCATCCCAAAAATGGCAGGGAGGACACACACAAAAAGCAAGGCACTCACACTGCAACCCATGTGGTTTGCAGCCAGGATGGATGAAGCTGGGAATTGCCATGCTTGGAGTTACACAGGCTGTCATCTCCAGCCCAGCACCCCCGACCCCACACATCTAAATGAGCAGCCCTCATCCATCCATACCCCAAACATCTAGCAAATATCTAGAGAGCAGGCTGAGGGCATTAAATGGCATCTGCTGGGATGGTGCTGAGCCTGCAGGGATCAAATACTAGTTCAGAGATGAAAAGGTCCTTCTGGAGACCCCAAGATCAGAAGGCCAAAAGGTGAATGCTAGCTGATGGCTTTCCTCTGGCTTGGACCAGAGGCAATGTGTGTAGCCTTAAAACCTGCCTGCTATTCCCAGTTGCATTGCTGACAACGGAGAGCTGGCCATTTGCTCTTTTCTTTAAGGCCACTTTCTCTAGAGAAAATCAATCAGTCCACCAGTCAGTCAATCAGGCAGTCAATCAGTTAGTCAGTCAATCTGAACCGCTCGGAAAATGGATCCTGGAGAGACCTGGACTCCCACCCAGACACCCTGTGAGCCTTGCAGGAAAAATCCCCAGCTCCAAGGGAGGCTGAGACCTTCTCCAGCCCAGGGCACAGCTCCAGCCCCTGTGAGGCAGCAGCCGTCCCAACCTGGGGCATGTCCAGGTCCCAGTGCTCCTCCAAACCCCTGGAGCAAAGCATGTCCCCTGGCACATCTAAATGCCCTCAGCCTGCGCTCTGGGTATTTTCTAGATGTTTGTGTTACAGATGGATGAGGGCTGCTCGTTTAGATGAGCCTGGGGAGATCTCCCTGGAGCAAAGCCCCTCCTGGCTGGAGATGGTCCCTCTTGGGGGGTCGAAATCCCTCCCCTGCCTTTGGGACTTGTAAGAGTTGCTGCTGCTGACATCTAGTGACATCTTTTTTCCCACCGAGGGAAAAACCTACTCGGGGTCTTCCCCAGGAGGTGTGATCACAGCAGGGATGCTCGGGGTGTGGAGGAGGCAGTGCCGGGCCACGCCGGGCGGGCCGAGATGTCCCAACCACTTCAATATATCCCAAGATCTTTTCCTTCCCTAGTGACCATCCGAAAAAGCCCGGCTCATCCTACCCTCTTCATCCCCACAGCCTTTCCTGGTCTATTTAAGCACAATTATTCTTGGGATTGTTATCCCAAAGAACGGGGAGAGGGAAAAAAATACCCTAAGGGGAGCTGGCGGGGTTGCAGCCAGGCAAAGGCAGGCAGGGAGGTGGGTCCCTGCCCGCTGCCGGGCACTGCCAGCCCCGGGCTGCAGCCCCTTCACGCCGCGGGGACGCGGGGAGCCCCGGGCATCGCACACCGAGAACCGTCCGCTCCGAGCTGGGGAGGAGGAGGAGGATGCGAGCGGGATGCTCAAAGCAGGGGTGCTGCAGCCTACATCCCCGCGGGTACGGCGGCATCTCCCAGCCACGCCAGAGGACGAGGGCTGCCTTTAGAGCTCGCATAGGGATGGGGGAGATCCCTGGGGTCCTCAGCCTCCCGGTGCAAAAATAAAAAATAATAATAAAAAAAAATGCCCTGAGGACAGCCCGGTTTTAGGGGGTGCGAGGAAATGTGCAGCGGGAACCCCTGGGCACACACACACACACGCTCGGGTCAGGCCGGCGCTCAGGACGCGGTGCCCAGCGGAGCGGTGGAGCTGGGGCTGCCAGCCCGCTCCCACCGGTCCCGGCACCCCGACATTTTCCACCTTCACCATCCCCGTGGGGCTGCCCGGCGCCGTGCAAAATCTGCCTCCTCCCCTCCAACACATCCCTCCAAGCTCTTCTTCCCCCCAAGCTCCTCTTCCCCAAGAAGTGCTTTAATTCCCTGGGTAAATTTAGCCATTTCAGCGGCGAACAGGACTATCCGGAGTGACCGTAAGAAAGATCCCAGCGCTTGGGTTCAGAGCGAAGCTGGGTGATGCCACCCCCGGGCTTGCCACTGCTCCTGGGGTGCAGGGAAGGGAGGGACCTCCCGTGCCCGGGGGTGGCCGAAATGCCCCCGCAAGCAAACCCCAGCAGAAAGTTGTGTCCCCTTCCCGTACCGCCTCGCTACTCACCCAGGAGGATCAGCGTGCAGAAGTAGAGGATGCCCCTCATCCTACCGCTCGGCACGGCTCGGATCACACCGACTCGGCACGGCTCGGACCGCCCGGCCCGGCTCGGCTCGGCTCGGCACGGCCGGCGCAGGCGGTGCCGGAGGATGCGCGGAGGCTGGGCAGGGCGGGAGGCGTCCCCGCCGCCCCAGCCCGGCCCCCCGGGGCCAGCGCTCACCCCGCTGCCGGCTCGGCCCCGCTCCGGCCCCGGTTCATGCCCGCAGCCGCGCCGGGAACCGCGGGCTCCCGCCGGCCGCGCTTCGCCTCATCCCTCCGGGGCAACGGCGGAGGGGGCGCTTCGTGCTTTTTTATTCTTATTAATTATGTATTTATTTCCTTTTTTTGTTTGTTTGTTTGGGTTTTTTTTCCCCTCCTCTTCCAGCAGCCAACTCGCGGGTGCGGGCTGCCCGGTGCCCCTCACCGCCTTCCCCGGGCTGCCTCCGCCGCCGCCCCCGCCTCTCCGCGGCCGCGGCCCCGCGGGGAGGGGCTTGGCGGCCCGGCCTCCTCCTCCCCGCCCCCCGGCCCCGGGTCCCTGTCCCCGGCGGGGGGTGTCTCCCCCAAGCCGGGGCAGCTGGTGGACCTGTGTCTTGGGCGAGCCCCCAGCGCCCCGGGGCATGGACCCTTCCACCCCCTCCAGCCCCAGGATGGCTTCGGTCCCCCCCCCTCACTGCCCTCCTGGAGGGTGCCGGCATCCCCCAAACCCTCATCTCTCTGCAGCCTCAGACAGGGCTCCCGCTCAGGATGACAGCACCAGCCCCATCCCCTGGGGACCCGTGTCTTGGTCTGGACTGTTTGCTAGCAGAGACACAGCCCTGAAGTCTTGGGCCACGTCCTACCACCCCTCCCAGCCGTGATACCTTCCATCAATCCCCTGCAACATGGTCACCCTCCAAATCTCCAAAAACCACCTCTGTATATTCAGGCTATGTGCTTCTGTAACCCTCCATCCAGGTCCCCACACCTCCTTCCCCGTGGTGCACTGACCCCATCCAGCCCCTGCAAAAGGTCCCTCGCCATCATCCCCTGGTGCTTCTCCCACCCCGCAGCCTCCCCCACCTTTACTCTACTGTCCCAGCAGGTGACTCTCTTTTAGGAAGCCAAGCAGCAGAGCCTGGCTCCTAAAGCCACCTCTTAATCTTTATGATGACGAGCGAGCATCGTTTTCCACTACCTCCATTTCATGCATGGAGTAGCTGAGACACAAAATGTGAAGTGATGTCTTCAGGTTCACACAGTAATTACCTGACCGGGAGAATAAGAAGCCTCATTCCCAAATCCCTGTAATCACTGCCCCCCCTGTTTCTCCTCCTAATGCAGGCTTGACCTTTCAAAGGTCTTTTTTCTTTTCTTTTCTCTTCTCCTCTCTTCTCCTCTCTTCTCCTCTCTTCTCCTCTCTTCTCCTCTCTTCTCCTCTCTTCTCCTCTCTTCTCCTCTCTTCTCCTCTCTTCTCCTCTCTTCTCCTCTCTTCTCCTCTCTTCTCCTCTCTTCTCCTCTCTTCTCCTCTCTCTTCTCCTCTCTCTTCTCCTCTCTCTTCTCCTCTCTCTTCTCCTCTCTCTTCTCCTCTCTCTTCTCCTCTCTCTTCTCCTCTCTCTTCTCCTCTCTCTTCTCCTCTCTCTTCTCCTCTCTCTTCTCCTCTCTCTTCTCCTCTCTCTTCTCTTTTCTTATTCTCTTCTCTTCTCTTTTTTCTTTTTTCCTTTCTTCTCTTCTTTTCCTTCTCTTCTCTTCTTCTCCTCTCCTCTCCTTCCTTTTTCCTTCCTTCTCTGTCTCTCTTTTTAACACAGAGGCTCCTCTGATGATTGAGAGAAGCACCAGGGCACTTTTTCCACACTGAAAGCTCAAGCAGTGCTTTTGAACATTTGCAGCGAGAGCTTTTCTCGACTGCTGGGTCAGGTATTTTAGCTAAACAGGCATTTAAACACTGTGGGAAGGGATTTTTTTGCTGGAGCTGTTCAGGGTTCTTAACGTTTCCTCGTGGCATCACCTCATTAATCCTCCAGCAAGTTCTCCTAGAAAACCAGAGGAATTGCACTTTTTTATTTTTCATGAGCAAAACAGAGAAGGGAAATAATTCCTACAGCCATTTGTAGGTGTTATATATAAAGCATAACGAAGTAGAGAAAATACTTCTTTTTCTTTTCTTGTTTTTTTTTTTTCCTCTTAGCAAATCAAAAGGAAAGTGTGATCCCTGGCCTTCCTCTCCTTTTGAAAGTTCCTACCGTGTTCCAGTTTGGAGCTGTTCATTTAGCAAGTTTTCTAGTTCTCTGTCAGAATTGGAAAGTTGTGAATAAACGAATGTCTTTAATAACTGCATTTCACATCTAAAATGAGCATTTCCTGAGCTACTCAGTGGGGAAAAAGAAAGTGTTAATAAAACCTCATTTGGAGCAAAAAAAGCATTTCTCCTGAGCTGGTTTTTTTTTGCCGTCTTAAAGGAGAGTATGATTATGTTTAAGCAAATTTCAAAATGAAATTGCAATGAGAGGCAATTGAAACATCTAGCTGGGAAACTGGGGAAATGATTGGATTTTTCTGCTTATTATTATTTTTAATTATTTTGCAGATTCTTTTTTAGTCTTCTATTTCTGAAGTAGCTATTTGCCCAGGGAAAATAATATCACTGGAACAGTTTTTGTGGGTTTTTTAACAAATGAAAAAATATTTTCCTTGGAAAGCATCTGCCCTTCCATCAGGAATGAGACATTCTGATGTCCTTGGACCAAAGGAGGTGACCTGAGCGCCATCACGCCAGGTATTAAAGCAGAGATGGGTTTGGCTTGGTGTCCCACCTAACACAAGGGTGCAGAGAGCAGGGACATGGGAACTTGCTTTCCCTGGCACTGTGTCTTTTCCCCTTGTTGAGGTCTGAGCTGCAGGAAAAATCTTCCTTTTGGTCAAATCAGGGAAGCTACATCAACCTCCTCCATCTGCACAGCTGGAGCTTGAGGAGGCAATGCAAAGGCAGCCTTGCTGTCCCCTCTTGGGCTAAGGACAAGCTACAACCTCCCCCTCTAGACAAGGGGAAGCTGTCAAGGAATCAGTGCTATGAAAGCAACATTTCTTCCTAAGTCTGAAGGAAAAAAAAAAATAGCAGGGGGTTTTGGGGATGGGGAAAGTCCAGGCATAGACAACCCCCACCATTCGTCCCAACAGCGAGGAATTTCCTGTCTTTTCTGTAATTACTTGTATGTGGGGGGGGGGGGGGTTGGACAGGACACCCCCATGCACAGGGAAAAAGCCACCCAGAAGAGACACGCTGCAAATACTGTGAAGAGAGAGGGATCATTGTTCCTTGCTGCCTTATTTATCAGATCTAGGCTTTCTCCTAATCGCTGGGTGAATACTGAGATGAACAGAGTTAAGTAAAAAAACACTCCTTCCATGCACATACACACACCTCCTAAAATTACCTGCTACCTTTCCTTAGAAATGAATCCAGGTATTGATCAGTCAGGTGTAAAAATATCCCACTGTTGCTCGTTTTAAACCTATCCCAAAAAGCTGCTCCCCAGAGCTCCAGACAACAGAGTGAGCAAAGGCAATGAAAGAGAGAATTGTTTGGGTAAGTCCGTGGAGAAATCACTGGGCAGAAGAGGCACATAAAATATGCTGATTAAAAGAAATGCGCTTGTGAGAGTGAAACCGGTTACAATGGAAACAAGAACACAACTTTGGTCTGTCTCCCTTGAGTAAGGTTGCAGTGGAGGACCTTACCATGCACGCTCCCATGACAATAGATGGTCCCCTAATCCAAAAATAGTCATAGAAACAAGGCAAGAGAACCGTTGCTGTCTCATTTTATGAACGGTGAAGAGACGAATGAGAGATGAAGGGATTCATGCGATTCAGGAAAGTTGGAAAACAGCCACGACCATTCCAGGACATTCATCCATCCATCCATCCATCCCAGGACAGCACCCATGCACAAATATCTCTTGCTTCAAAACGCCTCTCAGGGAAATGGTGTCAGACTCTCGGCTTGTGACACACAGGGGACAAGGCAAACCACTGCTGGCCAGGAGACACGGGGAGGTTTAGACTAAGAAAGAAACTGTCTAGAAAAGTGGGGTGGGAAATGTGAGAATCTGTGGAACCTGCTGCTGGGGTGGGAGAAAAAGCCAGGCAGATGTGGAGAGGATGCACCAGGCAGTATGAGGTGTCATAGAAGCCCCACGCGCTGACTATCTTGGTCTCCAAAACCAGGAAAGATCAGAGTACTCCCTGTCCGAAACGTTTGTAGACCTCACTGTTTGGAACCATTTGGGACCAT
This sequence comes from Nyctibius grandis, assembly GCF_013368605.1. Lineage (NCBI taxonomy): Eukaryota > Metazoa > Chordata > Aves > Nyctibiiformes > Nyctibiidae > Nyctibius > Nyctibius grandis. The sequence goes on along the minus strand of NC_090663.1, from coordinate 2,125,885 downwards.
TTGGAAAATCTCAAAATTTGGACTAAGGCCAAAAAAGAAGGCAACACATTTTCAGGTCAGCTCTGCAGGCTTCCTTGATGTGTCTTCAAAAAAGCCTGCTGATGGTGATATGATGGATAGGATTGTGTTACAATTGCTCAAAACTTCTGGAAACCCATCCAGCCTCACATCAGCTCTGTATAAACCAAACAACTGCAGAAACCCAGAAAATCGGCCCTTCTTCACTTTAGCAATAATCTGAGTTTCCAAACTGTATCCTGTTTTGCCTCTTGGGGTCAAAACACGTGGGCCCTAAGCAAAAGTTTGTGTGGAAAGAGAAATATTTATCAAAGCGACCTGGAGAACAAAACAGGAATACACTACCTGCTGTGCCAAGAATGTTCAGAAACAGGAGGAAAAAGGATGAACTGTCTCTTTTTCACCAAAAATATTTGGCAGTCTACCCTGGGAAGAAAATCCAGGGGAGGCAAATCCAGTTGGACAGACGTAGGGAGGGAGAAAGGAGTGATGGGCATCAAGTAGAGGTGAAGGCAGGCCAAACCTCGTTCTATATGACCAAAAATGAGGACGTCACCCAAAGGAGGTGGATCAGAGACAGGACAGTTTTGCCGGAAGTGTTAAAGCTCAAGGAGTGAGGAGGATAAACTCAGAGCCAAAGGAATGGCTGGCACCTTGCCTGCAGGCACAGGAGGATGTTTCTGAGTCAGCCAGAGTGGGATGCTCTTCAGTAGGGTGGTTACTGGACAGGTTCTCAGGTGACACCCCTCCTTATGCACATGCACCTGTAGGACCCTCATTTGATGCCCTTCAGGAGGACAACATGGAGCAGGAGTAGCAGCCTTCAATGAATGTTGATAGCACACTTGCCACTAGGATTTTGATGCTGCTAGACCTTTTCCGAACAACTTCCCTCAAAAACCATGTCCACCTGCAGAGTCAGGTGAGAGGTTGTTCTCGCTCGCTTCATCTATACCCTGTGATCCAAGATGTGGATCACCTTCTGTAGATGGAGTGACTTTAGCCTGACTATATTGTCTCTTCAGCCTGGAGAAGATGCAGGTGCAGGCAGAGAGGACAGAGAGCTATTTGGGCAAGGTGGGTGGAGATCACCTGTCTTCTGCCTCATCCCATACCAGAGTGAGGGCCAGGAAATTAAATGAGAAGGAAGCAGATCCAAAACTGATTGGAAAAAGTGGATCTTTGGTGTGTTGTTGCCTTGACACAGGATTTTGTGACCATTCAAAGTTAACACGGTTCCAAAAAAATAAACTGGACAACTTCAGAGAAGAGCACTCCAGCAAGGGTAAGTTAAGTACAGAGACCTCACCTGTGGCTCAAGAACTCCCAGAGCTGCAAGGTTGGAGGTTAGGGGAATGTTTGGAAAAGGTTTTGCCCCATGCCATCCCCATCTTATCCTCTTCCTTAGGTATCCATTACTGGCCACTGCCAGAAGCAGATTAACCTTCTCCTGATCTGGCAAAGCTGCTGTGATGTTCACCCTTGTCTGCTGTGCTTGGGCACCAGCTTGCCTTATCTGCACCACCTCTTTAATCAGGTGTTGTCACTGCTGGTTTTAAGAAGGACAGAGCAGGAGGAGGGTCTTGGCTCTGTCTTATCAGCTGTTTGTGAGAGTGCAAGAGCTGTGAATTGGAAATCTGGCTGGGTTTTGCCAGTTTAGGAAGTGTTCCTCTTGCTCCTCTTTATTGCTTGTAGATGTGTTGTCATGGGACCCTCTGGCTGCTGATCTTCTGGGATAATGTCACACAAACCTATTAAACTGGGCTGGCAGAAGAGTAGGAGAGTTACTTGCTACCATTTATGAGCAAATAAAAAACAAATCAAAACAAAATAAACAATAACTTTGGCTGCTGTGAAACCTTTCTAGGAAGATCTTAATTCTTCTGAGAATGCCAGAGTATCTCAGCACCTGTAGGGTGTTTACACTCATTGCCAAGCAGGTTTGACTTTCCAGGAACATGCAAGGGCCTTGGGAACCCTTGGATGTTTTGCAAACTCTGCTTTTTGGTGAGTTCCTGGGAAGTCTGAGCTGCCAGCCAGGTCCTTTGGGGGACCACACTACCTTGCAGAGTTACACCATCAATAAACACAGCAAATCACACTCCTTGCCTCCCTGGAGTGCAGTCAGCCCTGGGGTGGGATACATCAGGATAAATCTGCTACAGTTTGCGATTATTTTGAGGTAAACAAAGGGAAAAGGGAATCTGAGTGAGGTAATGATCCCAGTCCCCCTGTACTCTTCCTATGTCTGTTCATGGGATACATTGAAAAGAAAACACAGAAGATGGGCAGATATTATACAGTGAAATGAGGGAAGAGATTATGGCCGATATCCAGTTATATGTTTTGCCATAATGTGGGTAAAATCACTTGGAAAAAAATAAATATTTCACTTTTGCTTTCAGTTAAGATGAACCATTGAAGAGGGTGGCAAAAGCAAAGTGCACTGAGAAAGAAAATGCACTGAGAAATGAGAACTACAGGGAAGCTCTATCCCAAAAAGCACCATATCTGAAGGACTGGCTACTCTCTATCAGCAAATCTCCAAAGACCAGCATGCACAACTTCAGATCTGGAGGCAAGGATGCAAAAGGAAATTACCAAGTGAAGGTGCAGCTTCTGGACTGGGAACCAGAAAAACAGGGCTTACATCTGTGTCTTTGTTTAGCCCACACCCAGGGCTAGAAAATAAGAGTTGTTCTATCACGCAATGTCCCCTCCCTGACTAAGGGAGGGAATCGGGAAAGGAGGGAGAGTTGTGGGTTAAAATTTAAACCCATTTAATAAAATAAGAAAACAAATATCAATTCTAATACAAAAGACACAAAATTATACTTAGCCCACGGAGTGGTGGCAAGTTCCTCCAGCAATCGCAATCATTGAGAGGAGAACGAGAAAGACAGGCAGAAAGAAGAGAACAGAGCAAACAGCCCCACCAACCCCATCAGCTTTCTCATTTATAGTGAACCTGACATTAATGTTACAGAATACACCTGTGGGCCAGCCTGGGGCAGCTGCCCTGGATTTAACTGCTAATGACCTTGATCACCATCCCACAGCTGACCACACGCTGAAACAAAATGTAACATAAAAGTGATTCTATAAATTTTATCCCCATGAAACCAGGACAATTTGAAAGAGAGAAGTAATCCAAGAGATGTCAGAGATGCACATCTCTGCTCAAAACTTCACTGGGCTTTATAACTATCAGCCTCTTCTCCCAGGCAACTAGCAATAGGACAAGAGGACACAGCCTCAAGCTTCACCAGGGGAGGTTCAGGTTGGACATTAGGAAGCATTTCTTCTCAGCAAGGGTCATTAGACATTGGAAGGGGCTGCCCAAGGAGGTGGTGGAGTCACCATCTCTGGATGTGTTTAAGAAAAGCCTGGACATGGCACTTAGTGCCATGGTCTAGTTGCCATGGTGGTGTCAGGGCAATGGTTGGACTCGATGATCCCAGAGATCTCTTCCAACCTGATTCATTCTGTGATATGGAGGGAAGGAGGCACTAAAGACATAGGGAATGGCTAAGAGATTGTAGCATGCAAAGCTGGATTTTCTTGGATAAAACAAATTTTTTGTATGAAAAGAAGTGAGCATGTGAAATATCTCCTTTCTCTAGATTTTAAATAAGAAGCTGATGTGGTGCCGTTGGGTAGCCTTGTTACTCCAGCAAGAGAAGACAGAGTTTGATGAGGAAACCATGTCAAAAGTAAGGAAGTGGCTAACGGGGGAATTATATTGAACAGTGCTGGGCTGGGGAACCCACTATTAGTGGAGTTTCTCCTGGGTCTGTCTTTGCAATTGATTTGTTTAAGGTTTGCAATAACAATTTTGACCCTTAAAGTGGAAATGAAGTGCTGTTGATGAAGTCTGTTGTTGGAACAAAGCTGAGAAACTTCCGTGAAATGTAAGTGGAGCTGAGTATCACAGAGACGACCTCAAGAATGAGCAGAAACAGGATGAAAGAGTACAAAATGTAACGTCTTGAACGTGAAAGTAAAGATTTCCTTAAGCAGGGCACTTAATAAGCCATTTCACTGTTGGAAAACATTCACAGCTTGAGCCATGGCAATATGAACTGGACATACACACATAGGCTGGGGGGCAGCATTTCTGGGTGCCAGGCATTTAGCCCAGGTGAAAATGCTGAAGGTACCACGCCAAGGTGCAGAAGGTGACTTTAACTAGTGCAAGAGTATCTCAAAACCCAAACATCCTGCTGCTAGGGCCTTCAAACTCGTCATACCATCACCTCCCACCATCACAGATGTGGAGGGAGGAAGGACTATTTGGGGAAAAATCCCTGGATTATACAGACTCAAGTGAGTGCTGTCCCTGCCAGCATATGACACAGTGTTTGGTCCAGCTTCCGACTCCTGAGATGGAGCCACTTCTCCTAAATCAATATCTTTATAGATGATCTAGACGTAGGGATTGAGTGCACCCTCAGTAAGTTTGCAGATGACACCAAGCTGTGTGGGAGTGTCAATCTGCTGGAGGGTAGGAAGGCCCTACAGAGGGATTTGGACAGGTTAGATAGATGGACTGAGACCAACGGCATGAGGTTCAACAAGAACAAGTGCCGGGTCTTACACTTGGGCCACAACAACCCCACGCAGCGCTACAGGCTGGGGGAAGAGTGGTTAGAAAGCGGCCCGGTGGAAAGAGACCTAGGGGTGCTGATCGACAGCCGGCTGAACATGAGCCATCAGTGTGCCCAGGTGGCCAAGAAGGCCAATGGCATCCTGGCCTCTATTAGGAACAGTGTAGCCAGACGGTCTGGGGAAGTGATCGTCCCTCTGTACTCGGCACTGGTGAGGCCGCACCTTGAATCCTGTGTTCAGTTCTGGGCCCTGCACTTCAAGAAAGATGTTGAGGTGTTGGAGCGAGTCCAGAGGAGGGCGACCAAGCTGGTGAAGGGTCTGGAGGGTCTGACCTATGAGGAACGGCTGAGGGAGCTGGCGGTGTTTAGCCTGGAGAAGAGGAGGCTCAGAGGTGACCTTGTTGCAGTCTACAACTACCTGAAGGGAGGTTGTAGTGAAGTGGGAGTCGGCCTCTTCTCCCAGGCAACTAGCAATAGGACAAGAGGACACAGCCTCAAGCTTCAGCAGGGGAGGTTCAGGTTGGACATTAGGAAGCATTTCTTCTCAGCAAGGGTCATTAGCCATTGGAAGGGGCTGCCTAGGGAGGTGGTGGAGTCACCATCTCTGGATATGTAAGAAAAGACTGGACATGGCACTTAGTGCCATGGTCTAGTTGCCATGGTGGTGTCAGGGCAATGGTTGGACTCGGTGATCCCAGAGGTCTCTTCCAACCTGATTGATTCTGGGATTCTGTGAAATCCAAAACAGCCCTGTCAATAGCAGCTCGCCAAGCTGTGTGCTGAACTGTGGCTTTCTTTGGGTTGCAGTAGCCTTGGTAACTCTCAGGGAAAAAAAATAACCCAATTTTCTCTTTCATCCATGTCAGACCCTTTAATATGCTTTCAAGTGAATCAAACATAAGCCTCTATTTTTCTAATTCCTTTGTCCTAATTTAAAAGTACTGACATTTATCGAAGGAGTTTTCTAGATTTCCAGTTTTCAGCTCATTGTTTTAGTATTTTTTAAATAAACCAGAGATTGACATTTTTATTGCTGAAATGCTTTCCTTCCCTCCTCCTTTTCTCAATAACGTCGTGATATTTTGTTCATTTCTAAACTTTTTCTAATAAAAAGGAGAGCAACCTGTGTCCTGCTGCATAATCAAGGTGACCATGTTTTATAACTGAGCTCTTCTTCTTTGAAGGCAAACAACCTCATTCAGATGCCCTGAATGCCACCTTAGTCCGTTTAATGTTCAACACACTGAATGACCCATGGTTCATCCCATGAAGTTATTAGAGGTGCTACATACTAGGGAACAACCCCGATGCTATGAAAACAGCTATATACCAGCTCAAATTTGTTTGCATTTCCAGAAACAGCAGCTGCCTGAATAACTTTTTCTCTGTGAAGTGGCTTTGGTGCCCTTGATCCAGCTGCCCAGCTTTTCTGAGAAAGGAATTTCACTTGCTCAGCGTTAGCACAATATTGTGCACATTGAGGCCATCCTCTCGGAGTCAACATGAGCATAAACACAGGATAAAATACATCCTGGGCAAAGAATCTTCTTCCTAGTGGTTGGAGGCCCTCTTGGAAAGTCTGTGCATTTGCTTTCCGAACTTGTTTTTCTTTTAGTAAAGCATAGGGCTGGTGGAATGGCCTCAAAGCTGATAGACAGCCCTTGGGGACCAAAGTCCTCTGTTTATCCACTGACATGGAGGATTGACACTGGAAATATTTCCCACACGGCTTTGCTAGCACGTCTCAGAACTTTCTCAGAAGGACAAGAAGACGAAGTTCACCCATCTTTAGATGACAGCTCTTCTCCAGACAATGTTATTCTTCATTCCAGCACCAGGCTCCTTTTCAGTGGTTCATGACAAGTCTCCATTTTCCCTCTGAATTTTGGGTTGTATTTTTGTTTGCTTTCTGACATCAATAGCCATTCCACCATGCACTAAGTTATCTAAGAGCATCTGATCTTCCATCAGTGTCAATCTTGGGTCTTGGCATTTGGGGAGAAATTATGGGAATTTCTTAGCACTAGACCTAATTCAATATCTCTCATGATTTGGTCCAGTCAAGGTCAAGTCCTGAAGCTCACAGTCCAATGATGTTCCCACCTGCTTAGAGAGCTCCCTGTCTGTGCTGAGGATTAAAGAGATCACCGTTGTAATAAAGGCTATATAATAATGGATTTATACTTCCAACACATGGGGCAGGTAGGGATGTACTAAGCTCAGGAAGAGGACTAGATGTCAGCAGAAGATAGGTTGTATGTGGGGAAGAATGAATTTGAAAAAAAGTTTAAGCTAAGGTTTTCTTATCCTTTTTCTGGGATTTGGGAGCATCTGCCACGAAATCTTCGCCTTGGGACACAACGTTCTGGCTGGCCCAGTGTGGAGCATAACCTTATTCTCTCGCAGACGCTGCAGTTTCTCTGTGGTGTCCAATGCCCGCCAACTGGATTTAACTCCACTCACCACAACTCTTTGGGCCAGGCCATCCAGACAGTTTTTTACCCAGTGAAGCGTGCGCCCATCGAAGCCATGACCAGTCAGTTTCTCCAAGAGAATGCTGTGGGAAATGATGTCAAAGGCTTTACTAAAGTCTAGGTAGACACCATCCACAACCTTTCCCTCATTCACTAGGTGGGTCACCTTGTCATAGAAGGAGATAGGCATTGAGAATCCCATAATTTACTAATTTCCACTGGCAGTAGCTTGGGTTCAACCCTTCAGTGAAGAGGAATGGAAGAACAGCTGAGCGTGGGACCTTTGATCACTGTAGCTCCATTGCTACTGAATCCATCTAAGTTGCCTATTGCCAGGAGTTGAACTCTAAAACGAAAAAACATGTAAGTTGTTTTTCAGTGGACTTCTGTCCCTCGTTCCCTGATCGACATTTTCTGTGGAAACGTTTTGCAAATAAAAGAGTTTTCTTTATGGAGTTGGAAAATACCCTTTTAAAAGTAAAGTAAGGTTTCAGTCTCTTCTGGTAGCAATTAGGAATACAGGGTATTGGTGCCTTCGAAAACTGAGCCTCTTATTTACCTGTCTAAATACAGACTTAATTTTCCTGCTTTTGGCACCTAAGCTTGAAAATTTTCTTCTTGCAGATGAAAACAGACCATTATAGAAATTGAGTCAGTGCCATTTTTTTTTCCTGCTTTGTGAGAGATAAAAAAAAAAATGAAGAGGATCATTTATCAGTATTCGTACCTCTCTTACTCTAACCACTTTGAACCAAAATCCCTCATGGATATCAACTCTGAGCCATTCTGGAGATATCACAAAGGCTTTTTTTTTCCTCACAGTCTGAGTTATCCAACCCATGGTAAGTGGGCAAGTGTTAGTTGAGCTGTTTCCCTCTGGGGTCTCAGCTGGGTTGTGCTGAGAAGGTAGCTTTCAGGTGGAGGAGAGAGAGAAGCAGAAAAGGGACTCTGCAAATTTGTGGGGAAGACATAAAATCTCAGCAGGATCCTGTTCCAACACAGGATGCTGTACAAAACAGTCTTTGGGAGATCTGTGCTTCCATAAGACGTGCTTGAGGTCACTTGTTCAGTACAGCTCCACCACCCTTCATGGTGACTGTGCTGGCAGCTGATGCGCTCTTTATAGCACCCTCTGACACATCGACCCTCGCAGCTCCAGCAGTCCACACCTTACAATGCAGCAGCCAATTCAAGCCCAAGCCCCACAAGCCATCCAGCGACATCTCATCGAAGGCATGAGGGAGATACAGAGCAATAGATATGGTTTCTCTATATCTTATAAAGCTCTTTCTGACATGTCCTATGTTTGCCAGTAAAATTCATTCATGCCTCGGGAGAAACCATGGGAGATGATTCAGAAGAAAGGATGGGAGATGTAGTCCTGGCTGCAACCCAGCCTTTGGACCCAGGGCTAGACAATTTGTCTCTGGAGCCCCTCTTCCTCTATCCTTTTCCCAGCTCAGATCAGCGTTTTTTTGGGTTAGGCACTATCTATTTTTCACGGATGTGCCTAACAAGGCTTTCATCTCAGTGGCAGCCTCTAGACACTCCTGGAATTTGATTAAGAAAGCAAGTGCGAGGTGGAAGCATGGGGTGATTCATATCTGCATCCCCTCAGACTCTTTCCTCCATCTTTTGTGTGGAGTGCCTTCCCCAGGGTGCTGCACAGGGCATGGGGGTCCAGCTTTGAGGAGCAGAGGAGCAGTCCCTTGGGGGCTATCACTGCAACCATGGCTCTGAGGTCTCTGCGTGGTGGGTCGTCTTTCCAACCAAGCTGTTTGCTTGAGGGGAGAGTGAAACGGAGGGGGAGGTGGGGGACGGGGATCAGCGTGTTATAGAAATCGGAGGAGGATGTTTTGTCAGCATCGATGATAACGGGGAAAACAGAGCGGCCAGGGCTGCCTCTGGTAAATGCATTCCCGAGGAGTGATGGGCTGCCCTGTCAGTACGTCGCATGTGGTTTTGCTCCCAAAGGCTGATTTAATGAAGAAAAATTCAGCAGGGAAAAAGGAAATGCACACACAGAGGGAAATGCCTCTGCTGCTGGAGGGGCTGCGAGCGTGGTGGGGAGGGAGGACGGGGTGGTCTTCAGAAGTGTTTCCACATTTCTGGCTAATTGGACAGGTCCAGGCAGGTGGGTAAAATCTCTGATGAACAGAGCTGTGGGGACGTCTGAGGATCCTCCCACACCACCACCCCTCCAGCCAGGTGGCTCTTGGACCTCAAGACCCCTTTTCACTACTTTTTATAGAAGGATTCAGCCTCAGGTTGGCCCTTGGGACCCTGCAAAAAGTGCTGGCCTTGCTCTCCACGACCACCCAGGGAAGAGAGCAAAAACAGCTCACACACATCAGAGACACATAGTCAGGGACAGTGAGAAGCAACGACAGGTTGGTGTTTTCTGTAATTTTCTCATCTTTCTTTTCCCTACTGTTTTCTCCTGGAGGAGCGGAGTAGAGAAGAGGAGCAAAGACAAAGTGAACGACCAAGTAAAAGTGCAAGAGAAAAAGAAAAGGAAAAGCATAAAGGCACTTCCAAATCTGCCCTTTCCAATTTTTCCATACATTTATGATATCTACCCTCCCTCAGCCCCCAGTACATCTTCCCAGCCCTGATTTCATGCCTTGAGGGGTGCCCTTCCATACAGCAGCTCTGCCCTGCCTCACAAAATCCGCCCGTTTGTCCCCGGAGCCAAACCTCCAGCTTCTCACACCCGGTGAATTCACTGTAATTGCCATAATCTGCTGCCTATTAAATCTGATAGCTCTGTTATCACTGTTAATAACAACTAATTAGTGAGGCTGTCACAGGGAGTGGTTCTGTAAGGGAAGATATTTGTCCTTAACTTCACACAAAGGCTCTATATTAAATCAGAGGAAGGCACACGGCTTCAAGGACATCGGCACTCAGTGACTAGCAGTGAAATGGAAATGCTCCACCGACTTCTCCCCAAGGGGCTGGCTTTGTACATTTGCCAAAACAAAAAATTCACTGGAAAGGAGTTACCAAAACTCCTAAATAACAGCAAAACAAAATAAAACAAAAGGCAAACTGCAAAAACTCCATCAGGGCAGGAAAACCGGAGCCAGGATGGAGAAAGCAGCAGGGTGCAGGCAGCTCTGGGGAGATGCGGGGCAGGTGGAGGAGGATGTGATTAGAAGGTGGAATAAAAGGGGAAAGGACTATCTTTTCTTGATGTCGTTGTAAGTACCAAACCCCCTCCAGACCTCAAAAGATTTGTTGAAAGCTGACAAAGGTTGCCACTGAAGAGTGAAAGATGTTTTCAGTTTTGATGATGAAATGTGAACACTTCCCCACAGTCATTTTTTCCTAGTGAAAACCTGCTCACTAAAAAGGAAAATATAATCCACATTCCTCATTCTTATTTCTATGATTTCCTCCTTGACCCCAAACCTCCATAAACCAGAACTTAAATAGCTAATTTGTCAACAGAGGGGAGGCATTGGAGAGCAGATGATTGCTCACCCCAAACCCTGACGCGCCTGACTCTGCAGTGGGATTGCCTGAGTCCTCACTCAGCTTTCTGGATTTGAGAAACATGTTCCCAAAACTGCCGCAGCAAGAACAGGGATTGAGAAGATGGAGAAGTTCAGAGGAAAGGCAGCAAATAAATACACCCCTGAACCCTTTTTGTTACATGAAAGGACATATTTAGAGTCTGTTTCACATCACAGCTAGATGAGAACATCCCCTCTCACAAGCCATTGTTGAACTAGAAGAAAGGCTACCAAAATAAAACCCCTTCCATGCTCCAGTCCATGCAGAATCAGGACCCTTTGCTCCTGAGCAGAAACAACCCTACATCATCCATCATAGGTGTTTATTGAGTGAACCTCTTGCTTAAGAATAGCAACGAAGACCTTAATCACTTTGGCATTGAGTGTCTTCTCTTTCCAATACTTGATTAAAAAAATTCAAATCTTTACAGTCTCTCTTTAATTAGAGCAGCAGCAATTTTGTGAGATGATGGATGGTCCCATGATGACCTTGCTAAGGTGGCCTCATGCTGCTGCCAGGTTCAGGAGGTGAATCTGCTGGTTTAGTTTGTTTTACTGCTACTGCCACTTCTGGGGTTTTGGCATCTGGTTTCATTCATAAGACAAAAAAGGGCTGGTCCTAAAAGCTTCCTTAATGGATGTTTGGGACCTTGTAAAGGGAAATGGTTGTGTAAAACATGCCACGAGGGACAAGCTTTTGGTTCTGTCCTTTAATCTTCCTCCTTTTCCCTTTCCTCTTACAGCTGCTGCTGGCAGGTCACCTGCAGCCAATATTCTCCCTCCCAGGTTGGAGGGGGAGCAGTATCACACGCAGGAAGGTACATTTTCTAATGCTCAAAGCACTGGCCTAGGCATTCATATATACAGGTTCATCCCTTTGCTTTACCACTCAGTGTTTAATATCCTTGGAACCATCACTCCTGCTACCACAGCCTGCCTCAGTTTCCCCTATTATAAAAAATCAGTAGTGTTTAGGATAGGTGCCAGTAACTTAAGAATTATTTGAGGGTAAGAAGCCATTAGTTGGAAATGTGCTTTTGCAGGAAGAGAAACACATACCCTGGACAACTGTCCTGTTGTTTTTGAACCCTTTTTCGTCCCAGGATTCATTGAAGATCTTCCCTTCATGTGTCACTGCTGTCAGCACATACAGGTATTTGGGAAAGAGGCAGATGTTGGCAGTCTCTGCAGACAATGAGCAGTAAGGTGCCTCATTGCCAGCACTCTTCCTTCCTCACATACCTTGGTCTTACCCTAACTTGTCTCAGGGCTATGCCTGGTGGTGTGTCTTCCTTGGTAAACATGGCAGACAAGGATGGAACTTGAAATACGTGGTAGGCTGATTGCTGGAGACAGTGACTGAGATTTCCCTTAGAGTCAGAGGGGAGAAACAGGTGTTTTTAGGGTACAACTCTTCTTGTCCCAAGGTACATGTCTACTTCTGCTCACATGAGCTGTGTCTTCTTAGATCCACCGACTCTGAAGAGCAATGGCTCTGAATAGGTACCTGCACTGCAAACATCCGAAGGCTGATGAGATGAATCTCATCCTCTGGGTCTGTAATGGCAGCTAATCGCTATAACAAATGAATGCCACTTCTGGAAGACTGTGAGTCCACACAACAAGACAGCAGCAGCACCTACGTTTGATGTTCAAGGCTGTTTGTCCATGTCCTGCCAGGCAAGTCCCACTGCAAAGGGTTTCTGAGGCGTGACACTTGTTCTAGTCTCAACCTCGAAACACCAGGTCACTGAAAAAATGAACAAGGCTGTTGTGTGTGCAGGTCCACACAGGACCAGGGAAAAAAGAGCGGCTTCAACAGGACCAGGAATTCGCAAAGCCACGGCTCCACTGGTGCTGATTCACAGCATGCACTGATATACAGACACCCCCCTTCCAAAAACCAGCAGACCAGATTGCCATCTCAGTTGCCACAATGTAAATCCAGCTCGACTCGTGTTGTGATGGAGTTTGCTGCCCCGAGCACACGGGCAGATGTTCTGCCTGCAGAGCCAGCAAGCTGTGCCCCACGTGGCAGCAGGGAGGAGAAATTTCCCTGGGAAAATAAACTTCTCCATCCTAATGCAGCCAGATATATGATTTCAATTGCAGACTACAAAGTGAGTGATTTTAGGTGCTGGGTTTTGATATCATAATGTGCCCTATTTTCCATCTTTCAGGCATGAATAATGGAGTGTTGTGTCTGTGAATGCATCAGTCTCCCAGGATGCTGGCAAAGGAATCGCAAATCTCCAGAGCTCTCCTGTGACCGCTGTCCTTTCATCTAATTCTGGGGCCAGGCAATTGCTAGAAATGCACTCAGTGGCCAGCAAAGAGCTGGCCCTATTGCTGACAGAGGGGCTGGGCATGGAGCAGGGTGTGAGCAAGGGGAAGGAGCTGGCCAGGTTCACCCCACAAACAGCAAGCCGCCTGTGGGACGGTAGCTGGGCTCATACCGTGCAGAAATGCTGTGTATAAATCCATGAACAGTCTGGACTGATGGAGAAATATGTCACAGGTTCTATGGCTGATCGTTGTCCTTGGGTTAGAAAAAGAGCTGGGAGGGAGAAGCTGGAATGATCACTTCCTTGAGTATTCTTATTCAAAGCTGAAAAGGTGATTGTATGCTTATCTGGGGTGGAGGAAAAAGATGTGTGATCACCACCAGTCTGTCAGAAAAGTGCTGAGACCAAGAACATGATATTTCTTCTGGGCTTCTTCACCAATGCCCCTGCCCAAGGAGCTCTTGGGTTCCTCCCTGGTGATAATATCTTATGTGTATTGCACAAGAACAAATTCACCCTTCCCTCTCCAGTCCTTGAGATCGGTAGCTGGATGAGCAGGTTCTCAAGCTGGAACCCAAGATTCCTAAAACCCTGGAGGACATCAGCCCCAAATGGGTCTTTTATGGGGGACATTTATAACCTGTGAGGCCTGAAACATTTCATGCTGACATGCGAACGTGTCACACAGAGAGCTCCATTCAATGGAGGCTTGAAGCTTGACTGTCCTCCTGTTTGCACCATTGCTCATGGCCACAGTTCTCCAGCATCAGGGTGAGGAGCATTGTAACTGCATCTCAACTCTGTGCTTGGGAGAGGTTTATCTACTCTTTGACAAAGTCTTGGGATGGTACAAACCAACAGGGAGCCAACCTCCAATCTCATTTGAATTTGGGAGGGATGGTCTTCTGCACCTGAGGGCTTGCTAGGGTCAGGTCCCTGCCTGGCCTCCAGTCATTGCACATTTTGACTGTTCTAGTGGCTGTGGAAGGGAGATGCTGAAGCAAACCAACAAGACCATCACAGAGCAAACAACCTTCTCCTGTATGCTACTCTTGTCATGCATCTTGTACTCCCTTTTGCTAACCAGCAATGAAATATTTTTTAGAAAACACCAACAAAAAAAAACTACTCTGCTGCACAAGTTGGATTTGTCCTGATTGGATGTTCTGGTGCCTCTGATACTTTTTTGAAGGCATTGCTGGATAGGAGGGAGGTGTCTCCAGCAGAATTCAGATCCAGGCTTCGAATTGAGTTACATTTCAAAGTGCTCAGATCTTGTCTTGGATTAGGAAGAATTTGGATCTGCCCTTGGCAGCTGTCTCCACAATTTGTAGAATTCAGAGCCAGAAATCGGCACTGATTTCAAAGCTTTTTTTTCACGACTTTTCGGGGCCTTGGTGTTAGTATCATCCATTGGTTCATTATCTCAAATGATGTAAGTACAGCCCAGAGGCAGGTTTGAACTGAAACTTTTGAGACTCCTTCCAAGTTTTCTAAGATATTCAAGACTTTGACCTTACCAGACTTTAAGGTGAACATGATTGGAAAATGTTTTTTTCTTTCCTGAAAACAGAGATAAAATCAAAACAGAAAAGTTTCTGTTCTTTCAAGAATAAAAAAAATCAACCTTTCACTGAACCCAGCGTTTTGTGAAGTTTTGGCAAAAAGGTTCCCCGAGTTCAGACTTCGATGAAGAATGTAAGCGTTTTCAAAGGAAGCAGACACTTTCCAAAAAGAAAGTTGTTTCATTCCCCTCAAATCACTCTTAAAAATGGTGTAATTGTGAACTTTTCAACAGCTACCCCCTGGATGCAATGCCACTTTTTAATGCATTGAATCACCTTGTAGGAGAAATCCTGCCAAACTCCGCTTTTCTTAAATCCGTACTGTCCAGACGTCTTCATCCTCAATCAAGTGATTGATGGATGTCATACCTACTTCCGTGCACACTTAGGTAGCTCACAGCATCACACTCCATGATCATTCCCTTTGGCACTTCATACTTTCTGCAAAGGCAGTGCCCAGATAATTGCTCCTTTGCTGGCTTCCCAAACGACTGCTGGGCCAAACTCTACCCTGTAACCCCTCCTGGAGGATGACTCATTCTATTACTACTTCAGAGAGCGCTTTCCAGTTTATTAGATGGGAATCTTCCATTTCATTAACCAGGAAGTTTTTAGTGTCTGGGTTTTTTTAAGCATCATAGCATCCTAGATCTCACCCTGCACTCTCCAATTTGTGTTTCCAATAACCACTCCAATAGGGAGGGAAAGCATTATTTTCAAGGCCTGTATTCTTCCACATCTCTTGTAGCTTTTAAAATTAGGTGTTATTACGACTTTCCTCCAGGGAAGCATTTGAGGATGTTCTTTGCTTCCAATCACAATTATAATACATCCCCTTGTAGTTCATCTCCCCCTTGGGCTGGAGGATAGGAGCACAGAATCACAGCATCCTACCCCAGAATTTCATCAGCCATGATAATTTTCTACCTACTCCAGGAAGTCGAACAGAAGCAGAGAATGATGTCAGCAGGAGATCTGCAGAGTTATTTTTCCTCCCTTTTACTCCTAAAGATCCTTCTGTGGTTCAAAGGAAAAGGCACTTGGTTCTCCCTTTAGTCCTCACATGGCACCACTTATGAGAGTCTGATTCTCCAGCACCACACTCTGGACTAAATGTGGTTTTCTTCAAAATATCTGATTCCCATCACAAGGGTCTCCCTTCTGCTTAATTCTGCCATTGGTTTTCCAGTCTTGTCAAGATGCATGCTCAGATGGAAAAGCCAGGAGATACCTCTGTGCTCACTTATACACACCAATTCCCCACAGAGTCATTTCTCATGGTCAACTGATATTGCTGTCTAAGAAGATAGCTGCACCAAAATTTCTGGTTTATTGTTGCGCTTTTTTTTTTTTTCTTTTTACTATGCTGGGTAATACAGGAAGATCTCTTTGTCTCGTACTATTTTTGACCTAGAAAATGCTAAACCCACCTAAATTTTCCTAGGAAGCCAGAGCTTGCAACTTTCAGAGCGCTATTGGCATGCACAGTTTTGCCAGTCCTTTTCCACCCCAGAGGCCAGCATGGAGCTCAGGGCTATCATATTTTTCTTCTCAGAAAGGGTCATTGGACATTGGAAGGGGCTGCCCAGGGAGGTGGTGGAGTCATCATCTCTGGAGGTGTTTAAGAAAAGACTGGACATGGCACTTAGTGCCCTGGTCTAGTTGCCATGGTGGTGTGAGGGCAATGGTTGGACTCGATGATCCCAGAGGTCTCTTCCAACCTGGTTGATTCTGTGATTCTGTGATATTTGCATGGTCAATCCACAGCTGTGCCAAGAGACACGTATGCCATGTTCAAGAGTTCCTGTGATTCCAGAAGACTGTCCAAAGAAACTCTGGGTACATCTCGTCTCAAAGCCACCCTTTCTCTTTCTTCAAAGAAGTGCAGACATAATAATGGAGGCCGTGTGAATCTCCAAGCCAAGCCCTCTTGCAAATACAGGTCCTACTCATGTCTGTGTGGGGTTTTGTGTGACCTTCCTTCACCATCACCCTCATTCAATTTCCAGAGCTTGGAGGGGCTTCTCACAGTCCCATCAGCCATACTGATCTCTTTGCCTTTCTCCATGGGAGAAGGAGTGGAGGTAGTCTCCGCCACCTCTGCAAACCTGGCTTTACCCCCACCACAGGGTCCATCATCCCGTTACATGATCCTGACAAGGGAGGACTCCTTTACTGCATGATGGTGTTGAAGGAAAAGGATGTGCTACAGTGAACAAGTTGCTTGTCCTGAAACTTTAGCAGCACGAGTTGACCCCAGATGACTCCCTCCTCCATTTTATCTGGATTTTGTGTTACCTGATCCTCAATCTCCCTCCCTTCATTCCTGGGGAACAATAAATCGGGATTCAGTGTTGCCTGGATGATGAGAACCCCAGCCTTGCCTCTCAGCTGGCATAAATTAATGTATATCCACCAGCTCCACTGGAGTCAATATACACTCGGGGTGAGCACCAACCCCCTTTCCTCTAGTCCATTTTGGTCCTCTCTGTAATATTGTAAAATAAAATGCACGTGTGAAAAGATGTCTGTCTTTTTCTCTTTTTCCCTGACAGACACTACAGAAGAGCAATTTCCCCAAAGTGTTCTCTAGAAGCAGCCTATAGTATGGCTTGATTAGTTTGCAAGCTTCTTTTTTTTTGTGTTGCAGCTGCCCAGAAATCAGGCTGAGAGCAAGAGTGGGAAAGTTTGCAGCTCACAGCCTCAGTGCAAAGAATTTCTGCCTGCTAAGCTGGTCTTTTGCCTCCAAAGATTTTCTTTTGCTGTGCTTTCCCTCTGGGGCTGCAGAAGCAACTGTTTTCTCAATAGTATTTCTTGGTTTGTTTGTTTTTTTCCTTCCCTGTCTTTCTGTTTATATATAAAAATGGTGCATGTAGAGAGGGAGAGGTGTTGAGCATAGATTCAATATTGAGTTGACAGGACACAGAACAGAGTCCTCTCTCAGGAGAACACAAATGTGTCAGGAAAGGAAACCCCAGATTGTTTGAATTTCAGTGCTAACAGCCCCAACATACGTCTAAGTTTTCAAGGGAGATTTACAGAGGAGGTTTGCATTGTGGTGGCTGGAAATCTCTTTCCACCTTCCCACTACCACTGCTGAGAGCCACCAGTTCCCCATTCATGTGATGGGGGAAGCGTTTACACCATCACCTCTCAACAGCAGCATGCCCAATCCTGCCTGGGACCTGGTTCACCTCTAGAAAACTGTCACAAAAAAATCACATCTGGTGTCAGCAGGACAGCTCGGACATCTTCAAGTTCCTTGGGTCCTGACAATAGTGTAGCCAGCTGGTCTAGGGAAGTGATCGTCCCTCTCTACTCGGCACTGGTGAGGCCGCACCTTGAATCCTGTGTCCAGTTCTGGGCCCCGCACTTCAAGAAAGATGTTGAGGTGTTGGAGCGAGTCCAGAGGAGGGCGACCAAGCTGGTGAAGGGTCTGGAGGGTCTGACCTACGAGGAATGGCTGAGGGAGCTGGGGGTGTTTAGCCTGGAGAAGAGGAGGCTCAGAGGTGACCTTGTTGCAGTCTACAACTACCTGAAGGGAGGTTGTAGCGCAGTGGGAGTCGGCCTCTTCTCCCAGGCAACTAGTGATAGGACAAGAGGACACAGCCTCAAGCTTCAGCAGGGGAGGTTCAGGTTGCACATTAGGAAGAATTTCTTCTCAGAAAGGGTCATTAGCCATTGGAAGGGGCTGCCCAGGGAGGTGGTGGAGTCACCATGTCTGGAGGTGTTTAAGAAAAGACTGGACATGGCACTTAGTGCCCTGGTCTAGTTGAGATGGTGGTGTGAGGGCAATGGTTGGACTCGATGATCCCAGAGGGCTCTTCCAACCTGGTTGATTCTGTAATAGACTAAGTGAGGTCCTGTGAAGCTCAGCACTGAAGTCTGTCCCGTGCTGTGATATACTGAGCAAGGATGAAGCAAAGTCCAGGGCCAGAAAAGCCAACAGAGCCTTGTTCTTTGGGGAGGAACCTAAAGCATGTCCTAAGTGCCTGAAAACTAGTCTGGGTTATGTTGTTGAACTGTATGAGCAGGAAAGTAGAGAGGCTCAAGGTCGTGAGGTGTGAACACCTTTCCTCAGTCAACCACACCCCTCTGCAAATAAATCCCTGTGTTTGAGAACAAAACCCACTTTGTCTCTCTGTTCACAACCATGGAGATCAAGACCTTTGTCCCCGGGCATTGCCCAGTCTCTTTCTCACGGTTGACTGATTTTTTTTGCTACCTTTGGAATATATTTAAGGTCTCCTGCCTGCTGTGGATTCTCTGGTGTCTAATACAGGAGACTGTGTTTCACCCATCCCTTCTAAGCTTATGGGTCTCTCTCCCGCATCTTGTTACTTTTCCCAAACTTCATTTGCTTTGAGAATTCTCCCTCTGCTTTGAAGGTGGCTGATAAATGGATTCAGGAGTTGTTGGGAGGAGGATAGGGAGGAGGAGAGAAGACCTAGAAACAGACAGAAATAACCCCATATCTGGCTGCAGCAGACTGGAGTGGACAACATGGAGGCACTGCAAATCACAGGACATCTGCAAGGAAGGTGAGCCACATTCCCAATTGACATGGGACCAGAATTCAGACATTTGGGTTGGGACCAGAAGAAGTGCTATGGACAGAGGTGCTCTCCTCAGGGAGCCAACGTGAGCTGAGCTCTCTCCTCCCCTGACATTTCTTCTGCTGCAGGAAGAGAACAAGCTGGCAGTGGCATGGTGTCACACTCATTAAAGTGTCCCCAAGGCTCCCTGCTCATTACCTTACCCTTTCCATGTCCAGCACCTTGCCCCAGCACTATCTCCAGCCCTGCCTCCAGCCCTGCCCATCTTCTAAGGACTGATGTGCCTCTAGCTAAGATCCCAGCACAGTCAAGGACTGGCAGCATGTAGGAAGCTGGTGAGAAGTTCAGAAAGCTTTTCTTCTCTGTTTTCTCAAATCTTTATATTTTCAATTACTGTCTATAAGCACAGACTGTTTATAATCAGAAGGTACACCACCCACGCTACCAAGAGATACAGCATGGTTCAGAGCAAGGTTCAGGGACTGGGAATCATTCTTTTTCAGGTCCCTGGTTTTACTGGAAAATCAATAAAAAATAACTGATGTAAGTCAAACCCAACTATTTCCACTCACATTTTCAGAGAAATGAAAAAAAGCTAAAAAATTATCATTTAGGGTCAACCCAAAATGCTTCCCTTGACCACTTAATTAATTTTTTTTGTTTAATTTCTAAGTTATTAAAAATAAACAGGTCCACTCTGGGAGAAATTCCACTTTCAAATGACAAATAGAAGGTGAAAGGTTTTGCTTTGAAATTGCTCTGGTGTTTCTGATGTGAAATATGAGACAGGTTGAAGAAAAACATTTTGACATTTCCCTTCTATCATCCCCATACTTTTATTTTCAGCTGAAGGCATCAGCTACACTTAACCCATATTCACAAATAAACCACTGCCCCCAAACCTCCATTTTTAATTGAATTTATTCTTTGTGAAAAATTACTCACTGGACCCTACACAACATTTGGTCCAAGCCAGTCAACAACTTTTAACTTCTGCTTTCTTCTTTTGAAGTTTACTGGCCATCCAACAACAGTGAGGATAGTGATGATTTGGTGGTTAGAGACCAAAATGAGAGGGATAAGAGAAGAGACCTTTCCCTTTCTGTGAGGAGAAGGGGAAAAAAGAGGGGAGAAATGACATCAAAATCTTTCCTGAGCCAAAACCTGAGGCTGTAACCCCAGAAGGACTGCAGAGCTCAACCCATCATCACAGGTGCATTGACCCATCAGGACCAGGCACACCATAGCACATGGGTATGGGAGCAGACCAGCAGCCAAATGCAGGTGGAGGACCATAGCTGGCCGCCCCGGCTCTTAGACTGACTGCGAGGAAGAACAAGACAGTGAATTTTCCCAAGGGCTGTCTGAGGAGTAGGTTGTAAAGGAAAGCCTCTTTGTTTCTTTGTGAAAATCCTCTTTTTAGCATCCCCCTTCAACAAACACTTTCACAGACTGCAGTTTAAATTGGATAATTGTCTGGGTTAAAGTAAATCTTCCTCTTATTGCAAATCAGACATTATTCTGCTGGCTTTCCTGCTCCTTACACATCTCTCTACAATTGCATCAAAGAGAGAGGGCAGCACATGCGTTAGATACAGCCACAAGCTGATCAAGAAGACATTGTTTTGTGATCAAGAAGAGATTGTTTTGCCTCTTCTCCCAGGCAACTAGCAACAGGATAAGAGGACATAGCCTCAAGATTCACCAGGGGAGGTTCAGGTTGGACATTAGGAAGAACTTCTTCTCAGAAAGGGTCATTAGCCATTGGAAGGGGCTGCCCAGGGAGGTGGTGGAGTCACCATCTCTGGAGGGGTTTAAGAAAAGACTGGACATGGCACTTAGTGCCCTGGTCTAGTTGAGATGGTGGTGTCAGGGCAATGGTTGGACTCGATGATCCCAGAGGTCTCTTCCAACCTGACTGATTCTGTGATTCTCTGATTCTGTGATACATGACAACTACCCCACAAGCACGCACGTGTATGCCATGCCCCAGCACAGTCCTCTCTAAGGGCTTTTAGGTTGAGGTATATTGTTAAAAGGAACAATTTTCTGTGAGTGGAGGATCTTTCCCATGACACTGGGATTTCCAAGGGCATGTGGAAATGTATCTTTGTTAGTCCCGACCCTGTAATAGCCCCAGCTTTGCTCAGCTCTCACTTTAAATGAACTGTGATCAATTAAAAGCTCTGTTTGCTGCTTATTCAAAGAGCATATAAATCTTCAGAGTCTGATTTTGCCTTTTGGACTGCCTTTGGAAGACTGAAAAATAAAGTCAGTGCCAATTCTAAATATTTCATGTCTCCATGTTCCCAAGCTCAAATGAGTCTGACAGCTCTGGTAAGCTGTAAGGAAACAACCAGAAAAGAGCAGGAATCTTGGGGAAAAAAAAATCACCTCTTATCACCTCTGAAGTGAAAATATTCCTTTTGGCTTTCTTCCTTTTTTAGACAAATGTGGACTTGCAGGGGGACAAACTGGAGGGCTCCAGCGCTGTTTGTTGTTGAAATCCAGCTGTAAAGACCCAAAGGAGTTTTTCACTCATCTGAAATTATTTCAGTCTGGAGAGGAGGTGTCCCAGCAAGCTGCAATGAAGCAGCTGCAAATTGGTTTTAAGAGGTGGGGGATAATATCTTTCTACCTGAAGGAGCATCTTCCTAACTGGTAGCTCCTCATTAAAGACAGTGGGCAGAGAAGATTGAGCCTGTATGGCTGTTTTGTCTCCTGTCCCTCTTTTGAGGGTAAGTGCTGGACCATGCTTTCCCAGCCTGTCACTGTGGCACTTTGGAACGTGTCCCACGTTCACTTAAAATAAATAGATCTGTGTCAGACCAACTTTCTCATGCTAATCAAGTCACTGGACACAGTGAAGACAAGCGGTGTGGGATGTCGCCTGTGCTTACCATGGAGGGAATGACACTCCTGCTCCTTGTAAGGCCAGATTCATAGCACAGTGCCTGCAGCCTTCCTCGAATCAGCACTGCTGGGTGCTCCAGGACTGTGTTTAAAACAACCACAGGTCACTGCCCAGGCAATCCTGTCCTCAAACAAGAACCAGTGCTGGATAGGGACCGAAACCTGATCTCATCGTTGGGTGTTGGAAGTGCAACCATGAATTTCTTCCATCTGCCCTCCTCTGATCCATGATTTCAGAGATACTGATGGCCACATGGGCTATTAAATCAGGCAGAGGGCAACTCCTTTCCCTTTTTAGATACGGTCCGTCTCCCGTAGCTGAGAACAAAAGGCTGCTTCTCTTCCTAGGCCCTTACCTTGTTGGCATCCCTATCTATGAAAGCTGCTGGACTCAGCCTGTAATAGGGACAGCAACTCCAGTGTCCTGTTTTCAGTGTAACTGCTGTTCAGGATCCTGCCTGATAGCCCACCTAAGCCTGTCAAGGAAAGTGGCTTGATTTACATCAGGTGATAATCCAGTCTGGTGTCTGAGAGCAGAAGGAAGAGGCAAAGTTCCATAAAACCAGAGGGGGATGCCTGGAAAACTCATTAAAAGCCCTCAAAATACAATGGATAATGAATCCTCAGTGGGCCATAATGTCTGTGTAACCCAGTGGGCAGCTGACACCGCATTTATCTTCCAAATGTTACCTCTGGTCCCTTAAAACACATTATCAGAGCATATCTGTGTTGCTGGAGGACTGGAAACATAAACACTCCAATTAAAATCTTTATCAGCCAGACAATGCCTGAGAATTGAAGTCCTGCGCTGAGCCTGTCCGTCTCCCACTGATGCCCCCTAAGATACACTTCTGAAAAAGCTTTGCAAAGTAAACTGGGGAAAACACCATCCTTTTGCTGCTTGCCAGCTAATTGTGGGCTGCTGTGGGGGTTTTTTTTTGTTGTTGTTGTTGTGTTTTGATTTTTCTCTGTCCCCCAGCATTGAAAATTCATTAGCCACAGGGGCGTGAGGTTAAACGGCACTGCGTGCAAATCACGTTTTATTTTAGGTTGTATAAGCTTCACGGACTTTCTGCCTAATGTTTTTGCATTCCCTCATGCCCTCTCCTCCTCCTTTCCGTTATTCTTGTCAGCCTAACAACTAACAAGACTGATCTTGCTCACTGCTTTCTGATCCCTGCTCCCCCTCCCAGCTCTCAGTTTACAGTAGTTTTTATTGTAATGCAGCTGAATAGGAAAGATTCAAAGGCACAAAGGACCATGAGGGATTTGCTTCTTGTCAGTCTCTGTTGAAGCACAGGTGTCTCTGTGCCCTTGAAATCTCACCAACACTGAGGAACTGTGGGATCTTACATTGATCTTCAAACTAATCCTCGCATTGCTCTTGTTCTACCTCCTCTCAGCTTCCCTTTCGTACTCAGGTTCATTCGTCAAGGTGTATGGAAGTTAAGAGAGGTAGCAGATCCCCACCAGCTGGGAAGCTGACCTGTGATGCCTGTTTAATAGCAGAACATGCAGCCTTGGCTCTGTATTTTTATTCTTGTTCCTTATTTCATGAGCATCATAACGACGCTGGAGTGTCTTTCCTTCCTGTTTACTCTGTAATTACGGTCGTTTGGATTCACATCATTTGAAGTCTTTAAACTTTAAAACTCTAAGACTTTAAATCAGTGTACACATCTCCATCCGAATTAGCTGCCCACCCTCCATTTCTAACCAAGGGAGCAAAATGGGTACGTTTAGGAATGACTCATCAACTCCAAAGCAAATTTCTAAAATAGACCAGATGGCTTGTATTCTGTTCACCCCATTGGCTACAAAGGGAGCCCAGGGCACTAGCTCCAGTGGACGCTTCTCTATTGCAGACCTGTCTACTTGGCCAGAGGAACCCCACTGTAGATGTCTGGCTCAAGAGTGGGCATGTAGACTGAGGATGTTTAACACTAGGGAAGATTCAAGCAAAACCAGAGTTTCTGGGATGGACACTAGGTCGGATAAAACCTGGTAGTCTAGATTATGGGTGCTTTAAGAACAGTGATAATGGTCCTTTCTGGATATAAGACCCTTTCAGCTATATTCTTGCCTAATGTCATTCATTGGGAAATTTATTGCACTATAAAGAGAAAGGCACGGTGACAACTCTGTGTAGAAAACCATGAGGTGTTTAATGAGGATGTAGGGTGATTGTACATGGAAGGAAATGTCAGGACAAAGAGACTGTGTTCAGTTTGAGGCCCCTCACTACAAAAAGACGTTGGGGTGCTGGAGTGAGTCCAAAGAAGGGCAACGAGGCTGGTGAAGGGTCTGAAGAACAAGTTTTATGAGAAGTGACAGAGGGAACTGGAGTTGTTCGGTCTGAAGAAAAGGAGGCTTAGGGAGACCTTAATGCTGTCTACAAGTACCTGAAAGGAGGTTGTAGCGAGGTGGGGGTCAGTCTCTTCTCCCAAGTAACAAGTGATAGGACAAGAGGAAACTGCCTTCAAGTTGCACCAGGGGAGGTTTAGATTGGATATCAGGAACAATCTCTTCACTGGAAGGGTTGTCAAGCATTGGAACAGGTTGCCGAGGGAAGTGGTAGAGCCACCATCCCTGGAGGTATTTAAAAAACATGTAGATGTGGCGTTTGGGGACATGGTTTAGTGGTGGACTTGGCAGTGTTAGGTTTAGGGTTGGACTCGATGGTCTTCAGGGTCTTTTCCAACCAAAATTATTCTACGATTTTACGGCACATCTGTTAATGTTTCGCTGGTTTTGGCTGTTCACTTGCAGTTGCTAAAGGAAGTTACTGGGAGGACTCATACTTGGGTGTATTCTTGAACCTTGGTCCATATTTACTGCTTATGCCAGGCTCAGGAGTTGGTTATATTTAACACATGCTCAAAAAAAAAAAAAGATTAAGGAAGGGTGTCCATATTCATCCCAACAGTGATGCAGTGTTGATGCTAGTGGGAGATGCTGGCTAATGGGAGGCAGGTGAGAGCTTGCCATAAACAAACCACATGGATGGTGAACATGTAAATACACCTGTCTTCCAAGGAAGTTTATCCTCGGGGCCAAAGGGTGAGGCCCTCTCAGGGAACACTTGAGGAGGATACAATTTTGTTAACTCTTATTTTGACCTTGGACAAACAGGATCATCAGAGCTCCCATATTCTGCTGGTGTCCAACCAACTCAATAAAAATAAAAGCTTGCTCAACACACAGTTCAGAAAAACATTGTCTCCTCTCTACAGTGATGGACACCAACCAACATCGCCACCTCAGCACATAAAAAGGACTGAGGGAGACTTGAGCTTTTGTTTTTCCAGCAGGAATAACTATTTAGCATAAATTAACCTGGGTGACCACAATCCATGGAAAATCTCCTTTGGAAAATGTTCTTGAGGAAGTAAATTGGGGAGGGAGATGGATGGGAGAACAGTTAGAGGCCAACCATGCACTCTATCAACCTTAAACGAATGAGCTGTCACATGGATATATAGGGAGAGGGACACAGGTTAGTAAATTAAAGCCCTGACAGCTCTTGACTCCAATCCAACGTGCTAATTGGAAAGACTTCAACTGTTGCTGTCCCCAGAGACCTATATCTCAATCACAGGCTCGCCCTCTGCAGGTCAGCCCAAAGAGCTCTTATTGTCTACTGCCTGGTCTTTTCCTGGAAGAGGCTCAGGGGTATGAGAACAAGAGAAAAGATTTTTTCTTTACTCCTACATGGCTTTTCTGAGCTCTGCTGTGCCTGAGTAGGAGCACACAGGGGAAGGCCTGATCCTCACCTGGTGGTAAGCCAGTGTCTCACCACCGCAGAGCTGCTATCACCATCCAAGAAGCTATGCCACTTTGTGCAGGTTGGAGACCTTCTGATGGTGGCTGATGGCAGTTACTTGACTTTAAACTGAGAGAGGATCAGTCCTCATTACACCAGCGTAACAAACACTGAAATTTCATGCTCTTAATTACAGCTGTAACCGATTCCATTATTATTGGTTAAGTACCAATTATGCAGATTTACCATAGCCTGTGGCATTGTCTATATCCAGCATTTCATATCTCAAAATGACTTGGATAACACTGTGTTAACCATCAAGGTGGCATCTGAGAAACTTGGTTGAAATGACTTGGTTACATGCAGGTAAAACCTGACTTTCTAATGGTGATTACTTTGACTTTGCTAGCTGGATCCATCTCATCTTGGTTCATAAAATTATCTTGTTTCCTTTAAAGGATACTGAAATCTTTGACACTGACGTTGGGTGCATTTCTGGGCAGTCACTTTCCCAACTGGTTTGTGTGTAGCTATCCACCAGAGCTGGACCCAGAGACTTTATTACTATACCACACAATCTTGCACTCTCTTTAATAGAGAGAAACTACACCTTGCTCTCTTCTGTGGCAGTTATATGAAAACTTGGCAATGTGCATTTTTTTTATATTGTATCATATCATAAATGCACGGATGTTGACTTGGGGACAGGTGCTCTGAAGTTATTGGACAGTCTGTCCTTCCCGGGAGGAAAAATGTGATCACCTCATTCAAAACTGGCCAAGAAATGCAGGCAAATCCGCTACCTCTTCCAAGAGAGCCCCAAGAGCTACAATCGCCTCAAAAAATTAGGACCACAACTCTTTCCCATGACCCAGTAGCAGCAATTGAAGAAAATATTCCTCTAAACGTCTGCTTCGGTTAAGACTGATCTTATCGGTAGCCTTGAGCGGTGTAAAGTTTTCTTACCAAGTTATTGTAATTCCATCTTATTGAAACACTTTTCCTGTGGCCTCTTAGAAAATAAGCATTTTTGGTAAATCCTTGTTGATCTAAATAAGATAGAGCAGATACATTTTTGTTGCCATAAAACGGGCTACAGAGGCACATGGACAATGCCACCACAGTGGGATGGAGGAGAGGAAGGCTTCCTGCAGGAGTATTTTTCAAACCATCCATTCAAATGTATCGTTGCCAAATAGACAAGCTACTCAGAAGGGTATTTGATTAACTGGTGACTGGACAGCTTGGATCTGCTATTTAGGGAGAGTGGAGTAAACACTGCTCCAGAGGAAGTCAGTGGGAGAGCATCTCTGGGAGGGTTCAAAGCAAAGACGCATCTGTTGTATAACATCAGGATGGAGGATAGATAAAATGCAATTAAATGCCACTGCACCATGTTCTGATCTCACACCAGTTTCACACAGGTGGATTCAGACATTTTAAAAAAGTCTGGTAGTAAAGTGGAGTGAAGGAAAGAAAGTGGGACCCGAGCCCAGCATTTGGGGTGTCTCAAGCACCAAACTCCAGAATATCTAGGATGCTGGAAAAGACCTCCAGTTAATAACCCTGATAAAATATATACTAATCAGACTAATAAAATAGAAATAATGCAGGAACTCTCACCCCTCAGGAGCTTTGAAAAAGCCTATGCAATACCTTCGTGACATCTGTGAAGCTACTCCTGATTTGCACCATGGAGTAGAAGGATCAGGCCCAGATTCTACAAAGTGTTCTATGCTGTGTAGATGTGCCCACCACACATGTCCCAACAGAGGGAAGGTACACCCTCTGCAGACCGACCTCATCCTAGATGATCTACCTGTCTTGTCACAGTTCCCAACACAGCTTCCCAAGGACAGAAACAACTCAGGAAGGAAACTTTGGCTGCCTCTTGGTCCCTGACCTCCTGCCATGGTGCCACGCAGCCTCCGGGTTCAAGACATGGACAAGCTGTTGCTACCACATGGCTCCAGGTGAAGAGCCTGGCTCAGGTCTTGGAAGCTGGGCAGCCCTCCCAGCTCAGCACTGCTCCAGAGGCAATTAGCTCTGCAGCGCTGAGAGCTCAGGCATGAGGCACGTTCCCACTCCTGAAACAGGCACTCTGCTACCGTGCCTGGGACTTCACCCAAGCTGACCCTTGACTGCATATTCACACTTGGCTTTTAATTACTGTTACAATTAGTATTGGTTTCTTGGCTTCCTTTTCATGCAGCTTTGCAGGGAACAGAAGCACTGAAGCCACTGCTGTAAGCTCACTGTGGAGGAAGGGATGTGCTCTTAAAGCCCAAGATGGTGTAAAGGCAAGGGGAAGAAATGAGCTGAGCTGAGAACCAATGAAAACGAACCTGTTAGAAAAGCTGAGGGTCCTGTTCAGCACCCAGAGAGGGGGACCAAAAGTGATTTGAAGGAATTGTCTATTGCTTTCACATGCCTGTTCAATTCTGTGACGATACACTCTCAGGATTTGTTCCCTCCCCTGGAAAGAGCAGCTCGTACCTCATTACTTGTGAAGGTCTGACATCCATGAAGGACTCACGTCTCAGATGAGTAATATTACCACTGCCACCACACTCTGTGAACATAAACAAGACACATAAGGAGAACTAACAACCATAACAACTCTCACTTTGCTAACATCTCTGTGCCAGTGATACCAGCTCAAGTTGTTTCACTGATCAGTAAGTGAAACATGGAATAATCCACTCCATCCTGATCTTGATTTGAAATTTAATGCTTTTGTTTCAGACCTTCAAAGGCCTTGGGAACCTAAAAGCTCTTCTGTTCCTCCCACACACTTATATCTCATGCATGAGTAAGGGATGCTGCCCTTTTCATACCATCCTACTTCATGACTCAGCTTTGGAAATCAACTTGAGTTTTCATTGGGCAGTCAAGCAGTGATAATGAAGTTGTGTGCTCTTCCTATGGCTTCCAAAGGGCATGGATTCTGCAGCATGATCCCAAACCACAGAAGACTACAAAGGAGGATGGTCCTTGGCTATTTTTCTCTGTTTTCATGCTGAATGTCTTCCCAGGCTGTCTGGACTCTGTACAGATCTTCTCTGCCATTGACTTGGGATGCTCTTAGGTTGCCCTGAGCCAGACACAGTCCCACTGCTGAGGCAACAGAGGCTCCTGCAGGAAAACTCTACCTTCTGCAAGGCCTGTCTCCCAAGCACAGCCCTGCAGAAGCTGTGTTCACAGCCCCGAGAGGGTCCACAGCTCTGGTATGCATCACTGTTGCCAGCTTAGCCATTTCAAAATGTGATTTACATCACAACAATCATGCAGAGCCTCAAAGCGAGCAGTACTGTAGGTGAGGCATTTTCCACTATCAGAGTGATTTTATCAGATCCCACTAGCACCTTGTTTGCTAAGGCTTAAGGACTGTTACCCTACCCAATACAGCCCACACTCTTGGTCGTGGGACCCCAGACTGGCCCCAACTCTTCACCGTGATGGGTCTAGCTTTGCGACCTTATTGCCGTTTGCTGGATGTGTCCTGCAGCACACAAAGGGTTACTGTGCAACCAAGGAGTTTGTGGTGTGGCAAGGACATACAAGGAAAACATTAATCACAAGGAAAAATGTGAGGAATGTCACCCTCTGTAAAATCAAGCTCTTGTTATCAGTTTGAAAGACTACCATTCTGGCGCAGGCTGGGGTTTGTTTCTCTCCCAGACCTCCATCAAGTCAACATCACTGACATGAGGCATGATTTACCTTTCACTCTGCAGACTTGGGGCTTACACGGTCACTAGTCACCCTCTAACCACAGTGACAGAGACCTCATTGCCTTGTCAGCCCCACTGTGACCTTGCAGGGCTGCAGGAATTTGAACTCTCGAAAACCAGGATCACAACATGCCAGGGAAAGTATTCACCATCGTGCTTGGGAGGACTGGTTTTTGCAGGGACTGGAGAGACCGGGTGCAGGTAGCGAGTGTGAAGGACAGAGGAGGGAGACCATTAGCTCCTTGGCTGGGACAGGTGGAAGAGCAGGGATGGCACAGCAATGACGATGAGCTTGGTTAGGTTGTGATGGAGCTGTTGAGGGAAGGAACAGAGTCTCCAAGGGCCAGAAGGAAGGTTGCACCAGTAATTCTCTTCCTGAGTCAATCCCAAAGCCTTCCTTTCCCTGAAATGCTGGCTGTTTCCCCTTGCTATACGTCTCTTTAGTTTATGGGCTGGTTAGATGGGAACATCCCTACAATACAAGTAGCTTCTCGTAGTCCTCTCAATGAAAGAAGAAAACCCCTGAGAAACTTCCAGGCATGTAGAGGACCTACAAAGGGTCACTCCCACATATCCAAACAGAGCCTTACATCTTTTCCTCCTGAGTGTTTCAGCTTGCACCCCATGAAGTACTCTCTGTTTGGCTCTGTCCTGATGACTACTGCAAGTCATTGCAGGAGGTTCAGGATGGACATCTGAAACTGAAGCTCTCCCTGTGTCCGTGTTTCTCAGTTCTTGCCAGTAGTTGAAGGGCAAAAAGCAATCCCCTGTCTGGAAGGTTTGGTCCTCGGTAATTCTGGCTAAACACTGAGCAGATGTAGTGCTGTGACTCCTTCCCTCCATTCACCATCAGATGGCAGAAGGAGCTTCTTACTCTCTGAGCTTTAAACCACAGCTCTGATGTCCTTTTATGCCTAGAGAGGACTTGAAGAAGTGTTTCTTTTGCTAGCAGAAATGTTTTTTCCTGGTGGTGAGTTTCACCCAGTTAATAAATTTATATTAAAAATGGGTTATAGACCTGAGGATAAAGGTGTTACAGAAACTTCTTTGAAGCAAGGCTTGTCCCAGCTTATAAACGAAGAAGCTGAGGCACATATATGGCTTTCGTGCAACCCAAGCCCTCACTCTCATCTCTGGGGTAACACAGAAACTAGATTATAAGGATGGCAGCCTTGGAGGGACTCACTAGCACCCAAATATACTTTCCTCTGGCTCTGGAGTACAAACACCGTTGGTAGTTGGCCAAAAATACAGGTCATTAGTGATATACACTCCAGTGTCCACACTTGCTTTGGAGCAGTGAACAGCAGCACCTCTCTGCACCCAGACACCATTCACAGCACGAGCCAGGATCCAGCCCTGGGTGCTGGACTGCTTCTTCCTGCTCAGGACATTGAAGAAAAGCAGCAGGAGGCAGGATCAAAAGGAGGAGAAGGAGGTGCTTCTGCACACACATCGTTAGAGGTGGTGGTCCTTGCTGCAGTATGTGGTGCTCACTGAAAACTTGCAGCAGTTGGAAAGTCAGTGGGGTGAATTCACGGTGGGAAATCCAGTGAGGTCAATTCATTACACAGAGCCATGAATTATTGCAGTTGGGGGAGTATTATGTGGTATTGCCATGTATGTGGTCCTGTTCACGTTCTTCTCACGGCTTCTGCTCTGGGTGCTCTTAAAGGCAGGATAATGGGCTAAGCTGTATGACAGTTCTTCCCTGCCTGTGATCCAAGGTTTCGGGTTATTTTCTCACCGTGGACTTAGGTGAAGCCAACGTTATTTTGTACACAGCAGGGACATTTAGAGCCAGACATATGAGGGCAGAAATGCAGCGCTATGTTCTTCTGTGGACCTGTAACCATAGCCCCAGGCTGACCATTTGAGGACTTCTGCATTTTTTCACGGGTGGCCAATAAAAGCCGCCCATTCCCTAAGACAGATCCCTTGAAATAGCACCTTCACACTCAATATGCATGTGAAGCTAGGAGCAAGAAAATGATCTTCCAGGACTGGAAAGAGCTGAGTCATCAACACAGTCTCCATCCTTGGAGATTTTCAAGATCAGACTGGACAAAGCCCTGAGTAACCTGGTCTGATCTTGTAACTGACCTTACTTGGGGCAGGAGGTTGGACTGGAAAAGTCCTGAGGTCCCTTCCAGTCCAAATGAACCTGTGGCCTATGGGCTATGAATACAAAGGTGTGGCATGAACAAAAACCTCCCCATTGCACCTTACAGACACACAGATGTGGCTGATCCAACAACCCAACCCTCTCAGCAGTGTGGATCTCTGACAGATAGGGTGACTGTCTACAGCAGTGTTGCCAGGGCCAACGGGAAGTCAAACCAGGCTGAAGGGGCTTAATGCTTTCCCATGTGGCTCCTTTTGCTTCTCTGACCCAAGCTTTCGCAGAATCACAGAATGGTTAAGGGTTGGAAGGGACCTCTGGAGATGATCTAGTCTAACCCCCTGCCAAAGCAGGGTCACCCAGAGCATGTTGCACAGGGCCGTGTCCAGGCGGGTTTTGAATATCTCCAGAGAAGGAGGCTCCCCCCCTCCCTGGGCAGCCTGTGCCAGGGCTCTGGCACCCTCAAAGTAAAGTTCCTCCTCATATTCAGATGGAACTTCCCATGTTTCAGCTTGTGCCCATTGCCCCTTGTCCTGTCACTGGGCACCACTGAGAAGAGTCTGGCCCCATCCCCTAAGGTATTTGTAAGTGTTGATAAGATCCCCTCTCGGTCTTCTCTTCTCCAAGCTGAACAGCCCTAGCTCCCTCAACCTCTCCTCGTGGCAGAGATGCTCCAGCCCTCTGACCATCTCCTTACCCCTCCTCTGTCTCCAGTAATTCCTTCTCTTTCTTGAACTGGGGGGCCCAGAACTGCACACAGTACTCCAGATGTGGCCTCACCAGGGCTGTGTAGAGAGGCAGGAGAACCTCCCTTGACCTGTTGGCCACACTCTTCCTAATACACCCCAGGACACCATTGGCCTTCCTGGCCACAAGGGCACATCGTTGGCTCATGGTGAACTTGTTGTCGACCAGAACTCCCAGGTCCTTCTCTGCAGAGCTTGTCTCCAGTAGATCAGCCCCCAACCTGTACCAGTGCATGGGGTTATTCCTCCCAAGGTGCTTTGCTTGCTCTGTTGGAGATATGTTGAGCCAAAACGTGAAGTCTTTGCAGGTCCAGCAGCTTCTGGGCTGGGGAAGCTGAGGACGAATTTTGCAGAACAGTAGTTTGGTCAGAGAAGCAGTTTGGGGTCACTTTCCTTTTTCACTAGCAAAATCAGTATAGCTGGAAGCATGAGAAGAAGTGGGAATGAGGACCCCAAAGCTGTAGATTTACTTTGTGGGTGGATATAATTGCACATTTTTTTTGGAGAGAGAATTTTGCACCTTCACTCCCTTGTGAGGGAGATTTTCATGAAGAAACAAGTGCAAAGTCAAAGGAGCAAAGGCTTCTCTCTAATTTATCAGAGTAGAAATGGGCTTGGAGCATTGCAAGCCTGGTCAGTTTTTCCATGTTTCTTGTGTGATGTTGCAAACATTTTGATATTTATTCTGTGCAGGTCGTTCATTATATTGGACCACTTTAGTGAAATTACAATGCGAAAAAAATTGACTGTGTGCATTTTTAAATTGTAATGCTTTAAAACTGCACAGATCTTATATGTTCGGTGACCCCAAATGGCCAAAAGCAGCTTTTACATCTCATTGGGAATCACAATGATTCAGAACTAAGAAAAATTGCTGAGAAAATTGATTTTAACAGAATTTCTGTGGAGAATAATCCGAACAAGCCTTCCCATTTTGCACTGGCATTCATCTCTGGGTCTGCCAGTTCTTCACAGAAGTATTAGTTCTCAGTGCTGTTAGCCTCAGGTGTGCTTTATGTGCTCCTCTTTACCTGGACAGTAGCTCACAGGGTATCTGGCATTCCCTATCATTACCTGAGCTAAATCTTACAACCTTGGAGATAATTTTTTCTCTTTTTTTGATCCAAATGTTTTTCAATATATTGCTTTTCTTGGCTCAGTTCAAGAGAAGAACAAATGTCAAAACCAAGGAAATTTTTCGGAAGGTGAAACTTCCCATTTTTAACTTTAATTAACTTTCCCTTCTGGCTTCCTCCCCAAAGCTGATCTAGTCACCCCCGTGCTTATCTTGGAAGAGCTGATGCGGTCACAGCCCAATGTGAACATAAATTCTCACCTGACACCTCTTATATATGAAGGAAATGACATATTGGAAATCCAGTTTGGTTTGTTAATCCCAGGGTAGCACGAACCCAAGATAAACTAGACCCATGGTCTAGTTGACAGGGTGGTGTCAGGGCAACGGTTGGACTCGATGATCCCTGAGGTCTCTTCCAACCTGGTTGATTGTGATTCTGTAAAGACACAGCTTGTTCCTTGAAACTAGACTAAAACAATTATCACTGAAATGTTTCAGGGGTGATTCTTGTTGCTAAGCTCCAGAATCATGCTAATTTCTTTGCTTAAGTTCGCAGGATCGTTTTCTTTTTTAAATTTTTTTTTTTTTAACCTAAGCTGACATTCTTTCCTGTCTCAGGAGAAATTTCAGTATCACAGTTAGAGCAGCAGCTGCAAGCTGAAAGCTGCACACGCAAAGGGACACTTCAGCAAATCAATCCTCTTTGCTTTTTAAAACAGGGCAATCACTTAACGAGGCAGACAGCAGGATGCACACTGAATGCCAGCCTATTTCGGAAGGCAGAAGGGTTCAGGACTGGCCTCTGCTGCTCAGACTCTGTGTGACCCCATACACGTCACTTTAGGCCACATCTGCAGCTCTTTGTTCGCTGTTGGAAAGGTCTCAGTCCATCCATCCCTCATCACAGGGGTTCCATCATGCTCTCAAGGAGCCTCGCTTGAGTCTCAGCAGCTCATGGCTTCCCCTCACTTCTGTGCCAGGCAATTCCAGAGGTACGTCCCCATCCCAGGATGGTGAATTTGATTGCTGCTGACCTTGGTCAAGCAAATCAAACTCAATCTGCCAGCAGATGCTCTTTACAACTTTACTCCCAACTAGAGGGATCCTGAAGCCCAGCAATCAGAGTCAGGTGAGCAAGGACTTCATTTCTTGCTCCCCACTGCATCCTTACAAGGGTATATCTGGTGCTATTAGAGATGTACATGTGAAAGGAGTGATGTACAAATGGATTGAAAAAGATCTGGAACAGTATATTCTGCATGGGGATGAAATCTATGCTGTGCTAAACCGACTGCTGATCCACAAGAAGAAACTCTTGGGAGACACCAGCTCAGAGACATAAGGCATCTTGGCCTTCCAAACCTCAGGCATCCCTCAGGCTATGTCTCCCTCAGCCCAGCTTCCATCCATATGGATAAGATTGCCCCCTCCCCTCAGACTAGACCAGCCTTGTCTCCACTGCCTGGTGGAAATCACCCCTGGTCTGCACGAGGCCTTGAACCATGGCTGGAGTGGGAGGCTGACATAACTAGCAGTGGGGATCCTTGGGTAGGTCTTTGGGGCAAGAATGGGATGCACCATGCAACAAAGCTGTTGGTCCTTGTCTTCAGAAATGCCTTCCCTTGCGGAGGTGGGTGTCTCCATCCATTTGAAGAGCCCTTATTAGATGACCTGGGTCCAACGGGGCTTAAAGATTGCTCTACCACTGTCTTGCTATGAATGGTTTACCTGGGAGAGAGTTTGACCTAACAAAGAGGAAGATCTTTCACCTTCTGTGCTAGGTCATGGGCATACCCATTAGAACTATACAGCGTGTCTCACTCACCAAACCTAAAAACACTATCCTACTTGGTGTGGGAATCCCCTGGGCCTCCCTACTGCCTGCAATTACACTTCTTAAACAAACTGCTAGTAGGCACCCTTGCTCTAATGCTTTGGAGGTCCTCTAAATATCCAGGCTAGGCTCACAGATATGTAAGCAAGAGGGATCATTCATAGGTTGTGGATGCCTCCTCCCTGGCAGTGTTCAAGGCCAGATTGGATGAGGCTTTGAGCAACCTGGTCTAGTGGAAGGTGTCCCTGCCTGTGGCAGGGGGTTTAGAACTAGATGATCTTTAAGGTCCCTTCCAACCAAAACCATTCTATGGTTCTATGGATGGGCAGCCTAGTCTCCTAGACATCCCAAGCCAGAAAACCATCAATGACTCCTACACGGACAGTCTCTTTGAGATGTGTCCCTCCCAGTTGAAGCAGTCCATGGGCAATCTGGGCTGGGGTTGATTTACTCTGTCTTTTGCCTTGGAGGAGAAGGCTGGGACAAGTCTTCACTGAGGCAAGAATGAAACCTATGATGGGCCATAATAGGCCCCATGAAGACCTCATCCTAGTCGTGAGTCCCACCAGGCTGGAATGAGGATAGGGCATTTCTAAACCTCCAACGAGGATCTGTTTGAACCTCCTTGTCTTCAGCTGTCGATGTCCTTGGGCTCAGCCACCACCTCCGTAAGGAGCATGGCGCAGAACGCACAGATCGAATAGCCTTGTTTGTTTGTGTGTTACAGTGCTGATCACATCACCAGCCCGAAGGCCAGGGTTGTTCCAAGAACGCTGTGGGAATTAAGCACCCTGGAGAAATTCATATAAGCCTGGCTGCATTTCAATAAGATCTGGGCTCCTATGTTCCTTTGGCTCCCTTTGAAGTTTTCAGCTTTTAACAAATTAATAACAACAGGGAGACAAACATAGCATTTTAAAGCACACTATGTCCAATCCTTAGCAGAGGTCACAGGATGTCTGTCACTTCGCGGCAGCTGAGGATCTCACCCAGAGACAATTTGCTTTCTTTGGAGAAAAATTCCTTCCCAAGCATCTCAAACAGGCGAGCACTGGGCTTTAAATCCACCCAGTTACCTTCAGCACAAATGTCCTTCAACCACACAGGAACATTATAAAAAAAATGCAGGAAAAGTTCCCTAAGTCCAAAATGAATTTAAATAAGCCAAGAGTCGAGCAGCAGACTCATTAGTCTCGCTGCTGTGTGTTGCCTCTCATTCCTGCCGTGGCTTTGCACTTCCCAACAGCTGCTTCTGTCAGGGGAGACACCTCCTTCCCCGGCTGGGCTGGAGGATGGAAATTTGGACACCCAGCCCTGCCTGTTCTGATCAGCATGCTGTGCCGTAATTGCAATCTGCCATCTCAGGGAAACAGACAGATTTGTTTAAATAAAGACAGCCCCGAAAGCACCTGTCCCCAGATGAAAATGATTCTGTCTCCAAAGCCAGTATGAAAGGTGCAATTTGTGCCCGTGACTGAGTTTTATTAAAAGCTCCCCCAGACTCCCTCATATCATTATCAGAGTAGGCACCGTCACACTTTTCCTCCAGACACATCAGTATTGTTTCAGGGCTGCAAAGAGAAGTAGTTTTGGGGTATGAAGACCAGTATTTGGGTAAGTTACATGTACTACAGAGTTAAGAGCATGCTCACAAGCTGTTATTTTAGGATAGTTCTTACTCACTTCACAGCTTGCCTTTTTGACAAGTTTTTATTCCAAATTCAAACACTAAATCCTCACCAGCTATCTCTCTCTTTGTTGATTCATCCCAGGAGGACTTGTCCCCACATCCTTGCTGTGCACCTACACTGGAGATGCCATTGAGTGGTATCCACTGACTCTGGTACTGACTCTGACCGTGCAAGTGCAGAAGCTGCTTGCAAAGCCCAGGACTGTGCCCTCCCATGTGATAGTTCCTCAAGGGACACTGGGGAACGTCCTTCTCCAGCTTATGGCCTCTCTATCATACTGTATGGCATGACATGGATGCTCTAGCAGAGTCGTCATCTTCCCCGCATTGCTGTTCAGTGCCTTTCTACCAGCCTTTACTGTGCCCATCCTTGACAACTTTGGGTCAAACAAAAGTGTTTCACAGCTGCGAAGACACAGCAAATGCCCGCCCAAAGCAGGGAGCACCCAAACCAACGTGAGCCATGGTGCACAGCAGCACAACATGGCCCCTCATGACTCCCTCAGCACTGCATGCAGGGGCTGCAGCCTGGGAGCACAGTACAGAGATGGAAAACCAACAAAAAAATGCAAATCTCCATTATTCCCCTTGCAGGAGTATCCATTGCTTTCTACCTGACCACCTCACTCCTCCAGGATGATCCCTGCAGTCCTCAAATGCCATGTTATCCCATGTTTGATCTCTGCTTCACACCTCTTTGCCTATTCACAGAATCACAGAATCACAGAATCACAGAATCAACCAGGTTGGAAGAGACCTCTGGGATCATCGAGTCCAACCATTGCCCTGACACCACCCTGTCAACTAGACCATGGCACTAAGTGCCATGTCCAGTCTTTTCTTAAACACCTCCAGAGATGGTGACTCCACCACCTCCCTGGGCAGCCCCTTCCAATGTCTAATAACCCTTTCTGTAAAGAAATTCTTCCTAATGTCCAACCTGAACCTCCCCTGGCGAAGCTTGAGGCTGTGTCCTCTTGTCCTATCACTAGTTGCCTGGGAGAATTCCTGTCTTTCTTCTTTTTCTTTCTCACCTGGTGTTTTCTCTGTTCTCCCCTTCAGTTTCCCCCTCATCTTCCTGTTTCACAGCTCATTTTGCCTCATTACACTTCTGTCAAAATATGGTGGCTACTCAGATGACTACAAAATAAAGCTCGAAAAACACCTAAACCCTGTCTTAGGGACAGCGAAGAATCTTCTGAATATTTTAATTTATCCTTGTGCCAAAAAAAACAAGTCAGCAGCCTGTATTTTGTTCATGAGGAGAGAAGGACTCTGGAGGGATTCGAGGTCTAATCCTGCACCGGATCAGAAGTGTGCCCATGTTATACAGGCTCAGATGCACAGCTTTCCCCTCTCTGACTTTACCAGTGTAATCTTATTGATCCAGGTGTAAAAAGCTGTGGAGAGGACAGAGAATGCTGAGGCAATCAGACACTGATGTAGAATTATAGCTCCTGCAAGGTCTTTCTGCTGCACGATGCTGGTGTGATGCTGGGGAGCTCGGGAAGTGCCAGTGAGTGCTGGCAGCAGGATGACATGCCCACATGGGTAATTTGCTATGTCTGCATGTTTCTGATGAGGTCCTTGGCCTCTTGTTTTCTTTTCCCATCTTCTCCCAGACCGCACTGAGTGATACATGTCACACGCTGGCCCAGATGGAAAGTTTTCCCCAGGAGGATCCGTACTGGGAGCAGTGGGCGGTGAGGACTTGATGCTGGGCACACAAACGCTGGGGATGTTACAGCTCCAGTCCCTGACATTTGGTACATGGCAGACTTTAATAATGCCATTGCCCACCTCCAGCAAATGAGTCCTGGAGGAGCTGCAATTCTGATTGTCAGAGAGGGAGAGAAAGGGTAATTAAAAGGCCCAGTGACAGTTAATGAGAAGGATGGAGACGCATCTCTGCTGAAAGACCTGGTGCTCTCCCGGTCCCTCTCTCCGTCACACTCCCCTGTGCCCGTGCAAGCGCATCCCTCCACACCTCCCTCTCAGCCTGGGACCAGGAGTGACCTTCTCCAGAAACACAGACGGGATTGGACATCCTCAGCTCCCACTGCTGAAAGCGTCAATTAGACCTAATTGGACAGTGCCAGGGTGAGTGCACATAGTGGGGGAGGAAGGACAGGGACTGTAAGGCTTAGCAGGTTTCTTTCTTCTTTTGCTTGAAAATGCAGAAAACTATGTGATGAATGTCTTTCCATGCGAGTTCCAGCAGGACGTTTTCTCAGGATGGAGCTTTCATTCAAATGGTAAATACCAAATTCCCCCGATGAGACACTGAGCGAAGTCAGAGGAGACAGAGGTCTGGATTGATGCCTTGCACTTGTGTTTCCCATGGAGCAACAACAAAAAAAAACGTTGAAGTGCCGAAAATAAGTGAGAATCTCTTAGATTAGATAACACATGCTTTTATTGGTCCCACAGTTTCATATGACTAGATTTCTCCCCTCCAGCATCTATGATAGCCCTGGTTTGTCTTCTCCTGCTGTCTTATATGTGAATGTCATTTCACTTCTAACGGTGAAGGATATTAGAAATTTGAGTGAAAAGGACTTGCTTTGTGCATTATTGTTATTTTTATTGCTGTCAGACAAGTGTCCTCACCTCTAGTGAGGACTCACCTCACCTTCTACATTTTTATGATCACCTACATTGAAATCTCCCCAGATTTATGTACTGTAAATGGTGTCACAGAATCACAGAATGGCAAGTGTTTTGTTCTTTAGATCATGTGCCCAGGATCCAGATGGCCATGTTGTGATGGTCTGTAAAGTTTAAGGGCATTCAGGGAGCTAAGAAGAACTTTCATGCTGCTGCCTTCAAAACTCTCCCAGTAGGTAACCTTCATGCACCTCCAATTGCCAGGTTTCACATGGGTGATGCCTTCACACATTGGATTTCGAACTTTCTAATATTTTGTTTAAGAAATAAGCTCAAGGTTCTCTGAGAATGTCTTCATGAGGATGCTAAAGGGGCAGCTCCCAAGCTAGGCTGTTCACCCTTTATGTGGCATAAACAAGACATTTCCAAAATGCATTTCATTCTCTGGTGTTTGAATCTCAGTAGGAGGGGGAATGATGGCAGAGGTGAAAGAGATACTGAACCAGAAATAGCTGAGAGATAAAACTCCTTGTTTTAAATCCATCTGTAATAGCAAAGACAAATTGTGAAGCTGCCTGGAAAAGCAGGATGGCTATTGATAAAGAAGCAATGAGGGGATTCTCAGAAACTGTGAAGAGACACAGCACAGATCAACCACAAATTTTTGTGCTGCAGAGGCAGCTAAGAAAATCCACTAACAAATTTTTAAACTGGAAATTGCAGAATTTATGAAATAATGTGGAGTCCACTATGTGTCCCTTTCTAAAGAGAAAGGGACAGTGCTAGGAAGGATCTAATACTGAGGAAATAGATTCTCTTCTCACTGCTTATGCTTTGGCCAGCTCAAGTGATTTAGAAAGATGCTTCATGCTTTTTCAACAGCTATGGGAAGAGATACGGTATCATGGATCCAGAGAAGTGCAGGAACAGCCCAACTGAACTTAGAAATTTAGTATGATCATGTGAGTGGCGAAAATGAAGGGAGGAAAAGAAATTCCGAAGCAAAAATGGGCCCCGCACTTCAAGAAAGGTGTTGAGGTGTTGAAGCGAGTCCAGAGGAGGGCGACCAAGCTGGGGAAGGGTCTGGAGGGTCTGACCTACAAGGAACGGCTGAGGGAGCTGGGGGTGTTTAGCCTGGAGAAGAGGAGGCTCAGAGGTGACCTTATTGCAGTCTACAACTACCTGAAGGGAGGTTGTAGTGAAGTGGGAGTCGACCTCTTCTCCCAGGCAACTAGCGATAGGACAAGAGGACACAGCCTCAAGCTTGGCCAGGGGAGGTTCAGGTTGGACATTAGGAAGAATTTCTTCTCAGCAAGGGTCATTAGCCATTGGAAGGGGCTGCCCAGGGAGGTGGGGGAGTCACCATCTCTGGAGGTGTTTAAGAAAAGCCTGGACATGGCACTTAGACCATGGTCTAGTTGACATGGTGGTGTCAGGGCAACGGTTGGACTCGATGATCCCAGAGGTGTCTTCCAACCTGATTGATTCTGTGATTTTGTGATTCTGCGAAAATAAAAATGCAAAAGCAAACGTCAAAACAAAAAAAGGCAGTCACTGAAAAAGAAGGGTGATTCTGGCAATTGTAACTGTAACTAATAGAACAAGTACTGAGTGAAATCAGTACTTATATAGTGGATAAAGAAAGGGAAAAAAAATCTCAAACCCACAAGCATATGCCCAAGTATATAAAGAGTAAACCTCAGCAGAGAAATTTGTTGCCTATTTTTAGATGAAACTATTCATGGATAAAGAGTTTCTGTTTGGATTTTATTAAAACCCTTGCAATCCTGCTCTCCGAATGAATTCAAATACACATTGCTTAGCCAGGCTGCAACGGAGGGAAACTGGGGTGTGAAATGTATTAACCATCTACGGAGACTTGCAGAGGCAGAATACTGCTCTGGGATACTTAAGAGGGTATAAATAGGAGAGCACGAGTGGAAATATGGCAAAGAGAATCCAGCGAAAGAGTTGGTCCTCACAGGAAGATTTTCCAGGCTTCAGGAAAAAGAGAAATGGGAATCCAGTTCTTTAGGATAACTCCTGCTCGAGTACCTGAAACACTACTTCTTCTTCTCTAACCTTCAAGTCAACTCTCGCTTTCCTTCAGCACAGCTCTCAGTTCCTGATCACGTTTTTAACTTTACCTTTCTCAGTGCCGAGCCACATTTTTGCAATTTAACTCAAGCAAATCCCATGAGCTAAGTTCTGCATTATTTTGGAGCAGGAATCCTCCAGCTCTGCTCTCTGCACTACTTCCTGGTCAGACCACAAAGCTACAGAGGGGGATGTTATGAATTTTTAGGTGTCTCCTCCAAAATGGTGCTCAAGTGCCTTTAGATGAGCTGTGTCTGCTTATACTACGCTGTCTTCAGGGAAGACATATCTGTCTGAGCACATCAGCCTGGGGGGAGCTTGCAGGTGTAGCTGGTGGAGTCTAGGACACGACTCATCCCATGCTAAAGAAGACACCTTCATTCAGCTGGATGGATCACACCACCATCTCCACTGACTTCACCAATTACCTTTCCATGGAGACTTTGCACTTCTAGAGCACATGGAGACACCTACAGTTTTTGCTGTTTTATTTTATGGTGTCTCACCCTATAAGCTGGATCAAGTCATCCAGGTAATGCCACCTAGACATCAAAAGGTCCTGAGTCCCACATGAGTCCTGTGTCCTGTCTGCCAGACCTGCACAGGCATCTCAGGTATTCCAGGGCATCCCAAACAACACCAGACACCTTTGCATGGGCAACTGAACTCAAGGTCTGCTAATTGCTCTCTAGATGCCTAGATGTCCTCCAAGTTATAATAGGGATCCGGACAACTCATGTTTAGGCACCTGAACTTCATTGTCACCACCTGCAAGGTGAATCCCACAGCTAACACTGGTGAAGATGGGTCCTCCCCTTACAGGATTTTTGATCTGGAGGTACCAGAATATATTCAGGTGCCATGACTTTCCAGACAAGAGCAT
Organism: Nyctibius grandis; assembly: GCF_013368605.1. Taxonomy (NCBI): domain Eukaryota; kingdom Metazoa; phylum Chordata; class Aves; order Nyctibiiformes; family Nyctibiidae; genus Nyctibius; species Nyctibius grandis. Next base: position 2,083,395 of record NC_090663.1, on the reverse strand, counting down.
CTCCTTCTCTGGTTGGTCATCTCAATATCCAGCATCCAAGTCCCTGGAAAAATTCACAAGGGCTTTGGATCATAGATATAGTCTTTGCCCCAGCCAGTGTTGGGTTCCTTTAGACACTTTTTCTTGTCCCAGAGCAGCTGAGGGGATGCAGCACTTCGCAGCAGCTCTCCCTGTCACTCCAGCAAGAAGCCTTGATGGAGTACCATGGAGCACATGGAAAGATTAAAAGCAGAGGCTCCAAGTTAGAGACATTTTAAAAATGTGTGTGCTCAAGTAAAGGACTTTTTAATGTTTTAATAACAAATATTACAAGATATTTTTCTCCATGCCCAGTGTCTGCTGAGCCATCATGCTGAGACTATATTTACGGCACTGTAAAGCACAATGAAGGCAACAGCACTAGGAATACTAATAGCCTCAAGTTTATTACACTAAGGCTGAGTGCTTCATTTTAATTGCACGGAAACATTTAATTTGTTAGATGAGGTGTCATGTAGTTTTCCTCAGGCACCAGTAACTCATATCCACACTGGGACAATCTAACAATCTAGAGGCGGCTTTAAAATTAAATGTATTTTACTGTTTCTTACCTCTTTTGTGTGTGTGGGTGGCCAGATTCTTGGTCTTTGTAGAGTTAAAATATTTCTGCCTCTTTGTTGTAAGAATTGACAGGGGAAATCCAAGTCTTCACAGGCAAAAAGGAGTGTGCAAGGCATCACCATGGGGTGTAAGAAGCCAGGTGGAAGGGCCGTGTGTTCTCATGGTTCTCCTCATCTCGCTATACGGACCGAGGATGCTGCTACCTGTCCTCGGCACCTGAACCTGTTAATGCCACCTGCCAGTGACCCTTTGCTGCAGAGATGGGAACACAACATTTTTTGAAAGGAAGGGTGGGAGTTCAGAGCACACCTGACCAATGGGTCAAAGGCACCGTCATACTTCTCCTCAGCAGCCCTCTCCATCGTTTGTCTGCCCATTTATAACAGCAATGTTTAAGGAGTAAAGGGGCGAGGAAACCCAACTGGACAGTAATGGGTTTATGCTCTGAAGTGATGTCAAAACAGAACATATCAGAAAAATAGCCATTTTTACGAAAAATAAATCCATTTGAGAAAAGGAAGGAAGTTTGCCAGTATGTCCCATGTGGCAAAAGGGACGGGGCAGAGGGAAATCAAGGCCATTTGGAGACAAGCTGGGTCTGTCAAAATAACAGCTCCAGTTTCCTGCGTAGTTCACACGTGCTCAGAGAGTGATGATGAACATGGAATAAATGCCTGAGTCAGCAAGGTTTCATTTACCTCTGGTGTTAGGGGACCTGTCTTTTTCCCCACATGCTGATCTAACATGTTGGACATTGAAGTTAGAAAACTTCACACTGGAAATGAGGTGGCTGTTTGTTTTTTTTTTTTTAACCACGCAGAGAAGTAATGACTGCAAGAGCTTTGCAAAACCAGTGGTAAATACCTTATGACTCCAGGTTTTAAAATGAGATAGGACTCCTTTCTAGAAGATATGCCACAGTTCAGCTCCAACTTCATGGGCTCAATGCTGTCGTGTCTGTACTATGGAAGAATAATTCTCCCAGCTGGAATTATCAGGGAAGAGGAATATTATGCAGAAGGGGGGACTCTCTGATGTCCTTAATATCCACATTATCTCCTTTGAGGCAACAAAGTAGATACCACGGCAATAAGCAAACATAGTGATACACACACGATGTGAATCCATGTGTTAATGATGAACATCCTGGCTGAAACCCACATATTCCAGTTACCTTAAGCCTCTGGGAAGCTGAAACTTGAACGACACGATGGACATGGTCCCATCGCACGGCTGGCTACACCCAGCTGCCAGGAGATCCAAGGAGCGATGCAAGCAAGCGAGTACGGATGTCAGTGTTCAAATCCGTCGTGGGCTTTTACCTCCTTTACATGTCAGTGCTGAAGTAGTCGCCCTTTCTGAGCTCTCTATAAAAGCTTTCTATAAAAATAGAAAGTTTGCAGGAGACGTCCAGCGGAAAACACTGTGCAGGAGGCCAGCGATGTAAAAATATGGGACTGTAAGAAAGATTTTCATCCCGTTGTCAGAGTACTATAAAAGAAGGAAGTCACAGGGTGCCTGATCTCCTGAGGATGGATTTTTGCACCGCTTCTAACGTCGCTACAGTAGGAGCTGAGAAGGGCTTTTCCATCAGCGTTTGCTGGAAATTTTAAACAAACCTCTTCAAATGTGTCCGCGACTCTTTTTTGAGTGTGCATTTTCTGTAAATACTCCTGGCACTGAGATTGTTGAGGCAACAGCTACAGAAATTGGCTGCCCCCAGCCAGCATCCAAGAATGGTCATGGGGATGGAGTTTTGAATTGATTCATGAGGCTAAAAGAGGCCCTGTATGTAAATAGCTATTGGATTTCAGTCACTTGCTCCCACACTGAGAGCAACAGCTCATATTCAGTTAACGCACAATTTCTAGGAACTTGCATTCAAATTTTGAAATTGACCCAGAAACCTGATTCTAAGTTTCTTACCCGACCAGAAGCACAACCTTTATTATGTCACCCCTCTGAATTAATGGCTCAGATTATTTCCACCTTGGCCCTACACTGACATTAACACAGAAGCACCTTGCAGACATGAATAATTTCACCATTTTCATCAAAGCAGTCCCTGCCATGGAAGAGGAGGTTCAGCTCAGATATGGAGTTGGCAGCCCAGAGGCATTAAGTGATGTGACTAGGGTCAGATGGAGATGCACTGTCCCACGTAACTCTCCTGGAGGCCAGACCGATTCCTGAACTTCGTAGCTGTCCCTGCTTTCAGACATTATTCTACTCACAGACTCCTTAAAAATAACAGAAAGGCCAAGAATATTCACAAGGTCATCAGTGAATAATTTTGAATAATCAGTAACCCTGGGAAAATCACAGGTCACTTGCAGAGAATTCATGAGCAGGAAGAGGCAAAAAAAAAAGTCAGAATTAATTCTTACCCAGACAAGGAAATCATATTTTCAGACAATAAATTAACGTGTGTGGACAGCACAGGAAAATCTCAGTAGCCGACAATTCTGAGTACCAGGCACCTGTAGAAAGCTATGACTCCATGAACAATCATGCCGAATGAACTGTTCACTGCTGCCAAAAAAGTGTTGTCTTATTTCTTCTCCCTGCACTTTTTCATGGCCAGTGGTCCTTCTGCTCTGTCTGTGGTGCTCATGGACTCTTCTGTGATCCAATTTGGCTCCGCAACACAGCAGAAAAGTAGCCCTTTTTTGATCTCAGTTAGGCAGGATTAGTGAACTTAACTGGATTTGAGATGTTACATTTACGTTGCTAAATAAAAGGATGTTATGGAGCAAACATTGTCACGGTCACCGTTGCTGTCCGAGGTTTGGTCTTGGCCAGCTCAGAATATTGACCTGTGGGGAAGTGCTTGGGTAGAGTTCGGTGCAGGGTTCACTCCAGCAAGCGTCTCAGATAGGATGGTTCCTTTCAGATGGTTCCTTCCAACCTACTCAGTCCTCCAACACCACCCCTGAAGGCTTTGCATCCCTGAGTAACTCCCTCAGATGTTATCAGGGTGTGCAATGAAGACAAGCATGTGGCAGCATGGTCCTTGTGTTATTCCAGGGACGTGGAGCTGGAGAAGACACACAAAGAGAAATCACGCCTTTGGGGCAGTGGGGTCCGAGCAGAGTCAATGATCGTGGGCATGGCTGGTCTACTCAGAAGAGCTTTTGGCAGCTCCTGAAAATCTCAAGAATTTGGTTGAGCTCGGAATCACTCATCTTTGGACCTAATTTGCAATGTGAGCTGTGGTGAGGCATCAGCTCTGAATGAACACAGGGACTGGCACGTGCCATGGGGTCAGGACATGAGCTGCACCATGTGCCTACGTGTTTTGTTTTTCCCTTGGTTTGGGACCTTAGCTGCCCACCTGACTGTGTATTTAGGAATCTAACTATGAGCATCTAATTATGTAACCCTTGACCAATGGGCCAAACTAATTTGTAGTTGTCCTCTTATCTATTAATGAATTTATAATAGGAGAATAATTTGTCTCTCCATGCCGAAATAAGTATATTCAGATGGGAGGTGCTCTCTTTTTTTTTCCTTTTTAAGGAAAAGACAAAGCTACTTTGTGCCTGATTTGAATTTCAGACAAACATTTCACAGATCACTTTGCTTTCCCAAACGTACAGTGCAGCCTCTAAGAGCAAGCTAAATTGCTATAAATTAAAGTTAAATGTCAAAAAGGCAAAGACGTGCAGGAATGCAGGAGACAATCTCTGTGCAATTGGGGTTGTTACCGAGCTGCTTTTATCCACTTTGCTTGCATATTGTTAAGTGCTCTTACTGGAAAGGGGAACTTTTTTTTTTTCTTTCCATTTTTAAATAAGCCCCAACCCCCCATTCCACTCAAATAGGATGTTATAATTTGTCACTTGCAAATATCATCAGAGAAAGAATTATGATTGTCCACTCATTGTGCTTCTCATTTCATTTGAGTTTTGCAGCCTGCTCTTAGAGAAATGCCATCCTTTTGATATAGCAGGTATCAACCCGCTGAGTAAAAGGGAAATTAACATGCAATTCCACCTGTGCTGAGTAGTTGGCCTCTGTGGGAGGGAAGTGGCAACATCCCTGCTTCTTCTGTTACTCTAAAATAGAAAATAGAAGGGGAAATGCATTGTGAGCTGTATGAGACAGATGGGAAAACAAGTATCAGTGTTCCAGTAGCTGAACCTCACCTGTAAAAAATGACTTCTGCTCTTCAGTGGGGCCAGCATGCTCTTGCCCTCCCCACTTACAGGAGGATCTCCATCCCCAAGCCTACAGTGTCCCTGCAGCATGAGCTGGAGGATGGGAAGATGCCTGAGCTGGCTCTGCACAGACCAAATGGGTCTGAGGGCTCCCTGCAAGCCTCATCTCCTGAGATTACATGATCTAAATGCTCCTCTTTCCCTCCAGACCTCTGGATCTTTAAGACCACCGGTACCTATGCCTCCAAGGGATGCTTCCAAACCAACTGCGTTCTTACAGAATCACAGAATCACAGAATCAACCAGGTTGGAAGAGCCCTCTGGGATCATCAAGTCCAACCGTCGCCCTGACACCACCATGTCAACTAGACCATGGCACTAAGTGCCATGTCCAGTCTTAGTGACACTGAGATCCTCTCAAGGATGTTACGTGCTGTATAACGCAGTACACAGGTAGCACAGAAAAGTGTATAATGTGGTAAGTGAGCAAAGTCTGCCCCATGTACTTTGGGGGCCATGCTTGTCGTCCTAAGCTTGGGTCCAGTTTTGTCAACAATGCAGCATCATCAGCCCACAAGAGGGAGAAGCATTTCAATGAAATGGTGCTACCCGGACAAGGCAGGTGCTGCTCTCTTAGGACTCCTCAGCTGGTTCAACCTGGTTCAATCAGCTCTACAACACCGCATCCCGTGTTTTTCAGGAATGCAGTTTTGATGTTCTTTGACACCTGTGTAACACTTGTACAGGATGGGAGCTGGCACAGCCTCCATGGGTACTTGATATGTCGCTGCAACAACATTTTGACATGTTTTCTTTCATGCACCTTCTGAAGAAGAGTTTAGGACTGTCCTGGTTTTGCAGCGATAAAATTTATAGAATCAATTTTCTGTCACATTTTGTTTCAGTCTGTGCCCAGCTGTGGGATGGTGATCAAGGCCATTAGCAGTTAAATCCAGGGCAGCTGCCCCAGGCTGGCCCACAGGTGTATTCAATAACATTAAAGTCAGGTTCACTATAAATGGGAAAGCTGCTGGGGATGGGGGCTTTTTGCTCTGCTCTCCTCTCCCTACTTCTTCTCTCTTCTCAGTGGTTACTATCCCTAGAGGGACTTGCCACCACTCTATGAGGTGAGTATACTTTTGTGTCTTTTGTAGTAGTATTGATATTGGTTTTCTTATTTTATTAAATCTGTTTAAATTTCAACCCATGGTTCTCCCTCCTTTTCCCCATTCCCGTTTTTGGTTGGGGAGGGGAGATTGGATGATAGAACTGGTTATTGTTTAGCCCTGGGTGTGGGCTAAATGGAGACAAGGACATACATATATAGGTTGTGAATGCAGCTGCCTTAAGCCATGGCTTAGCAGTGCAGAGGGTTTCCATGAAACCCTAATGGCCAGTGCTAATTGATATTTTCCTTGCTGCAAAGCAACATGCAGGTGAAGTGGGCAGCCTGCACACTCAAAGGCTCTCTGGAGCCCAGTTTGGCTCTAAGCTGGAAGAGGTTACCCCTGAGACCCAGGGTTATCCCTGGCTCACACATGGGCTGAGACACCAGAACCCAAATATCACTTCACTGAGAGGATTTCAAGAATTAGGGATATCTCTCACTGTAGCTGGGGAGACCTAGGGTGCATCTGCCTCTGATGCTTGTACCATGGGAAAATATTTAGGGCTGTAGATAGTAGGAAACTATTGCCACGTTGCATGGCAAGGAGAGGTATGGTTGATTTGATCTAGAATTGGGGATAGCCCTGCTACAAGTGGGAGACTGGACTGGAGACCTTCAGACCCTGCCACCTCGACCGCCACTTTCATGATTCTGTGAATGCATGGAGCTACCACTCTTAGTCCTCCCTTTGGTCAGCTTGTTCTTTGTGCTGTTTTTGTGGTTGTGTCTACCCCACGACCCATCCTTTCAGAGCCCCAAAGTGGTCATAATGCATGTAGTTGCCAACCTCACCATGCTGGCCATTCCTATTGATGAAGTGACTGTGGCATAGAGGACTACCTCTAATTTAGCTGTCTAACGTTACTATAGTCAATAGATAGCTAGTCAATGCAAACAGAAGAGTGCAGACCATAATTGTTTTGATTTCACATAGATGTCAACTGGAGGATCTACCTTGTCCACTGACTACTGATAAGATTGTACTAATCAGGTGAGCCATAATGTCCATCTCTTGTTTGGATATATTGTACAGGGTTTAAAGTGTGACACAGGAAGACCAGAGCCCAGTTCAGATGCCTGAACTTGCTGCCTAGTGCCATTTGTGATGTTCTAGGACAGCAACGTCAACCACAAGGGGCTGGCAGGTGGGTCATGAGATCTACAAGATGTCCACCAACTCCAATAAGATCCAACAACTGATGGGTTCAGCTAGAGTCTGGAGGAGGTAGATCATCTCTAATGCCAATGGATCTCTATATTAGGCCTCCTCAGCAAGTCTCAGATTATTTAGAAGGCCCTTCTGACCTCAAAATAAAAAAAGCAGCACCCATGAGCCCTGTTTTTAGCTAGCAGCTTGTCTGTCTTCATTGTCAATGTAACAAAGACACCAAAGGCTGCAGTGCCGTGCAGCCTCTCTACCCACATACCAGCAAGGAGCAGGATTTCTCCTTGTTAGGCAATAAAGAACATGAGGTAAGTAAAGATGCTGTTTCTGATGGACATAGCAGTTATGCTGTTCTAAAAGAGTGAATCCTTGCATAGCACCACGTCCCATGAGATTTCTCTGTCCCACCACTTTCCAACCAGCCAAGAACTAGGCAGAATGATCTGTACAAGATTTCTGGGGGACATCAGGAGCATGCTGGGCTGCAGGGCCCCTTACTTCCTGGAGAACATGCAGCAACTGTATTTGCAGTCTTGTGTGGATCCAGTCAAGACAGAGGAAATGGGAGTCCAGTGTCAAAGACACTTGCTACTGCTCTTGAGGTTGCTGACAGTCCTGAGCCTCATGCTACCAGATTTACTACTATAACCTAGAAAGTCACTGACAGGGCTTGTTATTTTTGTCAGGTATGTTTGAAACCCCCAGGAAGAGAAAGGGCTGTGGACTGAAACCTTGTGAGGTGTGAGGTCTCATCTTGGCTCTGGGACAACACACATCTTGGATGGGATAAAAGCTTCCTGCCAGGATCTTGGGGTGAGACGATACGGGTGGGAGGATTCCTCTCCAGCGAGAATCCTGGCTGTGTGCATAGTTCAGACTCATATCTGATGGATCTGCCTACACAAATTTTCTGTGAAGGATGTGATTATTTTTTTAGGCTGGCTTCCTAAGGAAATGAGCCCTTCATGTAACTGAAATATCTGCTTGTCTGTCTTAGTCCTCCTCCATGTCTTTTGAACCCACTAACAAATTTCAGATAATTTTTCTGGCTCAAAGACCTTAAGCTTCTACAATCTTTATGAAGAAATGCATCTGGCTTAAATGCACTCCGGTTCTGTCACCAAGCATCACTGGAAAGAGCCTGGCTCCATTCTCCTTGCACTCTCCCTTCAGGTATTTATCTACACTAAGGTCCCCCTGAGCCTTCTCCAGGCTGAACAGGCCCAGCTCTCTCAGCCTTTCCTCAGAGCAGAGATGCTCCAGTCCCTTGATCAGCTTTGTGGCCCTTTGCTGGACTCTCACCAGTCTGTCCCTGTCTCTCTTGTACTGGGGAGCCCAGAACTGGACACAGTGCTCCAGCTGTGGCCTCACCAGTGTTGAGCAGAGGGGAAGGATCACCTCCCTGGACCTGCTGGCAATGCTTTCTCTAACACAGCCCAGGATACCATTGGCCTTCTTTGCAGCAAGAGCACATTGCTGGCTCAAGGTCAACCTGATGTGCACCAGGACCCCCAAGACTGACCTTTTCTGTCAAGCTGCTTTTCAGTTGGGTGGCCCCCAGCACATACTGGTTCTTCCTCCCCAGGTGCAGAACTTTGCACTTTTCCTTTTTGAACTTTCTGAAGTTCCTCTTGGCCCATTTCTCCAGCCTGTTGAGGTCCCTCTGGATGAAGCATGACCCTCAGGCTTATCAGCCACTCCTCCCAGTTTGGTGTCATTAGCAAACTTGCTGAGGGTGCACTCTGCCCCATCATCCACGTCACTGAATGACCATGTTAAACAGGACTGGACCAGTATTGACCTCTGGGGTACATGCCCAGTAGTTACTGGCCTCCAACTAGACTTTGTGCTGCTGATCACCACCCTCTGCAGTTTCTGCAGCATGACCAACTCCTTGGTGGTTTCTTTTCTTGGGATCTAGAACTTGGGGACCTGATTTGTGTCTCTCCCATGCAATAAAGTGTCCACAGAGGGATCAGAGCTGGATGTCTAAAACCTTCCTGTAATCAGAATTATGGAGAGGAAATTTTTAGTTGTATGAAGCCCAATTTCCACATATCCAGGGGGAAATTCTCTGTCCTTCATGTGGACCCGCTCTTTCCCATGCCCACAAGTGTGGATAGGCAGACTATGGAGTTAGTGGCTTTTCGGTTGTTCCAGAGAACCTTTCCAACAGGGTTTGATAGATGCGTGATCTGTCTTCACTAGCAAATGGCTGGTTCAGTGAAAACTGCAAATTAGATTTATACCTGAGTTAAGGCAGGCAGTCTGAATTTCCCATTTCTAAAAACACAGATGTCCTGTCTGGTGAAAGCAGGGTTGTGTCCTGCTACATACTACGACCAGCTTGGAAGAGAGTTTGCTGGCGTGGTGGGACTCTTGGTCGTCGTCTTTGTGTTTTGATCCTGTTCTCCTTAAGACTCAGTGAGCATTTTGCTATGATTTCAGATGGGAACAGGATGATACTCTAAATTCATGGCACCCAGTGCCTTTAGTTTAGCTATGAGTGTTTAGTTATGAATGAAGTGTAGGGAAAAAGGATCCATTTGGAGAAAATCTGAGAAGATCCCAGGCAAAAGTACAATCTCCTATCTCAGGAGGACAAGTCCTCTCTATATAAAAGGGAGGAGAAAGGAGAACACACTGGTGAAGTCTACATTGATATACACACTTGAACGTGAAGTCACCCCCCAAGCAGTCACACTGAGATGTCACATCCTACAGCCTGCCCACAAGCAGGCTGTACTTCTTGCTTGAGTGCTTTCCTACACTTTGCCTCATAGCGTAACTCATAGCTCATCTTCATAAAGAACTTGCACCCTTTTCATTGCCAAGAAACTAGTCTTAGATAGCAAGTCCATGGATGCTTTGTTGTATGTCTGTCTTATTGCATGCTCATTGCAGCCCATGCACTTCCAACAGATAACCTCCAATAGTACCTTCTTTGGGGCTTTGATGTTATGTACAAACTTATTCCCTCACAAAAAATGTGTAAGGTGCAAGCCTCAGAGCTCAAAGTCCTCTCCTGAGGAAGCAGGTGCTGCCTCAGTTTCTCCATTTAGCTATGCTTGTATATCCTTTTGCTTTGACCTAATAATTTAAATTAACCCTTTGAATGAGACAAGAAGCCTCCTGCCCTTTGCAAAGTATCCAATAGCAAATTGCTTTCCCTCAGCTCCCAGCCCTCATGTTCTCCCTGACATCTCCAAACTGACAATGAAGACATCTCTGCCATCTCCAAAATGACAAGTGTATGTGCTGGGGTTCCTTGTGTAATCCCATACTGAAAGGCCCAATACAAGTCTCCAGAGGGGAGCAGATGCTCCTTTTACACTTCCCACAGGCTTGTTTGAAGTGTTCAGGGTCCTTGTCCCCACCCAAAACAAAACCTTTACAAAAACCACCATCAAAGTCAATAACGTTCCTTGCCCTTTTCTCTCTCCTTCAGTGCTTCAGTTCCCTCCAAGCATTTTTAATCACTACTCATGATCTGCTTCAAGTCCAACCTGGAGATGTGTTTAGTAATACTGTCTTCAGGGTCTCTATTCTCCCTTCAGGAGGAAATGGAGGTGGAAGTGTAGGGTGGTGGTTTGTTTGTTTTATTTTTTCTACTGAGGCACATGGACTGTGTATGTGTTTCTGCCCTGGGGTATTTAGGCTCTGGGCACCAGCAGTAGCAAAGCTCTCTGAATCCTCGGAGACCTCAGACCTCCCTGTGCAGTAGCCAAACTGAAAACAATGCCAAGAAAATTTTCTCCTGTGCACCAGCAGCATAAGGTTGATTTATGACCCATTTATCCATGACCTGAAGACTCACGAAGTTTAGGAATCACTGGCCCAAGAGTTTTAGAGCCATAAGAGATGGTGACTGCATCCAACTCACAAAAAAGCAAAACAAAGACAACAACCCTGCTAATTCTCTGAGCAACTGATCTTAGAGACCTTCCTGCCAGGGTTATTCATGACAGCTATTCTCTTCTCCTGACCTGGTAGAGTCTTGTGCTGCTTTTGGCACTTTGAGGCTTCATGTTTTTCATTACAGTATTTTCATTTTTGCTTTTAACTGGTTCTTCCAGAAACAAAAATAAATACAGTGCCCCCTATATATATATATATATATATATATATATATATGCACTCACAAACACATATAAGTTACATTTCATAACATTCCTAGAGAAGCCACTGGCAGGATTGATTGAAACAAGCAATTTCATAGTGAGCTGCAAAGTTCTTCCCTGAATCAGTGAGTCATGATGCCCTATAAAACATACACTAAACCGTCATAATGAGCTAGCACTATTATTTCTTCCTTAAATCTTCACTGTGAGAGGAAAGGGAGTTTGCAGAGCAAGGGGGAGAGGAATCGAGCTGATGGCAGCACAACCTGAGGGTTGCTTCTGCGAGCACACCTGGGGAGGTAAGGCTCTCCATTGCTGACAGCATTGTGGTTAGGTGGTCAAGGAGAAGACAGGACAGGTGTTTGTGGGGTCAGAAATCCCCAGACCACTTGTTTGCATTCCTAGGAGTAGAACAGGTTGGATGTCAGCAGCATTACACATTCAAGTCGCAATTTAATTGGATCAGAGAGAGGGTATGAATGAAATAAATATCCCTTTCCACACACAACTCACTAATGGGTTTTCTCACACTCGTCTTCACAACTATGTGCAAAGATGAAAATTTTTTCTTTCTTTTCATTTTTCTAAGACCTTTCTCTACTTCCCAGCCTCCCACACTGATGTTTCCTTTTTTTTTAGTGGATAATCATGACATAAAATGGAAGAAATCATGTAAGCTTGAAGAAAAAGGCACTTCTGGTTGAATGGTTTGTTTATTTGCTTCTGGAAAAGAAACGATCAGAAATATTTTCCCAGAAAACAACATGTTGTGCTTGAAAAGACCTTTCCTCTTTGTGAAACATTTTATCATCAACATTTCTGCCAGTTCTAGGGTTTTGCTGCCAAATGAATCCTGAAGCGCAAGTGAACTTTGAACAAGCAATCTTAATTTTTTTCTAGTCAGAACTTCATGGAAATGGGATAACCACCAAATTATCATTGATTTTCTCTGAAATTAAGAAAGCTCAACTTTCACTGAAAAGCCTTGAGGACCATGACACAGAATGGTCTGGAGTTTCTGATGGTCTGTGAACCTGTCTGATGTCCCAACCACAGTGCTAGATGATCATATCAATGGTAAAGACAGTCTGAGGAAAAGTTGTGGGCTGTTTCTGGTGGCAGTGGTACTGAAGAGTTCATCTCAAGGAGGATCAGAAAGCAGCAGGCTGTGATCCAGCTCTTCTTCCCAGGTAACACCACTACGCAAGTTCCCACTTATACGCCTCTTGCGAAAGACAACCAACTGGCGATGAGAAATTTCAGCCTGTTTTGGACCACATTCTGGTCTAGAAGTGAGAGCAATGCTTTTCAATTAAACTGTCAAGCCAAGTCTATGAAATAGAAAATGTGCAGAGAGACAACTGCAAATACAAAAAAAAATTTAAAAAAAATTCATGCAAATGAACTTTCCATTGGACTGGTCCTTCATTGCCTTGAATCTTGATGCAACCACTTCCATCTAGAGGTGGGAAGCCATTGCTTTGCTAGCCCCTGTGGAACGCATGACAGCTCTTAAAAGAACACACTGACTTATTTTCTGTGTCTGTCAGTGACGGGAGGTCAAGGAGACCCTGCGCTTAGTTGAGCCTTTCGCACTACAGTGTTATCAATAACATGGTCATGCACTTGGAAAGCAAATGGACAGGAAGGCTTTTATAGGTTTGTCAATCCCAACTAAATTTGCTTGTTGTCTGGTTTGCCAACCTCTGCCCTATACAATCCTCCAACGCAGTATCCCAACATGCTTTGCACCTTCACCCCTGCCCTCATGCCACATTAAGGACATTGAGGTTATAATATTTAGTGCTATAAAATACTTTCTAGTGGGTTGCAGTGTGATCTGCATATAATCTAGGATATATTCCATGAGCACATCAAGCTCTTAGGGCAACATGGCCCCAGAGGAGACCCAGGGAAAGCGTTGGGTTGTGTGGGCACTGCCAGTGCTTTAGATGCTCTGGTGCTTCAGAAGTGCATCCTGCTCTAGGTCCATGGTGGAGATCAGTCACTGCATCATTTGGATTTTGGATCAAAGATTGCTCCTTTGCCCTGTTCTATCAGTTGTATAGACATGTCCTAGTGGATAATGTCTAATGCACACTTTTACCCATGTGCAGGTACAAAGGCTTTCCTGTCCATGAATTAGTTGAAGGATGTTACGCTCACTGGATCAGCATCGTGTTTTGATCCAACAGAGACTAGCATCTATTTTGGGTTGCAATTAATTCCTCCCTCGCAGTGCTGATCACCTTGCACAGATTAGAGAAAGAGCCTTTTTGACTAGTTCAGTCTCCACTCCAAACTTTGAGTGCTGATGTGAGATCAGATGAATGATAATGTAAGAAAGACCTTACTGGGTCAAACCATATGCCCGGTACCATTTGTAAGTGTGGATAAAAGCAGATGCCAAGTGAAGAGTCTAAGAACAAGCACCTGCATCTTCCATCTTTCAGTCACTCAAGGCTAAAGGAATTTCAGGACTAGGTTTAGTTTCTATGAGCCTTCAGCAGATGGGTATTTCTTGTTTGCTTTCCCCTCGAACAAGTGTGAATATTTACTATCCACAACACCTTGAAGTGATTTGTTCCTCTGTTCATCTTCCTGTTGTGCAAAGAAAAAACTCCTTTTGTGTGCATTTTTATTCTTAACCTGTCTGCTATTAACTTCCTTCGATGATCCTTAGTTGTTGTACTGGAAAAGGCAGGAAGAAATTGATCCTCTCCACAGTTTCTGTGGCACTCATACTTTGACTTCCAGGCTTTATTATCCCTTCTCAGTTGTCTCTTTCCCAGGCTGAATCCCATCCCCAGCTTCTTATTTCACTGAGTTACACCAGACTTATGCAGATATTGTGGTGTTGACTTGAGTGGTCATCTGAACCCAGCTATGGTAGTTATGCAGGAATAAGTAAAAAGCGTGTTTCTGGATTATCTTGTGATGCTTTGCTGATGCACACATTTTTTATTGACTTTTACTGAGTCAATTTTTGATGTCTGTGTAGGTTTTTTATAAGGAAACACCAGCAAATTTAGTTGGGATTGACAACCTAGACGTGTGGAGAGATACAGTAGCATAAATGTCATTGAAATGATGCACAAGGACACCAAGGAGGATGAAAACCTTGTTATATGGAAGATGAATAGGATCCAGACAATTTTTTTTTTTAACTTAATTTTTTGTGTCCAGATCCAGACACTGACATCTCAGAATGAGAAAGCAGACTGAAGTCCATGAAAGTATTCATGATGCTGTGAGTTAAATGCACTTATGAGTCTTTGCAGGACCAAAGACTCACTAAGCAGAAGGAACTTAGGAATACAAATACATTTTAAAAAATAATTTTCAACTTTTTTTTTTTCCCCAAGTAAGAGGTTTTTCTGTTTTGTTTATCTTAATTTTGACTGAACTATGGTTTTGTTTTTGTCATTGCTGAACATCTTGAATTTCCTTTGATGCAACAGAAAAGCTATTTCTAAAAGAAAGGAAGAAAAACTTCCCAATGCCTTTTTCTTTTTTTTCTGTCTGACTTTATTACATAGTAAACAAAGCAGATTTATTTCTGTGCACACCTGTGTTACCTCTGAAGAGCTGCTGAGCATCTGTGAAACGAACAGATTGTCTCTTTTTTTAAATAAAAAAGCCCCAAAACAATACTCGCAGAGCTCGAGGCTCCTCTGTGTCATCATCCACATCGCAGCAAAGTGAACGTGGCGTCTCCGCTATTCAAATCCAATAGCTCTTCAAACCTCTTCTCCAGTGGTAGAAATGGCAACAGGAAATGTAAGCCAGGGATGAGTCTGTGTCTCAGGGCTTTTAATTATGTTAATAAGTAGTTCTGAGAACAGAGGAACTTACAAAGCTTGAGTAGACTCTCTGGTGTCTAATAGGGGTTTTTTATATCATCCTATGAGCTTCAATAATAAAAAGCCTTTCTGCTGTCCAGCTGTCTCTTTTCGTTGTCCAAGAGAGTTCAATGTATTCACGGTTCAATTTATTGAAGACACTCCCTTTGGTGGAAATCACAGAATCACAGAATCAATCAGGTTGGAAGAGACCTCTGGGATCATTGAGTCCAACCATTGCCCTCACACCACCATCTCAACTAGACCATGGCACTAAGTGCCATGTCCAGGCTTTTCTTAAACACCTCCAGAGATGGTGACTCCACCACCTCCCTGGGCAGCCCCTTCCAATGGCTAATAACCCTTTCTAAGAAGAAATTCTTCCTAATGTCCAACCTGAACCTCCCCTGGTGAAGCTTGAAGCTGTGTCCTCTTGTCCTATCGCTAGCTGCCCAGGAGAAGAGGCCAACTCCCACTCCGCTACAACCTCCCTTCAGGTAGTTGTAGACTGCAATAAGGTCATCTCTGAGCGTCCTCTTCTCCAGGCTAAACAACCCCAGCTCCCTCAGCCGTTCCTCGGAGGTCAGACCCTCCGGACCCTTCAATTATCCAAGTGATTCAAAAGTTGCTGCCAAAGAAAACGGGTAGCTGTGCAGACAGACACACAGACTGATGAAGACAACACAGCTGCCTAGGCTAAATGTCTTTAGGAAGCCAGGCCCAAAACAGGTGGATGCTGCTCCAGTGTAGGTTGAGCACACGGACCTGAATCCCATAGCCAGTTCCCAAACTGAAGAAGAGGGAGCACGACTTCACTGTCACACCACCACAAGCTACACCAGCATTCACATCTTATGATGCAACCCTTCCCTGTCCCTCCACTAAGGCTCTCAGCAGATACAAGCAACAACATACTTTGTCCAGCTGGTGATGAAGCTCATTATGCCTGGGATCCACAGCAGAGGAGCTCTTTAGGGCAATGAATTTGTCTGTCACTGCTTTGGGTCAAGCTGTACAGCGTTATTCTCCCTCTATCCCCATCAGAGCTGCTCGTTATGTTAAGAGAAGTACTTCATGTGGACCCTTGCCAGGTCAGTCTACGCAGCTTGCTCCTCTGCAAAGGCAAATCCGTGGCTGCTGGAGTGATGAGCCAGTAATCCAGCAAAGAGTTAAAGGACATGAAAGCCCTTCCAGAAGCAGCTTAGTGCACACAGGCAAAGCAATTGGGAAGCTGGCACATTACTGCCGCTGAATGAGTGACCCGTAACGTCATGATGACACATCACTATTGTTCCCTTGTAGAATATTTCCTTCGGGAGCAGAATGAGTGAGAAACGAGTTCCCAAATGATTGCTATCAAAAAAAAAAAATATTAAGAGAAGGGGGGATAAAAGGGAAGAAAAAAGCAGAAAGGCTTCATAGGCTAAGAGCAAATTACTCTGCAATTCAGAGAGTGATTTCATGGACATGCTGCAGGGATAATGTATTCTGAGTGGCTAGAATTTCATTTAATTCCACTTCTTTGTTGAGCATCTTTTCCAGTGGTTTTACGACTGAACACTGTGTGCCCATTTTCCTTGTTCTTAATCTGGCTGTTTGACAGTCACTCTGGATATATAATGTTCATGTTTATTTGCACGACGCCTCTTTACCATATACGTCCTGAGACAGAAGCAGCAGAAGGAAAATGTTCACAAATGAACCCTAATTTCACTACTATTGCTGTTTAGGCTAGTGACTCAAGGTTTTTGGCTCTGCCATGCACCCAGGGTAATACAGGTTGTCAGTCACTGATCAATTAACTGATCAATCAGTCTGGTTTTCTATCTTGCAGAAATCCCTGGAATTTCCTGCAATGAGTGAGGGTGTAGAAAGCTCCGTGAACCTCAGCTCAATTGCATGCGCCTTGGTCCAGAAGCAACTCTGGGACGGTCCTGTGCTGAAATCAGGAGTATCTCTGGGTTTTCTGTAGCTTCCTCCCAAAGCCACATGAAACCTAAAGCCTCTTCAGCAGATTAATAGTGAGATCAGAGGTTCATTTGAACCCCAAAAATGAGAATTAAATTCTGGCAACACCAACCAAACACAAGCTATGACCAGAGGGAAGCTGTCAAGCTCTGTGCATGGAGAGCCCTTCCTCAGCAGAGCTTTCCAAAAAAGCAAAGCAACTAGAAAACACAAATGTCTTATTATTTTTCCACCCCTACAAAGTTCAAAACTCCCATTTGAGGGGAAAGGGTGCAAAAAAAAAAAGAGGACTGTGACTTAAACTTCCTTCCTGATACGCCTGTCCTAAATACATGTTTTTGTGGGCTCAAGAAGCTCAGCTGTGCACAGAAGGGAGATGTTATATCGATAAAAAGTATTTTTCAGGGTGTTCCAGGTGCCAGCAGTCACCTCAGCTTAGACCCAGAAATGCATGAAAAGCTGTGGAGGCCCCAAAACTGGTTTGTGCACAGGCTCTCTTAAAGGCAGGAACAGAGGCTCTGAACTAGCAGCCTTATAGCACAACCTGTACAAATTACTGTTCCAGGTATATTTCTCACATGGTTTCAGTTCCTTTATAGTAAAAAAAAAAAGAAGATGTAAGTTGCCTTTTCTTGAAGGTAAGGTAGTCGGTTAGACAGACCTCTGGTCCCAGGCAGTACCTCCATTCTTCCTACTTGTTATTAAAAGACCACGATGCACTTTTAGCCATAAGCTTTTAATCAGATGCAGCTTTCAATATAATTTCCTGGACCAGTTCTGGACCATTTATATTTGCCATAGTGCCACCAGCTGGAAACATCAAACTATTCCATTTTTGTACCCGTTCTGTTTTTTTTTCCTCTTCTCTCCCTGTGGTGGCTGGATCAACCTGGCTTGCTTGGTGGTAGCAATGTGACAGCAAAATTGCCCCAAGTTATTTTTGTCTTGGATTTGCCCCATCCTTGGAAGGTCTTTTTATTACAGCAGAGGACAGGGAAATCTCTTGGAACACGTTGATTCCTATTCAGGCCCCCAAAAAATCATCTTTGGGAATTGAACTAACCCTTTTCCTTCAACTGTGAGCTCTTGGTAAGTGAAGTGTGATGGGTGGAGAGAAATGGTGTCACCACAGGCAGTGGAGCTTACTACCCCTCCATAAGTAAATGATCACAGGGACATGAAAATGGTCACATTTGGCTGGATGAGAGATTTTGCAACTAGGTGCAACTGGGAATATTTGCCCGAGTGTTTTCTTGCGCAGTTCCATCTGCCTGTATCCACTCTTAGCTTCTCTTGCTTTATAATTAGCGCTAGCACTGTCTCAAGGACTGATTTGTCATTCTGTCTTCATACAATTTCCAGCACAATGGAGCATTGATACAAGTCACACTTCCATGTAAAACGACTATTTGCAGATCAAGAAAAAGGACAGCGTGGCCTAAAATCCCATTTTGGCCCCGTGGTGAAAGGAAGGCAACAATTAGAAACAAAAAGACAATAGAGGAAAAAATGGAACTAGGAACATGGTAATTAGCAAAAAAGAGAAGCTGTGAAATTCAGATAATTGGTTAGGAAAACTAAAGACATTAGGGAAAATCCCAGGCTTAAAGAACTGTAGGGCATGTTAAAAACACAGGAGATCTCAGCAATGGTAGTTGGCTCATTGCTGGTTGAGGAGAAGAAAGTAATAACATGTTCTCCATCCCTCAAGATATTCTTACCTTCCTCTCTCATTTTTTAAAATAATATGAAAGAATTATTTGTATTTCATGAATATGATTAGCAACAATTATCAAGGAAGATATTAAGAAGCTACTAGGAATGCATTTGTTTAAAAATTGAAAGTCATTATAATGCACTTAAAATGCTGGCTGAGGAGAACTCTGCACAAGCATGTAGTAAGCCCTGCACTGCTTAACATGAGCTTTTACTCAAAGCAAATATATTACCAGTCATGACAGGGATAAGATGGATTTTAAACAGACAATTGCAAAGTTACCCATAGAGATTTAAGGAATGCAGACTGTGTTAGGGAATAGGGTTAAGGGGTCTTGGAAAGCAAGCAGCTCACCAGAAATTCCCACCATGGTGCTGTAGCAAAGAGATGAACAGAGACCCTGGAGAAAACAAGAAGGGAGTTGTAATTAGGAAAGGAGAAATGTTTTCCGCTTCCATGCGAGACACCAGAGAGCCTGAGCTGTGTAGACCAGCTGGTTGTCTGCTGTCAGTTTTAAAAAGGAGTTTGGGGAAAGGTCTGAAGAGTGTCCAAAAAAAAAAAAAAAAGTGCAAGAAAAATTACTGGAGAGCTGGAGAAAGTGCCTTGCACTGAGACTTTCTGCAATCCAATCTGCTTAGTTTATCAAAAAAAGATGGAGAGGTGACTGATTTGATTAAGGTGTGTAAGGACTTTCACAGGGAGAAAATTGTGGTTAGCAAAGCAATCTTTAATCTTGTGGAGAAAGGTATATTTATGGCTGGAAGTGGAATCCTGACATACTCAAATAGAAATAATTTTTAAGAGAGTGATGGACCGTGTGAACAAGGTGCCATGGAAAGCACTGCATCTCTCTGCCGCTGAAGGCTTTCAAATCAGGACTGAATTTCTTCCTCAAACAGGCAGTCACACTCGACTTAAAGCCCTCAATATGCTGCTAACCAGCTAAATTAGGTCTCTTCCAACCTGGTTGATTCTGTGATTCTGTAAATTCACTAACAAGTAAGAGGTCAAATGAATCGGTCAGTGGTGTCTTCTGGCCTTGAAGTTGCTGCACCACCAGTATAATGCTCTGGGGTTTTGCTGTTTCCCAGGCTTTTTAGACTATCAGGATTAGGTACAGATGCTCCCCCAGTCACCACCTCTCCCAACCACCCCCTCTGACCTCTTGGTGTCACATCGAATAGCTCGGGCAAAGAGTTGGCCTTCTCAGCCACCACTTGTAGACTTAGTGTCAGATCACTGAGAGATGGCTTACTGCATCTCAAATCACTCTCGTGCTCTGGGTTTTCTTTTAATACCATTTTTTCCCCCTTCCATTTCCTTTTTTGTTGTTCGGAAAGGGATCACTGTAAAAATCAACCTCACACAGAGCATGACAAAAGCTGGTGCACCTCATCCAACATGGTCTTCATCATTCCTATGATTTAGGGTGGAGCCTGTGAGTATTTTTACTAGATTAAATGGCTTTGTTGGAAGTGCACTGAAATGGCACATTTCCCAGGACATATATTCTTAGTCGGTGTGAGCACAACATCTACAACAGCCTGGCTGTAGCTTTGAAGGCCTGCCACAATGCAAACCAGAATGGATATATGAAGGTTGTAAAGGGGAAACATAGAAGCAGGTCTAGGGAAGTGATCATCCCTCTGTACTCGGCACTGGTGAGGCCACACCTTGAATCCTGTGTCCAGTTCTGGGCCCCGCACTTCAAGAAAGATGTTGAGGTGTTGGAGCGAGTCCAGAGGAGGGTGACCAAGCTGGGGAAGGGTCTGGAGGGTCTGACCTATGAGGAACAGCTGAGGGAGCTGGGGTTGTTTAGCCTGGAGAAAAGGAGGCTCCGAGGTGACCTTAGTGCAGTCTACAACTACCTGAAGGGAGGGTGTAGCGCAGTGGGAGTCGGCCTCTTCTCCTGGGCAACTAGCACTAGGACAAGAGGACACAGCCTCAAGCTTGGCCAGGGGAGGTTCAGGTTGGACATTAGGAAAAATTTCTTTTCAGAAGGGGTTATTAGACATTGGAAGGGGCTGCCCAGGGAGGTGGTGGAGTCACCATCTCTGGAGGTGTTTAAGAAAAGACTGGTCATGGCACTTAGTGCCATGGTCTAGTTGCCATGGTGGTGTCAGGGCAATGGTTGGACTCGATGATTCCAGAGGTCTCTTCCAACCTGGTTGATTCTGTGATTCTGTGATCCTGCCTTGCACAGCACAACAGCCCAGGCAAACACTTCCCTCACCACTTTGTGATCAGCTCTTGGCAGTCCGCATGGTACCAGGCTCCGGCAGCATCTCTGAGCCCTGATCTTCTGTCCCTTTGGAAAATGTTAATGTGGCCTCTGGGGAGCGTCACCCTAACTGAACGCCAAGAACGTTTAATTGCAATACCAATGGTTAGCTGAGCTACCAGCTGGGACTCAGCGCATGTTGCATCCACAATATGAAAGTCATCTCACTGAAGCAGAAAATAGGAATGTGTTGAGCCATCACGTGGCCTTCTATAAAGATAGAATTGCTACCAGGGGTTTCTAGGCTATTTGTGTGCATCCCCTCATTTCCTAATTATTATTTTTTTCCCCTCAGCTCTTTCAGCAATAAATAAATAAATAAATACATAAGCATTCCCATCCCCATGATAATAGCTGGAGCATCTATTTAGCCCACAGCCCTTCACTGGTATTCATGAGTCTCAGGCTGGCACTCGTGACCGTGATTTGAATTAAAAGGATGTAGCAGGGAATTTAAAATCAATGGGCCAGATCATTAGCTGGTGCAAGTCAGTGTAGACCAGTCGAAGCCAAAAGAACTAAAATTATTTAGATTAAGCAGGGAGATCTGACTGTATGCATAGGAAACCCTGCCCAACCTGTCCTCCAAGCTCTTGCTATTTGCTATCCTCTGCAGTAAGAGAGGTTAATTATCATCATCTGGAAGCACTGGAGTGAAATTAAGTAAAGGAGGATTTAGGAGGTATGTCAGGAAGCGTTTCCATGCTGTGAGCTGTTATCATAGTATATTCTCACAAGGAAGGCGAGAGGTGTCTGATCACTTGTATCACTGAAACTTGGGGTACTCAAATGGTTGGGAAAGATGCTATAAGGAGCAGCACCCCTCTATCCTAGGAAAAAGATCTGAGATCTAGCTGAGCACCTCAGGTTGTTTGATCCCCTGTTTCTGAGTGATCACATTTCCCAATGAAAGTGCTAAGCAGGACACAGGCTATCTGAATTATTATCCAAGCAAACACTCTCATTCTCAAAATCTGGGAAGTTTTCCAGCTTAATTAACATTAACATTTGTTTTCACTAAGCCGTCTGTCAATGTGCCACCAGAAGCACTAAATATGAGCTCTGAGTACACACACGGGTAGGTAGCAATTCAGGTGGAGCATGCAGTTTTATTTCCAAGCTTTGTTCCTTACAAGCTTCGTTATTTCTCAGGTCTGTAAATCATCCCCTCTTCAAACTGCAGAACCCTTTCCCTTGACACGCCGTCTCATTGAAAGATAATGACCAAACATCATGTAACATCCTCGGCTCATCTGTACCCAGACATGAACCCTGATTGCCTTTTGCTGGTACTGATGTTGGTAGTAAGGGGAAAGGAAAAAATTGTTTTAGAGTGGCATTGTGTCCCTATTCCTCTCCACAGCTCCATTTAGATGCAGCTTTCTTAAGTATCAGCCCTGTGAAGGCACAGGTGTTAGTTCTTCATCTTCTTGGGCTCTCTTTCCCTTTGGTCAGCTCATGGCTTTGACAATGATCGGTTCAGAGAGATGATGGTGAGAGAGCAGTCTGATCCACTGCGGAAGGTGGCTGAGGTTGGCCTGATACATATCAGGTTGAGACAACCAACCTAGACAACCTTCCAAATGTTGTGTTTCTCCCCCCAATTAACTGCTCTCTGGGAAGCTGTATGAGACAAACAGGTTCTTCATCATCTTTGAGCTTGCTCCATCAAAACTTTGCTCTGTTTAAAAGGCAAGTTCATTGTTTCTGTCACCAGCAGCACACAGGGCCTTCCTCATACCTGGGTGCAAGGACCAATATTCTGGACGTGTCCCTGTTGCCACTGTCGCCTTCCCCTGATTCATCTGATTCAAGCAAGCTCCTGCCAAGCATATATAGCCCCCCCACGAGCATTGCCAGAGGTTTGGTACATAATTTCAAGGACAGAGTTCTTCTGGCTCCTCAGTGCCAACCTTTCTATCCTGCTTGAACCTCCTATGTGGAAAAAGCCACAAGAACTTTGTCCCAGAATCACAGAATCACAGAATCAATCAGGTTGGAAGAGACCTCTGGGATCGAGTCCAACCATTGCCCTGACACCACCATGTCAACTAGACCATGGCACTAAGGGCCATGTCCAGTCTTTTCAAATTTCCCATCCACACATGTGCAGGCCAATGCAAGACTGAAGAGCTCAAGCTGCAGAAACCAAGTGCATCTGACTTGGGTTAATTTCAAGTAGATTCACCTGGGACAGGACAATAGGGTTTGGTCAGACCTATTGCACAGATTGGAATCTGAATTTGCTGGTGTATTTCTGTGCAGAGGAGATGGCTCCCCTTGAGATCTTGTGCCTGGTGCTGAATTGGAAGTGGAGCTATCACTCCATCCTCTGCTAGGCAACAGAAGAAAAGGTTGGCATGGCAACCCTCTTCTGATACGTAAAAGGTTGTTTTAAAGGGGACAGAGATCAACTGTTGTCATGTCCACTGAGAGAAGGACAAGAAGGAAGGCAGCTTAATTTGAATTTAAAAAAAAAAATACAACTTAGGGATGATAGGGAAAACTTTCTAACCACCCAGTAGTGAAACATTGCAGTTGGCTCATGGGGCAGGCCACAGCATCCCCCTCACAGTAAGGTTTGACAAGTAGGTAAGATAAAGCTGTCAAGGCTGGTCTAGATGCTCTCAACCCTCTTCAGTGCAGCGCCTTGAATGGGGAGATTTCTTGAAGCTATTTCAGCTGAAGTCTTCAAGGACTCCTCCGATGCTTGAGCTCTTCTTGGGTCTTCTCTGCTTTGCATTAACAGACAAGAAGCTCTTCATTTTCCAGTTTCTCCTTGCCTCTATCATGCTGCCATCAGATGCCATCAAATCTCTGCATCCACACATGTTGCACTCTGCTATAATACCACGCCTGGTCTTATAACCCTGTGTCTAACTTTATTTTTCAAATTCACGATGAACAACTAATTTTTCCCCAATTTTCCTTGTTGTCTTCATCTCGTTTGCCAACTTCTAAACTGATTCAGGACCTGTTGTTCTTGCACTCCATCCTCCCTTCTTTCTCCTTCTCCTCTTACAGCACACCCTGCGACAACTGACCCTAACTACATTCTGTGTCTGGCTGCTTCTGAAAGTTAAAATACTTCCACTTCACAGTGCTGGATTTCTGAATCAGAAATTCATCTGGATCTTTTGAGGATTCAGATAGGGCAACACGAGAGATGAAAGCTGAAGGATCCAACCCTAAATGAATACACACTAATGGAATGGGAATCTCAGTGAAAATTAACCCTTTGATCAACCCGTTTGGGATCTAAGTGGGTCCTGAACCAACCTAGCCTCTGTCTTCTAGCTAAAATCTCTGGACTGGACAACAATTATCCAGAAAGAGAAGGGGTCATCTCCCTGCAGCATCCTTGGTGCTGAATGCATCCCAGATATACCCACAAAGAAATGTGGAGAAGCAGTGCAGGGACACTTTGGTAACTGAATTCAACTCAGCTCAGGCATTCCTTCTGCCCCGTTCTGCAAGTCAAGCTCTGCATGAAACTGCATCACCCTGTTAGTTTGGACCACATACCCTTAAATTGGGGTTTTCTGGACAATAGGTTTGGAGTCCATTATATCTGTTCTTAGCCCATTTCATTGCAGTCTACAACTACCTGAAGGGAGGTTGTAGCGGAGTGGGAGTCGGCCTCTTCTTCCGAGCAACTAGTGACAGGACAAGAGGACACAGCCTCAA
Organism: Nyctibius grandis; assembly: GCF_013368605.1. NCBI lineage: Eukaryota > Metazoa > Chordata > Aves > Nyctibiiformes > Nyctibiidae > Nyctibius > Nyctibius grandis. Next base: position 2,058,686 of record NC_090663.1, on the reverse strand, counting down.
GCTTCGCCAGGGGAGGTTCAGGTTGGACATTGGGAAGAATTTCTTCTCAGCAAGGGTTATTAGACATTGGAAGGGGCTGCCCAGGGAGGTGGTGGAGTCACCATCTCTGGAGGTGCTTAAGAAAAGACTGGACATGGCACTTAGTGCCATGGTCTAGTTGCCATGGTGGTGTCAGGGCAACGGTTGGACTTGATGATCCCAGAGGTCTCTTCCAACCTGGTTGATCCTGTGATATCTTTTCTTAGTCCATTGTTATACCTGTTCTTAGTTCATTTCAGGGCTTCCTAGATGAGGCAGTTTCTTGTATGCTGGGTTCTAACAACAGAAATTCAGAGAGCATCACAGCTAGTCCTTGGCCTCAGAGATACTCATGGTTACCCAGTGTAAACTGCCTAACGGTAGAGAACAACATCCATTGGGAACTGAATTATTAGAAGACCATGGTGGGGTAAGGAGAACTCTAAGACTAGAAATACCACACCAGAAGGAGCAATAAGAAACATGACTACAAAGAATTAACTCTGGACCTTTAGATCTTTAACATAAAACACCCAGTTGGTAGCAATCCTTTTCAGTAGGATCAAGTAAGGATCAAGATGGTACTTGCTATGAGTAAGTAGGATAGAATTGGCCCTTCATTCCAATTTACTCTTTAACTTTGCCTGGTTAAAAAGGTAATATAAAGCCTACAAACCCACAAGACAGAATCTCAATCTCTCCACAAAATAAATAATAAAAACAAGCAAACCTCAAGCCTCTCTGAGGCCAGCACAGAATCTCAGCCTGTTATAAACACTGCTGGATTTAAATATCACGTATTCAATGCATCAACAACAACAAAATATAATCCATGTTATTTCATATGACAATGCACGGTGTACAAAAATAGAAAGGCCCGCTCCATTAAGCTTGCATCTCAAATTGCACTGAAATTATAATCAACAGCTTCTTCAGGGCAAAAGAAAACAAAGGAAAGCAGAAGGAAAAAAAATACGTGGAGGCTTTTTCTGTGGCACTCAGAAGAACCTAGTTCCAGCCTTTTTCTGGCTCCCTGGACAAGTGCCCTGCTGTGGTCACTGGAGCCAGGCTTTGCTGAATTCTGGAGTCTTTACCCAACCACTCTCCTTTTCCAGCACTGCACATGGAGCTGCAAGCCAGGAGAAAGGCAAGATCCATCACCAGGGTCCACACAGCTTCTCTCATCCACTGCCCTCCTTCCCTGTTCTGTCTCATCTTCCTTGATGTTGAGACAAGCCACAAGGAAAGCCAAGACTGCATCCTACACAGGTCCATCAGTGGATCAGGAAGGTTTAGTATGGGAGGCATCGGGGAATATTTAGGATGGAGGAGCCTGACCTTCAGTCCAAGTTCCTGTTCAGCTTATTGTCCATTCAGGTCTCTCCTCTCTTGTTCTGAGGCCGTAGTAAGATGATGTTGGTCACTTCTGATTGCTTTCCAGCAAGATTTTTCAATAGACGTCAGAGTATCATGCAGAATATTTCCACCTTTTTTTATTCTTTTTCTTACTAGCCAGAACTGCTTGAGGTCACCGTTTTAAAAGTCAAAATTGTGGAAAATCAAACGAATGAACGAACAAGCATAAAGAATGCCAGTTTTATTAGTTTTTCCTGGCACGACCTCACCCCTGGGATATAAAACAGGGGCTAACTTCTCTGAGCAAGGAAAACAAGAAAAGTTTAGAAAAATCAGTCTCTCCAGTGATGCTCTCTTTGGAGCATGTCCATAAGCCCCAAAATCCTTCTTCAGATTCCCCAGGTTCCCTGGAGCTACAGAATCTGATTTCTGTTATTATTTTGTTTTTATCATTGATTTGTGCAAATTAAATAGTAAGAAATACCAGCACTCGAGTCAAAAGGAGAAATGCCTGTTTTACAGGCTCAATATTTCACACAGATTATTCATTCTTCCTTGTGAGCAACTTCTTTTTTTTTCCCCCTCACATTATATTTTTACTGATAGTATTAAATTCTGGATGTAGGCAATATCTTTGATATATGGACAATTTACAACACACACAGAGAACCTTGACAGGATTCTTTTTCGTTTCTTTATCATCTTATTCATAAATTACAGCTGCTCCAAAAAGGGGGCTCAGCAATGAGAAATCAGGGCTGTGTTTGAGAGGTGAAAGCATGGTCTCTCTGTAACATATGACCAGTCAAGCTGCGTTTGTTGCATATATCTCCTGAATACACTAAGGCAGTTTGCTTATGACCTGAGGGTTGTATATAGCCTCACAAGGCAGTTAATTTTTTTTCTTGCAGTGCCCTCCTGAGTGCTTTCCTTTTTTGGGACAGCTTGGGAAGGGACAAGAAAGAGGGAAGCTGACAGGATGAATTCATGCAAGAACAGCCACATCAGCACAGACCAAAGGCTCGCCTAGCCCAACTGCAACTAAAGAGTCACGTAGCCTGGTGATGGCCAGCAGTTGCCACCTGAAGAGACCTTGGGAAGGTTATAACAGGCTGGTGTACTTTCCTAGCCTCCAGTGATGTGTCTCACAAATTGCTGGTCTTTTTGCCATCATTCTGGGATGGTTGCAATCCATTGCGAGCCCACATCTTACATGTTCTGCCCACCGTTTCCCCTTTATGCCACCACAGGGAAGGTGCCAGGCTTTCTCTTCCATATACCTGCTGCAGAAAGGAGCGCAGCTGACAGCTTTCCCCTGCCATCAGAACTGCAAGTGTCACGGGGCTCCCTTGACTTGCATGCAAGGAGATGGATTTGGGTCCCTGAGTGGCTGTCATGATGCTCATGCAAGGAAGGATATACCTACTTCTCCATCATTGCTGATAGTACTCACACCAGCCAGACACAATTTCGAGTCTGGCTCTGGGACTTCTCCACTTTTTGCCCTTGAGAGTTGTATCCGTGGAGTCCCCTTGCCCTCTCTCCCACAACTCCCTTCAAATTCAAGACAGATGCCACTGGCAGAGACCACAGATGGAGAGTGTAACCTTCCTTGCTAGGAAGACAAGGGAGCATGTTCAAGGCCTTCCTGTGGAGTGGAAAGGCACCTGGAAAGAATAGAGCTGGGTAAAAGCCAAGGAGGAGAGGGACAGATGAGCTATGAGTTTCCTTTTTCTTCTTCTGGAACAAAAACATTCTGTTTCTTCCTCTGGATCGTAGCAGCAGAGTTGAACACTTAGCGAACTGCTAGAAGCAGAGGGAAGAGTGAAATGCCAGGCATAGAGTTGTAATGGTGTGAACTAAAAACACATGGCATTTTTCAGAAACTCTTAACCCATCCTAAGCTGCTCTGTAAATGCAGACTTCTCACCTTCAAGTCAGTCGTATGAAGATACATTCAAAACATAAAAGGAAAAGTCCTGGGCTGGGTCGCCCCATATTTGAGAAAGTTGTTCATCACAGTTGCATCTTAGCAATGGCATCCAGGGCTTCCCAAGTTCTGGGTGCTCCATACACTTGGAGGAAGGCACCATCCAATCACACAGGAGCCCTGGACAAAGGAAACACAACTTCCATGACCTGCTAACCCTGGGTTGCAGTTTTGGGTCACAGACTGTTTCTAGAGGATCATTTCAGAAGACAGTACAATGTGTTAGTGGTAAATTCTTTAGGAGCTGTATCAATCTTACTCATCATGCATCTGTAGTCATTTTCTGCTGGTTGTAAGCAGCATTTCTCTGCATAATTGTATACTACCCCCTGGGGTCTGTTACAAACAGACCTTGTGTTTAAAATAGAGTTGTCAATCTGATTCCCTTTTTTTGGTTTCCAAGATATAGGTCAATGCACACCTGTTATAAAACATCTGTAACATTGCAGCTTCTACCTTCCTGCTATCTGAAGTCATGGCTACTGGTTCCTGGATCATGATTGTGAAGCTGTTATGAGTTAGGACAAAAACAATGCCAACACTGACAGTTTTGGCACTGACAGCTTTCCTACGAAACAATTGCCTGATTGCTCTGTCTCTAAACCTCCTTCCACATGGCTACTCCTATGGATGGGTAATCTGCCTCCAGCTGGGCCCAGAGTCCTCCTTTGCAGATCAAATCTTCAGGAAAACAGAGCCTGCAGAGATTTGTTGGTTAATGAAGATGCACTGGCTTCACCCTGCTAAGAATGATGGTGCTTAAACTGAATCCTAGAGCTGGGGTAAAGAGGATGTTTCCTCTTTTGTTCCCAACCCCTTGTCCAACCCACAGGGTCTGGTGCAATTCCTTTTGCCTTCTTCTGCAGTGTGGCCAAGAGTCCACCACCTTATTTGGAATCTGAGCCTGGAAGAAGGGCCATCTTCTCTGAGAACTTTGCTTTTTTCAACCACATAGATTGTCCTAACAAAATATACTGCCTCTGCCTGCAAACTTGGTCTTACTAAAAAAATGAAGGCTTTCTGTCACGACCGTGATGATGCTCTGGCTCTCTTATTGCCTCTTACTGGAGCACATTTGAGTTTCTTTGGGCTTTTCTGCTTGTCCTTATCATGAGCCATGTGGAAGCATTTTGCAACTTGTGGAATTAATGATATGTCAATCCTCCTGGACAGGACACATTGATGAGTTGTCCACTGTTCTGCAGGTGGACATGGCACAGCATAGATAGTCCCTCCTGTACCATAAGAAAGTTATTCCACAGTTATCTTATTCCTGTAGGGAATCACAGACTGTGAGCAAATTACAGAATCACAGAATCACAGAATGTTAGGGATTGGAAGGGACCTCGAAAGATCATCTAGTCCAATCCCCCTGCCAGAGCAGGATTACCTAGACCATATCACACAGGAACGCGTCCAGGCGGGTTTTGAATGTCTCCAGAGAAGGAGACTCCACACCCTCTCTGGGCAGCCTGTGCCAGTGTTCGGTCACCCTCACCATAAAGAAGTTTTTTCTCATATTTAAGTGGAACCTCCTGTGTTCCAGCTTGCACCCATTGCCCCTTGTCCTGTCAAGGGATGGCACTGAGAAGAGCCTGGCTCCATCCTCATCACACTTGCCCTTTACATATTTATAAACATTAATGAGGTCACCCCTCAGTCTCCTCTTCTCTAAGCTAAAGAGACCCAGCTCCCTCAGCCTCTCCTCAGAAGGGAGATGTTCCACTCCCTTAATCATCTTCGTGGCTCTGCGCTGGACTCTCTCTAGCAGTTCTCTGTCCTTCTTGAACTGAGGGGCCCAGAACTGGACACAATATTCCAGATGCGGCCTCACCAGGGCAGAGTAGAGGGGGAGGAGAACCTCTCTTGACCTGCTAACCACACCCCTTCTAATACACCCCAGGATGCCATTGGCCTTCTTGGCCACAAGGGCACACTGATGGCTCATGGTCATCCTGTTGTCCACTAGGACCCCCAGGTCCCTTTCCCCTACGCTGGTCTCCAACAGGTCTGTCCCCAACTTGTACTGGTACATGGGGTTGTTCTTGCCCAGAGGCAAGAGATTGAGGGAGATATAGTCTGTCTACATGAAGGAGATACTTGTATATATTTTCTGCTTATGAACCTTCCACAGACAGGTCTTGCTTTCTCACAAATCACAGAATCATACAATCATTTAGGACGGAAAGGACCTCTTGAGATCATCTTGTCCACCCGTCCTGCTCAAAGTCACTTAAAGTAGCTTACCCAGGACCGTGTCCAGTCGTGTTTTGAGTATCTCCACAGACAGAGACTCCACGACCTCTCTGGGTAATCTGTTCCAGTGTTTCACCACCCTTACAGAAAAAAAAAAAAAAAAGTGCCTTTGCTGTGTTCAAATTGCATTTCATGTTTTTTAATTGGCACCCGTTGCCTCTTGGTTTGTCACTGGGCATCACCAAGAGTCTCTCTCCCTCATCTTCATTAGCTACCATCAGGTACTTATGCACATTGCCTCCATCATTCCATTTATGCTCCATTTATCCACAAATGCCTCTATCATTCATAATTCACAGCATATGAGCAGCACTCTTCAGAAGAGACATGAAGGAAGACACTTCCCCAGACAACAAAGATTTAACAGCAGTTAGCTGAGATTTTCAAATTTGCTCAGAGAGGGACAAACATAAGCCACATAAGCAATATCAGAAACACTGCCACTATTGTACCCATTTAATTCAGCTACACACCATGTTTGAGAGGAGGTTCATTTGAGCTGAGGAGGTAGCTTCCATCACTGACAATGGTGATTCACAGCAGGTGACTGCCTGAAATCTGGGAGTTGGACAGAAGATACCAGTGATCTGGACAGGGTCAAGTCAAGATAGTCACCATCTCAGCTTTACAAATCATGTTCATTCTATTGTTGCACTGTTGTTCCCATCATGATCAGCCTCAGGTTTGTTTCCCCAGCTGTATACAAATCCACAAGTGATTCTGATAGACCCTGGGCTTACCTCTCTGTGATCACAGTGGGCCAAGGTGCATCATCACCTGCCATCCACAAATGAGTTTTCCTGAGCTTGAGATCCTTAAATCTGCTGTGTCAAAGTAGACGGGCTTAACACGGACCTTGTATTTGTAAATTATCCATCTGATGCTTTCCATGACGAAGACCCATTTTATTGTTTCGTTTACGGATAACATATCCTGTAGTACAGATCTTCCTTGCGCTGTAGACTGCAGTTGATGTTCAGTTTCTCCTGAATGAATCTAACCCCAAAAGAACAACTACAAGGCCTGTTACCAAGATAAAGGCTGCCTCTAATTCTTTGATCCATCTCACAGCCCCATCAGATGCTTCTGTTGCCCCTTTCTCCTGTGGAGATCATGCTCTGGCATGAACCAGAGCCATAATTCATTCAGAAGCAAAAGACCTTAATTTCATTAGCGCTAAATCCCTGGTAGAAGCAAACCCAGAAGACAAAAGAGGAGCTGAGAATTGAGAAGCTGGAGATCAGCCTTCATGGTGACTCACGGGACTCATGACAACACATCAGCACACAATAAAATGTCACACCATGAAAAATCCTCATTGTCTGGCCATAAATCCTTTTCCCAGCTGAGCCGTCTCCCTGTCTTCTGCCCTGCTAAAGGCCACAGAGCTGTTCAGACTCACTTGTAGAGGTCCCTGAACAATGTGGATTTCAGGAAGGGAGCCAATACCCTCCCAGACTGGGGCCTGAGAGGTCATCCTTTGGCTCTGACAGGATCTGGATTGACATTTCTTTGGAGCCAGGGCTGAGAAGCAGGGCACTAGCTGGCTGGAGAGGCAGAGCAGATGCCTGAATATATGATACAACAGTGAGGAGGAGGGAAGTGTGGTCTGTAGTCACTGCCCCAATGATGTCCATCACCCTTTCTCTTCTTCAATGACAAAGTGGAGTATCTTCATCGCCAGCAACAGGGAGCTCCCGGTGTTGGAGTATCCTGCTACAATGTTGTTGAAGCACTCACGAGGGACAAGAAGACTCACATCATTGTAGGCAAAGCAAATAGGCATCACTGACTGATCTCTTGCTGTTTGGGTAGATACTGTAGCCACCGATCAATTGCAGTGGGAAAGAAGGTCCCTCTGCCCTGCTCCAGCTGGGGTCTCTGCAAGGCCTGTTTTGGAAGGTGGGATGCCATGCTGAAACAGGTAAAGCTCTGCCTGTTTGGGGAATTTCACTGGGCCATTAAGAGTGGCTGGTGCTTAGGACTTGGGTCTCTCTGGACATGCCTAGGAGCAAACATATAGACAGCATATGATGAGAATCATCTCCTCTCACTTTGGGCCTTCTCCACAGAGAGAGAAGTGCCTCCCGAGGCTTAGTCATCCCACCTGATCTATATCCAATGGTCAAAAAGAGAGTATAGACATCTGCTTTGGAATGGACACATGGCTTTTACACCACTAAAGGTAATGGAGGTGAATCCTCCCATGTGAAGTAGTTCCAGAAAGTAAGCAGTCTACAAGACCAGCTATGAATCAAGCAGACCATTGTGTTTCTAGATCATGGATGTGGGCAGTTAGAGATGAAAGTAGAATGCAAGCATTTCTTCTTGGTTTAGATCTAGCTATATCACGTGTGTCTCTCAGGGCCAGCCAGTGTTGGAAAACTTCCATAAACATGTTGCCTTCACAGGCTGTTGGCAGCAATTGCAGTGCCTGCATCTGATATCTTATGCTGACAGAAGGCATGAGTGCAGGTAAACCTTGGGTCCGACAGACCCTGCATATGGCCTAGGATAAGCATTCCATAAGGGTCAACACGTTTGCAGCCTCTGACTTCAATACAAGAAGGTACATGGCCTTTTGCAGCCCATCTTAAGTCAAAACCCAAAAGAAAATTTGGGAGTTGTTTTTCCATGCTGAAAAGAAGGCATTGGTCCGCAATGTGCTGATAACACATCATCCTCCTCTTCAGAGCAAAGAGCAAGGCAAGTGGTGAAAGAGACACTGTCACCTGGCAAAAGCTGAAATCTAACTCCCACACAAGAAGCTACCTCAGCTCTGCTCCCTGACTGGCAGAGCAATATTTTAGAGCATTCATGGGTCTCTCTGGAATAAGGTAATCAGTTCAGATGTTGTCTCCCTTGGCACATAAAACACCTTCCTCCCTCCAAAGATGTGTGCTGAGACTGGACAGAAGTCCTCAAGCCGTGCATTCATACTGGACAGATGGACAATTACCTCCAGCCACACAGAGAAGCTGCTCTTGGCTTTGGCAGGCATCACTCCAAAGGGTGGGATAAACCACTAGCTAAGCTGTCAGCAAACCCGTTCTCTTTTTTATCCTGGACACTATCAGTGCATTTGCCATGTGCAAAAGAAACTGTTTGTGTACAAGCTTTAACTTTGATACAGATTGCTACCACCAGGCACATGCAGTTAACAAGTTTACTTCTTCTCCTGTTGATATCACCAGAAGATTTTTCACTGACATTGTAGAAACCAATATCAGGCTATGAAAGACAAGTTTTTCCTTTGGATGATTTGAGCCTAACAAAAAGGTGGTTTGTTCCATCCCTGTGGAGAAGATTGCACTTCAATTTTATGGAGAAACAGTCCTAAAATAGTCCAGAGAACAACTGGAGAATGGGGAATTCCCATCTCACCCCAGATGTTTCCCATAATCAGCCCTTGCTCTGGCTGACTGGTTGCACTCAGCTGCCCAGGAGCAGTGTGTTTGGAAGAAAATTGCATTGTCCATCTGAATGCTTGGTAGCCAAAAATTTTGGACATGCAGCACTGAACAGTGTGATGGGGCAACCTTCCCCTGGTGCAAGCTCCCATCCTTGTCTCTAGTAAGGGCAAATGTGGTCTATCCAACTGCCTTAACACAGGGCTCCTAGAAATACCCACAGATAGACCCAGAGTTCAGAGCTAAATAGAGCTGCTTATTTTTTTTTCTATATAGCAAATAAAATTGATTTCTGTTTGTCTTCATTTAGCCCGCACCCAGGGCTAAACAATAACCAGTTGTTCTATCACCCAATCTCCCCTCCCCAACCAAGAAAGGGAATGGGGAAAAGGAGGAAGACTCATGGGTTGAAATTTAAACAGATTTAATAAAATAAGAAAACCAATATCAATACTACTACAAAAGACACAAAGTTATACTCAGCCCATAGAGTGGTGACAAGTTCCTCCAGGGATCACAACCACTGAGAAGAGAGGAGAAGGAGAAAGACAGAGAAGAGAGCAGAGCCAAGAGCCCCCATCCCCAGCAGCTTTCCCATCTACAGTGAACCTGACTTTAATGTCATAGAATACACCTGTGGGCCAGCCTGTGGCAGCTGCCCTGGATTTAACTGCTAATGGCCTTGATCAGGCCATCTTTCCACAGTGGAAAAGCCTCCATGGTCTATGTTGAATGGATCATTCTTGAAACTGACCACGGACCTTTTGATCAAACAGGTTTCCCAGGAGGGCTTTTTCACGCCATTTAAATTTGGTGTGGGAAAAGTTTTGATTTATATGACACAAGAATGAAATGTCTCATTTGGTGTCTGACCTTATATTTTTGATATGATATAATGACTTCATTGTGATTTTGGTCTCAAGTGACATTTTTCTTTCCCGTGAACATTACCTTAGCAATGTGGGACCTCCAGACTTTAAGCTGCATTCTGAGCTGATTTTGCTGAAGAATTTCGTCTCTCATAATGCAAAAGGCATCTCTTCACCGCCTAAGCTGTGTGATGCATTGTGAGAATCCATGGCTGACCGTGATATGGGAGGTATAGTTCAGCCAAGAAACAAAGCCAAGAGCGCATAGATGGCAGTGGGCAAAACGACATTACAAGAAATGTGTCAAAATGAGAAAACACTGAAACAAAGGACATGACTTTCAGCAGAATACTGGGAAACATGGTAATGAACTCAAGATAAAGCATATGCATTTTGGAATTTATTTAAGCACCCTTTGGGTTAAAATCCCTGAAGCCAAACAGTCTGGCATGTCTGGATATCTTGGAATTACTAGGCTGCAAAAAATTTGAAGTGCCAATGGTTTTGGCCCAGTTTGTAAGAAAAAGCCAACATTGGTGTTTTCATGGGGAGAGGGATGAATTTTCCATTCTATGCTGCTTCAATTAGTCTTGTCATTTAAGAACGGGTGCAGGATCTCTCAGTTAAGGAAAGAGGGGGTTTGTAACCACTGGAGATGGAGGGTTGGAGCATCTGTCGCCTGCGGTTGCCCTTCCTCCACCCCCTCTTTTTGCTATGCCTCCGTCTGAGAAAATACACCACCTCCCTCCAGCTCGCAGCCAGCGGATCTTGTTATCCTTTTGTGATACAAACTGAAGAGCTCTCTCATTTCAAATTACTGTTCCCAAGCAGGTACTTACAGACAATGATAAATTACCCCTTAACCTTTTCTCCATAACACCAGGCAGCGTATGCCTCCCATCCTTAGATGTGTGTCCTCCCCCTGCTCCTGCCATCCCCGTCTCAAAAACCTTCAGTTGTTCCTATGGCTCTTCCTTGAACTGTCTCCAATTAGACAGCATCCTTCTGGAGCAGAGACAAAGTGATCCAAACACGGGGGCTCAGAGGTACCCAGCCAAATGCAAAGCCCCATGTCCACCTGGGTGTTGCTGGGCTGATTCTTGCTCTGCTCCTCGTTGGCAGCAGAAACTCGCTGAGTGCTCTTGCTGGTCGCGATTGCAACGCAGCTTGGCGTAAGACCTTCCACAATTCCTCTCCAAATCACACAAATCTCTCCTTTCCAAAAGGGCACCCTGACACCTAAAATACCCTCTCTTGTCATGCTGCCTGTTTCTGAGGGAAACATTAACCAGAACGCCCCAAGGACCCAAGGTTATTGTAGTGATTAGATTGCACTGGGTTGGGAAAAGCTGATTCTACCTCATGGCAGGACAGGTGGTCTAGAAGATCCCCTTTGGTCCTAATTTCTGACATGTTATGAGATTTCAGCCCTTAGACAGTATATAAATGGAAGAGAGCTCTGTAAAGAGATAGAGGCCACCCCCCGTGAGTATGGAGGGTGCAGAAACCTCGACAGGTTTCTGCCCTATCCAATATAGCGTGGTGTTATTTATAACGTCCTGCTCTGGTAACACGTCCTCTGTCTTTTCTCTAGTCCAGGCAAACACAGAAATGAACCCAAGACAACCCTTCCAGCTGTTCTTCTGACGTACCTGCTACTCGCCTACCGCTACCAGGAACGAGCAAGCAGCATCCACTGGTACCTCATCAATCATCTCCAAATGACACACGGTAACGTGTAGGAAGCTTAAATCAGTGGCTGGCAGAGTGCAGTGTGCTGTTGGGGTATATGAAGCTGTTTTACTTTTCTATTACATCTGACAGCTGGACCAGTGCCAGGACAGCATGGTTTCATGATGCGTCTCTAAATTATAGTTGGACTGTGACATACTCCGTCAGTGTTAATTCTATCCACAAGACATTCAGAGTGAGGAGAAAGGTCTCTTTCAGTCTGCGAGTGTATTGATCTGAGTGCACGGGACCCTTGGTGGGAATGAAAAAAAAGTGCTGGCATTTATGAAAGGGAAAGAGACCACATTGTGTTTGGTGGCTGGGAGAAGAACAAAAGGCTGCTTGTCAAACTCAATGAGCGGTTTCATACGTAGGGAACTGTTTATGGCCCTTTTTAATTGCTGTAATATTCCTGCTGCAGCCACAACTCTCTTTCTAGCTGCTTCACTTGCTCTGACAAATCAGCTGCCAGGAGAAGAGAAAACAGTAAAGTAAATAATTTGAGCAATGAAAGGAAGGGTGACCAATCCTGCTGATTTCTCAATCTCTGCTCTCTGCTTGCAGGAAGGTGTCCAAATGACATGCAAGGACTAGCCATGCCCCATCAAGTATTGGCCTATTGACCTCTAGCTGTGGCCAATCTGCTACACACACCTTGAGGGAAAGGCTGCTTCCCTTCCGTACAATGCATCTCATAAATTGTGCTTTCTCATCCATAGGAGCTGGCAGCAAACGTCCTCTTGAGTCCAGTTCGTTATTGAAGCATGAGGGGCAGGTTGCCCTTGGTTAAACCTCAGAGCAGGAAACATACTTTGGTGCATAGAGTTCAGCATCACCTTGAAAACCATGCGCAACCCCAGATGCGAGGTCCTGGTCCAATGCCTTTCTTTCGAAATAGGTTTCACTGGGAATCATGTTTGGTTATTGGTTAGCAAAGGATCCATGAACCTCACCTGCAGTCAGACTGCGAGCTCTTCCAGCTGTGTGCTTTACCTGCTGTGCTCTTGCTATTACACGAGACCTGGTCCCATGGGAAAAAACTCCTATTCCTTGCCAAATTCTCTTTCATAATCTATAAATGCTCACGAAATAGTTTCTGAAAAGTCTAGGGGCTCATTCTAGGTGTCTAAGGCTAGTTTTTGCCAGTTTGGAAATCAAAATTTGACGAAGATGTAGTTAGTTAGTGGGACTCATTCTCTTGGACTGGTAGCATGCAAGGCATGGATGGATGACAACAACAAATATATACAGATAGGGGTGACTGATGTGTGTGAACCCTTTCTTGGGACAGCACACAGTGCTGACTGCTTGAACTCTTGTGAACCAGCAGATCACTGCTGCAAGTCGTGGTCCTCCAGCATCAGTTTGGCAGTTCACACAGAATCACAGAATCACAGAATCACAGAATCAGCCAGGTTGGAAGAGACCTCAGGGATCATCGAGTCCAGCCATTGCCCTCACACCACCATGTCAACTAGACCATGGCACTAAGTGCCATGGCCAATCTTTTCTTAAACACCTCCAGAGATGGTGACTCCACCACCTCCCTGGGCAGCCCCTTCCAATGGCTAATGACCCTTGCTGAGAAGAAATTCTTCCTAATGTCCAACCTGACCCTCCCGTGGAGAAGCTTGAGGCTGTGTCCTCTTGTCCTATCGCTAGTTGCCTGGGAGAAGAAGCCAACTCCCACTTCACTACAACCTCCGTTCAGGTAGTTGTAGAGTGCACTAAGGTCACCTCTGAGCCTCCTCTTCTCCAGGCTAAACACCCCCAGCTCCCTCAGCCATTCCTCGTAGGTCAGACCCTCCAGACCCTTCACCAGCTTGGTCACCCTCCTCTGGACAGGTTACAACATCATGAAGTACTATTTCCACTCCCTGGCTGGATAGCTGGAAGAAAAAAAAACCTCTTTCCTTGAATATATTTTACTTCCCCCCAACATCTGGAGGTTGTTGGATGCCCAAGTATATCACCACTTTTTCCAAAGGAAGAAAACTCCTCAGCACTTGAACCTCTGAAGAAAAACTGCAAGCCTGTTTCTTGTTATAAGAAAATGCACAAAAGGTTTGATATATTGGTGGTTTGATGGAGAAGAGCTCTCAGGAAGCACACGCAGTGCTCTCGTAATGCTGAACAGACTGACTGGAGTGCCTAGGTGGGAGTACAAATGCCTTTGAACTTGCCCAGTTGCTAATGACACACACTTGGCCTATTGTGCTTAACTAGGGTATTGTCTGCAAATTGCTGCTAGTGGTCTTTTGTCATAGGCAGGAAAGATAACCTGTCTTTCCTGCAGCAAAACATAGAAGTGTGGACACGATCTGGTGTCTCTATAGTAAGAATCATGAGGGTTTGGCTGGACACATCCTTGCAACACAGAATGGCAGAAGAAGGGATAATTTCAATATAGTGTAAGCATCCATTAAATTATTACAATAGTCATTCCCTTCTTTCCCCTTCTCCCCTTTTTGATGCCAAGGGGAGCAGGGTTAAGAAGTGGCTAAGCCCTTTGGGAAATCCCACCTGCAGAGCTGAGGAAGCGGCTGCCTCATTTTTTAAAGGCTCTGAGGTGTTCATCTCCATATGGGTTTTTGAGGATCTGAGTTTTGCATTGCATCTGCATTGCCCAGAGAGTGAATTCTCTGCTGCTTGGTCCCTTGATGGTCCACATGGTACCTACATTAGTCCATTCTCAACTCCCTTCAGGAGTGAGAAAACTCTGGCACTAAGCCTGAACACTGTTCTGGGGATATTTAATACCAGGGAGAATGTCCTACAAGCAGTAGGTCTTGCTCCAGACTCCCAGTCCTCAGCGCTATCCCATCAAGATTTGGACCCTCTGAACTCCCTTTACCCCCATGCTTTCACACCACAAGGCAGGCAATGCTACCTTCAGAGTCATTCAATAAGGCTGGCTACAACACAGGCGATGCTTTATTTTAGATTCTTTGATCTGAAAACACACACATTCAAAAATAATAATTGCTTGTTGGCTAGAGGGGCCTCGAGGAGAGGAACCACTCCAGGGGGTTAGCCTCAGCAACGTGGACATGAACTGCTGTGCACCAGGTGGTTGGAAGGACAGATATTGCTACCTGGTCAGAGGATTTCAACACTGCTTGTGTATCTGTAGACTCTCTGGAGCAGCTTTCCAGAGGCACCTAGGAGTCTGAAGAAACATACCCGTAGACATCCTCTAAAACAGGCATCTTGCAAATCCCAGTAGACATCTCTGCATCTTTAGGACCTGAGTGCCTTTAGAAATCTGTGTTTCAGCTTCACCAGTGGAAAAGGAGTTCTAGCACCTCCAGACTGCCCAGAGCTGTGGGGATGACACATACGAGCTGTTCATATATGTGAGACACTCAACTATTATGAGTTTCTTGCAGCTTGTTCAGAGTTGGAGACAAAAGCTGTGCCCTTAGAGCAGTTCTTTTGCTTTAATCTTTGTCCTTTCCCTTGAGCTATCAACAGAGAAGTCACCTGGGATTCTCCAGCCGTTTACCATGGGACGTTAGAAACTGCTGGATGAAGCTGTCTTGTCCATGCTTTGACGGAAGCAGGGACTAGAGATGGTGACATCCCAGTTACAAGACCCCAGTTCCTTCTACCTGTGTATATGGGGGTCTAACTTGAGCTATGGACACCCAGAAAACTGGGTTAGTCTGGTTCACCCTCAGGGAATAGGTCCAAATGAATGAGGAGAGCAGCCCTTCTCCTCACACTTCATGCAGCGGCTCGTGAAATTGATTAGCAAACGCACACTGAGAAGAAAATAGGAAGATTAAGAAATGGAATCACCATTTCATAATAGAATGGTTGGCTTGATAAGGGGGAAAAGAAAAATTAAAAATGATAGGGTCCCTCAGCAGCACGCTGTCTCCAGTGGAATATCAGAAGAGGGCTAAAAACCTCTGAGAAAGACTGTGATTTAATATTGTTGTCTCCAATGTGCAAAGAGGCAAGGACAAGTATGTTGCAACTTCTTCTGCAAACCTCAGCTCTTAGGTGAGCTCTGACAGGGCAACACAGGAGAAGAGATGTCCCCATGCCCTGAAACTGGGGGATAGATGCCCTCCTCTCCAGCTCAGACGAGTAGTTATGATTGAGTTCCTGCCTGTACCAGTTCCAGGTTTTTATAATATTTTCAGGAATCTAAACTCCCGTCCAGCCTTGTAGGGAGCAGGGTTCATCTCCCCCACCCTGAGACATGCAGACTGCAAATGCCACCACCTGAGTCGATCTCTTTTGGCTCACCTGGCAGTCAGCAGCCAGAAATCAGCAATCCCAGCGGGTGACAAGTTTCGGTTAATTTTGGTGGGATGAATCACGCCATAGAAGTGCCATTGACTATAAAGAGAGCTGAGAATGAATATTGCTAATGGAGATGTCGCTGTGAGTACTATGCTGTGTAAGGTCAAGAGAGAGGCAATCAGCATAAAGCACCTACTCTGCAAACGCCGGCTTCTTATTTCCCCATGGATAGAAATAACCTCTGGCATCTACGGGATGTGATCTGACATGCTATAGCCACCTGTCTCCCTTGCACAGAGGGGCCAGGTCTGCCAGCACTTTGGAGTAGGTGACATGAATTACTCCTTACGTTATGCACAGGAGCAGCACGTGGATCTGGATCACTCCAGAGCATCTGCTCTGTGTAGGGGTTTCCTTATGGGCTGCAGCTCCTTTATTGCTGTCCTGATGCAGTGGAGTTGTAAGAGTGACACAGATAAATCACTGCTGTGTGCCTGCTACTCCCACTCATGGGGATGTTCCTCTTGGAAGGTCTCCAGCACCCCAGAACCAACAAAGGCAAACCCCACGGTGTCTGTGGTCTCTGAGGAGGCTCAGAGGTGACCTTAGTGCAGTCTACAACTACCTGAAGGGAGGTTGTAGCGGAGTGGGAGTCGGCCTCTTCTCCCAGGCAACTAGCGATAGGACAAGAGGACACAGCCTCAAGCTTTGCCAGGGGAGGTTCAGGTTGGACATTAGGAAGCATTTCTTGTCAGCAAGGGTCATTAGCCATTGGAAGGGGCTGCCCAGGGAGGTGGTGGAGTCACCATCTCTGGAGGTGTTTAAGAAGAGACTGGACATGGCACTTAGTGCCCTGGTCTAGTTGCCATGGTGGTGTGAGGGCAATGGCTGGACTCGATGATCCCAGAGGTCTCTTCCAACCTGACAGATTCTGTGATTCTGTGATTCTGTGACAGTGGGGCAGAAAGAGGTCACCTGTTGTCTCTTTGATGCAGATATTGGTCTGGCCTGAATCCCACCCTCTCTTCCTTCAACTATGCATATAGGGTGTGTGTCAAAAGAAAAAAAAAGACATAAAAATAATAATCAGATGCGAGGAAGTTAATGCTCCCTGTCTTCATGAAAATACCACTCTGCTGGAGAATGAAGGGAAAGATTGTTTGGGGCCTCATAATCCAAGGCACTGGATAGACCGTGGCACAAACAATCCTTTTAATACCAGACATGACCTGGCCTGCTCACCCGTCTCTCCCAGTGCAGGGCCTGACATTTCAGGCCAGCCATGTGACATGCTGCATGAGATCACTCTGCATTTGACCCAGAGTGCTTGATTAGAGAAACACTCACCCATCTATTCCCAGTAACACTGCAGTGTTCATTTCGTGAGGCATCAATTGCAGCAAATTAGCTGCCAGTCACAGGGGGAAATACTGCTGTTAATGAAAACTTCCCATTTAGCAGCGCAAAACTCATCATTAATGTTATCACTAACATTATTTTTTATTATTTTTAATTTATCCCTGTGAGGCATTGAGGTCAGGATCAGGGTTCAGTTGCTGTTTGACCTTCCAAAACACAGTGGTGAGTAACACCCTCTGCTTGGTAAAGCTTACAGCCTTGATGTGCTTTTCTGGAAGTCTCAAAGGGAGTAGGATCAGATCGAGAAGATGAGCATGGACCTCCTTTCCCCTTTTTCCTTACTCTTTGTGGCAATCCTTTTTTCAGCCATGTGCTTGTATCCAAAGTGAGAGGTGGGAACTGCTCTGGCAGTAGAGCAGCTAGTCCTGCAATGGCCACCTCCAGCCACAAGCTGGCCATGGGCTGTTGCCTAGAGTAGGAATAAAACTCCAGAGAACTGAGTTATTTGATTTGTTGTCTGCAATAATTACACCCATGGCCAACCAGGGCCATCAGGGCTGAGGCACTGAAGGACTGCAGCAACTCCAACAGAGTTGGGAGCTCTTGTGCTAACACCCAACACCTGATGCAACGTTCAGCCTTTACCTGCTGGCTCCCTCACACTTTTAGCCTTTCTCAGAGGTGAACAATTCCCAGCACACGTGGCTGGTCAATGTAGATGAAAGTCTGTTGAACGATAGCTAGCTTATCCCAACGGATGGGTACTAAAATATTGTCTTCTACCACACATCTGTGTTTTTCCAGTTCAAGGAGATGAAACCTTCTACTTGATTCTAGAAAGAGAGAGGCATTGTAATTTTAAGGAAAAAAGTAAAGACCATAACAGATTAAAAGAAGAGTTATATGTCAGGGTGTCACTGGTGGTCAGACACAAGTCACAATTTCAATAAACAAAGGACAAAACTAAAAGCACAACAAGAGCCTTTCCAAGCCAATTTAGTGTATGCTGCATTAATTCTGCATATCAACACAGATGGGAAAACTGAAAACTGTAAACAATATTTACACCCTCACACCATTACCAGCCAATGATGATGGCCCATGGTAGCCTCAAATCAAACAAAGCCTCCCATTGCTGAGGTCTGCGGTGGCTGAAGAGCATCATTGTGTTTGGTGGGATGGAAAGAAGAATGAGAACTAGCGGTTAATGCATTTTAGCAATGGGTTGGCTCAGTAGAGTGAGGTTGAGGAAAATGTGCCGATGACACATTCTTCACCCTAAGGATGACGTAGTTATTAAGAGTCCGGTTGAAAAAACTCACTTGAAGGTTCACCAGTCTTGCAGTGGAACGTCTTTTGAAAGAGATGGACAGGATACCATAAAGCACTGGGAAAAAAAAGGAATTTCTGTCCTGGGGGAAGTTCTGATGTTTCCTATTTGCTCCTGTTCTGAGTCAGGATGCAAACCTGAAGTAAAAAAAACCCAAAACATAAATAAAACTCTTAATTACTCTTTTTTTCCCCCTAGAAATGACAAAATGTTTCACCTCAGCCTCTCCAGTGAAGTGAAAAGAGCTGACACACCAGAATTGAATCTCTCTGTTTGATTGTTGAAATTACCCCAAATGTCACTTTTGTACACCTGTCATGGTTTCAGGGCTGGGTTTCTCAGCCAGAGCTCATTTTTTGGGTCTACCTGTGATTGAGTTCATGTTACCTATAATGTAACTAGTCAGTGGCCCAGATTTGCATGTGGTTTTGTGTCTACATGCATGAGTGCAGGGAACATGGACTTTGTTCTGATCCCAGGTATATTTTACATATATGTACTTTTTGCCATAGGTTTTCAGATTTGGGTCAGATCAATGTCAGGGCTTCCTCTGGTTGCATCCCAGGCAAACTCCTGTTGAAACAAAAGGGAATTTTACAACCTAAAATTACTTTACAAAAAATGACTGGGTTTGACTTTATTTCCTTTCCAGCTGTCCTATCTGGCGCCGGAGTGCTGCCAACTCTGGCTGAAACATCTGAAACACCAACAGTTACTAAGAATTTGAGTCATTTTGTGTCCGTTTCTAAAGGAGACAGAGAGAGAAGCTGGAAGATAAGGTGACTGAAATGCCCTTTGGAGAGTAAATGAGGTATGTTGGCTTACCCCTGTCCCTGACCACTTGTTGGACTATTAATGATCTTTCTTCCTCCAGGGGATTTACGCACTAAAATGAATTGCTGGCAGTTTTCTCATTCACCACACTTATTTGTTAATTTAGACTGAGCTATAAATATTTGCTTCCTTTTTTATTCCATCTGAGGAACTTCCAGCTCTCTGATTGTAGATGTGGCTGTTTTTTCATAACAGTACGGTACAACCAAGGCAGTCTAAACTCACCAAGTCCAGTCCTTGGTTGGCCCAGGTGACCTCAGAAGCTGCTCAGTTATCTCCTTCTCCTCATCCTAGCCACCCATGTTCTTGGCTGTATACCATATTCTTTGTCTTCCTAATGCACCAGCCTCCTCTGCTCAGGAGAGGGGTTGCAGCCTTGCTTCATATTGGTCTCTGCCACTGTATTCAAAATCTTCTATCTCCAGCCATTCACCTGGCCTTAACTACCACAGAGAACACTGACATGACTATCAGTCAGCCCTGAGTGCATCTGTGGAAGTTCTGCAAGTCCTTTTTGGCATCATCAGATGTTTCTGAGATGCCCAGGAACTGATTTTAGTGAAAGAGGCAGAGACAGAATTGTGTTTGTCCGCACTGTGGTGACTGAGACCAAGATATAAAGTTGGCAGAGCAGTTCTCAAATGTCTTAATTTCCAAGCATGACACCCCTCACTGTAGGAGGACCTTCCTGCCCAGTCTCATGGTGGAAGAGGTGACATGGTTTTGGGTGGCCGTTTTGCATCTCTTGGGGATGCTGGGCCTTGCAAGGAATCACTTATCTGAACACAGTACAAAATCCCAACTTCTCGCCTTCTTGTGACTGCACATACCAGATACAGCTTGTCAGGACATCAGATCGGGCTGTCCAGCCACATCTGGCCTGTGAACATAGAAGGAGTGAGAAAAGACTATGGCATTTCATTGCTGATATGGGGTGCTGGCTGTAATGAGCAGGACCCTGTTGCTGTAACCCCCACTTGATGCAGAAGAGCATGATGATCTGTCATTGCATGACTGTCCTTCCAGACCCACTTTGCCCTTCGCTGGCTTCTGAGGAGCCCAAGTGTGAAATGTTGCTGGCAGTGATCAGTACAGCTTCCCTTCCCTCCAGAGGCCAGGACCCCATGCAGCACATGATGTGTAGAAGAGACAAGCTTCAGTGCTTGGACAAGGCTTTGTGGTTTAAATCCCTGTTGAGTATTCAGTAGATGTGTGTATGGGGGGTGGGTCTGCAGTCTTAGATCCCCAAAGCAAGACCTGGAGATGTTTGCAAACCTCCACGGGATAGGATGCACCAGGCTATAGCTCACTGCGACTCTGGAGCCTGATGGTGCAACGACAGCCATTCAGCACACGCTGGTGCTCAGGATCACCAGGATCTGTTCCTGGGCTTGCCACAGCGTCACCCAAGTGCTGAGGCCCACTTACTCTGGGGTTCATGGACCTATAATTTTGGAAAGGATGGAGGGGAAGCCAACAGTTGGAAGACGACACAAGCGTGCTCTGGCAAATGCCTCTACCTGAAGAGGCTGTAGGAGTTTGCAGGGAGAAGGGAAGAAGGTAATGAAAGCAACGTTTGGTGAGGCAGCACATGTGTGAATTTCAAATGTCTCCTTGTGCCTGCAGGGCTTGTATGCTGCTCGTTGAACCAGGCTGCTAATTTCCAAAATGATACTTACTCTAATCCCATCCCTGAAGGCGCCATTATGGTGCATTCAGTAATGGGCTATTATCTGGGCTTGTTGCAGGGGGGGCAGGAGAACGAAAGGAGGAGGGAGGGTTTTTTGGAAAAGCACAGCTGATGTTGGAACAAATCAGCATCGTGATGCTCCTTCCCCAATTTGCAAAGTGATTAGACTGCTTTAGAGCTATTTGCTCTCCTTTGGTTTGTCTGCAGCCTTGATTTGGGGAGGAATTTTATGGAATTTTACTGCCTCATATAACACTCATCCCTGGCAATCAATATTGATTTTAACATAACATTTTGTTTTTAAGACTCTTTTTGTTGTTTTGCATTCACGCTGCATGTTAATAAGGTTTATAAAATCCATGATATTTTCTCGTTTCATGAAATCTTATTGGGATAATTACCTTGCTCTGTTGACAGATAATTGTGCCTGAATTATATGAAAAATACCACTGTTGTCAGCTTTTCTTCCATCTCTTGAAGAATTCTTTCCTACTTCGACATGCATTGGGTGTATGAATACAGAGTAAATACTGAGAAATATTTGCTGTATCCAGTGTAACCTTAGTTATGTTTTTGCCTCATGGAAAAGAAACTCCCAAATGCCACCCAACGCTTTCAGGTAGAGTGACCTTTACTGTAAATAGGAAATCAAGCAAATGAGAAAGAATAATGGCCAAGCCTTCAGGACAGGGTATGTAGTACACGTCTGTCTTTCCTACCCATCTACACCCAACAGAGTGCAGAAACGACTGAGCAGCTCTGGAGATGCCAAGGGAAGAATGTCTCTGGGAAAAACCCTTCCCAATGAAAGCACTTTCATGAAATTATGTCTAGGAGTTTTGATCCTCCTTCTTTCAGGACATGCCTGCTAGACAGAGCATTTTGGTCCTCTCTTGTCATGCTCATGCACCAGTTTGGCTACAACTGCAGTGATGTCTATTGTCAATTTTGGTGTCACATCAGCCAAAGTCACAGGAGTTGTACATGAAGTCTCATGTCACCCTCCAGGCCAGATGGAGGGTTGTTGAAGTAAGGAACTGGGAGTCCTGAGCTGTCTCTGCTTGAGACCTGCATACAAAGATACTTTTCAAACCTATGATAGGAAAAGGAACGTCTGGGAGATGTGGATGGGGAGTAGAGATGAGACCATCACATGAGCTAGACAGTTGCAAGAAGAGATGGAAAACCAAGAGGAAGACTGTGTCTGACAGCCTGAAAGCTGACCCTAATTAACATTGTAGAAAGAAAGCTATCTGAGGCCGGGAGCTCAAGGACCACCAAGCTTACCACACACTGTGACATGATGCATTATTCAAACTCATAATTATTTTTTGTGTCTTTCCTTTCTCAGGGTTGATGCCTCCAGACAGTCATCTCCTTATGAATCAGACTACCAAAGTCATTGCTCGTGGGAATCTCTCCTGCAAATGTAGCGCACAGTAAAGATTAGTTCTTCCTTTTCATCTTCTTGAGACCTTGCATCCCCCTACAAATTATCCCTGTTGTCTGTCACAGAGTGCATTGAACCTATGGACAGCCTTGATTTCTGAACTTCCAGAGACACAGTGAGGTAGAAACGTAATAAATAAAACTGTCCTGTTTTTGCATAATCCCCAGCAAACAGTACTTTTCTTAATCCCTCAAAGGATGCTTTATTGTATGTCTATGCTTTAGTTGGCTGTTCCCAGGCATTTGCTTCTCAGTTATTAAACACAGATCACTGGACTGGAAAAGACTGGACATGGCACTTAGGGCCATGGTCTAGTTGACATGGTGGTGTCAGGGCAACGGTTGGACTTGATGATCCCAGAGGGCTCTTCCAACCTGGTTGGTTGATTCTGTTGATTCACTGTTAAGTGGATAGCCCCTGCACAAAAACAGCCAATGTGAGACCAGGACTGAGTACCTCATAGCTCAAGGGTTTCCAGATATTACAAGCAAGAGCTGAGAACTTCCCTGGGACTAGTCTTTGGAGGTCTGGGCTCCCATTGCCCAGGCTCTGATCTGCCCCTGTGGTGCTGGGTGCTATCAGCTGCAATCAGAATAAAGCAGAATGGATGCAAATGCTGTAAGTGTTATGTGAACTTTGCAATAGACTTGCTCTGGAAAAACCTCAGGAAAGAGGCAGGAAGAAGAAAGTCTGTGTGGATTTGTCTCCTTTTAAAGAAAATATCTGTCCTGGCAGACTCTGATGTCTGAGCTGCAGGGCACTTAGAGATGGGCAGAGGCACGGCCATGGTGAATCAAACAAAACAGCAAATCAATTCCATCCCTGGGACAGTCACCAGCTCATGAGTTCAGAGTTTCTCCTCTCTGTCAAGATTGTCTGTGCATTTTCTGTGAGGGAAACAGCAATATCCAAATGGGAAAAAACACTGAATTGTTCCAGGAGGGCACACAAAAAGGGAGAACAAGTATCACTTCCCCCAGACACTAGAAAGAGAGATGGGTTCTGCTGCCTTGTCTCAGGTCTCGGACAGGCAGCTACCACAAGGAATTGAGTTTGTGTAGACACAAGACACCAAAACCACAACAGATGGTCTAGAGGGAGGGACAGAACAACTAAAGATGTCTCAAAGCGTCCCAGGTAGCATTAACCAGCTGAGAGTCCAACATCCAGTCTAACCTGGTGTCTGGACTGCCTTTGGAATTAATGAGGACTGACTGGCATCTCTAGTAGGCAGTTGACCTCACCTCTCTGAGCTTGCATCAATATCAGCACATAAAAGGGACAGAACCCATTCTCCAGCCCTAGGGGAAAGTGGCATGACGTGGCTCAGGACCACCTGGCCAGACTCTGCTCCCTTCTCTCCCTCCCTCAGAAAAGTGTAGCTGTGTCCATTTTGCCTTCTAGGAAGAGCCCCTGGCCTGTGGTGCCCCCTTACCTGTTCCCAGCCTTGTTGAGGCTGTGCATGAGCTGGAGGGCTGGCTGAATGAAGCTGGCCCTGTTTGGTTTGCTGGGTACGACTGGTCACCTCCTGCAGACCCTAGGTAGCTTGGACTAGAGTCCTGCTTTTCATGAGTGAGCAGTAGAGGTACCAAATCCTATCTTTTTCTCACTAAATGGGTCAGTTTGGATATTTAACATAACAATGCTATGGCTGGAAGGTAGAATACCCTATTTAGATATTGACTTTCAGCTTTCCTAGTCATAGCAGGATCCCAACACATTGGGGATTCCCTCTGTCTCACCTCATACCATGTGAAACTCCTTGCAAAAAAAGACTCCATATGCTTTTAATTTGTTTTGCAGGTTTTGGACAATTGGCTGGACATTTGCGATCCCTGATTCATGACCCCTGGGACTGTGAAGGACAGAATCTATAGGTGGCCTTTTCCATCCATGTGAAGCATTGCAGAGCTCTCCTTGTTACGCCTAGCCAGATGGAAAGAGACATAGGACGCAGCAAAGCTCTTGCAAGTACTCCAGGCACCAAGCTATTTCTGAACATCTGGTCTTTTATTCATGGTGGACTGCAACCAGGACTAGAAATAACTCAAAGCTGCCCAGCTGAGTGGAAGATTGTATCCATCAGAGCCCATCACCACTCTCTTCTACAAAGCCAGGGCTGGGAAGCTTAGCACATCTTGTGTGAATGGTTTGACGTGTCTGAGTTACTAGGAGCCACGGACTCAGCCAACATGCAACCCCACATCATCATTGGATTTGTCACCTTTCCTCACAGCTGGGAACTCTGGAGAGAAGTTTCTTTTAGCTGCATTTAAACAGGAGCAGATGGCAAAGCCAGCTGCTTGTTCTTTTGTTCTCGTTGGCACTGCAGCAGCGGCTCTCAGTCAATTAACAGTTATTGCTGTATGGCTGCTGGTTTTCTCAGGTTGGCAGCCCCCCCCCCCCCACCATGTAACAGCCATGCCTGGGTTCGAGTGAAGCACCAGAGGCCAGATAAGGGTTGTTTCTTGGATGGCAAATCCTGCAAATCACTCTGGGCTTTGATGACAGCAGGTGGCTTCCATTGTTGATGCTTTCCAAACCACGGTGATTCTGTAACTGGATGGTTCAGGTGATAATGGTTCACCAAGTTCTTCCTTAATGGGGAAGTAAAACTAGGCAAAGAGTCATGCTGCCCTGGTGCCACAGTTCCAGGTCCAGAGGGACCTCGACAGGCTGGAGAAACAGGCCAACAGGAACCTCATGAAGTTCAACAAGGAAAAGTGCAAAGTTCTGCACCTGGAGAGGAACAATCTCATGTACCGATATAGGCTGGAGGCCACTCAGCTGGAAAACAGCTTGGCAGAAAAGGCTTGGGATTCCTGGTGGACACTAAGTCGACCAGCAACATGCCCTTGCTGCAAAGAAGGCTAACGGTATCTTGGGTTGCATTGCCAGCAAGTTGAGGGAGGGGATCCTTCCCCTCTACTCAGCACTGGTGAGGCCACACCTGGAGTAATATATCCAGTTCTGGGCTCCCCAGTACAAGAGAGACACGGACATACTGGAGAGAGTCCAGCAAAGGGCCACAAGGATGATGAAGGGACCGGAGCATCTCACATATGAGGAGGGGCTGAGAGAGCTGGAACTGTTCAGCCTGGAGAAGAGAAGGCTCAGGGTGATCTCATTATGCATATGAATACCTGAAGGGAAGGTACAAAGAAGACTGAGCCAGGCTCTTTCCAGTGGTGCCCAGTGACAGGACCAGAGGCAATGGGCACAAACTGAAACACAGGAGGGTCTGTCTGAACATCAGGAAACACTTTTTTACACTGAGAGTGACTGAGCAGTGGCACACATTACCCAGGAAGGTTGTGGAGTCTCCATCTTTGGAGATCTTCAAAAGCCATTTAGACATGTTCTTGGGTAACCATATCTAAGCGGTCCTGCTTGAGCAGAAGGTTGGACCAGATGACCTCTAGAGATCCCTTCCAACCTCAAGCATTCTGTAATTCTGTGAAGCCATAGGAAAAAGCTTGTATATCCAAGACTAAGTTCTGTGTCCTACAAAGGACCAAAACAACATTACCAAGCGCAGTCTCACTGGTGGTCCCAGGAATTTCTGGCTCATCTCTTGCAGCCACATGTTGTTCTTTGGGAAATTCCCCTTTTTTTGGTGGGTCTGTAGAGCAGGGCTTTAAGGAGGGTCAGGAGAGAGAGGGATGGCTGGTGGCCACTCACACCGCGTTATGAGTCAGCATTTAGATCCTTCAATCTCAAATACAAGGTGAACAGTTCAGAGTGTTTCAGGGATTCAAGGGCTCAGCCCATGGCAACAACCACCATAATACAGCCAAATGCTACCATGCTGATGACAATTGTCACAGAGGAGAGAAGGCCTCCTGAGTTGTTGACTTACCAGGTTGTCATACGGTCTGGTACCACCACAACGGTCCTTAGAGAAGGTGAGAGGGATTAGACCTTCCTCAGAGAAAGTGTCTCATGGTGCATATGTTTCATTAACCCCTCCTTGTGGTATGATTTTCCTTCCTTTGTCACACCCAAGAACAAATTTAAACTTCTTTCTTGAAAGTGCAAACTCTTTTGCTTGTGTTTTTTGTGTTGAATTTGTTTGTGACTGTTGTGTGGAAAAAAGCCTTGGAGAAAAAAGCAACTCAACCTGATAAACAAGTCTCAGGTGGTAGATACTGAAAGCAAACTTTGCTGGTGTCCAGTGGCAACCCCTAGCATGCTGGAAGCTCCTTAGCTCAGTGAAGTGTTGCTGTGGCATGGAGGCACCTCCTGAACTCTGCAGAGAAGTCACCGAGCAAAGGTCAAAGACAACTCCAAAACATCCTCCACTAAATGTCACTGCATTCCTGCATGATGGCATTTTAATGAGCACCAACTGATTGCTTTTTGTCAAGATTTCCAAATAAGTGAGGACAATATGACACTGGAAGGAAAAGAATCATATTTAGGCTGTTTCATAATGTCTATAAATCTTCCTCCCTCCAAAATTTAATAACTGCAATTAGGAGCAAAAGGAGACAGTTAAGCTCCAATAGCTGTCAGAAAAGTGTGCTGTAAACTTCTAGAGAATTTCAGGAGGTCTGTAAGTCACCACTGACAGGCACTGTCCTAAGGAAAGGGTTAACAGAAAGCCACAGACACCGCTTTTAACGCCCCATTGATTCACTTTTCCCTGTACTCTGGAGGACTTTCCATAATCACACAGACACTGGATTGGAAACCTTCTTGCTGAAGCCTGCCTGTCAAGAGACGACCAAGGTGAGCTCTCTGGAAGAGTCAATAGCGGGTTGAGGGCTGAGCCAGTAGTCTCCTTGGTTTAAATGAGCAGCCCAGCTGGCTGACCTTTGGGGATGTTGTCTTGTCCATAACATGAAGGTCACCACCCACTCCCAACCTGCACAGAGCTGTAAAATGAGCTGCACTTATAAAGCCAGAATCTTCTCCTCATTCTTGGCTTTTGACATCCTGATGATAGAGTTTACCATTCTAGCTACTTCCCAAAGCATTGCTGAGAGCAATAATCCAGTGTTGATGCATAGGACAATGGCTTCGTGCCCTTGGTATGCTTGGTCATCTGCCCCTGAGGCAGCAGCAGGGTCAGAGCGTTGTGTATCCCTTGGCAATGCTGGCGCAGCGCCGGTTGCAGTGCTCATGTTGGGAAGGCATCACTCATGAAGATCCTTATGATCCTTGTGGCATCAGAAGAGAGGCAGAGCTTGTGTGGACCTGCTGATGCATATGGTACCCAGGGATGGAGCAGGTCTACACGCTCTTTTTGCAATGCTCCTTGTCACATCTCTTCTGCATCTCAGTCATAGCTTTGTTGGGGAATTTTTGACAGCAGCATCAGCTATGGCTGTTTCTTCACCTGAAAGGGAAAAAGTAATCATTTGACCAAGATTTGGCTGTTCATTTGAAACAGAGAGCCCAGGAGATCCCTGAAAATCTGGGTTGACTGTCACTGCTACCAGGAAAAAGTGAGGACAGCAGCTGATGCTACTGACAGAAGTTACTTCCTATTCCCCATCAGTAGCTACCATTTCACATAGACCCACAGCCCATCCCCAGTGGAGTCCAGCTTCACAGACTCTGGGGCAATGGTCAATAAGATTTTGGTATCCTGGCTACTGGTGTGCACCTCTGCTGTGTTTTACCCACACAAAGACAAAGCAAAATTGTAGACACTGGAGCTGTCCTTGTAAAATCCCTCCTCCTTCGACTAAGATTCTCTGAAATCATATAGGATTTGAAGAGACTTGCATATAGCAAAATAGTTCTAACCACCCATTTTAGGGCAGTAGAGCACACACACACAGACACACTGTGCAACCAGACACCCATATCTATTCATGACATCCGTCAAAGAGGCGAAGTCCTTTGCTCCATGATGGAATGATTCCTTCGTGCACCACAAGGCATCTGGATTTGATTTTTCCTGCCATTTTATGTGTGAGAGAGAAAAAAGTCACAAAGCAGTTGAGTGACTTGCTGAAGGTCATGGTGTTCAAATGCTTAACAGGACCTTTTACCTGGGGTTTCATTCCCAGTCCTGTACATTGACCTCTTGAAGAACAGACAGGACTTTAAAAATGTTCAAGGTAAGAGGAGAGCTGAAATCCAGGCAATACATCTCTAGAATTGAAATTTAGCCCTAGGACAACGCAAGCAATTATTTAGCTACATTGAAGGGTGTTGCTCACCAGAGCGCATGTGTGTTGTGAGGTTCCCACCATATGTGGTCATTTGAGGGACCTACTCCCTATACAGAGATGGAGGGAAGCAGGACTGTGGGAAATTCAGGAAACACAGCAGTTCAAGAGCAGATATCAGTCCATCTCCCACTTCACACCCAAACGTAACTCAAACATAAGCCCACATCACAGTGAAAGTCTGTCCTATAGCCAGGAACTGAACCCATCTCCTCATCCCTTAGAAACAAAATTAAAAAAAGAAAAAGCCCTCCCTTTCTTGCAGTTGAAATTCTGCCAGGTTGTAAGTGCTAACTATTATTTCAATTTCTCTCTTCAGTGGCTAGAAAGTGATAATATTTTTGGCTCTGTCCCAGCTGACCTGACCTCTCTGACATGCTATATCACATGAAAACCCTCCTGTAGATCCACATTGGTGATAGTGTCATAAAAGCATAGAAGGGGAGGGAGGCAAGGGACTGGGGAGGGAGGAGAAAGGAATGATTAAACAAAGCAATAGCCAGGCACCCACATAAAATCTATCTAGGTGACGAAACTGCAATAAATGTGGCACATCAGAGCTTTCGTATAAATGGTCAGGGTAAAATATATTTTTATATATATATGAAAGAGTAGTTTAAAAATTACTCTGAGCCCACATTCCTCCCCACGAAAAGAAAAAAACATTGTCTAAAGTGTAGCATGTTATTGATTTTTTATAAGTCAGGGCCAAATTTATTGGAGAGAAAAGTTCATTATTTAGTAATCCCACAGCTCAATCTGCTCTGCTGGCCATTAACCCTCAACGGTTCCCATGATAAACTCCCGGTGAACTCTCTCCATGTGTTGCCTCAATGAACTGCAGATGAATTTTGCTGAGTGCTTGTTCAGCTTCCCCTGGATATTCATCGTGCTTTTTGCTGACACAGATCCCAACTCACCTGGGTACCGTAGCAGTGTCCGTACCCACCTTGGCTCCCACACAACACCACTTCCAAGGAATCACCCTCCAAGCCCTCATCACTCGTTTGTCACCCCTCTGTGGGTCCCATCCATGCTGACTAAAACCAGAAGAATATAAAGACGGAGAAACCGCATGCATATGCATTAAAATGCACCACCACCCTTGGTTCTCCCTCAATACGTAATTGAATTAGTATCAATGATTCATGAAGTACAAATATGTAGGAAAAGGAGCTTTTTCACAAGCATCATGGCATCTTTGGTGCTTGATGGTCACGTGTGAGTGCACGTGCACAGGTAAAACCACAATGTCCCCCCTGTCCTCTCACTTTCCCTGAGCTTTTATTGCTGAGCTCTTATGAGAAGCAGCTGAAGAAACTGGGGTTGTTTAGTCTGGAGAAAAGAAGGCTCAGGGGAGACCTTCACAGAATCACAGAATCAACCAGGTTGGAAGAGACCTCAGGGATCATCGAGTCCAACCGTTGCCCTGACACCACCATGGCAACTAGACCATGGCACTAAGTGCCATGTCCAGGCTTTTCTTAAACACCTCCAGAGATGGTGACTCCCCCAACTTCCTGGGCAGCCCCTTCCAATGTCTAATGACCCTTTCTGAAAATAAATGCTTCCTAATGTCCAACCTGAACCTCCCCTGGCAAAGCTTGAGGCTGTGTCCTCTTGTCCTATCACTAGTTGCCCAGGAGAAGAGGCCGACTCCCACTGCGCTACAACCTCCCTTCAGGTAGTTGTAGACTGCACTAAGGTCACCTCTGAGCCTCCTCTTCTCCAGGCTAAACACCCCCAGCTCCCTCAGCCGCTCCTCGTAGGTCAGACCCTCCAGACCCTTCCCCAGCTTGGTCGCCCTCCTCTGGACCCCTTGTTGCTCTCTACAACTGCCTCAAAGGAGGTTGTAGCTAGGTGGGTGTCAGTCTCTTCTCCCAGGTAACAAGCGATAGGATGAGAGGAACCGGCCTCAAGTTGTGCCAGGGGAGGTTTAGATTGGAGATCAGGAACAATTTATTCACCAAAAGGTTTATCAAACATTGGAACAGGCTGCCCAGGGCAGTGGTGGAGTCACCATCCCTGGAGGGATTTAGAAGCTGTGTAGATGTGGTGCTGAGGGACATGGGTTAGTGGTGGCCTTGGCAGTGCTGGGTTAATGATTGGACTTGATGATCTTGAAGGTCCTTTCCAACCAAAAGGATTCTATGATTCTATTCTATGATTCTATGAAAACACAACTACATGCAACTCTGCATGGGCACCAGTTACTCTGAACATACACATCCACTTGAAGCTCCATGGTGGGCTGTTGTTGCAGTCCAGTGCAAAGGCCCCAACATTTTTCTGACGCAGTTCTATATATCAAGTCAAGTAACACGGGAAATGCTGTGGCACAAGAGTAAAGACAAAACAGCTGTAAATGCTGCTGTTCTTACCCAATGGCATTTTATACCCACCTTGCACAGGTGGAAAGCTCTGCTCTGGGTAAAGATTTGCTGGGAATAGGGCAAGGGAAGCAGAATTACCAAAAAAAAGAGTGTAGTGAAATTATGAGGGGAGGCAAAATATATTTGCCTCGTATGTGAAATCTATCTTGGTAAGTAATTTGATAGAGTAGATGAATTGCTCATCCGAGGCAGGTTGAAATACAGAGTGTGAAGGAAAGAAATAATTGAAACCAGCCATCATAAACATTCAGGGTAAGGGAAATCATGCGTTCAGGAAAGGTCCTAATCATCTGGTGACCATGAGGCAGGTTACAATGCCCAGGGCAGAGTCATGGAAAAGGAGCTATTGTTTCGCTTACCACTTCACTCCAACTGTTGTAAATCAGTGCTCTTTCAGCATCCCCACTTCTCAGAGACACCAGGCACTGATCCCTCTTGTGCTGATGTGTTGGCTTGATGGAAAACCCCTTGAGTTTCTTTGGCCCAGAGATGGGGAACGCAGCACCAGTGAGGAAAACAAACACAGGTGGATGGTCAAATTATCATTATTCATTGAGTTATAGCTAATCTGCTGAGATGCAGGTTACATTAGGACAAGAGCATACACCAGCCGGTTATGGTGTCTCTGCTGACCAGTGGTAATTTATTAATTTGTGTTGATGGATTATGGTGGGATGCTTTTCAGCAGGGCGTCTAAGCAAAAGGAGCAACAGTCAACCATCAATAAGGTGCAGGACAGTAACTAGATGTACACAAGCCCTACTTTGAGATCTGCACAGGAAATATTTTGTATGGGAAGCTGGCTGGCATGTGACTCCTCACTCTGCCAGTGCAGCAAGAAATTGCACCATGGGCTTGATAATACAGACTTTATCCTGCAGAAGCCTTTGCCTCCCTGCAGGCATCAGCTAACTAAGAGTGCCCCAATCACCTCCTGAAGGAGGAGGGGGAAAGACCAAAGCATGTTCCTGTCCCCTCATCTGCTCTACTGCTTCCTCCTTCTCCCAGGCTCACACAATGGTTTGAATGGCAGTGTTGCTGATAAGTGATGAGGACCTTCAGATCATTCACCTGATGGTTCTCCTGGATGCACCTGCAGGAAGCTGGGGAGCAGATGGTTTTGGACCAGTTCCCCAGCCTTGCAGATTATGGATGTCTTTTTCCCTGGAGCTGAGGACCCTTTTCAGCTGCTAATGGAAGGAGGGTGGGAGGACCCCTCCAAGATCCCCAAAGGGAAGTTGTTGACCTGCCTAGCAGAAACTCAAAGGCTCCTTTTTGTTTCTCTAACACCTTGTACCTGCCCTTCAAGAACCTGCAGGTAGCCTTGCTAACTGTGTAGGACAACAGTGGTTTTTCTGAGCCGGGCCTGCCTCAGAAGCTAGGAGATAACCTTGCTCAGCACAAATACTCATTTCGAGCAGAGCAAGGCAAGCACCTTTGCTAGGGTCCCAATCACAGAGGCCTTCGTTAAAGCTGCCTCTTTGCTCTTCATTGGACGCTACTGGGCTGTGACCCCTCCTGGTCAATGATATATGTGCTTGTCGACAGGTGTAAAGCCACCTGAATCCACACGGGATAAGGAAAGTTTATTACTTCATGTTACTGAGCTTGTGCTTTGTCAGGGGTTACCAGCTCACCCAAAGGTTCATTGGATGGTGTTACTCCTGTGTCCACCCATCTCCAAGTATCTATAGGATAAGCCATAAGCAAGAAGTAACAACTTGAGTCGATCATACTATTTCCAGAAAAAAAAACATCTAGTGTGAGAAGTGACATCATACACTTCAGATGGCCAAACATAACCAAGAAGGAGTGATCAATTTATTTTGTGAGTAATCTGTGTCTTAAAAATGCTTTATATCTCCACTGTCTCTGGAGACCTAGATGGTTTTAAAGTCACATTTCTGAGGTGGTTCAGGTGTTTCCTCTCTGCACTGAGGAAGCAGGGGTCTGGAATAGGGTGAATAAGAAAATCCTTTTAATGGGGAACCTTCCACTCTGGGGACATGCATGTCACAACACACAGAAGACCTTCTAGATCTGGCCAGCTGAATAGATCAAGAAGGTTTAAAAGTCTCTTCTCTAACCCTCATCCATTCTATGCCATGGCTGGTGTGGAGGGGAAGGGAACAAAAACAGAGCCAGAGGGAAACACCACCACCAAATAGCCTCTGTCCTTTAATAAAGCATCATGTCATGTGTGAAAACAAATCACACTTCCCCAGGGCAATGAACTCACTTCCTAAGCACCTGCCAGGAGGTTTCTCAGGTTTAAAAAATAGCAGGGCTTGGTGTCTGGAGGTTATTTATTTATGTGTTGGTTAATTCTGAGTCCTGCACTCGTATGAGAAAAGCCTCCAGGAAAAAACTGGGTAAGAACAGGTATTTCAGCTGCTCTCTGTGACAAGCTGGTGCTTTATGCAGCCAATACACACACAGAGGCAAAGCTCCTTGGCAGAAACCATCGTATCTAACATCGTATCTCCTGTGCATGGTCCCTTCAGGCATCTGCAAAATGAGGGGCAGAATCACAGAATCACAGAATCACAGAATCAACAATGTTGGAAGAGATCTCTGGGATCATCGAGTCCAACCATTGCCCTGACACCACCATGGCAACTAGACCAGGGCACTAAGTGCCATGTCCAGTCTTTTCTTAAACACATCCAGAGATGGTGACTCCACCACCTCCCTGGGCAGCCCCTTCCAATGGCTAATGACCCTTGCTGAGAAGAAATGCTTCCTAATGTCCAACCTGAACCTCCCCTGGCCAAGCTTGAGGCTGTGTCCTCTTGTCCTATCGCTAGTTGCCCGGGAGTGTCCCAGGGAGGAGGACATGTGGGACTGGGACCCTTCCTGTCATGGTGCATCCAAGCAGCCATTTCCAGACTCACCCTGTGCTGGGAGAGAGGATAACTGTAGGACCTGATGCCTGCATGGGACTCTTCATGGATGTGGAAAACAAAGAGCTCTGAGCTGTAGCTGCTATTTCAGATAAATCCAAGAATGAAGCAGGTATAACAAGTGAAGAGAAGTTCAGTCTGGCTATAAAAATAAATAGTGCTGGGGCTGGGTTTTCCTAAAAGAGGCATTTATTGTCGGCAAGGCTGTTGCTTATGCCTCAGCCTTGCCAAAGGCACCTGGTCTTTTCCTCCATGCTCATGGCACTGATACAACCCTCTTCTCCAAACACTTGGATGCAACCTCGGATACGTGAGGTAACACAGCATCTCAGATGTGGTGGGTACCGAGAAAAGCCTTTGACATCAGTGAGGCTGACACTGGAGCTGGACCAGGGCCCCGCTTCATGCACTCTGGCTTGACAAGTTAACAGAGCTTTGCCAATCTGCAGAGACACTTCAGACTTCCAGGACTGCGCATCGCTTTATCCAGGTCACTTGCTTTTTAGGTCTGACAGAGGCCAACGCAGCTTTTCCTCTGCTTGCAAGCATCGGCTGTGTTTGCAGCCATCTCCTAGAAGTAAAGCAAAATGTTTTAAATCTTCTTTTTGCTTCCAGGGTCAGGGAGGTGAAAAAAAGTTCTGAACAGTGCCCAAGAATTAGGAAATAGTACACAAACTTGTTTGATGGGGGGACTCCAGCTGATGAGCTTTTCAAAGGAGAAATCTGTTTCCTCTTTAGACTTTTGGACAGAGGGACTGTAGCATCCAATGGTTGGGAGTGGATCCTGGACATGATTTAGTGAGGAGTAAGGCACACATTTTTACCTAAAGGAGATACTTGGTCATTGATCAAAATAATTCAGCACTATCTCAACGTTTGTAGAGCAAGATGTGTCTAATCTGGTTAAGCCAGGCCTAGGGCAGATCACAGAACCACAGAATCAAACAGGTTGGAAGAGAGCTCAGGGATCATCGAGTCCAACCATTGCCCTGACACTACCCTGTCAACCAGACCAGGGCACTAAGTGCCATGTCCAGGCTTTTCTTAAACACCTCCAGAGATGGTGACTCCACCACCTCCCTGGGCAGCCCATTCCAATGGCTAATGACCCTTGCTGAGAAGAAATGCTTCCTAATGTCCAACCTCAACCTCCCCTGGCAAAGCTTGAGGCTGTGTCCTCTTGTCCTATCGCTAGTTGCCTGGGAGAAGAGGCCAACTCCCACTGCGCTACAACCTCCCTTCAGGTAGTTGTAGACTGCAATAAGGTGACCTCTGAGCGTCCTCTTCTCCAGGCTAAACAACCCCAGCTCCCTCAGCTATTCCTCGTAGATCTGATCACCAAGGGGGATCTCTTTGGTTTGCAGGTGTTCAGCCCAAAATCAATGGCGTGTTATTCAGCATATTTGGTGAAAACTACTTTTCCCCTTTCCAGGGCACAATGTTGTGCTTGTAGAAGCCTTTACCAGCCCTTCACCTTGTGTCAGCTTTTAAACAATGAGCAAATCATCACACCTATGTCTCATAGGAGCAGACTGGCAGCCTTTAAATCTCCTTCAACAGCAGCTAGGGAACTGAGATTAAATGGCATGAAAAGCCAAGATTTGTGGCCCTTGCAACATCTATGATTTATGGTCCAGAGACACAGAAAAAGACTTTTTTCTATCCCACCCCTTATTAAGCTCTTCCATTGACTGCTAGTTAAATTTTATCTGGGAATTGCTCACAATAAACATTTAAATCTCCAACAGCATATTGAATAACATCTTTCCAAGAAGCATAAATAATGCAGAACCATGTCTTCAGCCATCTGCGTGCAATCACATACTGTTTATGTTTCAAGCCCTGGTCCAGTGAACTTCAGGATGTAATGTTTTGGAGAGACACATCAGACATAAAAGTTCCTCCATAACCCACCAGCACTGGTACAAAGTGGAGATGACAATTCTGTCTTGTGGTTGATGCAAAAGCCGTCACACCTTCAGGGGAAGAAAAGCTGTGGCTGGAAACCAAATGGTTTATAGTTACTTGGCTGTGTTTATTCATGGAGAAACAAAGGCCCCAAGAACATTGGTCCTCAGGTGCGTTGGGCAGGCACATCCTCAAAGTACAAGCACCCTACAAACAACAGTGCTTCTCTGTCTCAAGTGACAGCTGCTTCCTTGTATTGTTAATGTTTTAGCTACACCTCATGCTATGTCATAGTTGGCTGCCCGCAGCCTGCAGACTCTCTGAGGGCACCAGAAGTTACTTCAAAAGACAACTAGAAAGTCCATTTACTGTCAGTCTTTTACCCCTTAAGCTATATTCACATGCCTTGGTGGGCTTTCCTCATCAGCAGCAAGGGTTGAATCAAAGAAGGTTTGTGAAGAAATTAGAGAATGCAAATATATTATGATGGAACACCTTTTCATGATGCATTCCCTAAATTGTGTTTGGTGTCCAAAGCACCACTGTGAGGTTTTTTATGATTGTGGGCATGAGATATAGAATATCTTGGTGGTTTACCCCATGTCACACAGGTTAAAACACATCTCAGAGCAGATCCTTGTTTCCAGCCCAGTGAACAGCCAGCAAAACACAGCCTCTTCCCAGTCCATCTTGGGGGATCAGGCCAGTTTACAGCCACACATCCACCAGCTGACTAATGCTGATTCAGATGACTCAAACATTTTTCTTTGCCTCTTTCTTAGACAACTGAGAGCTAAAAATGACTGCAGGAGAAGACCTTGGCTGAAGGAGCAACTTGCAACCCTCTCACCTAGATGGTGAAGAGGACAACAGAAGGTTCAAGACCCCTCATGGTGCTTTTACTAAGACTTTCAGCTCCTTGGAGAGAAGAAAATTCTCCTCTGGTATGTGAGACTGACATGATGCAAAATGGGGCAGCTGTTCTCCAAACTAGCATGGTACTGCTGCAAAACAAACAGTTAAAAAATATGAAGCAACAACTTGAGAGAAAAAATATATTACACTGAAAATGCTTAGATGTACACTGCGTGGCACAGTATTTGCATCCACAGCCTTTGACCAATGGATTTTGGCTCATAAAGTGTCTCAAAACCCCGTAAAGTGTCTTAAAATCCTGTGTCATGGCTGTCAGGCTGAGGAAGAGACTTTTCCTCCTCCACCCAGTAAAGCTGTGCTGGGCAGTAGCCAACACGGCAAATTTGGGCTACTCCAACGTGGGAGCACATCTCAGCATTTCACACACTGGCAAGTTTGCTAATTACTGTGGGGACTAAAATGACATGGGCATTGGTTGAACTGACTGCTTGGAGGTGGCTTGAAAATAATTTACAGATATATTTGTATGTTTTGTAGGAAGAAGTGGACAATCTAGAAAGTTCTGTGACAAAATTTCCATTTTTTTTTTTTAATCATAGGTTTTCTGTTGTCAACAGGCTGACTATGTGTGGGTGGGTGCTACAGAAAGAGAAAGGACAAAAATTGCTGTGCTTTCACCACAGTTTTTCCAAGTTTGTGATTTTCCTTGTTTTATTTTTCTTTCGTTTTGACAAATCAATCCTCGGTTACGGAAAACTTACAGAAAAATAAACATTTCACCTTTCCATCTGACTTTTTTTGGCTGAGAGTAGAATTGCAGTGCTGGAGTTGATATGGACTGTGACTGACTGGTTTGCATGGAGGGTGGAGAGATGAAAGTATCATCCTTCCAGGCCACCCACTGCAGGAAGTGTCCTAGACCTTATAACAAGGGCGAGTTCACATGCCATTCACACAAGCCTCTTGTTATTATCTTGTTATCTGAAGATGAGTTCAAATAAATTTCTTGCATAAATTTTCTTATATACAGGCTATGTGATAACTCTTCTGCACTAGTGACCTTGTGAGCATATTGACTTTGAAGGAATTGATGGGACCCCACTGGTGCCTCTCCAAGGAAATCCTTCAGAAGATTGTTCCAGGTTTCGGGGGGAACCAATTGAGGGTTTCCATTCACTACCTCTATGGTCCAGGGGGGTGGTTAAGGAAGCAAATAATCTGCATTTGCAGTCATGGCTTATTATAGAGGGAGAGGGATGACACAGAAGTTGAGTGAAGATGATAGGAGCCGGGCTAAAAAGACACGAGGATGATGAGGGGTTTCACAGACTCAAACAGGAAAATTAGTTTCTCATTAATGTCTCATTTTGGAAAAATATTTGTCTGGGTCAGCTCCCAGAGATAGATTTCCCACCCTTTCTCTAAGAATTTTGCTCCAGCCCTGTACAGTTTACTCTAAAGCCCCCAAATTAGTGTTTTTCTAAGTATTTTGCCAAGAATGTTTCATACTTCCGTAATATCTGGCTCCAATTCAGTCAAAAATATAATGTGAATAGCTTTTCTGATGATGTTATATTGTAGGCTTTACTCCTGTTTTTGGACCAAATGAAGAAGCAAAGAGGAAATGCAAACTGGGGAAGAAAATGAAAGCGATGGAATATCTCCAAAGCTCAAAACAAATAAAAAATGTTTGGGTTTGAGTTCTGGGCATACATTCAGGATGGCCTGGTTTTATTTAGACGGGGTGGCCCATTTCTGTGTTTATTAGGATCACTACACTAATGAAGGCTTAAAGAGAAATGCCGCAAGAACAAACGCTGGGAAAGTCTTTTATGCATCTAATGACACAATTTCCATAGTAAATGCCTAATGTTTAACGAGTATTTTATTCTTTCCCAATTTACAAGTTTATAGTTAACTTTTGTAGCTGCTCATCAGTAATTAGCCGTCTGTTTAAAAGGAACCTGTGAACTATACAACCACATGTTCATTCCAGTGATGGTAACAAAAAGAAGAACAAAAAACTTGGGCACTTCCTTTAGAGAAATATTTGATTACAGGTAGTTGAAAGAAAGCCAGAAAAAAAAAAGAGCAAGGGATTACACAATGGGTAAAACACAAGGGAGAAAGAAATGGGACAAAATGTCTGAATCTGAAGGGAATTTCCCCAGTTATGAGAATATTTCCAAGAGCTGAGAAATCTGGAATAACGCTGGTTTCATGTGCCAAGTTCGTCACCTGTCCCATTGATATAAGGCTTGTGGTCACCATGGAAATTTCACAAGGGGACTCAAAATTTTGGAGAAATAAAGCTTTCTTCTGATACAGAAGGGACGAGTTATTACGGAGCTAGAGGAGGAATCATGTTGCTAGTCCCTCTGAGGGGAAAGATCCCAAACTGGCCAAACCACTGTAAGACACCAGATCGCATGGTGTATTAGCTGTCGTTCAGCTATGTTCATGCAGCTTTGTCCAGAAACAAAGTGAGGAGAAACCCTGGAATTCAAAGTGCATCTTTGCTCATCAAAGGCATCTCACAGACGTGAAATAGTCGACAGCAAGGCAATAGCATAAAGAAATCTCCTAAAGTCAGAGATTAAGGGGGCTCCTTGTCACTGGCCATAAAGCCTTATAGAAAATCATAAAAACTAGCCTTTCCATTTGCACTGAGCAATCGCTGTGACCAAATTATAATGAAAACTAAGAGTTAAAACCAAGTGCAAAGAAGGTACTTTGCAAAAATATTTGTTGAAACACACTCTGAATCTTACTGCTGACCAACAGTGTTCAGGGAAAGGTGAAGTCTGTGTCTAGGAATGGAATTGAGTTTCCAGGCAGATATTAACAAAGTCATTTATTGTGCAGGCCCATAACCTCGCTACCAAACACAATAATTGGGTGTTTAACCTTTATCCTGATAACATAAACTAGTCATGCTCTTCTTTTTCTCAAGCATTGCCTATGGCTGAAGTCTGTGGAAAATGGCAAATACAATTTATGTATATGTGTATAAAGTCTGGATGTGCATCTAGGCCAGGTATCTGTCATCCAGCATAAGACCAATGAATCAGATCCCTCTTAACGCCCACTAATCATCACTGATATCAACAGTCAGATGATGGTAACCGAGTTTAGCACATGAGCTCGTGTTCCTCAGTAGTCTGATTGGGTGTTGGTTTGGGTGTTAAGCCTCCCATCCGGATTAGCATCATTACAGCTCTCATGGAACAAACGACTCTGAGAGATTGCACACAACTGTCCTTGGAGGTATCTTGTCCACAGAAGAAAGGGCAAGAAAGACCATACAAAGGGTCAATAGATCCCGTAAGGTATATTTTGTCTTCTCTCCAATTCCCCCTTGACCATCCTGTTCAACCACTGACACTTCTGGAGGGTATGTTACCTCGAGGGGCACAGAGACTGCTTTCTAAACCACCTCAGTTACTCCAGTGGCTGGACAACTTTTGTGCTTCCCAACACTCGAGGCTACCTTCAGCATGAGAGTTTATGCACATTGGATCTGCTGCAGAGCTGAATTACATCAGCAGGAGCTTTTGTATTCCTTCCAATAGGCTTTGATATTTGTCCATGTTGGTCCTAGCAGTGCTGTACTTCCCTGCTCCATGGTCACATCCCACATTTTCCATGGACAGGGAGTGTACAAGAGTTCAACCCTGACCTTTCTGGAGATGTAGGAACACCACACTGAGGAGGTGGAGGGCAGCACTTACAAGTGGTTATGATGGATGGGAGGGAGACAAACCTGGCAACAGGTCTTTACTCCTCCACGGGCCCTTCTTCTGAATAGTAGCCTCAAGTTCTCAAGAAAATCTCAAGAAATATAAATCCATTGCGCTACATTTTCTAACCCTGAGTTGCACCACATCAGGGCAGTTTAGGAGATTGTGAAGCCACTGACCTTGCAGATCTATGACCTCTTGGTGTCTAATTTCAGGTTGTTGGAATTCACAGCAAAAATAATGTTCCAAATTCATCTAGCATTTGACCAAAATTAATCTAGCAGGGAGATTCAGCAGGCTTTTTTCCAATGGCCTGCAATGTGTTATATTTTTTCCATTTCTATTGGGCACATGTTCCCACACAGTGACTGGATTTTCAAATAAGACACATGACAAAGTCCGGTATCTGGTTGGCTGAAGCAGGAAGGCACAGAGGTAGGAGAACCAGGGTAGGTGTAGTAGAGCACAAGAGAGCAGGAAAGGTGAGTGGAAGCAAACAGAAAGCCCAACAGTATGCAAAGTGATCAGGACATCATCGAGTGACTTCTTTTCACTGCTGATCCTCCCTCTGTGTAGGCATCAACCATATGAAGACATCACTAGAGGCCATGCTGCCTGCATGAAGGCCATTCAAGACAAATCTGTCATCATGTCAAGCAGGGTCACGGTTGTGCAAATAGGGTCACAAGGAAGACCAAGCCGCTTTCCCCATGGACCTCCAGATTATAGCACAGCTCAGAGAAAGAAGAGGAGCATTTGCATCAGTAAAGCAGAAGAGCTCTTGGAAGTGACAGCATGCCATTCATATTTCTCATACTTTTTAGTTTGCTGCATTCTGAGGTCTTTACTGAAGGCATTAAGTTGGTGACTTCATAAACATCTAAAAAGGAGAAGCTGAGGAAAGTACAAATGAGTTTCACCTCGGGTTTAATTACTATAATTTTCTCTCATAATGGTAATTTCAGTAATTAATGGCTGCATTCTTCTATTGTTGCAGTATTTGGAGATGACACAAAATGAGCAAGTGTTTTTGTTTCAGTGACAAAAGGAGAAGATTAGCTGGTTGAATGCTGATAGGAAATGTTTGGTGGGAGGAATAAGCAAGGAAAGACTGATAACAAGTTTAGTGGTATTGTTTCTTCGCTGTATTATCTCTATTTTACTGGAAGGCCACCGCAGCAAAAGCAATGATCTCATGGGATTCTGAAAATCCCTTTCTCCTCCAAGGAGCTCAGTGGCTTCAGTAGCTGGATGGACACCTCAGGACAGCTATACCCATCACACAATATGAAAAAAGCACTTTCTCAACTGGGAGCATACCAAGGTGCTCATTTAAAAGGTCTTGGTTCAAATTTCACCTCTTCCCAGATTTCACCGCTGATCACTCAGCCTCTCTCCCTGGACACCGTCCCATTAGTGAAGAGAAGAGTCTCTTCTTTCCTGCTTCCATGGAAGGTCCCCAGAAGGGCTTGTGGTCTCCCTGTGGTTTGAACCAAAACTTGGCCAACGGGAATCCCAGCACACGTGTTTTTTGTGGTTTTCTTTTTAAATTCAAATGAAATCTCCAATGTAGTTCAATAGTAATAATAATAAGAAGAATAACTATTAATAATAATAATAATAAACATACATGTTAACTTTTTGGATTCCTACCCAGTGATGCAGGAGTTATATGCCCCATGGCAGCTAGCACTTCCCAAATGACACTATCTGAAATAAGTTTCTGGCATCAAGCTGTGACTGAAGAGGGAGGTATCCCCTATGCAGATGGTCTGGCTAGCACTGCTCACATGAGGACCGACTGCCTCTCTTCCCCACAGAGGTCTGTAGTTACAAAGTCTTAATGAGCAACTGGACTTTGCTGTCACACCCTCTTCAGAGGGTTATTTAGGTGACAAGAGGTACCTTCTGCATTCAGCTAGCTGGAGACTTGCTAGATGTTTCCAATATAAATTAACCTGTCTCTAAAGACTATAATCTCATGACTTTGTTTCAAAGGCTAGAAGGCAGGGAGATAATGAAATCCAGACTTCATCTGCAACCTTCCCAGGAAAAATACAATGATTTCATACATACCTGGTCCCAGAATGGGACCATCAGCTCACAGAGGTCCCTCTGGAAGCACAATGAGATTTTCTGCATTTAATATATTCACCACCACATTTCACTGGGGGAGGTTGAGTTTCACCTCATGATGGTGATTTTTTTTTCCCTTTTCCTTGCCAACTGATTTCTGTTTGTTCATCACCTTCCACTCGTGCTTTGACAATGAGGGAGGATGTTCATGACTGTGTGTCATTTCTGTTCCCATTCTGGGACTAGGGACTTGACTCAATGCTTTTTGTGCCTTCCGTTGATGTTGCTTAAAACCAACCCTGGTATCTTACACTGCCAAACTGCACCTGTCAGAAAGGTTACAGAAGCCTGTCCAGATACATGTGCCATTTTTTTGGCTCGCTCTCCCCATCTTTTACTGCCATATGTTTGTTAGCTGCAGAACTGGGAAAGAGAAGCATTTAAGCACTGCTTCAGCAATAGAGCTTTTTCCCTGAGGCTCAGAGACTAGATGTAGTGAGTGGCTAAGAAATCAACCATGAGGAGTTCCCTACTTTAAAAAATAAGTCCTTTGGTTTGGTTTTAAAAGTTTGAAACCCTAAAAAAAAAAATAATGTTTCCTAAATGAGAAGGCTAACCTATACTTTGCCTTCTCCACAGTGCTCCTTTCCTGTACGTGGTAGTCCCTGCACTGCAGCTGCTGGGTTGGAAACTCATGAGTGCTTCTAGCCATGCCCATGCAAAATCAACCTTTTTAATGCAAGCTGACACTGGAGGTGGTTTGAGCCAATACAGCTGATCTTCCATCAAGGCAGGCAGGACCATGACACACACTGTTGGTGCCCAGTTCCCTCCCTCTGATTCATGGTGTTCAGCCATTAAGCACAGAGTTTTACCGAGCAGCTCGCTCTCTTTCTCTCACTGTAGAGAAAAGGATGCTTTCATGCCAACCTTCCACTTCTCTATTTGTTGGTCAATCCAGCCAGGGAGCATTTTTTTCAGTCATAATGTTTTTGCAGCATGGGAGGGCCACAGGAACTATGTGGCATCCCAGCCATGGCAAATGGTATGAATCTGGGTTTGTGTTAATTAACGAGAGGTCTTGCTGATGTTGGACACACTCCATTTCTGACTGGGCAACTCATCCTGGCTCCCAACAGTGGTCTGCCAGGGCTGCCTCTTCCCATACTCACAGCTGGCTACTGTCATGGTGGGAAAATGCCCTCCAGTCCCATTTCATTCAGTTCCACCTTGTTTGCTCCAGTCACAGGCCCTACTCTTCCTCTTCCAAGGCAGCAACTGAGCTGTACTCTTCCAAAAACACAAAGCAACGGAATAGCTGAAACCTCCCTGGGGGTGCCAATTCCCTGCTTGCTAGGAGAAGGGCTCTGCTCCTGCCTGCGGTGGGCTGTTGCTTGCTTTGCCTTCCCACGACCCTTGTTCCCAGCTCTTTGTTTTGAGAATGACCAGGTGGAAATCCGGTCATTAACTGTGGTATCTTCTGCTGAAGACGGAGTTACATGAATCCAGGAACAGGATACAGTCTTGCACCAAGGGGGGAATTTGAAGTGAGAGGAGGGGACTGCACATATTGACTACAGAGCTGATTTATCTCAAGTCCTTTCTACACTACATGAACTCCTCTCTGCTTTCCAGAGGTTGTTCTTCCCGTTGGACTGGTGCTATTAGAAGTCCAAGCCAGAGGGTGGAGATCATATTGAAGTCACTTATATACTACTTCCACCTGGCTTTCCACTTCTGTTGTGTTTGCTCCATCCCTCTCAGGGATGAGTCTGGGGCCCTCACCTTGGTGATACCTCACCCCACAGAGACAAGGTCAGAGGCATTTCACAAAGGGATTTATAAGAGTGAACCTCGTCCAGTGTTTTAATACAGTCAAATCTAGAGTAGAGCACGTGTTTGGCAGCACCAGGGCATCAGGAAAGGAAAGCAGCGAAGAAGGTGCCACATGCCTATTTGTTAACAGCAGTGCTGGCTTACTTCTTTGCTTTCCTGACCTATTTATTCCATCCTGCTTTGCATCATCCTACAAAAATATTTTGGAAGAGGCCTCGTGTTGGACTGCCAAGTAGAGATCTGGCTCAGAGCATCGCGTTGGAGGCTGCTAAGTGGGCAGAAGCAGGAGTGGGGTAGCACAAGCAGGAGTGAAAGAAAGGAGCATGGAGCTTTGCAGAGGAGAGAGTAAAGGCAGGAATCCCCTGATCCAGCATCCCTCCATGGACCACATACCGTCA
Organism: Nyctibius grandis; assembly: GCF_013368605.1. NCBI lineage: Eukaryota > Metazoa > Chordata > Aves > Nyctibiiformes > Nyctibiidae > Nyctibius > Nyctibius grandis. The sequence goes on along the minus strand of NC_090663.1, from coordinate 2,013,827 downwards.
ACAACCACCTGAGGAAGGTGCAAACATGGTAAGTGGTACTAGTGTGTGATTTGGGTGAAGGAGCACTGCCATTAACTCACTGTGCAGGACCAGGTGTCACTGCAAGACAACACAACACGTGGTCAGACTGATGTGAGAAAAGATCTGGTTTAAACAACCTATTCTTCCCCTTTCCTTTTTCAAAACTACTTTATATACACATGTAAAATCATCTTAGGGATCTGGTTTAGAGCCCAGGGCCCTAAGAGTTCATCCAATACAACTGCGGTGTAACCACAGAGCAGGGAAGGATGGGCAGTGGTGGCAGGGTGGAGAAGGGGTGAAGACAAATCTCAAGCCATTTTCATCCCCACAATATGCCTGCATCTGTAGCTCCCCATGGCAGATACGGGAGAAAAAAAGTGTGGTTTAGTTCAAGCTTTTAAAAACAATCCTCCCACAAACACAATATGCAAAAAAAAAACCCAAAAAGGTATTCAATTGTAGTTTGAACCACACCTGGAATAAACCCTTTGTTTCCTTGTTTCAGCTTCTTCTAAAAATAAAGCCTAACAGGGGTCAATTTTGAAACATCACTTCAAACCTCCAAAAAGGAAGTATTTTGCACTAAAATTCACAATCAAAAACCATTCCACATCCTCCAAAAAAATCCCAAACTCTTTGTTATGTGCTTTTAATCAAAATGTTTTGCTAAGTCCAGCCAGAACGAACAAGCATTTCTGGTCAGCCTGAATAGATACTTTTTTCCAGGGAGGTAAAATATTCTACCAAATGTATGTATTTATTTATTATGCATTTTGGCTGTAAATACAAACGCTGCTTTATGCCCACAAAATGCACAAGCTATCATTTAAAAAAATGTTTATATTAACACTGGAAGTTGGGCGTACTGCCTAGCAGAGAAAATAATGTCAATTACCCACACAAATAGCTTTCCAAATCTCTCAGTGCCTGCTTTCTGCATGAGCAGTTAGATTCATAGAAATTAGAGACAGGAAAATATCTTATTAGCGTATCTCATCTACCTCACTGCTAGCAAAGGATTGTCCCCCACTGAGTGTTTTCTAGTTAGGTTTGCCCAGCCTACATTTAAAATTATGAGGGTCTCTAGAGTAGCCTGGCTTTTTTTATCTGTATCTCTTCATTAGCAAGTAGAAATATTTAAATTCTGCTGTGGAAAACAGTGACTTGGAGTCTGGTGTCTGTATAAAAGTGTCTCACCTGTAGTCAACATGCAAGAACTGAGGACAAGCACTCCCCTAGGCTCAGATTTGCAGAGGTAATGGGCCCTGGAGGTGATGTTTCCATCACCCCTTGATGGCCTGTGGTGGATAGGGATGGAAGCTCGGTTAGACAGAGTTGCTCCTCTTCCTCCAGCCTCTCCCAGTGGGAGCCTGCAGAGCAGTTTCCATCTGTGGCCTCTCTGACCATGTCCCTGCCCAGCCACTCTCTTGCAGCCCAGCTGGTTTTGTAGGCAGATGGGTGCTCTCTGTGAGATTCTGCTTCAGCATGGGCTGGACTCTGTGACCTGCTGTATTCCCCAACTGAGCTGTTCCTGCAGTACATTGGCCTCCATGGGCACCACATCCAGACAGAAATCAAAAATGCCCAGAACAGGGCACCCACAGAATCACAGAATCAATCAGGTTGGAAGAGCTCTCTGGGATCATCGAGTCCAACCATTGCCCTGACACCACCATGGCAACTAGACCATGGCACTAAGTGCCATGTCCAGTCTTTTTTTAAAAACCTCCAGAGATGGTGACTCCACCACCTCCCTGGGCAGCCCCTTCCAATGGCTAATGACCCTTGCTGAGAAGAAATGCTTCCTAATGTCCAACCTGAACCTTCCCTGGCGAAGCCAACCTCCACCAGTACACAGTGACAGCCACATGCAATTTCCTGGGCTGCCCAGGGAAAGTCTGAGATCTGCACTAGCCACAGCTCCCTGGGGTCCTTTGCACTGAAAGGCACTTGTTAACATGGATGAGAACAGCTCAAGGAGACTGCAAAGCTCTGTGAAGTCCTAGGTCAATCTCTTGGGCTACATATGTAGTTGCTCAGCAAAAGGGGCCAATGCATCTCACTCATCCCCCTCCCATGGCAACCTTCAGCTGCTCCATGGATTGGTTTCTGGTGTAACTCCCTTGCTGATGCTCAGCCTAGAGCCTTTATACATAGGGAAATATGGTCACTGCTGAGACTGGACTTGCAGGGAGGTCCCAAATCTGATGTGGCTGCAGCTGCTGTTGACGGTTGCTCCATGATGGACACAGCCCACTGCCTCTAGCAGCCCCCTTCCTTGGAGTAGCCCTGCCATCCTTGCAACCAAGACGCTGCAGGTTGCAATGCCTTCGAGGAAAAAAAAATACAAGATGATGGTGCAATCTCTAGTCCTGGGACTTTCTTGTCCAAGCTCAGCTCGGTGGGTGCCAAGTGGAGAAGAGGGGAAATGTGCTAAAGCTTTGTTTACCCGCCAGGTCTCTCCAGGATCTCAGCAATCAGCTTTTGAATTTGATAGCACCTGCATGCCTGTGGCTCACGTCCAGCCAAAACAACTTTGACAGTGAAACCCTGTCATATTATTTTTAAAGGTCACCATAAGCGAGCTGGGCTCCTTCTATCAACTTATTAGTTCTTTACTTAAACCAGCTTAAAGATAAACTTCCCGTGGTGAATTACAGTCTAGCAGCATGCTATTCTGTGATAAGAACAATCCATAGGGCCCGAGACACTCTCTGCTCCAGAAATCGCTGATAACAGCACACCTGTTTGGTGAGGCACGAAGTTATCTGCCATAATCATAATGCACCTTCTACTCCATCTGGGCACTGGGCACATAAGCAACTGCTGGGGCAAATAAGATTTCCTGGGCATGGTTTCTAGTTTTGGCAAAAAAATTAGCTAATTCATTGCTGCTTTTAGGCAGAGGTATCTGTGTATTCTTCAGAGCCTATCTTGTTATCTCAGTCCTGATGATGCTCTGATTTGTCTGCGTGTAACCCACTCCATGTCCTCCAAGTTCAGCATCAATACGTCATGTATGAGTCATCTCTGCAGTCCCACAGACCAGGTGAGGGTCAATTCAGCTGCTGACCTTGAATATTGTGTCCATTTCTGGGCCCCACACTTCAAGAAAGATGTTGAGGTGTTGGAGCGAGTCCAGAGGAGGGCGACCAAGCTGGGGAAGGCTCTGGAGGGTCGGACCTCTGAGGAATGGCTGAGGGAGCTGGGGGTGTTTAGCCTGGAGAAGAGGAGGCTCAGAGGTGACCTTACTGCAGTCTACAACTACCTGAAGGGAGGTTGTAGCGCAGTGGGAGTTGGCCTCTTCTCCAGGCAACTAGCGATAGGACAAGAGGACACAGCCTCAAGCTTTGCCAGGGGAGGTTCAGGTTGGACATTGGGAAGCATTTCTTCTCAGCAAGGGTCATTAGCCATTGGAAGGGGCTGCCCAGGGAGGTGGTGGAGTCACCATCTCTGGAGGTGTTTAAGAAAAGCCTGGCCATGGCACTTAGTGCCATGGTCTAGTTGCCATGGTGGTGTCAGGGCAATGGTTGGACTCGATGATCCCAGAGGTCTCTTCAAACCTGATTGATTGATTGATAACAGCAGTAAACCCCTGGCAGAATTAAACTTTCCTGGAAGTTGTTCTTCCAAGCTCCTGTTTTCAGTGGTTGCAGGCATTGCCAAACTTGAACAGTTCAACCTGAAATTTTTGGCATAGTGGGTATCCAGCCCAGGGTGTGTGGTCTTGGAAAGCTTTAACTGATATATGGCAGATATCTCTGATTAGAGAATATTTGTGTTATTAAAAATAAAATTATAACAATAGTGATCCTTCCTACATGGCGTGGGGAGGGATTCCCAGCATGCTTTTTCTAGGAAACTGGGTTGCACCAGTACCAAGGGTGAAAATGTGTGGAAAACCTGTAGACTGTGCTTTACTGCTGGCTCTCAGTGTGATGGAAACAGCTGATTTCAGACAGAGCTGGATCGGTTCACTTTCTGAGTAGCAATCTCTTACCCTTCCCTTCCAGTCCTGTCCCATGGGCATCTCAGTGCCAGCCAGAAATGACAGAACAGGTTTCCAAGCCACAGAAAAGCCCCAAAAGTGCATCGCTAATGTAAGCAAGATGGTGATTTGCACCCAACTTGGAACAGACGGCTGACCCATCGCTCCCTGAGGGGAGAACAGCTTTCTCTGCTTCTCTCCACTGCTAACTCTAGGTCCCCACTAGCAGCACTCTCATAGGAGGGTGGAGGTTGGTAAAACCACTTCTGACATCATTTGTGCTAGATGGACCACATGTACATGGTGGTTGGGAGGGTGATGGGATGATGCCCCCCTTTCCTTACTGCATTGCTGGAAATCCTCTAGGACACAACCATGCCTACACCCCATGGTTCAGGCAACAAGTTATGTCCTCTTCCCAGACATCAGGCTGTTCACACAAGAGGGTTTTTTTGCCTTCAGGTGTATGAAGGCATCCTGAAGTCCCTGTCCATGCCAGGAAGTGTTTCATCCTATAGACATAAGAACTGACCAACCATCCCCACCTCAGTTTCAGGACTGCTGCAAGCTGGGTTGGGTGTCAGTCTGAGACCCTCCAATTAGAAGGCTTGTGCAGCTGAAAATCATACCTGGTCACAGAGATGCCTTCTGCTCCAGGTTGAATCTCAAATGCAGGCTACCAGATGATCTCCAGAGGTCCCTTCCAACCCCAACCATTCTGTGATTCTGTGTACCAGAGCAGTGGCATGCCTGATGGAGAGTAAGCCAGTCTGGTAAGCCCGAACCCAACCTCCACAAGAAAGGGACAACAACATAGTTTCAAGGAGGCAATAGTTTGTCAGGTCCCTCACAACTTCAACTAAAGCTTGCTGCTTCCCCTATCTTTTGCAAGTGCATGTCCACAAGGCATCCTCAAATCTCACACGGTCAGTGTCAGTTTGGACTAATGCTGATAGTCCCAATAACGTCACTCCAGATTTTAATTCAGTGCAAGCAAGTCTTGCATGCCCTGCCTCCCCCTCTTGGATAGGGCTGGCTGGGAGTGCAGGAAACCCACCCTGGCAGTGGTGCTCCTCTCTGAAACCATCTCGTCAGCACTCACAAGATTACAAGCTGTCTATGCAATGACTCTTATGCAGTATCACTTGCTAATTCTCCGTTAAAGAGATGTAGATGTTCATCATGTTAGTGTAAGTATAGAGCAACAGTCCTGGTCCAGTCACTCCAGGTTTTTGTAGATGTTGCAGGGGCACAATTCATCCCTTCACTGGTTTGGCTGGACCTCACCTGATCTACACTCAGTCCATAACACACACAGGCTACTGGAAATATAATTTGGCTTCTTCCATATCACACATCTCATTACCCTTCACACTTCTACAGACTGCTGCTCATCATCCTACATTACCCAGCCATGCACAACGCTGCACCAGAAGTTCATAACTGACCTTCACCACAGGGAACGTTACAGCTCCTGTCAAATGAGTCATCTGTTCTTAAAGCTTTTGTTACCAAAATATGGCATGAAAGTGACTGACAGAAAGCTGGAGTCCTTCCCTGGCCCCTTCACACAGTTGCAGTGCTTCATCTCCTGCTGTCAGGAAGCATCTCCGGGGCCAAAGGACCATTCACTCTCTAGGAGCATTTATTTCTTAACTTTGCTGTAGACAGAGAGCCATGGGGCTTTAGCTGCTCCATCAGCAGGAGGGTGCTGGATCACCAGGGAGCAGAACCTGTGTAGATCTGACAACTGTGATAATTAAAAAAAAAACAAACCAAAGCAAACTGGCTCAGTTCCCTAAAGCTCCAGCTCCCCTGCCCTGATCCTAAGTCCTTGTAGCACCACCAGTGACCACTCAGCAAAGGCAAAATGTGTCCCTTCCTCCACACCACAGGCTTGGCTTAACCATGATCCAGCTCTTCTCAGAAGAATTAAAAGCCTGAATAGCCCCTGTACTTCAGAGTCAGAAATAAATACAGCAGATCTAATCCTAGGACCTATTCCAAGCTCCCTTTGCCACTTCTCTGCTGGGACACCTTGGGGAAATCAGTCCCTTCCTCTTCTCCCCTCAGTGCCTACTCTGACACAGACAAACCTTGGTTGAGGTTTTGGGTCTCTTCTGTAGGTAAATGGTGATTTAGCATGACCCTGAGGAATGAATCATATAGAGATTAATTCAGTGATGCGGCAGATATTGCAACCAGCTGCCCTTGACTTAAAAGTGGCATCTCCTCTACAAGGTCACTTTCGTCTTCCTGAGTGTCGCCGAATACCCCATGTCCCTTTGACACCTTGGCAAGGCTGGAGAAGCAAGCGTGTCCCTTCCCACCTCTTGATCACCTTTCCCTAACGTCTAACTTATTTACCATCGTTTATATTCCTCTCTAATTAATTCTTATCCCTCACTTGGTTTCACTTTTTAATTCCCTTCCTCCTTTCTAATAATTATAGTCTTACTAATTGATCAAGGAACTCAAGGATAGGAGCATTTATTTTTAATAATTCATTTTATTGCTGCTCTTCATTTCCTACTCTCTATACTGCCTCTCTGATGTAACACAGGAGTGGATTTTCTCATTTCCAATCCCCTGCTTGCAGCCAAGTTTCATAAGTTTGAGAAGGAAAATTAAAATAGTAATAATAATAATATTAATAATAATAACAGCAACAACAGTGGATAAAGATTAAACTGTAGCAGCCTGAAGGCAGACAAGTTGTCATTAACACTAGCTAGCACTGAGAGCTGATGTCATGCCATGGACTGATCCAGAGGTTCATAAACATGAACATTCTCCGGACTCTGGAGGAGTCTTTTTTAAAGCTTCCAAATTTTAGGCACCTGAGCTGTCCTGTATAGCCGAGTCCCTCAAAACCTGATGGGAGAGATTTGGGCCAAACATCTGCTCCAAGACATGGAAACCAGAGGCTTGGCCCATGGGCTTGCCCATGGGTGACCTCCAACCACCCAATCCTTCTCCAATGCATCAACTTCCTTCTAAACATCTGCACTGACCTACAAGTCAAGGGACAAACTACCAGTATGGAAACGTTTGCCATCAACCCACAAATGGAGTGAGACCTAGACCCAGGAGACTTCTCATATCTGACCATAATGCAGAACAAACAGTTCCTTACAGATGTAGCACCTTTAAATGCCTTTCTGCAGCTGTATTTGAGTGGTTTTGGTCATCCTTTTCCCTGCTTCTTCCCGCAAGAGCTACTAACAGGGTTAATACCGGGGTGGAAAGGAGCCTGGAAACATTTCTGAGAACATCGCAGGTACCTCTGGTTTTTTTATGGCTTCTATTATTATGCCCATTATTCTGCTCAAATGTGGTTATTGGCTCATTAGTATTTAAATCAGCTGATAATACGTGGAGAGATATTCCTTCTGACACAGGCTTTACAGCTGGTCTCTGTAGTGTGGAGGTTATAATGGTGCCAGTTGATGCCATTTATGTCAAACAAGCTTTGATTTTCAGCCTGCAGTAGTGACAGAGCAGGGCCATGCAATTGGGTAAGATTAGCATTTTGCTGTCCACAAAGGGAGGATTACGGAGCTTATTGTGGACTGCGAAAATGAGTTGTGAGGGAGCAATGCCCAACGGTTTGCTTTCTTTATGGACAACGTAGCCCTGTGGCAAAGTCAGGGGAGGAGCAGAGGGGATGTGTTTTAAGCAGCTTTGATGGCTGCAGAGTCCCAACCACTGCCACTTTGTAGGCTGGATAATGAGCCAAATCTCATAACTCATGTTAAATAAAAGGGAGAAGAGGCAGGATGGGGACCAGAGAGCAGAAAGTGGGGATATGGGGTTGTTTAGCAAGGGAAGGATGAGAGCTGGGGGACACAGAGAAGGTGGTTGTTCTCTCCCTCCCCACACGTATGTACCCTCTATTTAGACACTTGCTTTGGCCATTTGCAAGGAGAAAAGAAAATAGCAGAATTACCAACTTCTATTGTCCTTGGAGATCTTGCTTGTGATTTTGTCACCTTTTGCATGGACTTGGGAACTTTCAGGCCTTTGCTTTGGAAATAAAAAAAAAAATAGCCTAGTTTTATCTACCTAGCAGGTAGTTACAGCCCCAGGTGGCTTCACATTTAAGTGATGAATGCACACATGCATATTGGAGGTACATAAACGTACAGATTAGATGTCTGGCTCTACACAAGTCTGACAGATACATGGTTTAGTGGGAGAATCCTTCTGGGGAAGATGGGGACTCTGTAGACTTCATCTGGAGGACATCTCTTGTTGAGTGCCACAACTCCAAATCCCATATTTGTGGTGCACTAAGGGGGTTCAGTATTGCTCCCTATCTACCCTTCCCCAAGTGAAGGACTTGGGGGTTTACATGGTATATGTCTTCATTTAGCCCACACCCAGGGCTAAACAATAACCAGCTGATCCATCACCCAAGACCCCTCTACAACTGAGAAAGGGAATTGGGAAAAAGAGGGAGACTTGTGGGTTGAAATTTAAACAGATTTAATAAAATAAGAAAAAAAATATCAATACTAAGACAAAAGACACAAAGTAATACTTAGCTCATAGAGTGGTGGCAAGTTCCTCCTGGGATCACAGCCATTGAGAAGAGAGAAGAGAGCAGAGCAAAGAACCCGCTACCCACCAAGTTTTCCCATTTATAGTGGGAAATGTTATAGAAGACGTTAATGTTATAGAACACACCTGTGGGTCAGCCTGGGGCAGCTGCCCTGGGTTTAACGGCCCATGGCCTTGATCACCAGCTGGCCACAAACTGGAACAACATGTAACAGAAAAGTGATTCTATAAATCTTATCCCCATGAAACCAGGACAGGATTGAGCTGGACATTTGACCCAGAAGACCCAAATGTCCTGAGACTGGATGACACAAAAATGCTGGAAGTCACGCCAGAACTGGAGATCCCCATGGGTCCTCACTGAGAGGAAGACCTCAAAGAGCACAAGCTCCCCTGTGCCCTCTGACATGCAGCAGGGTTGTTCCCACTATGACTGGGACTAATTGGATTTGGGACTCCTTGGGTTAGGAATCAAGAATTGCCTTCAGCAGCGTTGATGTCCCTCATGAAGGCCACTCAGATGATGAACCACTTGTGCACAGGAGCTTGGGCATGATCCTCTTAATTTTTTCCATTGCAAGTGGGAGAGAAGCAGGGAGTGATGGTGCTAAACAGAGCCTTAATTTAACCCGCTGCTACCCAAAATTTCTAGCACACATTTCCTCTCCTGCACTAGGGAGGTAAAGCATCTGTTCCTACACCATGCACAGGGCTGGGGGTGAAAACCCAACACCACCCCTGTGTTGGAGGAAGGTTTCCTCTCTCTCCAGTGTCATTCCCTGCGGGGTATATATTCTTGGCAGTGCTTGTGCCTGGGAAGGGGCCAGGATCCCAGACTGAACTACCTACCTGCCCCTCCAGCTAACGAATCTGCCTCGTTATTTATGTCACATCCATCCATGAGCTGTAAGCGCTTTAACAGGCTCCCTAAAAGGAGCACACGTGTTCTCAGATTCCTCCTCTCTCCCAGCTGATGGGAAGCTCTTTTCCAGGGGAGAGAGATGCGTGTGTGTGTAGGGTTAATAGGTGAAAACTGCTCTGTATTTTCTCCAGAGGTGTGGCTCAACGAAGGAGAAAAGAAAACCAGCAACAACAAAAAAATAGAAAAAAAAAAAAACAGAAAAAAAAGTCAAAAAAACCAACCTCAAATCCTCTGTGTAATTCTTCATTTCAAAACATAAGCTCATTGTTTTCTTGTGCAGCTCTCACTGTGATAACACAACTTCATTTCACCTGTCCCAGGACAGTGAAGAGCAGCTGTCTGAATGAGCTATCTCCTCCCCAAAAAAAACCCACCACTGATAAAATTAGTATTAAGGAAAGAGAACTATTTTGTTGCTGCCATCAGAGCCTGGAGGCATCATGTTTTCCAGGCCTTGACAGCAGAGAGCTGTGCTGCTGTGGTCACAGAGCCCCTCACACGTCTTCATTTTATTCTTGCAGGGAGAGCAGTTGTCACAACTAATTACAACCGTGGTGGAGGAGGTGGTCTCCAGCCATTGAAAGCACTTCTGGAAAGAGCTTCCACACCGGGAAGGATGATCAGGTGTCTGGGCATCTGCCTAAGGATTCAGGAGACAGACGTTCATGTCCCCGCTACCCTACAGCTTTCTTGGGTGACCTTGGCCAAGCCAGGTGCAGACTGCCGATGGTGCTGAGCAATACGATTCCTCTTGACAACCCAGTCTGTGGCCCTTCAGCACCTTACTTACCTGTTTCTGAAATGGAGATGGTGGTCTTCTGGTCTCCCAGGGCAGGAGTTTTCCCATTTTCGGCCAAGAAAGTTTCCCACCCATCCTCTACCTCTGACAGTTTGGTGGTCATAGAATCATAGAATCACAGAATGGTTTGAGTTGGAAGGAACCTTAAAGACCATTTAGTTCCAACCCCCTTGCCACGGGCAGGGACACTTTCCACCAGACCAGGGTGCTCAAAGCCTCATCCAGACTGGCCTTGAACACTGCCAGGGAGGGGGCAGCCACAGCTTCTCTGGGCAACCTGGGCCAGTGTCTCACCACCCTCACAGCAAAGAATTTCTTCCTCAGATCTCATCTCAATCTCCCCTCTTTCAGTTTAAAACTGTTCCCCCTCATCCTGTCACTCCATGCCCTTGTAAAAAGCCTCTCTCCAGCTTTCCTGTAGCCCCTTCAGGTACTGGAAGGTGCTATGAGGTCTCCCCGGAGCCTTCTCTAGGGTCCTGCCCTAGGGGACATAAAGGTCAGCAGGGACCACAGTGGGAAAAGCAAGACCCGAGGGATGATCTATGTCTTTTGCACCTGAAGCCAGCCCAAAGCAGAGGTGGCACAGGGAGGAGTCCTCACCTCTTGGCGATGTGTGAGAGGGAAACAAGCACAGCCTCTTCCAAACACTCTCTCTGCTTTGAAGAGAGGAGCGAACGCATCCCAGCCCTGGAGCAGCAGGAGGATGGTATCAACCTCACACATTCAGCAGCTGTTTTTCCTGAGGCTGGAAGGCAGCTATCAGTCAAAATTAACACTGCATGAATGCCTGCGGTGAGGGTTTTTCACTGCCGAAGAGTAACGGGATAGGAAAGGAGAAAAGTGAGCTGGAGAGAACAGCCTCGTGTAGGGGATGAGGGTAAAAGGGGATTTTCACCTCTCTTCCTACTTGAGGTTTGGGAACATCTGTGTTTAAAACCCTGCTCTGCCACAGGTTCACTGTATTAGCATGGACCAGAGTCTTACAGATAGGTTGAGGTCCTGTAGCTTCTGTTCCAGAGCGTGAGACTCATATGCTGTGACAGGGGTTGTGGTGTGGTTTTCCATCCATGTCATGGAGTAGGTCTTGCAGAGATGTCTTCCAAGCGTGGATGCGCCCATGCCACTTCTCTCCTGCTTCCTGGCTCCAGGCTGAAATAACAGTCAAGTACCTCATTCCAGTCCAGATGTAGTTTGTCCTGCAAGGGAGCCCTGCTCCCTGAGGTGGAGCCACTATCTCCCCTTTCCTACCAGCATGAGTACTCATTGCTCCCTATCCAACCCTACCATGCAACCAGCACGAGCACACAGGACTTTGCGCTCCAGCAGACTTTGCACCTCTTGCTCCTCTTTGGGACCTGCACATCTCAAAGCCCCTTATTGACGTCCCCTTTGGGCAGCCTCCCCATGCCAACCTGAGGTTGGGGACTAGCTGCTCTGCCAGGCAAGGGGATGAGGGGAAATTCGATTTCCCTCACGAGGGAGGTGAACTTGAGTCATGATTTATGGTCCCACATTATGGTAAAAAAACAAAAAGGACGATGTTTCTGCCAAAAATAGATCCTATTCTCCTTGTCCACAGTGGATCTGGTGCCATGGCTTCTTTTCTGGGGCATTGCAAGGGTCACATCATTCAGAGTCTGACTGACTCTGGATCCACCAAGAATAGCCCTAGAGAAAGAAATGATTGATGTGAGAACAGTTGGCTGGCTTCACTGCAGTTCCCTGCAAAGAGATGTTCCTCACCTCCTTGCCATCACCAGACCAATGCTGTAATGAGTCTACATCATCCTCAACGTGCCACGAAATCTGTGTGAACCCAAGCAGAGGCTGCAGGGTCGTTCTCATGGGAGCTGTGCTGTTTGCTATCACAGGGAGGGGACAGACACATCTCTGAGGCTTTGGGCTACACAGAAAATCAGAGTAAGAGTTTCTGTGTGTTCTGTTCTTCAGACTAATGCATGAGTCTGACTCGCCTCTTTTTTTCCATTTTAATCTGGCGATTATTTTTCCCTTCTGAACTCAGCAGAACATGTTCCCCCCTTCAGTTCACCGCAGGATCTCAGCCCAACATTTCAAAGCTCTTTCCTCTCTCTGGACAGAGCCTTAGCAAACAATATTGATGATCTAAGTTTCTTTCCAAAAGGAAAGAGGAATATGCTCCCTGGTGCTCTTGTGTACGGTGTGAAAGCGATCCCCGCAGGGAAGAGTTTGCAAATGAAAAGTGACAGGCACTTCCCATGATGGCATCGTTTCCCTAATCACCTTCAGCACAGGCAGCAGCCCCCCCTTCTGCTTCCCCTAGTTATCTGCTAGGACAGATGTGGCCCCACAGTCTTCCCATTTCCAGGGCTGGAGGAGGCCAGCAGTATTTTAGGATCTGAGACAGAATTTTGTGAATACCAGATTTTCCCCAGTAAAACTGGAGCCTAGTGATGCTCATCTTGCTGTCCCCTGCATGGCAAGGGGCACATTTTAGGAAGCATTTCTTCTCAGAAAGGGTCATTAGACATTGGAAGGGGCTGCCCAGGGAGGTGGGGGAGTCCCCATCTCTGGAGGGGTTTAAGAAAAGACTGGACATGGCACTTAGTGCCACGGTCTAGTTGCCATGGTGGTGTCAGGGCAATGGTTGGAGTCGATGATCCCAGAGGTCTCTTCCAACCTGACTGATTCTGTCATTCTGTGATTCTGTGACACCCCCAACCAGAAAGGGGGTCACTGCTGGGTGATGTCCTCCATCATCCCAAGTCCTCCCACCTTCTCCCATAGGGCTCTCTAGTCAAACCATGTTGTGCATGGTGTGATAAGCACATATTAAATATGATAACAGGGATTTGGATGAACAAAATGAATGGCTTGGAGGGTGACTTCATGTCTCACCATGAGACTGGATGGTCAGCACGCAGCAGAGACCTTCCTTCTGCCATGGATGGAGGCAGTTCTGCGCATGTGACAGGTAGAGGCCACAGCCACACACCATGAAGCATCCCCTAAGGAGCCCTGTAGGTGAATCGCACTCTCCCTGCAGAGTGAAACATCACTGCAGCAGCCAAAATGAAACAGAAAAAAAAAGACCATGCCCAAAGCAAACGAGCAATCAGCTTTCAGGCTGGAAACCTACGCAGTTTCATAAGAAAGGCTCCTGCTCCTCCTAATTCCTCGTGATTCTATTTATTTGCAGCCTTTTCTATGCTGTGGGAAATAAGCTGTTCTGTTTTAATTGGGAGAATTGCAGCAATAACTTGTTTAAATGCTTTTTGGGCCCAACCAGAGTAAAACCCAAAGAACAGAACAAAATTAAAAATGCAGCATTACCCCTGCACCTCCCTTCAAATCAGAGGAAAAAAATCATTTCCGCATGCACAGTGATAGGATATTATTTTTTTCCTGTCTCAAAGGAAAGGTTTCAGTTTGTTGCTCCCCACTTCATTATACTTGTAGAGTAATCACTGCATTTTGCTAAATTTTGAAATGGGGCAGCACTGGAAAATGAAAAATCAAAACAATTCCGTGTGACAAAATTATTAAAATTGAACTGCTGTGACTGTTCTACAGCAGAATAATTTTAAAAAGCAATCCCCCCCCCCCCCAAAAAAAAATTCCTATAAGTGGCTTTTGACCAAATGACTGGAAAATTAGTTCACTGAGAGTTTCGCTCCAGCCAAATCTGCATTTTCCAGCATAATAAACTATTTGACCAAACATCATTTCATGTGCTAGAGTGGCCTCTCCACTACATATCAATACGAAGGCTTTCAGAAAGAGCATGCCCAGCTGGAAGCACTGTTAATGGGTCAATTTGCTGCTCATTTTCCATTATCATACAGTATGGGAGACAAGCTTCTCTGTGTTAACTGGGAACCCTGCAGGGACAATGGGTTTCAACGGGTTTTATTCCCTGCACCATCCCTGAACTTGCCTTTGCCTGCTGTTGTTCCAGGAAATCTTTCTGAGCTCACATTGCGTGCGCTTATGTTCTCACAGGAGTGTGTGGTAGAGAGGGCTGGTGTATCAACTCTGAAGGTCTGCAACCTCACTTAACCTCACAACCAGCCCCATCCATGACCCACCACGCTGCAGCATCCAAGACCTTCCAAGCAATCGGCTCCTTCCTGCAAGGAGAGGATGAAACAGCTGTGGCCACAGAGATTTCAAGAAATCTCTCACTTCAAGAAAGATGTTGAGGTGTTGGAATGAGTCCAGAGTGGGCAACCAAGCTGGTGAAGGGTCTGGAGGGTCTGACCTACGAGGAACAGCTGAGGGAGCTGGGGGTGTTTAGTCTGGAGAAGAGGAGGCTCAGAGGTGACCTTAGTGCAGTCTACAACTACCTGAAGGGAGGTTATAGCAGAGTGGGAGTCGGCCTCTTCTCCCAGGCAACTAGCGATAGGACAAGAGGACACAGCCTCAAGCTTCACCAGGGGAGGTTCAGGTTGGACATTAGGAAGCATTTCTTCTCAGCAAGGGTCATTAGCCATTGGAAGGGGCTGCCCAGGGAGGTGGTGAGCACCATCTCTGGAGGTGTTTAAGAAAAGACTGGACATGACCCTTAGTGCCATGGTCTAGTTGCCATGGTGGTGTCAGGGCAATGGTTGGACTCGATGATCCCAGAGGGCTCTTCCAACCTGATTGATTCTGTGATTCTGTGATTTTCCTTGTAAAAGGGCCAGGGAGCACACAGAAGACTTGATGAACCTGGGGACAGGAGGTGAGATGCTGACCAGAGGGAGGGATGGTGGAGCAGAGCTGCAGAGCATGGCAGGGGGCTTCCCTTCAAAGAGGCATGAGCAGCTCTCGCCTCCAGCCTCCCGCTCAGAGCAGGCGGGGTGGGTGAGATGCAGTAAACGAACTCATTTGCCAACAAGCAGGAGCCTTTGATTGCCCACATTCGTACAGAAAGATAAAGTGGATAAACTAATGGGTATTTACTCTTCTCTGCTTGTGTACACAACAGTTGTGTTTCTTTTAATGGGAGCTCTGTTCTAATTGCAGTCATTACCAAAGGGAGACTTTAAGCTCAACACCGTCTTTCTATTACCTCTGTGTGTGATGTGCTGCATTTCTCCTCTCTCTTAAATACTCCCCTCCTTTGACGTGATCTGAGCCACGGTCCGGATAACCCTCCCAAAATGTTTTTTTGGCATCCCCTCTGAAGTCCCCCCAGAGCCAGGCATGTTTGCAGCTCTGCAGGATCCAAAAGCTCCTGGTGACGTTTCATTAATGGAGCTCGTATACCCACGGATCCAATTTTGTCTGCTCATCAATGCAGTCGGCGTGTCGTGTGAACAGCATATGCCACAGCAGATGGCACGGACTCAATTCTAGCGAACAGCTCTGGAGTGAAATCGCTCATCTGCTCTCCCTTGCTTTGGATAGACCAGGAGTGTTGCTGGGAGAGAAGTTTGAGCTGAAAGGGGAGAAGGAGCAATGATGGAAAATTAGCTGGACTCTGGGTCAATATCTCCATCACCTGGATCCTGCGAAGGACCCACGGACAAGCAGCCCCTGATTTTGCTCTGTGGTGGGGTGCTGGGGTAGGTCACCAGCTGCTGCACTGCTCCCAGCAGCCAGCAACGATGTGTTTTCTCCTGGTCAGCCCCACAGAGGAGGATCTTGAGGTCTCATATAGGAGGTGGGAAGGTATTTAAATCCCAGCACTGAACACAACAAGTTGTTGTGGACATCTCAAGGTGCTTTTGTGTCGCACCTTGCAACCTACTGTGTTGCCTTCCTTACTTGCTAACCTTTACTCCTGCCTGCCTGTGCCTTGCTGTCTGGATGCTCCTTGATGCTTGGGTCGTGCTTTCTCCTTACTCTGCCTACATTACCCTTCCTGCAGAATTAAAGACTCCTTGATCATGAGTCCTGCCTGAGAGCGGACATTTCAAGAGGCATCCCAGTTTCTCTCCCTCTTCTGCTTGCTGACTGGGTACCTGTGGGATATCTTGGGCTTATCAGTGCTCCACACTAGAGCTTTAATTGCAAGCACAGTCCTGTCCCAACAGCAGTCACGTGCCCTTGACTGTCTGGTTTGTTGGTCAGTGAGAAGAAAGCTCAGGAGATGGACTTTGAAAAGAAACTAATCAGTAAAATGGACCAGGCTGTTGAATTCTGTAAGTGTCCTCCTTGGGTCACTGTGTGGCTTGGTCCAACCACCTCCTAGGATCCGAAGTAACTGTCTGAATAAAAATGGTGTCTGGCACATGTGACAAGTATGTAACACTCCTTTGGGATAGCCATTGATGACCTGCCTCTGAGCACCTCAGAGCTTCCTCAGCCTTTATTTTTAGCAGTGCCTTGCCTCCCATGCTGAAGAGTTAAGCTGGTTTGGGCTGTGTACCTACACATCGTCATACTGGGCTATCTGCTTTCCCAAGTGGGTGGTCTTCATTTGGAATGTAGTTTCCCAAGCAAAGTTTTCCCATGAACTTTCTCCAATCATCCATTGATTAAAGAGCTTGGTCACAACTCCTGCCCAGCCCTCCAAGGGTTTCCTGCACTAGAGTCTCTGTGTGCTCCATCCCCAGCAAGCATGTGTGGTGCAACATGAAGCACAAACTCATCTCTGCTTCCCATTTTCAACCATGGCTGGTGTGTCTTCATGTCACTTGATAGTGGGAGAGATTAGCTCAGTTCCTGAAAGCACTACAGCTGCAACAGCATGGCATTTGGACCTACTCCATCCTGGGTATTAGTTGGGTCAATTAATTCAGGAGTGTTTCTGTGGTCCTGGTTTGAGTCTCTGTCCCAGCAACCTCTGTATATTTGCACTCTGCAAAAAGCAAAGACAAGCCTGGTTTTGCACAAGGTTTTCCTCTAATTCCATTTGTCCGTTCTTCACTCACATCCTGCAGGAGATTGCACCACCTCTTACACCCCCAGCTGGTACCTCCACGTGTCAGCTGAGAGAGGAGTAAGGATCTTGCTCCCAGAGCAAAGCCTACAGCAAAGTAGGCTGAGTGAGGTCTGTAGACAAACGTTTCTCTGGTTCCTGGGGTTTGTAGATCAGATCATTAACATTCTCTACCTTCCTGGTCAAAGATTTGGATGGTGATCAGACAACAGTTCAATGCATTCAATTCACAATGCAATTATATTTTAATAAGCTGTGACCCTTGAGGCAGGACCTGCCACCTGTCAGCTGAGATCCAGCAGCTGACCTAATCTCAACCACGGATGGATGTGCTGCAGCTGAGTAGGTGGCAGTGTAGTAAAATATAATTTATGGTAAGAGTCCAGCCAGATCCTTGCTGTCTGACCTCAGCAAGTAGGGGGAACCAGATGCCTCAATTTCCCTTTTGGTATAATAGAGGTCTTATCTCTGGCCTCATGAAGATGCTGCAGAGCCATGGAAAGTCCTGTGGCTCCCCTCCCACCAGCCTGGCAGGGAAGTAAGGTTCTTTGGGGGAAAGAGAAAGTGAGCAAAAGCAAAATGTTATGTACCCTCGTCTCCTGCCATGCTGAGCTGGGCTGAGAGCAGCTCCAAACGAGCTTCGCCCAGCTCTGACTGCAACTGAAAGACCGCCACTGACTGCAACCATTAAAAAAAAAAAAATCAACCATAATCCCCGATGACAAATTCTAGAGAGGGTCAAATTCCTTTATGAGGATGAGACGAGAGGTTTTATGATCACATTGCCTTATTATACCCGGCTCCCTGTAGTGTCATATGCATCCTAAGAACCAATTTACTGTGTATCTCCCTCTCTCTCCAGCAACATTAGGAGCAAAACAACTTCTAAATATCCTTGCACGGCCATAGCTGTTGTTTTTTCGGTAAACATTTGCTTAGTGGCATTCGGGGACCCAATCCTTGCAGAACAGCCGAAGCATCCAAGCATCGCTGAGGAGATAAGTGGGGTTTCGTGGACCTTTCCTGGGAATAAAGGCTGAATGGCTCATTTTCTTTATGGTAGAAAAGGGTCCGGAGTCTCCTGAGTGTGCTGGATACAGCAAGGATTACATGGGACTTTTGCTTGACTTTTCTCAAGTGACTTCCACCAGCAGAAGTGAAGAGTCTCTGGCTTAAAAGGAGAGACCCAATTCCTCCTACAAGGGGATGATCACCTGGAGACAACCGTCCCACGCCTTTTTTTCTAGAATATGAGGTTTTTTTGGTATTTGGGCATTGTTTTTGTCTTAAACATGAATGGTACATTATCTGTTCCTTGAGACAGAAGAGTTAATGCCACCTGGAAGAATAACAGTGGGACTCGATTTAGGCACTGTGCTTTTGGTGCTGCTGCAGTTGAGGGATGCTGGGCTGCAATGACAGTGGCAGCCTCTGTACTCACTGTTAGATGTCTTTATAGGTGGCAGCAGCATCCAGACATCCCCACGATGGCTGGATGTGTGTTGTTTAAGCACTGCACACAAGGTTATAACCCCACTGAGGATATGGTTAATCAGCGTGAATACAGCATCCTGCAAATGAAGGTGTTCTGCCTTGTTACAGAGCTCACAGCTCCACTCCACATCTCCACGTTGGTGCTTTCCAAGGAAACTGAGGGCTGCAAACTAGTGGAAAGCCTGTCCCTGAAGGTCCAGATAGCTTGTGCTTGGGGGAGAGCTTTAAGAAGAGGGTGGGTGTGGAATGATACCTTTTTGCATAAAAACATTCCGTTTAGGGACTTTCTGACCCAGATTGTATTCACTGTGCTGCTTTTCATTGCTCTTGCACATTATTCTTCCCTGGATGTCTCCAGCCCATAGGAAACAGCAGTGCTGAGCTGTTTAGACACTGGAAACTGCTATGGCAGAACATCTTTGATGTAATCCCTGACAATGGATGTTTAGAGGGTTGTTACAACAGGGTCCAGGGGACTAAGTGGTGGAAGGCAACAAGGAGATTTTTCCTTTCCAGGCAAGGAGAGGATAGGTCACCTGGAGTCAAACACCATTGTCCCAAAGCACTTCAACGCAGCAAATTCAGTTCATCTGTGAACAAGCCACAAAGTCATTGCTGAGAAAGGACGGGAGCACCAGCAAAAGCAAGAGCCAGGTGGAAGAGCACTGGAGCACCTTTCATCCCAGTGACCTTTATTTCCATCACGCAGCCCCATACTTGGACCTTGCCAGCTAATTTTCCTTGAAAGGGGGACAAACAACGTATGAGGAAAGGACATTCTTCCTAGGATCCCCTTTGCAAAGAGAGAGCTTCAAGCAGTAAACCCTGAGCTTTTAAACCAGCTTGGCAGGGTACATTTCACTTGTCTTTTGTATTCCCTCTCTTTGGCTTTACTTATTTGTTTTATCTCACCCTTTCCTTTCTTGTAGTGCTCTCAGTGTCCTCATTCTTCCTTTTCTTCCTTCTTTTCTAATTCATGCTTTCAAAGACGTCCTTTGGCAGAGAGGAGGGGGAGAGGGGAGACAACCCCATGGAAACTTCCCTCTTCTTTATTTGCAAGCTTGTTCAGAAAAGAAGCAAGGGTGGAGGAAAGAAAAAAAAACACACAGTATTAAAAACCCTGGAAATATGCTCCTGCTGCTTTCCTGAATGTCAAGGGAGCATTATCTGGCCTTGCACGCAAGGAAGGAGAACTTGCGCCTTGTGAAGTGTAATCAGGAACACAGAGCCTAATGGAAAAATCATTTGCTTGTGGCATTTAATTAAATATGTAAATTTATGAACGGCCCTGAAATCATCAAATGAAAAGGCAGAGCTGTCGTGCATTTTGATTTGATTTCCTCCACGGGCTTCCCCTCCATCCTTCCCTGACTCCTTTTCCCTTCAATCAAAGGGGTGGCGTGCGGGGATGGCTGAGTGGCTGCCAGGCCTGTCCTCAGGGTTTCCCCAGGAGTGACGCACACACAAGGTGGTTTTATTCCCTGCACATCAGCCGCTGGCCCAAGGAGATGGCAGATGGGTGCGTGCTTTGTTGTTGGAGGAGATCCAGTACACAAAGCATGAGACACAAGTGGTTCTCACCATCTGGTTCTGGAGCTTGGTGGGGTGGCAACACGTCCCTGGAGATCTGATACAACTGGTCCCTCGCAATTTCAGTGTTCACAAACCTGCCCATCCACAAACCCACCCTGCATCTGGAGGACTGGCACTGCCTTGTGCCTTCTGCTATCCTCTGCAGTCAGCCCACCCAAGGTTCTGCGCAGCCAGAGCACAGTCACATCAGCTCTTACCTGATGCACAACCCCCAGTACCACCGTGGAGATGAAAACCCTCCAGGGAGGGGGCTTTAGTCCCTTGCTGTGCTCCAAAATCTACCTTGAGCTTGCATCCTGGCACCAGGATTCACACCATTTAGTGCAAACAAGGCATCAGGACTTCTGATGTGATGAACCCAAAGCTTCAACCTTGTCCCACAGACTCAGAGATTTGGGACATTGGGGTTTGTAGCATAGCATGCATTTCTCTAGGGGCTCATCCTTGCTCAGCGTGAGTCCCTGGTCACCCTTCAAAAAGCCACCATCCATCTTCAGAGCTGGGATGCCCAGGAAGGTGACTTTGTCAGACCCAGGCTACTAAACGGTCTCTTTGACTTGCAACTGACTGGACAGAATCTGGAGCTGCCTCCACTTTCCCATGACCAGCTCAGATTTGGGTCTGATGCTTGGACTATAGAGTGTAGTGTGAACGGTTCCTGCTGATCCTTTTACCCTTGTGTAGTCCCAGATGTTGTGGTGCATCAAAGACTCTTTCTCAGCGCAAACTTCGTGACAACCTGTGTTTATTTCTGACCTCTTATCTGCCAAACAGCTGCAATGGGTGTTCAGGTGACAGAGCAGAACTGCTTTTCCTCAGCTCACCGTGGCCATCAGCCTGCCTTGTAGGGTCCATTCAGGCAGGAGTGCAGAAATGAATGGGCTTGTGTGGGAAACACCAGCCAAAGCCAGAGAGGGCAGAGGGCAGCAGGGAGGGTTAGAGGCATTACAGGGACAGCAGAGCCTCATGGCAGCCAAAAATGAGTATTGAGCTCCAGAGGAGAGAATAGAATAGAAAAGGAAGAAACACGGTAAGAGAATCACAGAATCACAGAATCACAGAATCACAGAATCACAGAATCACAGAATCAACCAGGTTGGAAGAGACCTCTGGGATCATCGAGTCCAACCATTGCCCTGACACCACCATGGCAACTAGACCATGGTCTAAGTGCCATGTCCAGTCTTTTCTTAAACACCTCCAGAGATGGTGACTCCACCACCTCCCTGGGCAGCCCCTTCCAATGGCTAATGACCCTTGCTGAGAAGAAATGCTTCCTAATGTCCAACCTGAACCTCCCCTGGCCAAGCTTGAGGCTATGTCCTCTTGTCCTATCACTAGTTGCCTGGGAGAAGAGGCCGACTCCCACCCCGCTACAACCTCCCTTCAGGTAGTTGTAGACTGCACTAAGGTCACCTCTGAGCCTCCTCTTCTCCAGGCTAAACACCCCCAGCTCCCTCAGCCGTTCCTCGTAGGTCAGAAGGTGGAGTGTGTGATGAAAAGGCCATACGCTGATGTTTGTACAAGCCAGGAGTAAGACTGAAGCTATGTCCATGATGACATGGCCATGGCTTTCTCCATCACAGAAAACCTTGCAGAGGGCACAGAGGTCTGACCCTTTCTATGTTGTTTTTACTGAATGCCAGCTGGCAGCCAGAGTGGCAGATGTGCCTGTAAGTTGTCCTCATTCCCCAAAAACCCCTCTGTCACCACAGCAGTGCCACCTCTGCATGTGGATTGTGAGTCAGCAGCGAGAAAAATCCTGAGATTGGAGCAAGTTTCTTTTAAAAGACCCATGTTTCATTAAAATACCTTGTGACTGCAGGACATCCCTGCAACAAGTTCATCAGCATTTCCACCAGCTCCAGGCTTTCCTCTCTCGTGTTGCAAAGACAAACCCAAATCAGGGGGTCACTTCACAGGGGCCACCCCAGGTTTCCAGGGAGCAGAACTGAGCCCCTTGTTTGCATATGTGTTTAGGGAAAGTTGGACACCTTTTCTGCCTTCCCGGGCTGCTTTAGGTCTAGGTTGAACAGGTCTTGAGGTGCAAAATCTGTCCTGATTTGGCACTGACAGCTGAGACATTTTTAGGAAGCATTTCTTCTCAGAAAGGGTCATTAGCCATCGGAAGGGTCTACCCAGGGAGGTGGTGGAGTCACCATCTCTGGAGGGGTTTAAGAAAAGCCTGGACATGGCACTTAGTGCCATGGTCTAGTTGCCATGGTGGTGTCAGGGCAATGGTTGGACTCGATGATCCCAGAGGGCTCTTCCAACCTGGTTGATTCTGTGATTCTGTGACTCTGTGACATTATGCAAGCACAACCCCTGGAGTAAGCGATGCACCTCGCTTTCCACTTACAGCTCCTTGCGGGAGATCCTGTGAGTGGATTGCCGACTCCCCAGGTACGCCATCGATTATCCGTTCAGTTTATTTATACGTCTGTCTGAAGCAGGAGGAAGAAATCCGTCGCGTGTCATGCAGGGACACATTTATCCTGCCAAGATGCTGCACTGATTCACTTGGCAAACAGCAAGTGGTGAAGGGGTGTCCTTTCTTTCAGCCCACTCCTATCGCTGGTTCTCCGAAGAGACCAGGGACAGCTCCAGCTGTGCAAATGAAATTCAAGACACTTAATAACATTTTAATGCATGCTCTTAGCATTGAGGGTTGGTTTTTTCCTCCCCCCTTCTTGCTTTCCCTTTGATGATTATAAATGGAGGGGATGTCATTTGCTTGTACAGCTGCAAACCCAGGTCTTTGGAGAAGGTAGGGAGGATGAGGGAGATTATTTTATCAGGAACTTGAAAGAAGGCATAAAACAGTGATATGCAGGTGTGCTGATTTCCCAGAGAGCTCTAATCAGCTAATAATCTCATCTGTCAGCCTGTCTTAGCAGTGATAAAAGTCTTCATGGCTCCTGGGGTGAAACTGCGCTGCCCATTACCCCAGCCCCAACACTGAGCTGTTTGGGTTATGGCTGGCGAAGACAGAAAGCTGGTCACAAGCTGTCCAGGAGCTGCCAGTGGGGAACTGTCCACCCAAGGCCTTTACTTTCACATGATCTTGATCTCCAGGTGAGGTGAAGGACTGCTGAGGTTGAAGGAGATGGCGGTGAAGCAGAGCTCACCGTTCCTTTGTCTACAGGACAGACAACATCCACCACCCAAATATTCCCAGGGAGTTGCAATGCCCCTGAATTTGTGGTCAAGATTGAAAACCCCAGCCTGTGCAGTTCAAAGTTTCTCCTGTGGTGGCTGATGGCTGGTGGTACAGTGGTCCTTACTGTTGTCCTGTCCCATAGAAGTACTTCTGGGAACTCCAAAGATGTGCACTATGCTCTTGATGGAACATCATTGCCATTGAGCATGTACGGTTTTTGCAGTTTTTGTGCTGGTGAGCACAGAATCACAGAAAGGTTGAATTCACCGGTGACATATCCACAGGCATTCATGCTACATCGACTTCGTTATCACCTTTTGGATATCAGGGTGACAGTGCTCAGTGCTAGTTGTCTTTGTTAGGATGAAGAGTGAGATCTTAGTCTGCTAGTTGAGGCACAGCGTTACCTGGTCATCTTGTTTACCACGTTTTTTTTCTTTATGAGGTGTTCATTCCCCATGGAAGAGGAATCATAGAATCATAGAATCATAGAATCATAGAATCATTTAGGTTGGAAAAGACCTTTAAGATCATCGAGTCCAACCGTAAACCTAACACTACCAAGCCCACCACTAGACCATGTCCCTAAGCACCACATCTACATGTCTTTTAAATACCTCCAGGGATGGTGACTCCACCACTGCCCTGGGCAGCCTGTTCCAGTGCTTGGCAACCCAGAAAGAGTGGACTGAGCTGGTAACAGACAAATGACATAAGAAAATTCCTGGATGTGCCTATAGCTGTGGCATCCATGTCTGCTCTCCCCTGCATCACCCTGGATAGACAAACCCACAGCTCAAAGGGTGGTCCTGAGCTTCTGTCCTTTCCGCCCAGGGCACCTGAGGCCATGTTACCTGCACAGCCTCTCTGATCCAGCTGCAGAGCAGTGTAAGAGAGGAGCTGGAGGTTTGCTGTGCTCTCCTTCCCTTCTTGGGCCAGCAACATGACCAGCCCCACATCAACAGAGACTGTCCATTCTACATCCTTCTGTCTGGGCCAGAAAGTAGAGAAGTCTTCCCAGCATCCTCAAGTATCTGGGCTAAACACAGCAAGAACAACACAAGCAAAAAAGGACTTTCCTCCTACGTGTTGAGGAATGGAGCAGACTCATGCACACAGACATGGAATGTAGCCCAAATGTCACCAAACTTTTCCCAAGCCATCTTCATCCATGTCCTCAACAGAAGCAAATGGGTTGCAAATGTTTTTCATCCCCAACCAATCTGTTCAGGGTATGGCACAGGTTCCCTGCCCCAAGCATCACCCTCCATCCCTCAGCAAAAGGTCGGTGTTACCTCTAGACCATTCTGCTAAGCAAAGTTTTGCAAAAGTTCCCAGAGATGATAGGAAGAGTGTTATTCTGATGCAGGGGGGCCACAGGAGTGGTCCACACCCTAGGCATGAGCCTCACTGCCCTTGGCATCCTTCAGCCCACCTTTGAACTGGCTGAGGACAGCAGAGTGTAACCAGGAGAGCTGTCAGCTCTCCAGAGATCTCTGATCATGAAAGACAACAAAGTTTTATGAACAAATTTAATTCCTCTCCACAATACAATCCAGACCCTTCCAACTGAACTAAACTGAATACCTCTGCAGGTCTGTATCTGGAACATTAGGCTAGAAACACTTTCTATATCCTTTAGATACCTTTGACCTCTATGAGAACACACATTTTCCCCTGCATGGGGCTCTTGGAGAGTACTTGTTATGCATGATTATATCCCCTCTTCCAAATAAAACGCCTTCACTTAGTCAGGCCCTTCTTCTCTCCCCTGTACAGTTCATTCTCTTTCCAGAGCTCTTGCTGGTTCTGTTTGTTTGGAGAATTGCTGGATGGTGCCATCAGGGAAAAACAACACTGCTCACATCCCATGAATTCAGTGCAGAAGTGCTTTGAAAATGCAAACAGTCAGGACAGCCTGCCAGGAGGGGCCTTTGTTTGACTTTGCAGCCAGAGCTCTGAATTGCTCTAAGTTCAGCCCAGGGGTTGGCTCACAACATTCCTGTACGTTACTAGTTTTTCTGCTGTTGCATTGCTCTTCTCAGGGTTGGGAGCTGCTGCACTAAATGTGTGGGTCTGGCCCCAGAGCAGGCCTGTGGGATGTGTGGAAGCTGAGGAAATGTTCAGAGTTTGACTACAACAAAGTGTGAACGTGCAGGGCATCTTCATCTCCCTGTTTGAAGCAGAGTCTTCCACCAAAAAGTGCAGGACCTCTGAGAAATTAAGTACATTACAACCAGGGACTGTCCCAGGATCCATCCCAGCCTGTAAAACCCAGCCTGGAGGAAACCAGGGAGAGTGTGTTAAGAAGCTGAGTGACTCCAGGCTTATCCCCCGGGTCAGGCTCAGACCTAAGCTGAAGCAGTCACTGCCTCCCTGTGAGCCTGAGCTTGCTGCTGCACAAATGGCTCCATGCAGCACGTGGTCCAGGTTGCCAGCTCAGAAGCGATGCCCCGTCTGCCTGCCAGGTACCTTGGGGACCTCCATATACCTACGTTGCCTCTGCACCAGGTGCTTCCCATTTAAAGCCTGACTTATGACCTCAGAAAGGGTCATTAGACACTGGAAGGGGCTGCCCAGGGAGGTGGTGGAGTCACCATCTCTGGATGTGTTTAAGAAAAGCCTGGACATGGTACTTAGTGCCATGGTCTAGTTGACATGGTGGTATCAGGGCAATGGTTGGACTCCATGATCCCAGAGGGCTCTTCCAACCTGATTGATTGATTCTGTGATTATTTTTTCTTATCTTTTCTTCCATTCCCATAAAGTCCCTTCTCCTTCTGCTTTGCTTCAGCTGCTCTTTCAGCTGCACTTTCAGCTGCTCTCAGAGGTTAGAGCATGGAAAACAAGCACAGCTTAAGGAATTTCTGTCCGTGACCCTGGGAGATGTTGGAAATGGCAGGAGCAGAGCAGGACAGCCCCAGCAGAGACTGTTGCTTTGGTATCTACAGCAGTGATGCTAAAGCCAGGAATGATGGGAGCTGGAGGATGTGAGGAGGTAGTGATGAAGGGCAGGGTCTGGAAGGCACCAAGATACCTCAAGGAGGTGGGACAGAGGGAGAAGCAGTCACTGGCACTGGTGGTCACAGCTGCAGAGGTGCACAGAGGGTGCGAGCGGAGGAGGAGGATGGGTGGTGGGACTGAAGAAACCACTGGTGCAGTGTGACCCTCCTCTCCAAACCTTCTCTGCCAGGCCCTTAATCACAGAATCAGTCAGGTCGGAAGAGCCCTCTGGGATCATCGAGTCCAACCATTGCCCTGACACCACCCTGTCAACTAGACCATGGCACTAAGTGCCATGTCCAGCCTTGTCTTAAACACATCCAGAGAAGCAGCTCCTTCAACCTTTGGAAGGAATTTATGTAAAAGCAACTAACCTGGGCCAAATCTTTCCCTCTTTTTCCTTTCTTCCAGTGCTGTCAGGGCTGGCTAGCAGCTCCAGACTCTTCCCAAAATGAGAATAAGTATGAAGCTGTGTGCTGAGCTGCTGAAAACTACTCTCTTCTTCCTCCTGGACTGGCTTTCTCCTGGCTTACTGAAGCTAAGTGTAATGGCTACAAAATGTTACAGATGCTCCCCTCTGGGAGCAGGGAATTCTCTGGGAATTAGGGCAATAAATATTAAAAGTCTAAACAGTTTCCTAATTGCTGAGGGTGTCTGCTGCCACACTTATTCACTCTGCTTCTAAACCCATTTCTGAAGCTCTGTGTGTTTTCAAGGTGGTCTCCTAATTTTGGAACCTGAGCTACACTGGGAAGTAAAAAGAAAAAAAAAAAAAATCACATTTTTTTGTCATGCCTCTCTCCAAAAAAAGCTTTCAACGCTTCCAGCAAAGAGAAGGTGGCAGAGGGTTTCTAATTCTGAAGCTGTCAGCTCATTTGTTTTTGTGGCAGCTGGAGCAAGCCGAAGTGGCGAGGACCTGGAAATTGGTGTGTCTGAAAGCCGTGCCTGAGCCAGCAGTTTTTATCTGGCTAATAATATTTATAATTGGTTGACTTTTATTAGAGGGAGGGAAAAAAAAATCAGAAAATCTTGCCTGGAGATTTTAACTATGTCGAGTACCAGGCAACCTTCCACTGTGCTTTTTTTTTTCTCTGTGGCCAGCATCACAAGTCTTGCTGTGTCTTTCTTGAGTGGAGTTGTCTAGCAAAATTAGTGTTTCTCTCTCCCTAGGGCACACAGGCACCGGCTTGCTCTTGCAATGGCTGTTGTTATTCTCACTGATGTTCAGGCAGGACTGCATTGAAGTGGTTGTTTGGAAAGGAGGAACCTACTTTTCATCATTCCCTAGGGCAAGAAGTGTTCGTCAGACCCGGTGTCTCCCCATTTTGGTCATGGACCTGGACATTTGGTGAGTGGGGCAGCACAGACCCAGCTGCTAGGGAGACCAAGGCTGTATCTCAGTGCAAACTTTGTAGATAATGGACTGTGGACAGGAGCCTTGAGACCCTCTTAAGGGTCCAGACCCTCTAATTTGGATCTCATTCTTCCATCCGTGAAACAGAAATGAACTCATAGCATGTTGGGAGAGCCTGAGCTTTAGCGCTCCTACCTGCACCTCCCCATAAAACCTGCCCATGGCAGCCAGCTCATCTTTTCCTTTGACTGGTGATACCTGGATTCCCAGCACAGGGAGAGGTCACCAAAGGCTTGGAGGTCCCAGGGTACATGATGCCCAGACCACATCCAGTATTCCCAGAGCCTGAGGCATACCCAGCTCAAAGCCAGGCTGGTGGCTGGCTCTCTAGGCAGGACATTCAGCAGCTTGGGGGATTAGTCAGCAAGACCCAAAGGACAGAGAGGTCAGGGACAAACTGCCACAGCCAGCTCCACATCCTGGTAGTGTGGAAGCTTGCAAGGGACCTCCAGCCTGGAGAGGAGAGGAGCTGGTGGGTGACACTGGCAGGGTTCACCCTTCAGACTCCTCTCCCTGCTTTTCGGCAACCTACCCTTGGCAGGCCACATCGGTTCGAAGCCCCCAGGATCCACTCTGCACCGAGCACGAGCAACTGCAGGAGTCCCTGGTCACCGTCACCGGAATCGTGGCACATCGTCACACAGAGGAACGGGGCCAGCACTGCCCGAGGTGGGTCAGGGGAGGAACAGGAATCAAAGGGAACCATGCCTGTGGGGAACCTGGCAGGCATGAAAACCTCCCTTTGAAGAGTATATTTAGGACTCCAGTGATACCCAGTGTGCTGATCTCCTTAGCAGCAAATCATCCTTTGCCCCCAAAGAGGACAAAGCTGAGAACTCACCCCACATGTCTTCCTGCGTGCTGCACACAAGGTGGAAGGGTGACCTTGTCCCTGTCTGACTCTGACAGCCACGGAGGTGCCTTCTCTCCCCAGACCCCAAACTGCAAATGATGCTGAAAAAAGAGTGGCAACAGTGAGGCACTGGGGATGGCTAAAAATTTTCTTGAGCCAAACCACTGGAAAAGGGTGTGGAGATGCCACATGCAAAGCGAGAGGATCTTCACCCCATATTCCAGTTGGTGAATATCAGCTTTGCAATCCCTCTTCCTCCTTTCTGCTTCCCCAGTGGGTGTCTCCACTGAGGAGACACAGCATAGTGCAAAGCTCACCTCTAGCCTATCTCAGGTCTGCTTCAGGCAGGGAGATCACTGGGCTTGCTGGGCCACAGGCCAGGCTTTTCTTGGGCAAGCCCAAAGTCTCAAGAGCTGACCTGGCCTTAGCCAACAAGCTCAGATCACAGTGGTTGACTCTGCAGTAGCCTGGACCCCTTTTTGACTGAGATCTTGGGGCTGCTAATTTTCTCTCTCCCCACAGACATAACTCTTCTTTTGAGGGAGCTGAAAAGGGTTGAGAGACAAAGGGGTTTCTTCCCAGAAATTAAACCAAGCTGACAATTGTAGGATGCAGCCTGACTCAGATGGTGAAGCAAAAAGGTTTGCTCCCTATGCAGGCTGGCCTGAAAGCCAGACCCATGTCCACAAGGATCAAGTTCATTATGAGTCCAAAAGCATCTCCCTCCTGAGACAGAGGAGAAATCCCCTGGCAGATGCGAAAGCAACCAAAGGAGGCAACTCTTCACTCGTTACCCAGCTGAGCTGCAAAACTCCTTGACACAGGAGGCTGCGGATGCTATTACAGGGGTTCAAAAAGGAGCCAGAAGGAAAGGCGTCAAGAGCTATTGAACACAAAAAGGTCATCTCTGCCTCTGGAGGGAAGGTCCAAGGTGGCTACTAAGCATGACAGTCCAGGGTAATGCTTTCATCGGCAGGAGATGGGGTGTCTCTGAACCTGTGTCTCATGCAGCAACCCTAAAGGTCATTTTCTACTTGTTTTAATTTTCCTCCTTATTCATCTGCTGGTCAGGGACACTGCTCTGGCTTAGAAGGACCTTTGATTGACCCCAGAGGGTTATTTCACCTTCTCAGGGCCTTCAAAATCAATGAAGTAAGGGGATGAAGGCAGGAGAAGCTCTCAGATGTATCCAGGCTGATTTCAAAGCTACCTGGCACGCTGGCCACTGGTGCCTGGGAAAGACTGGTTGTCCTCCACCATGCAGGACCCCTTGCTGCTCTTTGTAAAGCCTGTGCTTGCTCCAAGCACTACCTGCTCTTCTCCAGCCTGGACAAACCAAAGTGGGCACTGTGGTGGGAATGAAAGATCAGCAAAGCCCTTCTGCCATCCTGCCTTGCCCCGTTCCCACCCCAGCTTCTGCTAGGAACCTGCAGAGACTCACACCAGCTAATTAAACACCAGTTTATTCTTTCTCATCGCTTGTCTCTGTCAGTGACGGCAGCAGCCTGTGATGGCACGGACGGGGTCACTCTTAATTAGCCGTGAGATGAAGTGATAACCTTGAAGGCCGTGGCAGACCTAAGCAAGGCTAATACTCCCTGTCAAACCGATGACATCTCAAAGGCTGTCAGCTGAGGTGTGCATGAACCAGGGAAAACAAATCCTCTCACCTGGGCTCCTGCAATGTCTCAGGAGCAGGGAGGGATGAGGGGAGGGAGAGGACCGTGTGGCATGATGCTTGGCTCCCTAAAGCAGGGCAAGCTTTGCCTTTGAGCTGTTGCTGTGGACAGATGTGCAAACAGCTGGAGGGCAGCTGGGGGAAGGAGAGCAAGGTGGGATCCCCACCACCCAGCAGCAAAAGAAATCTGTTGCTCCAAGGCTTTGTCTCACTGGCTCAGAACCAGCTGTGGGTGGGGGGGAGATGGGTGGTCACACACGGACACGTGGAGGATAATCGCCAAGACACATTTCCTATGGAAAACAAGCTGTGAAGTCTCCCTGAGTCAAGTTGGCTCTGCTTGAGTTCCCACTGGCACAGGAACACAGCCATGTCCCTGCCATCCCCTCAGCATCCCAAAATCCTTCCATTCCCAGCTCAGCCTCTCACTTTGGGGATGGCAGTTCAGCAAGGGACGCCTCTGCTTCGCTGCCCCAAGGGACAGCTGAGTGGCCCTTTTGGCCCGAAAGCTTTGTGCAGCAGGAGATGCCTCCATGAGGACACTGCTCCACATGCTGCTGCTAAAAAGCGTCTGTAAATTTTCATGGAGATTAGCAAGCCTTTTTTGCAGGGGCCTGGGCGCACCTCTCGCAGTCCAGGTTCATGAGACTGGCCGTGGACACTGCAGCCATTTCCGGAGGCAGCTGTTGAAACTTGCCTACAAGCATCCTTCTGCTGCTTCCCTCTGTCCTCACAGCCACATTGCTTCACTGGTACCTTCTTCTGCTTCTTCCACACTTGCTGGGGGCCTGGATCCCAGCTCTGAGCTGGGCTCCAGCCTGTTGCAACATCCTCACCTCAAAGCCCAGGGTGGAAAGGGAACCATGTCTGTGTCTTTTTGGCTCTAGAGCACACGCTCATTTGTTTGCTTCCAGCTCCTTCCCCATGATCTTGGTTTCATATCCACCCATGACTGTCTAGAGCAGGGACATGTGGCACCTGAAGGAGGGAGCTCTGCCCTGCATGGTGCAGAGCCAAAGCAGGGTCCCTTTGCTCCAACCCCAAGCTCTTCCCATGAGCTCCAGCAGCTCTGCGGCACTAAGCCAACTTGCTTTCACATGGGGGCTGACCCCAGAGATCATGACAAGAAATAACAACCCAGAATCTGGATGAGTCACATCTTCATTTACAAGTCTTATTATGTTAGGAGGCCCATTCTCTGTCAACGTAGACCTTGGCAAAGCATCTAACATAAATGAATCATCTTCCACTTGACAAGCCTATGGCATAAAACCATCATGGCTATTTTAGACTTTAAGAGTGCCACCTCTGTACGTGCACATGGAGACACACAGGCATGCCCATGGCACCCTCCCCTTTCTCTTATACCTTGATCAGCTTTTCCCAGGCAACTCCAGCTGGCCTCAGTCACTGGAAACCAGTGTGATGCAAGTGGTCCTGCCAACCTGGGAGATATCAGTCCAAGGTGGGAGGGGAGAACGGGGGAGCACAGGGGTGCAATGAACTGCAGACAACTGAGGTGAGAGACATGTTTCCTTCCCTGCACAGTGCTGGAGAAGGGATCTGAGGCTGGTGCCCACAGCTGATCCAACCTGGCAGGCTGGACCAGCTCCTCCTGCCTTCTGTTCAAACCCTCAAGGACGTAAGGGAGGGCTCAGCCTGTTCCCTAAGGAGCATGCTTTGGCAGCTGCTTGGCCTCAAAGCACTAAGGGTCCCTTTCTCCACCCTGAATCACAATGAACTCTGACTTTCGGACTGACAGGAGAGAATCATCATTTCTCCTTCAGCCAGAAGAGCCTGAAATAGCTTGCAATGACCTTGGATCTCCCCAGCCTCCCTTGGGAAGAGCAGCAATGCTATTTGCACAGCCATCAGTGTATCTGCCACTCCTAAGAGCTAACACCCTGCGAGCAGTGTCCTCCAGAAACCCAGGGAGGAGAGGAGGAGGCAGGGTGCCTCAGTCCTGCTGTTGCTTTATTTGGTAACTTTGCAGGAGTCTCCCAAAGGCTGCACTGACGTGCACACCAGCACTCATTCTCCTCATTGCAAAGTTGATGAATGAAGTACCCCAAAGGCCATTTTACACGATGACCTCAAGGCCCTCAATGAACTGGCAGGTGCCAAATTCTCTCCAGCTTTCATCCCCCAGTTCCACCCTGTCCCTTGCAGCTATGCCTATACAAGTTGTTTATGGATTTTTTTTCCATGGTCTTTTACCCAAGATGAGACCATGGGAACATCTTCCAGACTGTTCAGCTCCTGGTATGATTCTGGGTTATACCAGCTAGCACCTTCCCAGCCAATGCCCTGGCATGACTGAAACTGCCACCGATGTTCCTCCCCATGGAGGAGAAGATTGCAGTCTCCTTTCTATAGCCCTTTGAGATCACCTGAAGGAGGAATGCCCTCCGCATTTACAGAGATGCAAAAGAGAAATAGAGTAATTTTAAAGGACTTTTCCAAAGCTGCAAGCTGGATGGTCCTGGGAGAACCAGAAATGAGCCCCAAGCACATGAATTATAGCCCAAATAGTGACTAGTCCTGGTCAATTGGTGCTTTCGCTGCTTAAAACATGCTGTACCCTAGAGACCCAGACCAGCAGTTCATCTAGCTCAGTGTATTGCCTGCCATGGCACCAGTAAGAGACACAGTTTAGCGAGATAATGTGAACCAGGATCCTTTTTGTTAATTCTTCTTCCATACTCCCCCAGCATCCCCGTTTGTCCTATTGGGGATGTTAAGGGGACATCCCTGCCCCTCTTATATCTCTGTTTATGGACGTGCCGTCCATGAAATTATCTAGTCCCTGACGGGCTTGGATGTGCCATATTCCTGACTGCCTGGGAAGGAAGATGGGGCACAAGCTGGGGTTGCAGTGCCAGCCTGATCTCTAATTTGGCCTCCTCTGATCATCCCAAAAGTGAGAGGGGAGGGAAATGTGATGCCACTCCTTTGTTTCTGTGCTGCCACTCCAAAGCTTTTCCACTGCTTCCTTGTCACTGCTAATGTCAGTGACGGCTGTGATTGACAAGTGTCACTATCTCTATTCTCACTCCCAAAGCACCAGGACAAACACTATCTGTCTGTCTTGCAGCTCTACATGTTGCTATTTCTCCTGTTCTCCTGGAGCTGTTACAAAGCCTGGTCCACCTCAGTTGCCACAGGCTGTAAGATGGAGCATCGTGCAGCCCCATCATTAAGGGAGTTAAATGTCTCTATTCACAAAGCCCTTCTAGCAAACAAACTTATTGATGCTGGGATTAACTTAATGAAGCCAAAGGACTGAAATAGTTAAGTGAGGGGGGGTGTGTGCCAGAGGTTAATCCATTTGGGGCTTTGCCGACTAAAGACATGTTCCCAACATTTGATATCTTCTAGACATGCCTGGCTGGTGGGGAAAGGCAGCAGCACCCCATCCCATGGGGCTGAGCTGAAGTCTGGGAGCCAGCCCTTGCAGCTCCTGGCTCCCAGCACACCACAGTTCTTCACCTGTGTGTCCAAGCACCTCCTGCGTGTCCAAGCACCTCCTGCCACCATCAGGATGAGTGGGTGGTTTCTAATGGAAAACAAGCATGGGAGATGCTTTCACATGCCTGACTTGCAGGTGTGAGCCCCTTGGCCTTGCAAAGCCACAAACATGGACTCCTCACCTATTTTTGATCCCCACGTGTGGGATATGGGTGACTCAGCCTCTCCATAGGAGATGAATAAGGTCCTATTCCTATTTGCAATGACACAGAGGTATCACATCCAGGCTCCACACTGCTATGAGTCCAGTTCATAGAATCATAGAATGGTTTGGGTTGGAAGGGACCTTAAAGATCATTTAGTTCCAACCCCCCTGCCACAGGCAGGGACACCTTCCACCAGACCAGGTTGCTCAAAGCCTCATCCAACCTGGCCTTGGACACCGCCAGGGAGGGGGCAGCCACAGCTTCTCTGGGCAACAAAAAGTTCATCATCAAAGTTCATCTGCAGGGTAAGACCAACGGCGTTCAGCAGTGACAGAGGCTGGCACAAGGTCAATGTGTGCTCAGGAAGGGCAGGGATGAGACCTGCTGCCTTCCCCAGGAAAGGCACCCACCAGCCCTTTCTCCTACAGCATCAGCACATCTCTTCCAGCTCCATCGGGCAAACACTTCCCTGCAAACATCTGCACAGTCACCGCGTGCCTATCTCCAGCCAGAAACCAAAGAGGGATGGTGATCCCCATGGGCACATCCCACCCTCTGATAAAATGCTTGGCTTCACATCAGGCAGCTCTCCCAGCCGTTTCCAGGCTGCTCGCCTCTCCCAGCTGGCTCTCTGGAGGGGTGTAGCTCTTCTATTTTTCAGCTTCTGTGACCGAGGTCTTTTTTTCCAGCAAAACAAATGCACAACAGGTCTCAATATCCACTTCCCATTAAAAAAAAAAAAGCGTGTGTGTGACCAGCCAGCGTTGAGCCTGAGCTGTGGCTTTTGTGCAAAAGGAGCGCTGGGGCGTTTCAATACACCCCACCAGCTCTGAATGCTATAAAAGAAGCAGGAGATGGTGGAAAGCAGCTCACATTCCAGCAAACCCACAGACTTCCGTCTTCCCCATCGTCATATTATTATTATTGTAAATAAAACAGTAAAACCCTACTCCAAGTCTTACGGAGGGGAGCAGCAATTTCTTGCCGAGGCAGTAGGAAGCTGGGGAGGTCACGTAGGAACTGCTGCATGTAATATAAGCCACGATCATCCCAGGCTGCCATCCAGCTCTGAGAACATCTAGTTGGAGATGGTTCAGAGGGTAGAAGGAGCTTTTTCTCCCTTCACAGGCAGTTTGCAGCCAGAATGGGCCATGGGAGGAAATCCTTCTGGAAACCCACCTCCCTCCCATCTCTCCTGTCTCATCTTCCCAGCAAAAGGAGAGTCTGTGGTGGACCCAATGGGTCCAAGATGTTGCACCACCAAGCCTCTGCCTCAGCCATGGGGCTTGTGGAGGAAGGTTGCTGCAGGGGCTTGAAGGGCTGTGTTCGGTGGGTGCAGTCAGACGCAGAGCAGCAATGGGGTCTGCTCTCGGCAGGCAGAGGGGAAGGCTGGTTCCCAAAGCCACCAGCCCGAGGCAAAGCGATTGGGGGATTCAAGCGTTTAAGAGATTTTCTGCAAAGGTTTTCACTTCGATTGACCTTTAAAAGGCCAATTCTGTTGCTTTTTGTAGTTAAAGCTGATCAGTGGGGGACATTGTTAGCACTTATTTACTTTTTTTTTACTTCATGTTTTTTCAGCATGACAGTTAACTCTCTAATCCCAGCCTCACCTAAACGGTCTGGAAAAAACAGGTTAGTGACTCAGGACTTACTTTTTTTCATGCTTGTGCTCTCAATCCAGCTTCTCTGAATCCCCTTGGCCCTGCAGAGCCACAAACACGGACTCCTCATCCCGTGTCCCCTTTTCACCAGCAGACCACGCACCAGCCTCATATCCAGTGCCTGCTGGATCCCAGACCACCACCCCTGAAGCACAGGTCCTCCATGACTCCCTCTCCTCCTCACCAGCCCCCAAAATCACTATCTTGCCAGACCGGTTCAATACAGTGCCAGGAGCTGTGTCCTGGTGATGGTGGCACTGCTCCTCAGAGGAATGGGTTGTAGGGCAGGAATAACTGATGCCTCTTGACCAAGCATTTAATGTATTTCTCACTTGCAGCACATTAAAACATGATGGGACAGTATATGGGACCCAGAGACTTCCCCTCTTTCTGTGCCAGGGCTTCCCTAAACTTCACCTCCACATCCCTCACCTCCCCTGCCTCTTGCCACATCCTGGTAGCATGAACCATCTCTTATCTGATGGAGGTATCTCTGCAAAATCCTCCTTGTAGCATCACCCAGCATGGCTTTGTAGGGTTCAAAACAAAATTGGTGTCAGGGCTTTTTATCAAAGCCTGTCGTTCCCTGTCGAGGATGTTTGCATTGTGGTTGAGGCCAACTCCACCCTGAGGATGGTGCAAGGCATCTGGCAGCATTGTGGTGTTGACCGAAGCAACGTCAGATGCTGGATCACAGATATTTCTGAATTTCAGGGGTGTTCAGGCTGAGCTCCTGCCTCACAGCACACGTCCCTCGCCCAGGTCAGTGCTGCTTCCAGCCACCTGGAAGCAGCTGGTGGCCACACCTTCGGACTTGTGTCCCTCTGACAAGAACTGCATTGGTTTGGTGACAGCACCAGGTCCCATACAGTGGGAAAGGATAAGATGTGGTCTCACTGGGGATGAGGGAGGATATACAACAGCAGTAAAATCAAGCCAGACCACAGGCTCACCTGTCCCAGTGGCCAACAGCAGCTGCCAAGGGAAGAGCACGAAAACCAGCCAGCACATAGTGATAGTTTCCAGATAAATCTTCCTGCTCTTCACATCTCAGCTTTTCCACAGAAGTGGTGCCTTCATTTAACTTACCACATCTGATATCTTTCCTTTCTTGATTTTTTTCCCAGTTGCTCCCATGTAACCTCTTGGCATCTACAACATCCTGCAGAAAAGAGTCATCAACTTAACTATCTGTTGTAAGGGGCCACATGCTCTGTCTATTTAGAGGCCATCAGCTGTTGCATCCTATTTTTCATCCTGGAGAAGACTCTGAATTGTCAATCTTGTCCACCTTCTCCACGAGCATCATGATTTTGTAGACCACCCTCATAGTGGTTGGTACCATCAGGATGTATTTGTATGTATATTTATACATAAAAAGGGGGGAAAGATTCCTTCCTTATAGCCTAAAATGCTCCAAAAATAGTGACTCCCATCCTCCTGGTTTGTTCGCGTTGTACCTCTGCTAACAAAATAAGGCTTTTACAGACTAAAAGGGCAGAAGTATTGTCACCAAGTAAATTACCTTATCTTCCCCAGCTGAGAGGCAGTGTAAAGAGAGCACAGAGAACAGGTGAGCTGTGGAAAATCATACAAAAGATGTATTGATTTCTCTTTTTTTATTCCCCTTCCCTCTCCCCACTTCCCAGCTGGTGCCAAAGAGGAGATAAGAGCTGCTGGGACTTCTAAGGGAATGAGTCATCTTCTTTCAAGTCCCTGTGACTTGACTTTAAAAAGTCAATGAAAGAAAAGCCTTAGCAAAGTGACAACTAGAGTCAATGAAAGAAAAGCCTCCACAAAGTCAAAACTGGAAGATCCACCAACCCAGTGCAAGGGAGGAATTACCCAAGGAAGGTCTGTTAATGGGAGCAGGAAGGGGAGGTAAGGAGTTTTGTGTGCAGAAGTAGTTTAAAATCTGGCTCTGCCCCAGATTACTGCTGGAGCTCTGAGCCAGCCTGGTGGGGTGAAGCATCCCCTTACACCCTATAATCTTGTATTTCTGCAGCCTGAAAGGACGGGGCATGAACTAATGCCCCACACAGCTCAGTCCCTCCTGAGCACGACAGAGGTGTTTTCTGCACTAGCTGAAAACAAAAAATGCACACAGCAGGTTCATGGTGAGGAAGCAGCCACCCCAGCCCGGGCATGCCCTGCAAGGTGGCAAAAGCCCCATGTGCGGGTGCTATGTGCCCTCATGGCAGGAATAAAACACAAGGGAGGCGTCTCAGAAATTTTTAGGTCATTTCACATAACAAGAGGAGCTTGAAATGATTTCCAGGGCAGGGAGCTCGCAGAAGAGGCCACCAGCAGAGAGGATGCAGAAAGGACGTTTGTTCCCTTTGCCTTCATCCTCCATCGCTTCAAAGCCTCCCAGTCATCATCTCGGTGGCAGGCCTGACTCACAGGAGGCTCCAAGGAGGCATTTTCCCTGTGAGACCTCTCTGAGGGCTCTGGTGACTCATGATGGCCTTTGGGCACGCTGGCTTCCTGCCCTGCTTTGCCCCTCGGGAAGGGCAAGGGAAGGATGCTGCCTTCAGCCTGCATCCCTCATGCTGCCCTGGTCCACGCATTGCATGGTGACCTTGGCTGCTGGTCCTTTCCCAGGGAACTCGGGACTCTCAGCTGCTTTGGACCATCCTGTTGCCAGTTCCTCATGAGTCTCTTCTATTTTCCCTCAACAGCTGCCCAAAGCAAAGCGCTAGACCAATCAATCCTTGCTCAAAATCACCCAACCCTCTGCTGTACCGCTGGTGGTTGGGCCACGGCTCCTTGTCAGCTGTCCTTGGCTTTGCCAGCCCCCGGGCTCAGCCCTGCAGCCTTCTGGTTTCATGGGGTTCAGCATGTCTTTGCCACTGGGTTTTTGCCTGTATGTATGTAAGTGTGTGTATCACGATACAGTGAGCTCCAGGTATCGATGATGTGACATTTCCACCCCTTCCCAAGAACTGTGCATCACTTGGAGTAATCAAGTTTCCCCGCTGCCTCCCGAGTAAACTCGATGGCTTCGTCTTTCCTTGTGCAGGATGTAGCACCAGGATTTCTCTACTGTCCAAACCCTGGTGAGGACACTGAGTCCCAGACCCAGCGGGACAGTTATAGGACATCCACTATAAATTAGGAATCTGTCTCATACACAGGCATGCCAACACTTTAGGTTGTGGTTTCAGGGGGGGCTCTAATCCATTTCCAAAACACAGTACTGAAATCCCTGTACAGGCGACAGAAAGGACTGGAAAGCTCCCATGGCCTCAGGGGTTGATCCCGTCCCCCAAGTTAGCTATCTAAATAAGATAGACTGAACCAGAGCCTTAATCACAGATTTCCTAGCAGTGCTCATTATCACAGCATCAGAGTATGTCACAAGCCATTAATTAACTAATCTTGGCGTCCTTTGAGTACATTATCCCTACTTACAAATGGTGAATTGAGGTTCAAAGAGCTTAAAACCGAAAGTTTCCAGGAATGTTTATTGCTTCATATCACACATGATCTGGTGCTCTTGCCAGCGCCGGCAGAGTGCTAAGTGACGCACAACGGAGGCGGTGCCTTCTTCCACTCCTTGTGGTACCAATTATTATATTTCCCATTTCTCCACTTTCCCATTTTTCTTTCTGATCCTTTTTTTCCCCCCACCTCTTTTCCTGCATTAGGTCTCTTAGAAAAACATCCTCTGTGTCCCACATCCTTATGGCATTTGTGTCCTTTGGGCTTGTGTTGAAACACGGGAGGTGGCAGATCCTGGTTGATCCAGGTCCACCAGTGGTCATAGCTGTGACTTGTGACATGCTCAGCCCTCACTCCTGCTAAGGTGCTTGACTCTCTTCACATTAAGTCTTGCCTTAGCCCGGGGTCAGATGCCTCCATTGGTCATTTAAAATCATTGACACTTAAAACCATGCCCTGAAGGGGCAGGGAGAAAGGAAGAGGAGAAGTTTGCAGGCTGCCTCCATGCACAGCGATAGGAAGGGTGGACACATGCCAACCCGGGGCAGCCCGGGGCTACTCACCCCTTGTAGTGCTGCAGGGGTGGGATGGCTCTGACCATTGATCTGACACGGCATGAGACAATCGCATCCACCATCTCCAGATCTTCCCACCATTCTTCACAGCTGGTCCTGCCATGTCTCTTCAGAAGGCTGGTTGCTGGAAGCCAAAATTTGCCTCCTTGTAGACTTCATGGAGAGATGTTACTACCTTAGGAAAAGCAGTCTGAGACATGGCAATGCCAT
Organism: Nyctibius grandis; assembly: GCF_013368605.1. Lineage (NCBI taxonomy): Eukaryota > Metazoa > Chordata > Aves > Nyctibiiformes > Nyctibiidae > Nyctibius > Nyctibius grandis. The sequence goes on along the minus strand of NC_090663.1, from coordinate 1,973,925 downwards.
CTCCTGATAAACACCAAGAGTACAAAAGTGAACCTCTTTATGTCTGCCTGTTTGTACGTGTCATCTGCCACACTCACAGCTAAGAGAAGTCCTCCAGAGGAGTAACGCCTTTGGCTATGAAATGAGACCCCCACCTGCTGTGTGTCAGTAGAGCTGCTCCAAGCTGCCCCCATTTATCTGAGCATCCCTTCCCCAGGTGGTTTTACATCCCACGAAGGTGGTGTTATCCAATAACAATCACCAGCTATACAGCTTCAATTGACTATGAAATGGAGAAATTCCCAAATGGGAGTGCAATCTGTGAAGCACTTTTTGATGGATGTTTAATGTGAATATTGACTATCTGGGCTTTTCTGTCTAATAAGTGGAGTGGATTTAAGTGAAGGCTCATTGTTCAGCTTTCAGTGTCATAAGGCAGCTCTGTTTTGATTATGGTGATTTATTCTGCTCTGCTGCACTATCTGTAACAGCTTATAACTGATTCAATTCCCTATTACCTCCCCCCCCAAAAAAACACCCAGCTGCATTTGGGACTTCATAGATTTTTCAGAAAAAGCATGAAAAAATCCATTGCGATAATTTTCTCTGACCTGCTGCTCAGCCTAGCCCATGAGCTTTGTGCACTAATTCCCACCTCAGATCCAATAACTGCGATCAAACGAGAATCCCTCCTTTTGAAACGCAGCCCAAATATCACTAGCGATGGAGAATGCAACACAGCCTTTGTCTGCTGCTCCTGTGATCAATTATCCTCATCGTTAGAAAAATTACATCTTTTTCTGGTCTGATTTGTCTAGCTTGAACTTCCAGCCACTCACTCTTGTTATACTTTTGTCTGCAGGACCACAAAGCCTCTGTCATCGATTTCTGTTCTCCATGCAGACATTCATGGGCTGGCATAAAGTCACTCCTTAATCCTCTCTGTGTTAAGATAAACAAAGTGAGATCCTGGAGCTTCTCACAATAAGCAGGTTCCCAATCCTTTGAGCATTTTCTTGGCTCTTCTCTGAACCTTCTTCTGTAAGTACGGACAGATCCCAGGACCTGGAGCTTGGATCCTGCCCAGACCCTCAGTAGGTCTGACGCCTGGTGTGTCAATTCATGTTGAGTGGCTGTACCAGGTCTGGTCTCTCTATACATGTCGTGTGGGCTGTTTCTGAGACATTTATCTGGCTCTCAGAATCCAGAAGTGTTTTAAGCTGTCCACGTGCCCATGTCTCTAAACTGGAGTCCCACATTCAGATTCTGCTCCTCCATGAATACTGGACCAGCAGCAAAGACCACAGTCCTGACGCACCACCCGGTGTTGTACAGACATGCACGCTAGACCAGACTGAGTCCCAGGCAGAAGCATCTCATAAAAGCCCATGTAGAAGTCAACTAAATGGTTGCCACCATTTAATTCCCCTTAGCCAGTAAGTTAAACTGGTTGCAAATGAGCCTTCTCCCCATTTCACCCTTGCCCCTGCCACTCCAGCCCTGGCACCGCTATAGACAGTGAGTTAAACCTCTTGCAAAGCTTCCCTTCCTTGCCAAGCCCAGAGTGTTTTAAATCCTTGGTATGCCTTTGGTATCTTCATATTTTACAAGACCATCAGGAATGTGGATCAGGGATTCACCACGGATGTAGAGGAGAGCAGGAAATTTTTGATGCAGGAACATCACTTGTTGCCCGGACTAGCTTAACAAGAAGTTTGGACATCATACTATGGTTCATAAAATGAGGACTCAAACCCACTTGAGGGCAGAAAGAGCACTCAGCCTACGTTTGCACATCATCATATACAGAGGTGGTTCCCAGGTTTCCTGTCTGTTATCCTCCTTTCTTTATTTCTCATCCCAGAATCGATGGCAAGCCAGCAGACACATCATTACCAGAATCCATCCATTTACCGCCTTAAAATATTGGTACTTCTGCTTTCTTCTTGCTTTCAAGAAGATTCAAGACTTAAGAAAAACCAGCTCAGAAGTCAGGGCTCACATGATCAATTTTTTTGCCACCTGAAAGTTGGGAATATAGTTTAAACTGGTGCAAACTCACTCTCTAGTCACTGGAGGGAGATCAGCACCTTCAGGAGAGATGGGTAAGGCCGGGTGAGATGAGGTCGGGTCTGGGAAGCATCCTGCCCAGTGCCTTTGAAACTCTTCCAGGCAAATGTTCCTCAGCTGCTGGTGGGTATAAGGTGCCTTCATCAGGAGATGAAATCTCTTACATATTCCACTTCCCAAGCCACCACTTGGACAGGACCCATTTCCCCATCTAGTGCAGATGAGGCAGTCAGGCCCTTGGAAAGCAATTTTTCCCAAGGAGAGATCTTTTCCTCTCCTTCAGTCACTAGACTTGGGAAAGAGTTTCAAAACTTGGCTCTGCCTCAGGCTGCCCATCTGATTTTTTAACAAGTTAGATCAGGCCAGAGATTTCAAAGAGCTCAGCTCTTGTCAGAACACACACCCCCAAAAAAAAAAAAAAGAGTCAGATTTGTTCATGACCACGAGGTATCTGGCAGCTCCCACTGTGACATGAAGAGCCAGATCTTCAAAAGGGTTGGTTGAAATCCAGCCCTTATTCACCCTGGGGCTTCTCTCTCTTCATCCAGAAGAGTGCTGCCTCAGATCACCGAGGTGTTTTGAGGCCAGACTCGCTAATATCCATGGGCAGCATTTCAGTGGAGGAAGGAAAGGCAGATAAGACATTTGGCTGGACAGATAGAGTGATTTTCCACTTCTCTGTTACAGTCCTTGTAGACATGGCAAAAGGATTTTGCTCTGAGCAAGAAATATTCCTCGCAGCATCTTTCCTTTCAAGGTCTGCGGGAACTTGGCGATACCACGACAAGATCTCTCCTGAGCGCAATCCCAGAGTCCAGCCCCTTGTGGCTTCCCAAACCAGGCAGAGTTTCCATGGTTTTAACACCCCTCAGTGCTTCTCAAGGAACATCTCCAGTTTCCCTTCCCTGTTAACTTTTATCAAGCACCATGCTTAAAATGAAGGAGGTCCACTGCATTAGCCCTGCAACGTGGAGACCTTCTGCTCTTGCTTGTTGCAAGCCTGCCATGGGCTAGCTGACTCCAGAGCATGATAAACCATCCCTTGGCCATGAAGACAGCATCCCGCAGCATGTCAAGGCCATTCTTCTCACTGAACAGCATGGGAAGAGAAAAGGACCTGTCTCAGGAAACAAAAAATTGCCTTGGAAGGCTCCACTTAATCTAAGCTCGGGGCTGATGGAAAGCAATCAAAACCCACTCTGTTTCAAGGACCTGATTATGGATTGTGATTTTACTAGTGAAAAGCTGCTTTAATAAATTTTTAATCAATTGTTAAAGAGCCCAAGAAGTTGATCTGTGCTGTGTAAACACGGATTTTACGTACAGAACAAGCACAAATACCTATAGTTCAGGCTGCCTGACACTTTCCACTACAAGAGCTTATTTGCAGTAACTTACAACTTTGCAAAGCTGAAACCAGATAGTCTAAAATTTTCTACGCAGGATGCTTTACTGCAGGTTGACCTCGTCTACAGAAATTGTTCAGTTATTTCCAAGAACAAGGCTAAGGAAATATCTGCTGGTTTGCCTGTATTCATTAACTTGTGGTAAGGCTTTTGTTCTGGAAATTCTCTTGCTGTGGTACTTTGCAATAGGGAGTAAATGGAAAAAGTCGTGTGTGATCAGCAGTTGGAGTTTGCATTGTATGCACAGCGGAGGGGGGAATACAGATCACACAGCCAGCCTTGCAGGCAGCTTTTCCCAGCTTTGTGCTCTACAACCTCAACACTATTTCATCTGGTGTTTGTGTCAGGTTTTATTTTTGTCAGGAGAGAGGTGGAAGGGGAAAGCAAGGAGTCCTGTGTAACACTTACAAGCCCTCCTGCTGATGGTGTCATGGTCTACAGGGACTGCTCTGCTCCTGACCTCTAAAGGGGTTTACCTTTTAAGTTAAAATCTTAGTCCTTTGTTTTGGCAAGTCTAAAATTGCTTGCTGGCTTTAGCTTCTTTGCAGCATGCTGGGGGTCAGAAAGTTACCTGGTGCGGGGAGCCAGGTATCGACCACGTGCTCGGCAGCAGCACAGGATGGGTTTTCATGGCAAGCTGGGATGTGCATTAGCAACCTGGACAGAGGAGGACGTGGATGTCCATGCTGGCAGAACTACTTGCCCCTCTCTGCCCAAAAAGCCTGCCAGTAGCTGGTGCCCAGGAGCCAGTTTTATCTCGGTGGCCAGCCACGTCCCGTCCTTGTGTCAAATTGTCATAGTGGCCACCATCAAAACAGCCTTCCCTGTCTGCCAGATCCTAAACACCAGCCTGGTTTTGGGTCTTCCATGCTCTCTGCACACAAAAGTGTGGATCTGAAAGCCTGCTGCTGGTTTTCTGCCCCTGCTCCCTGCTTTTTGACTCATTCTAACTTCCTGCAGCACTTCAACTTCCAGTTCTGCCCATCAGCAGCAGCTGCCCAGTCTGCTAAACAGGGACACGAGTTTTGCCGAGGACTACTGAACATTTCTCCTAAGCCCTCACCATCCTGCCGCTCACACCACTGATACGTATGCTGCAAAGTGGAAAGGCAGGCAGGATTTTAATGGAAACAGCTTCTAATGCATGAGGATTTCCAGCTCTGTACTACTCGGCAGACCAGCTCTCCCTACCACAGGCAGCCCCATACTCAGCACTTCAGAGGCTGAAAGCCAGAATAACTCTCCCAGATGGCCAACTGCCAAGAAATAGGGCATTTGTAATTGGAACAGAGAGGAAAAACTGTTCCTGTCAGAAACAATCCAGCTGCCCTTCCCATCTTCAGCGTAGCAAAGGCTTCAACAGCAAAATGAGGGAGGTGCCCAGAATGAAGTCACTGGCAATTCCTTGCCACGGTAATTCTATTACTTAGCAGTGATAAAGCTCTCAGCAAAGGACAGCAGAAGACCGCCCAGTGCAAGGAGCTGTGGGTTAATCCATGGTGGCTCTGGAGCACATGGTCCTCCCTGGGGTTGAGGTAGGACAAGGTGCCATGCCACTGCTACCTCACTGTACCGGGTAATGGAGATGCTGGTGATGCATGAGATGGATTTTCAGCTGCGAATGCCTGGAATCAGTGAAAGATGTTTGGTCCAGAAGGATCCACAGGCTGCCCACTCAGTGTCCCTAATGACATGGGTCCCAAACCCCAAATCCCTTACGCGTTCAGCCTCCCAAGAGGAGTTCATCACATCCTCTCTCTCCTTGGACATGCCCAGTAGATCTGCTTGGTGTTGGCACACCTTTGCAATGGGTGAGGGGAGGTGGCTTCATGGGTTTGAGACGGTCGTTTATCCAAAGGCTGTCATGCCTACCTGCAGCTACTGAAAGAGTCCCGTCAGTTTCCATGGATCAGCCCGGCTCTGTGTCCTCTCTGGAAGCATCAAATATCCTCACAAGCTACTGAAGCAGCCTTAAGAAGGCCGCTGTAGGCATCTCAGCATCTGCCATCCCTTCTTCCTTGTTTGAGAGACAAGATCCCAGGGAGCCACACAGGTAATAAAACCAGAAGAAGTCAGAGTTGGTTCTCACAGTAACTTGGACTATCTCCACTTTGAATGTCACCAAACTCAGCTAGTTCCCTAAGCTCCCAAATTGCTAGAGGCTGGGACAGCCTTTGAGGACATACCACTTCATGCTAGCCCTGTCCTTCAAGCCTTTTCAGAGCATCAGTCTTAGCCATCCCGTGGGACAGTGGACAGGCAAGATATTTGGTCTGACCCAGGACACTTTTCTCATCAGAGAGACCAGCAAAGAGCTTCTCTTGTGCCAAGAACACCCAACCAACCCACCTACAGAGCAACCATTGTTACAGAGCAGCTCTACAGGCTTGGACAGATAGCTGAGGATTTTGAATGCTATTCAGAAGAAAGCTTTTTTCTAGGTATCACACATTACAGCTAATTCAGTGGCACTTTTTCCTATGAAACACAAAAACAGCAATGACAAAAGATATCCCAACCCAGACGTTTCAAAATCCTGCGCTCTCGCTGCTGTTAAATGAATGTCTGAAAGGTCTGAATTGTATAAAGTAAAGATAATACAGAGAGCAGATCCTCAGGTGGTGTAAGAGGGCATCCCTCCAAGGGAATCAGACAGCTCTTACTGATTTTTAGCCCAACCAAACACCTTTAAAACTCAGCAGAGAAGATTGCATTGCTATTGATCAGATACCAGCTATCACTGACGCAGGGGGAGATCTGTGCTTCTTGGGATGCAACAGAACAGGCTCCCAGACCCTGCTGAGAGAAACAGCAATTTAATAAGTGTTGAAACATGCTGTCTACTGAAAGGAAATGGAATAATCATGCAGACTGTCGAGAAGCAGGGCATGATTCCTACAGAGGGAAGGATTCTTTGTAAGAAGAGGATTAGCAGCCGGAGTCCGAATCCCAGTGGCTCAGCGTTGGACCAGTAGCCCCTGTCTTTCACAAATCTCCCTGTAATGGAGAAGGAGTCACCTAAAATAACATCAGGGCAGCAGCATCCACACCATTTTGCCTGATAATGCCTTTATCCTAATCTTAATAGGAGCTGACAATTGTTGTCATCACGAGTTAGCAGCTCTGAGCTGCAGCTCAAGACCTGCTGAAAGGACTAAGCTGCAGCTCCTGGAGGGCTTTTTTACTGTGTTGGAAGTACGTACAAAATACAGACTGAGGGCTCAATTCTTCTCTCTGTTTCTCCAATGTCTTGCTTGTGCACAGTCCCTGACAGGATGATAAAAGGCTGCAGGTGAGACATCGCCAAGCTCACCTCGTCCTGGTGCAACAGCCCATGCAGGCAGCATCAAGGCTCCAGGTCTGGTGCAAAGCTTGCTCATGGGGACCCAGCTGTGCAAAGCCAGGCAAACTCTACGGGAGTCTTCTGGGCCCAGTTTGGCACTAAAATAACGTTAACAGGAACAGGGAAGGCCTGAGAGAAAGCCAAATCTGTGTGATAGGGCAGTGGATGCAGGTGCATCCATGGGGCCAAAAAGAAAACACAGGGAAACAGGATGACTGCTGCTCCATAAATGAACCTCTCCAGGTATAATGATGTGAAACACTGATCTCTTCATGTTCTCCTGTCACCTCTATTTCTCTCTTGCAGCTCTGGTAACTTCAGATATTTACAACACACTTATCCATTTGTCTCAGCTGTCTTTCTAGGATGCAATTCCTCTTATTGCAGGTAGACAACTGAAAGTAGGTCATATTAAACTAAATGTGGACAAACGAATCCTACCCTAAGTGACAACTTCTGTCATGTGCAATTCACCTTTCTCTCCTCTTCATCTCAAACAGAGTAAGTTTGTGCATCCAGAATAACATCCTACAGTGTTATTCTGTAGGAATTGTTTAATTTTTGGGGTTTTTTTTTTTTTTGGCTGTCACTACAGATGTTATAGACAGGGAGCTGCACCAGAAAAGTATCCTGTCTGATGACCACAAGCCATAGTAGGTAGACCACAAAAATATCCCCCTTCTACAGTATTTTCAGCCAAACTGAAAGCTTGAGGGTGGTTCTCAAAAGACCTAGAGAATCTGCTAAGCTCTACAGTCCGTCTGGAGACCACTCCTCTACATGGTTCTGGCTGTACCTACCTACTGGCTGGTAAGAGATCGGACCTACTAATGACTTAGCTGAGACGACCTAGACCAGTTTGGTCTTACTAATTCTGGCCTGGAAGTCCTATAGGGATATATCAAGTGTCACACCAGGTTGGGGTTTTTTTGTTCGTTTTTCCTGAATCCCTGCTAGAGGTGGCAGGAGGGCAGGAATTTGGGAGGTTGTGAGTTGGACCCATCGAATTGTGTGTCCAAAGAAGAGCAATGAAGTTGGTGAATGGTCTAGAGCACAGGTCTTGTGAGGAGCTGCTGAGGGAACTGGGGTTATTTAGCCTGGAGAAAAGGGGGCTGAGGGGAGACATTATTGCTCTCTACAACTACCTGAAAGGAGGGTGTAGTGAGGTGGGGGTCAGTCTCTTCTCCCAGGTAACGAGTGATAGGATGAGAGGAAATGGCCTCAAGTTGTGCCAGGGGAGGTTTAGATTGGAGATCAGGAAAAATTTCTTCCCCAAAAGGGTTATCAAGCATTAGGACAGGCTGCCCAGGGAGGTAGCAGAGTCACCATCCCTGGAGGGATTTAAAAGCCGTGTAGATGTGGCACTTAGGGACATGGTTTAGTGGTGGCCTTGGCAGTGTTAAGTTTGTGGTTGGGCTCAATGGTCTTAAGGGTCTTTTCCAACCTAAATGATTCTATGATTCGATGAATGGAGAGCCTGTGCAACCTGCCCCACCTGTACCAGGGTGAGATGAAGGTGGGCCACCCTTAAAGTCTCTATGGGGCACTCAGGGCAACTCCTGTGGGTGCAAGGCAACCTTTGCCACAGGGTGTCCCAAGGGTGTCCCAGTCCAGAGCCCAGGGCACGGGGTCCCCTCTCCTTCTGCATGGCAGTGGGTAAGCAGGCAGAAGAGGCATCAGGGTCAACGATGATTGACCTGGGACACTAAACATAAGAGGGGAATGTTTTTTCCCCATCCCACTCAAGGGAGGTGTTGATTTTTGCAACGTGCACCTTTCCCAGGATGACAGGTAACCACATTGCAAAGTTCCTCTCATACCTCGTTGCTTCTTGCCTCTGTGCAGGACGGGCAAAATGCTTAGGAAAGATGCAGCGTTATTCCCATCACCCTCTTAAAAAGACCTTTGATGGCAAATATTTCCATTCTGTTTTGTCCTCTGTTGAAACATTGACGACTTAACTTCGCAGTTGTCCCACACTCTACCTCCCAGCTCTACTCCTTTTCAGGACAAAAACCGACTGATATTTTTTGCTGTGACATTTCCACGCATTTTCCTGCCTATGAAAACCAAAAACTGACCAGCACAGATATAATTGTTTTGGTGGGCAGGTCTTCTAGAAAGGCCTAAACTGTCTTCACACTGTGCTTCAAAAGGCTTTGTGGGGTGGCACAGTGGGCTTTGTAAAGGGTACTTAAGAGCTTAGTGCTCGCTGCTGCTTGCTGTTACCTTAGCAAGGGGCAACGTTTGGCTTTGCATCATAAAGTGCTCAGAAAACTTTTTCAGGTTCATTTTCTTTTTTCTCTGAATTGCTCCCTAAAATCGTTGATGGTAGATGCTGTGCAGGACACAGGTGTTATTGCTCTTCAGGGTTTTATGGCAGCTGTTTTCTGCCTCTTCCCTGTGCGCCGTTTCTGCTGTCATTAAGGTGTTTCTCTAATTGCAGAAACAAGCTATTATTGCATATGTCCTCTTCAAACTGCACAAATGAGGTGCGATACTGCTTGAACTCCTGTCTTTCTATATATGAAGTGAAGCAGATGTGCACTCAGGTCCTAAAAAACACTTGTCAATAAAAAAAGACCCAAGCGACAGGACAAGAGGACACAGCCTCAAGCTTCGCCAGGGGGGGTTCAGGTTGGACATTAGGAAGAATTTCTGTTCAGAAAGGGTTATTAGACATTGGAAGGGGCTGCCCAGGGAGGTGGTGGAGTCACCATCTCTGGCTGTGTTTAAGAAAAGACTGGACATGGCACTTAGTGCCCTGGTCTAGTTGCCATGGTGGTGTCAGGGCAACGATTGGACTCGATGATCCCTGAGGTCTCTTCCAACCTGGTTGATTCTGTGATTCTGTGACAGTGCCATTAGCAGTAAAAAAAAAGCACAAATCTGACCCCCATTCTCTCCCAAATCACCAGCTTTAGGTTAAATTTTTTTTTAGCAAGACCCAGAATATGTGCTTCTTATCAGCTTGCTCATGTTTAAGGTGCTTGAGGTCTCGCTTTTCAGCTTTCCTCCACAATTATAAGAGTTTTTACAAATTAGTTTCCGAGAGAGAAGGAAAACGATGTGCATAACCATGTAACACTTGGCACTGGGTCTTTAAAAGTGCATCAGCTGCTGCAATATTTGTGATAAACAATACTGCCAGCTGAGGGACTGTCACAAGCTCCCTATGTCCAACATAACTTTTGGATGATCCATTTTTCTATAGGTGATCTCTGTCTCATGACCATGTGCAAATAGGTCTGACACAAGCCCTCGAATTTGGAAAACCAGTTGCTCCAGTCAAAACACACAACCTTAGTATGTTGCCCCAGTACCTTCCCCCTTTTCATGTGCCTCATGGCCCTTTGGTTCATCCCTGGCCAAGTGGGACATACACACTCATTGCTTTCTCCCAGAGGCCATGTTTTACTCATGCATTTGTATTTTTATATAATTTTTAATTATAGTTCTAAATGAAATTAAGAGCATTGTGGTGTCTGGATGGCCAGGTTGGCTGCTCGTCCCACCTGCCAGGGATGGATGGACATGGGGCTGCAGAAAAGCAGAGGGACCCTGGCACTTCCTTGGAGCCTGATGTTCTTTGCACCACTCCGAGCTCCCTGGCACTGGGGGCTTTACCATAATCCTCCTGGCATAAATCAGGACATATCTCCGTACCTTCCCATCACATCTCCATCCTGACACATGCACAGGTACTGCCATGAAGCAGGGGATGCTAGGTGCTGCAGATCGCTTATCGGAGGGGTTTGCCAACCTTTGGAGGGCAAGAGAGAACAACCCAAGGCAGGGAAAGCAGCGCACGCTCACAGCATGACATGTCAAGCATTTTACAGTTGGCTGGCAGAGCTCTCAGCCAGGCTGACACGCAAGGGGGAAGAAGGAGGTGGCAACGGCGGTGGGACTGGAGAGGCAGCCCTACTCAGGATAAATACTTTACTCCAGATTATGCTCTGTTTTGGTAATTGCATGCAAAATTCTGGGTGTTATGGCAGTCTGCAACCAAATTAAAACCAACTGATGGAGATGCATCTGGTTTTGGCAGCTCTCTGTGTGAGACTCAAAGGGAAGACTCAATAAGCGTTGTGGTTATTAAAAGCAATGCAGCTTTTTTAATGTACTCCTGCAAGATATCAGATTTTCTACCCCACAGCCCTTTGATGGACAGGTAGGATGATCTAAAATGAACACGCAACACGTTAAAGGCATTCAAAGCCCTTGACTGACCTCAGCTTGTGCCAACACACGGGAGCTGCTGGAGCGTGTCCAAAGAAGGGCAACGAAGCTGGTGAAGGGTCTGGAACACAAGTCTGATGAGGAGCAGATGAGGGAATTGGGGGGGTTTAGTTTGCAGAAGAGGAGGCTGAGGGGAGACCTTATCACCCTCTACAACTACCTGATAGGAGGTTGCAGTGAGGTGGGGGTTGGTCTCTTCTCCCGGATAACCAGCGATAGGATGAGAGGAAACGGCCTCAAGTTACGCCAGGGGAGGTTCAGGCTGGATCTTAGGAAGAATTTCTTCACTGAAAGAGACATTAGGCATTGTAACAGGCTGCCCAGGGAGGTAGTGGAGTCACCATCCCTGGAGGTGTTCAAAAAACATCTAAATGTGGTGCTTCAGGACATGGTTTAGCGAGCATGGTGGCATTGGTCGATGGTTGGACTTGATGATCTTTTAGGTCTTTTCCAACCTTAACAATTCTATGATCTGTGAACCATTTGCAAGGAAGCTGGGGTGCCCAAGGGATCGGTGCGCTCTCTTCATACCTATCAGTGGCCCATAAGGAAACTCTGGGGCCTCACTGATGAAGTCTGCAGAAGAAACAAGACTCTGGAAGAAGATATTGCTGATACAATGCGGCCTAGATGATATGGTGAGAAGGACATGAGCAATTGGTGAGCATGTGAACACTGTCCAAAGTGTAATCAGTAGAGAGGCTCACGGTGTGATGATGAAGATGGGGTGGGTTTTGGATGCATAAGCCAGGGATTTTTCAAGCAGACGTCAAAGTATCATGTCTGTATGTAGTAGTAGGGCCACTGTGACCGGGACCCTGCATCTTGTTCCGGTATTTACATAGAAAACAAGAGCAGAGAGAGATGAATGACTGGAAAGTCTGAGTTGACTGGAGACAACCCGTGAGTTCAAGTTGTTTTGTTAAGAAAGAGGAAGGCCAAGGGGTGGCTGGAGCACAGTCTGCAAGACCCCCTCATTATGTGCAGAAATCTGGCATCACTTGTCAGTCTGTCAGACAAAGAGATAACAAGATCCTGAGGCTAGATGTTAAAGCAGGACAAAAATCAAACAAGAAATCACATCTGGTTGCTCTTTTGCTAGGAAGGGTAAATAAAAGTGGAACAACTTATCAATGGCTGTGCTGGATTGTCCATTGCTGAAAAAGACTTTAAAAATAGTCCAAAGTGGGTTTTGTTCTTTTCCCAAAAATCTACTCTCACCCCATTAAACAGGAGGTGGACAACGTCCTCCTGACCTAACAAGAACTCTCCAAAGTCTGCATGTGAGCTGCAGGGCAGTTTCCACACCCACTGAAAAACTCAGGGAGGGAGGGAGCTGTAGAAGTACCTTCTAGGCAAGAAGTTGCAACAGCTCCCTGAGGTCCCTTCTTTTCTTTTGCAGGATGGAGGTGCACTGAGCACACCCCTCTGTTCCTGGGCTGCTGGTTAGCTGTGCACATGTTCATCCGTTTTCCCTTCTGAGGAAGAGCTTGTAACTCTTCCCTGGTACCCATGGGACATTGGCAAATTCAGTAGCGAGCAGTGTCACCTTGGGAATCCAGAGAGGAGAAGGTAAGTGGATCTTCTTGCTTTGCAGTCCCTATGAGGATCATCAGGTAGTGGAAAGACTGTCCTTTTCAGGGCCTTTCCTGAATCCCCTTGTGCTTTCCTGAGGTGGGGGAGTTCACCAACACCTTCTCCTCTCTCTAACAGCAAGGGGGACAACCCAGGAGACTTCACAGGGCTCAGTGTAGCAGAGGGAAGACTGTCTGTAGGGAGCAAATGCCTAGGAATAACCCAGTCACAGTCCTGAGCTGTCAGGTGCCTTCCCATGAAAGAGTATGTCCTCCTGTCTCTACGATTAGATATGATAGTAGCAATAGTGATGAAAATGAAAAGATAAAAAAAAGAGAGAAAGAAAATACAGCAGCTCCTAAAATCAATGAGCCATTAAATAGGTGATGATCATTTCTAGAGAAGTTTCAAATATTTAATTTGAACAAACTGGGGGAAAAAAGGTAAAAATAAAACACTTGTCTGGCCTCCAGACCAGCGCCCAATGCCATTGCTCCTCACCACTGGGGACAAAAATAGCACTTTTCTCTCCAAGAGGCTGGGGATAAAACGGATTACTCTGGGTCCCCATATCAGCTTCTCTCTGCAGGGAACATGGTGAAGAAGAGACTCCAGAGAGGGTTTCCAGCAAATGATGATGTGAATTACTTGGGTCAGGACTAAGTCAGTGAGACCAGGACTGCTCTTTGCTCTCTGCAAGGGCACTGGGTAACACCACCACAGGAGACTGGCCCTGTTCTTCACATAATTGATCCACTGAAGCATTAAAGCCTTTTTGCCATCCTTCTCCTGGCCGTGTTGCCTTTTTCACCTCTCCCATCTTACCCAGAATGGTAGCCAGCCCATGAGATGGGCAAAGGACAGTGTCTGGCTTTTTGCATTGCTCCTTGACCCAAGTTCAACTCCACCCCAGACAGTCTAGCAAAACCATGCTACTCATCTGTCTTCCACCTCCTTGGGCTAGTGGATGGGGTCCTGTCTGGTCCCATCCCACCCTATGAGGATGTTCCTTTCTTGCTGGTGAGGACCAGCACTACAAGGAAAAAGGTGCTGACACAATTCCTAAAGTAATTAAGAACTGGGGACCTCCAGTAAACCACCTGCAGTGGGTAGAGGAACTGATTGCAGTGGGTAGAGGAACTGGTTGCAGTGGGTAGAGTTCCCATCCAGAATGTTCTTCACTGAGCTGGTCTAAGAAGTAGGCCAGGACTTGTCTAAGGACAGCTAAATCACCTATCAATCAGAGGTGTCAGTCACTCTCTACTGCCCAACTCTGGAGTCTAGAAGGCCATCCTACAGCTGATCCATGTGTAGACTGTTAAGGTCAGGCAAGACAAATCAAACCCAAAGGTCTGGAAATGGTTTTACATCATCCCACAGATGGTGTGAGCCACTGCTCAACTCAGAGCCTGTCCCCAGTCACACATGTAAGAAGGACTGGTGGTCCTCGTAGTGGCCATCACTGGTTTGGACACAGTCATGATGAATTTTGGAAGTGCTGTGATTAGTCATGTCCTGCCTCTTTGCCATAGCCCCAGGAGCAATTCTGAGCAGATCGGTGCTTCTCCAATCCGTCTTGCTTTTTAGGCCTGTACAAAACAAAATCCAGGTGCCCATTTTTGTAAGGCCAGCCCCAGTGCCCACCAGATCACAGTGGTCTGCCTTCTTATTAACAGCTTGGACACCTCCAGAGAGCTTTTTAACTGCAATCTGTTTTCCCTTCAAATGAACACAGGTCTGAATAATGGAACGAGAGGAGGAGGTTGGGAGGGAGCAAGGGGTGTATTCTGCAAGAAAATCCCCATTGGCTCTGGTTGTTATGTTGAATTGGGCTGCATCTGTCACATCTGATTAGACTGTGTTGTCCTTTTTTATCTCCCTGATCTAAGCTATGATTCTTCTGGTTTTATGTGACATTTCCTTGGCAATATAACTGCTTGGATTATATATTCAGAATGTTTCCCAAACCGTAAAACATCCAGATTGCAAAGGGTATTTATTTGCACAGTTATGTTCTGCTTTGTCTTGGTTTCTTTTTTTTTTTAATGTTGCTTTTTTTTTGTGCTGATTCTGCTTGTAAAGAGGATCCATGAGGTTTTTTGCATTAAAAAGTATCAACGGATTACGTTTAGAGCAAGGCTATCTGTATCATACTTGGGCAAGGATGGGACTTTGCAGTTTCAAGAACAATATCTCTCTTCTGCGGACCTGGTGTCAGGGCAGAGTAAATCCATGAAGTCTTTTAGGTCAACAAAGGTTTGGAGGAGGCAAGAATCTCACCCAAAATGATCATATCTACACTTCACTTTGCTGGGAAGTCCCTTGATTATATCCTCAGAATCACAGAATCACAGAATCAATCAGGTTGGAAGAGCCCTTTGGGATCATCGAGTCCAACCGTTGCCCTCACACCACCATGGCAACTAGACCATGGCACTAAGTGTCACGTCCAGTCTTTTCTTAAACACATCCACAGATGGTGACTCCACCACCTCCCTGGGCAGCCCCTTCCAATGGCTAATGACCCTTGCTGAGAAGAAATGCTTCCTAATGGCCAACCTGAACCTCCCCTGGCGTCACTTGTACAAACCATGATTGCTGGGAATAGTGACAAAAATAGGGATCGAGGGCTGATATTTTTCAAGCTGTGTTATCTCCAAGACCCGTCAGTTCCTGCAGTCCATTCCTGACTGCTGGATTGCTAGAACATTTCATGGTTTTAGAAGTTAACTTTTACACTGACATTTTGCACCAGCACATGCATCATGTTCTCCTGTTCTCCAGGTGGTCCACCCCTTTCATTGTCAGCCATCTCCAAAGGGTCTTGCAAGTCAGAGGCAATTAAAAGCAAATAATAATGACACAGCTACTGACAAGTTGAGATCATGAGCCAGCTCCTCAGCTCTGTCAACCGATGCTACTCTTGCAGCATGGATAGAGTTGCAGTTATTATATCAGCTGAGACTTTCAACATATTTTTCCTCTGAGATACTCCTCATCTATAGCTTTTATTTAATTAGATGCTTTCTTCCAGGCCCCTCTCTTCTTGCACACATTTTGTAACCTCAGACACCCTACCCCATAAGGCCAGTGCTGGAACACTTGGTTAAGTGACCAAGACGGTTGGGATTTGATAACTGAATCGTTGTGGGAGATGATTGGGAAAAGCCTTTTGGTCCCATTAAATGGCTCAGCTGAAGAAAACCTGGCCCACAAGATCCCCCAGGAGGACTGGTGCTGAGGGTCCATAATCATGCAGAGTGGATGCTCAGCCATGGGAACCTGCCAGGTGAGGTCTCTCTTGGTGACATCCACATTTCATCCTGGTGACCCATGATAAACCAACACAAAGGTTTGTGGAGAAGTGGTCAAGGAAGGTTGTTATCAATCAGGAGAATGATGGACCCAAGCGGTCCCCAACCCACTCTCTCAGACCTGTAGACCCTAGGGCCAAACACTGCCCTGTGAAAAATATCTGACACTTCTCTCCATCAACCTGACCCCATCTCACTAAACCTGGTCACATCTTTGTGCCAACGTAATCTTTCTTCATTTTCATCCATTATCAGCAGGGGCTCAAAGAGTCCTATTAAAAAGCAACTTTCTGCATGTGTGTGTGTGCTCAGAAGATAAATATGATCCCTGGGACTGATTGGCTAATAAACTCCTTTCTAGAGTCTGCTGATTATTCCTATGGAGGCAAAACCATGCTGATGAATTAGCAATGGATTATTAGAGTAGTTCTGTGTCCTGTCTGCAGGGCTAATTTTCCTGCTGAGGTAACGTGTGTTTACCAAGCCAAATATTCGACTGTCTTATCTCTGTCTCTTTGTTTGCAAGAAAGTAATTCAAAGTTTCCTCACCAAACTGTGGTCACGGATAGGAGAATGATTGAGAGGCTCAGCTGGTTTGACAGACTGGGAAAAGAGGTTGTGTAAAGAATTGCATCTCAGCTCAAACACAAGACACCTATTAAATAAACCAACAACAAAGACAGACAAACCAGCTCCCACAAAGCTCGAGTGCCATCTTTGGCTCCTCTGTTTACCAAGGAGACCTTGAGCATGTAGGACAGCAATGTCACCTGGGCATTTGATACGCTGGCAAGGAAGCATAACAGCAGAAGAGTGGCTAAGTCAGGTGCCAAGGCTGTTGGGAGCCCCGTAACACACCTAAGGGAACCAAGAGCAAGTTTCATATGTAGGTGAGCCTTTGGGACAAAGGCAAGTAACGTTTTCTTCTCAGAACAATGCACTCCTACAACTCTATTCCTCTGGTCTAGTTCTTCAAGGACAATGAGATTGGTGGACCACAGACAACCAGCCATGAGTGGACAGAACCCGAACACCCAGGAGGACAAGGCTGGGTAGGGAAGGAACTGAAGATTAATTTGGCAATGTACAATATCCTTGCAGAGTTATGGAAATCAACAGGGCAAAGCCCACAGCTGCCAAGTTCCTGCTCCCACACAGACTTGAAATGGAGCTTCTGCCAGGACTGAGCACCCCCCTGCTCCACCTCCAGGGGTGAGCAAGCCAAGGGAAATTCATACACTTTCCATTGGAAAAACCCTTTTTCTGAGCCACGTCTGGTTCTGAGCTCACCGTACTGGAACTGGTTAATGGATGTTGTGGGTGAGTTACTGAAGTGGTATTTTACAGAGGGTTTTTTCCCACTCAACACCTTCTCTGCCCTTGTAAGGTCCTGAATCAATGCTGAAGCCATTCAGTCTCTTTTCTTGTCTTTCCAAAGCATGTTGAAAGCTTTTCAGTCTGTATCAATCTCAATTCTGTCATCAGTGTTGCAATGCTTAAACGGTCTGTGCCATGTGTGACCACCTGGACCTATCCTCAACCAAGCAGTTACATGGGACAGTGATGGGGCCAGACTCAACGGCTCAAATCATCTATGGCCTGGTGTGTGTCTAAGTGCCAAATTCCCCCTTGGCATTTTCCCCCAGTTCAATCTCTCAGCTCTGGAGTTAGAGAAGGCTCCCCAAAGCAGGAGGACAAATGAGAAGACAAATGATAGAGAATATGATGTGGGGAATAGCTGTATAATCCCATTCTGGATCTACCTGGGCCGGCTGTGTGGAAGGCCCAGGGATCCAGGATGCACCAAGCACTGAGCCAGGGGATGCACCCTCCCCTCGCCAGCCCATGAATGTGACAGCATTTGCATTTAGATGGGAACAGTTATGAACTCAAATGGCCTTTTGTCACCACACAGCTGCTGCACACAGCTGCTCCTTGATGCAAAAAGGTCCCTTATGGTTGTTACACATCGGAGCCCTGCAGTCTTTTGGTGTCTTCCCCCATTCATCTGAATAAAAGCGCTGGGTGGAAATGCCAGAAAGCAGCAAGATTTCCCTGCAGAGTCCTCTAGTCGGTCTGTGATCCCAGCACCACCACACCTGCTAACACACCACACCGCGTTGGAGGGGAAGATTGTGCACACAGATTCAGACACCTAAAAGTCAGCATTTCTGGGTGATCTGGGTGCTTGGCTACATTGCCTAAATGTGATCTATGACATGAAAGATGCTGTAGGTTATCCATAGGGCCACCATGCTACAAAGGTGCAAGCCTCCCGTGGCCTGCAAGCCCTGTGCAGGCATCTCAGACACCCCTGGACATCTCAAATGCCACTAGACCGCTGTCTTTAAGAAACCCTAATGAATACACACTTGAGCTTGGAGAACAATTCAGCTGAGCTTGTGTCTGCTCCAGAGGGAGCAGAACTGCTCTCTAAACTCCTTGGACTATACTTACTACTTCCACCAAATTACAACATGAGCTCTCATGCTTTGCTCCTAGGAGATGCCTACAAGTCCAGAGCTAAAGCCAGGGTGTGAATCTGGAGTTGAATCTCTCCTGGAGTGCTTCTGGCATAAAAAAAATAAAATATTGGTTTACAAACGTACTTCTTTTATGATATAGCAGCAGAAAAAGCCTTTTCTGTAATGCCCTGGGAAACTGGGGTGACTTTGTGCAGAGAGAAAGCCCCCATAAAGCATAAATCTGATCTCCCCAACCATCACATCTCTCCCTTGATGTCAGCAGTCGTGGTTTCACATTTACCCACTGCGATGGCCACAGGTTGCCAAGAGCTCTGTGACTCAACAGGACAGCAGGATTATTGCCATCACCAAAACAACACTGATTCACTGCAACTGAAGTGTTTTGCTGAAGCACAGTGGTTTGGGGGAGGTCAATGACTCACGGGCAGGTGGGAGCTCACACTGTCCACTCTTGGAGCTGGGGATGGGCTAAAAGCTAAGCATCTAATACAGTACTTTATTAGGGCTCATCAACCCTGTGAGTCCTCAGTGGCTGTAAAAAATAAATCCTTCACATTGTGCATTCAGGAGGTTTATATTTATTTCCAACTCAGAAGCTGTAAGGAGATGGGCTAGACTTAGCAGAGCCACTATTGAACATATCTGGGCTTCGGATGCTGAAAATCAGGGGGTAGTTACAAAACTGCAATAAAGACCTCATCTGAGTGTTGAGATGTTCACATATGCAAGTTCAACTGAAATCCTTCTGAATCTGGATGTTTTTCTTTTCTGGAAATTGAAATATTTGTAATGGAAGATTTCCCTTCTCTAGAAAGTGCTCCCCTGCCCCTTGCAGACACACTGCCTATTTGTTTACCAACCCTATTTTAGAACTAATTTTAACCAGTATTACTCTCTTGGCAGGGATGTTTTTTTTCCCCCTCGATGGTGAAATTGCATGTGAATTCTGAATTTTCCAGTTAATTGAGCAAGCTAAGCACTGGCAATGCAATAGGCCCCTGCAACGTACATATGCTTTATTCTGCTTTTCCTCGAGGGGTCCGTATTAGAATAGTCATAAGGAAAAGAAAAGACCAGAAAAAAAGGAAGACACTTGCTGTAAATTGCAGGGTCACTTCTCACGGGTCTCTGAAATCCTTTCCAGCTTATTTTTCTCTGCATCTTGGGGGTTATCTCAGGATCCTCTCTCTAAGTGATAGGTTTGAGGGGAAAAGGGCTCAAACAGAGCTGGGAGGAGCAGAGGTGGTTGGAAATGGGACCCTTGTTCAGCAGCAAACACCAGGAAAAGGCCTTTCTGGGATGGAAATTTCAGCCTTTCCACTGAAACTGGAAGTCCTGGGTCAGGTTTAGGAGTTAAAGTGCAATGCTGACAGCCTTGGTTGTGGGGTGGATGCATGGCAAGCTCAGGGCTCAGACCTTAAAAGGGGTAACCCAGAAAACCCCTCTCCAGCAAAACCAACCTGTTTGGCCACCCTAGCACAGAGCCAACCCCATCCAAGATGCCAGTCAAAATATGAGTCAAGTGTGACTTCCACTGCAGGTGATAGTGGAGGAAATTCCTTCCCTTTTCACAAAAAAAA
Source organism: Nyctibius grandis (assembly GCF_013368605.1). NCBI lineage: Eukaryota > Metazoa > Chordata > Aves > Nyctibiiformes > Nyctibiidae > Nyctibius > Nyctibius grandis. The sequence goes on along the minus strand of NC_090663.1, from coordinate 1,953,930 downwards.
CCCAAAAAGTATTATGCTTCCCCGTTTGAACAGGGGCTTTGCAGGAGCTCTTCTTCTCATGGCTGAAAGCCACGGATGGAAAGCCCACGTGCTCCACCTTCACGGGTTCAGGATGTCCTTACAACAGAGAGGGACTGATTTCCAGCCCCCTGTTTTTAACCTGAATTTCAAGATCCCAAGAAGAGTTCTTACTTAAGTGCTCCACCTAGGTTTTCCAAAGTATTTAATTCTGTCCTTATTACCACTAGAAACCAAAATTTTAGCCATTTCCAGGTCTCCCCAGTTCCTTTTCCAGCATCACACTGGAGATTTGGGCAAACAACTCTATTTTACCCTTTTCCCATCTTCCCTCTAAACTAGCTCTCCCACTGTCTTTTCTTTAATTGCTCCTAGTTCAGATATCCCCTACAATTTTTTTTTTCCTCTTCCCTTGCAAGGGTTAAGAATAAATCACCTCCGAGCAGCCTAGCCACTTACTCCCAGAAACCCATTCAAGTGGGACCTGCTGCCAATGCCGGAACACATTTGTCCCCCACTGTTCCCAGCCATGTGGCAGGTGATTCTTAGTCACAACAAATTTGCTTTGCTCTTGCAGGACTGTCATCTAGTGTTTACTCCGGGACTGTAGGAAAAAGTGATGTTCTGAGGCAGGGCTTGAACACGGGAACTACTCATTTATTGTCTTGCACAGGGTGTCATAATTTTATTAAAACCCAGACAAGCCTGACACCTTGGTGACAGAATATAATTTCCCTAACCAAATGCCTTGACACCAAAAATTAGGCTAAATTGCATTATTTTAAGGGAGCAGATGGGAATGCTAAACACTTACCCAGGGAAACGCTTGAATTGCCACAGTCCATTACTGCCCCAGCACGGCAGGGTACCTAATAGCCTCCATTAGCAAGCGCAGAGCAGAAGCCACAGGTAAAAGTCCATCCCTGGGTGGCCATGTTCCTTCGCAAGAAATAGCTTTGCTCCTCCTCAGACACAGCAGGTCTGGAGATGTTGGAAGAGAAGATCAAATTTACAGTGAGGCTGTGGAGATAAGAGAATAAGTGGTTAAAGTGTGACCTGTGGGGTACCTCTCCTTCCCATCCACACCAGTCCTGCAGCAGAAAGTGTCAGAGATGACTGCTTGGCCAGCTACGTCTTCAGAAAGCTCCCACTTGCAGTTGACTGAACCCTTCACAAACAAATGCTCCCTGTGCAGTTCAAGTAGAGGACTACAGCAATGGGACTCCTGACCCACACAGTCTTTGCAGCTTTGGCCGGGGTGACAGCACAGACCCCAGGAATGAGCATTACTGCCTTTCCAAGCAGTATGTGGCCAAGCAAGCCAGTGTCCTTGTCCCAGATGTCAGTAGCAGGTCCTCACACTGGACCTTACCTTCCCCATCTCCAAACAGCAGGAGCGACACATGGATTTGGAAGCTGTATAGGGGCAAGCAAACTTTTGGCTAGAGATGGATTGGGTATTGGGGTGCTTAGATTGGCAGGTGAGAAATTGGGATTCTTGGCTCCTCTGTCCTATCATCTCTGACTGATTAAATAAAACCTGAAGGAGATACCTGACTTCCTAAGAAGGGTAGTGATGCCTACTGCATCTAGATGGAAGGGAGATACCTCCTGGAGGTTGGCTGAGCATCTAGGATCTTCAGCTCTGAACAGCTGGTTGCTTCTGTTAAACCATGGCATTGACTTTTCAACGGGAAGCCATCAGCGTTGCCCTTTCCTGACTCAGAGCCCATCAACATGGGCTGAGTTGTACCCCTGCAAAGGAACAAACTGTCACAGGAAGAAGGCATTAGACTGGGAATCTGGAGATGCCAGTCTTGGCTCTGTCAAGAACACACCCAGGCCCAGGAGATGGAGAGGGATCTGCAGGTCCAGCAGAGCCACAGCCTAGGGAAGGCAAATAGGTCAGGAGATGGAAGTCCTCTGCCCAAGGCTCTCTGCCACCACTGACAGACCTGCAGGCTTTTTTCTTGAGGCATAGCCAAGCTGACTGTGTCCATATTCAGCACAGCTGCCCAAGCAAGGTCTGACCCAAATCAGAGCTTAGTATGAGCACTGTTGAGCTTTAATAACCTGAGAAAGCTGTTGTGCTTGCCAAACCTACTTCATTTCTGCCTCAGAGCTGTCTTGCGGTTGGCTCCAATGACGAGCAGAGTGAAATCCATGCTGACACATAACCCATGTCTTTCCCTGGACAGCAAGTTTGCCACAACTCAGATCTTTCTAGTGGCACTTTTCTGAATGCTTTCCAAATGGTCAATGTGCGTTTTGAACCAAGGACTCCATATTCAACTAGTTATGTCAACAGTTTTGGAGAAGGATGGCATATTCAACCCTCTGGATATTCTCTTGTTACATGTCCAAGGTCCCTCAGGACTTGCCAGCCCCATCCCTGATCTGAAACACCATCAGCTAGAAGTCTCTCTAAAAATAAAACAACCCAGAAAACCCAGGGCAATTTCTAGAAATGCAAACCCAAGTCCAAATTGGAGCAGATTGGACAATTTCTGCACACTCTTGAAGCAGAAATACAAGGAGTGTTTAAGAAACAGTTGGGGAGAAAGCAATCAAGAGAACAACAACAAAAAAAGATAAGTAGATGGGAAAAAAAACCTCTTGGTGTACTGGAAACAGCAGTGGTTTAGTGGGAAAAAGACCCCCCAAGAGAGCACACAGATGATGTTGGGTGGGGGGGAGGAGAGGGGAGGAAGCAGCATCAGAGAAAAAAATATAGCAAAGAGACTGAACTGGGGAAAGAGAGTGAGAGTCACAAAACAAGCAGAGAGAACACAAGGCAATCATTAATTAGAGGAGGAAAAAGAAATAATGTGCAACAAATTGCAGAGAGCATTGGCAATTAGCGGCAAGGAATCCATTCCCTTCTGCACACAATAGGCGCCAGATAAGAACATCCATTTCAGGATGTTTTGCTCAAGTATTGCTGGAGGGCAAGTAGCTGTATCAGTGCTGGCATTTGCGCTGGCACTGCCTGTGCAAAGGGAGGAAAGATTTGTCATGAGAGGGAACAGCTGGCTGAGGTGGGGAGGGGAACCCAAAGAGATTGAAAAAGTGTGGGTGGCAAAGGAGTTAAGAAAAACATTCCTGTTCGATAACACCCTGAGTAAGCTGGAGTATGTATTTAAGATCCAGCAACATCAGGCACCTGCTTCCTCAATGGGGACCACACTTGGAGCTGATGCTAGGTGTCCCTAAACCTGTCTTGACATCTACAGAGTGACCCTTATTGCCTTGAACACTGCAGGACGATGCAGGTTTAGCTACCCCTATTCCCTCTGGACGCAAGTGACTCCTTAAATAAGTGCTTTGTGCTGGAAAGCTCTACAGAGATTGAAGGAACCAGTTCTCCACCCCAATGGCTCTTGAATCAAACCAGGGTACTTTTCATAGATATAGAGATCTGTCCAGGACCGTGACTCAGCATGAGCAAACTACCACCGCTCCCCAGTGGCTGAAACCAGCACATCCTAAATTAGTGTGTGCAAGATCAGTTACCAGTGGGTGGTAGCTCTTGAAAGCACAATAGCTCAATTGTTTTTGAGCTTGTTGTAAGGGCTTGCTTCTGCCCAAGTTTTCTGGAAGACTCCCAGCTCCGTTAGTCATCGTGGCCTCCAATGAAAGGTGAAGATGATGGAGAGGGTGTTTCTTCACTTCCTGCCTAGCAAAGGGATTGCCAAGTTACAGCTCAGGATCTGAGTGTGGATGGTCAAGTCCAGCTCACCCCCGACCTCCTGCACGTGGGATTTAATTCACTGATCTCAAAGCCCACATTTAGATGTTTCCATGTAGGTAACCAAGGGACTGAGTACCACTACAGACTTTGGAGACGCAGTCAACACAGTCGAGGGATCCTGGAGAGCCATTCTGTTGACCAGAGCAGTCTACTTTTGGGGAGTTGAGTGGCTCTGTAGATCTCCAGTGGTTAAATAGGAGATTAAACACTTGTTGCACAGTTGGGCACCTACCCAGGGTAGATGGAGGCCAGGCAAGATGCCCTAGGGTATTCAGTAGCACTAGAAATGTTTAGACAACTGAACTGAGCACTAAGTGAGCTCACTACCCACCCAGGGCAACTAGTGCCATTGGAAATGGTCTTGGGTGTCCTGTCTGCCCTCCAACATCTCCTCTAAAATGAGTCACCCCATGTCCCACATCATATCTGCCACCCTTGAGCAGATGCCTTGGAAATCTTAGAGAGTCTGAATGGTGAGAAATGCCCACATCTTGGGCAACGGGGATGACAGGGATGGGGTGGTGGAAGCCATGAAGGAGGGAGAGGAGATGCAATAAAAGAACAGGCAGGGTTGGTGGTATGCAGGTTGCACCTGAGGACAGTGAAAGAAGAGGCAGGCACTGATGGCTGAAGAGGTGCCATGGGACTCAGGGGGTGACAGGGCCATAAGGGATGGGGGAGAGGGCAGAGAAGTCCCAGATCCCTGGAGAGTTTGGTAACCCTGGAGCCAGTAGGAAAGGTCAAACCCTTTCTGTGCTGCTCCCAGACCTGCCATCCTCTCTGGGGTGGACATCAGTCTTAAACCAAATAAATAATTCACCTCCCTCACTTTTCAGTTCACACCTCTCAGTTGCGTTCAGCGAGTTAAACACCACTGAAAGCCACGTGGACCCTGGAAAAGCCAGATAAAACCCTGCCCTGGCTGAAGACAGCAGTGTGAGTGCAGGGACAAGAGGACTCATTTAGGTGATCCGTCAAAAGTCTTTGAAGACATCACTACTGTGGTATTGGAAGAAAACTACTCTCTTAGCCTGTGATTTTTGTTCAAAGAGCATCTCAGAAGGTTTCGTCTCTGAGATAAATGGTTGAAGTGAGGGTTGGAGAGTGAGAAGAAGGAAAGAAAAACAGAGTCTGGAGCACAAACTGATTAGAGAAGGAGAAAGAAAGCAATACCAGAGGTAGAAACCATCTGAGCTTGAAAACATACCATGAGACAGGCTGCACAGAGCTGTGATTTGGAACGGGCAGGCAGCAAAAGACTGGGCAAAGCACTTCCAAGGCTCAGAAATGACCTAAGGAGCCTAAATCTCTTCTCAAACTAGACATAGGCACCTACAATGTTTTTCCTTCAGATTTTAAAGACCTTTTTCACTGGCTTTCAACAGCACAGTCACATGCCACAGCACAACCTTGAATTCCTGTAGTGTTGAAGTAAAACAAACCAAACAAATCCAACTGTCCCTTTGAAACTCATTGGTTTGAGATATAACTGAGTAAAATATTTATCCCCCAAAAGGGGAAGAGGGAAACATGAACTGAAGCAAGGGGGAAAGGAGCAGATATGGGATCTGTCTGTTTGGTAGAGCCAAACAGGATTTCAGATCCAAATACATCGGTGTTTGAAAATTAACACCTCACTGTAATTTTGTTTTCTAGGGAGAGCTCTCCTACTTCATCTTTCCTTATTCTTGTGCTGGGAATTAATGAAATATCCAGGAAAACTCTTGCATTTCAAACATAACTCTTATGCCTTTCACTTTCCAAAAAACCAACTTTTCAACAATTAAAAATGAGAAGAATTCAACTCAAGCCAGACTGAAGAGCACATCTTATTTTGTTTCTAAATTTCTTGGAAAAAAAACCCCACGTCTTTCCATTTAAAGCTTAATTCTACTTTTCTATCAGTACTATTCTGGGGAGAGAGTGTTTGGAAACCAGAGGTATGTCAACCAGCACCTGCTACTGGGAAATTGTTCCTTCTGCACAGCTAGAGCAGCACATTGACACTGAGAAAACCTCCTACGTTAGATATGAGAATATGAACCTCACGCATGTACTAAATATCTGGTTACCATGCACCATTTACCTCTTTTCATGAATTTTTTCAACTCCTCTATCAGAGATGCCATTTACTTTTCAGCTAAATATTTCATTCGGGAGCAATGGATTCTTTTTTGGGATAAATATCTGTCACTGCCTCCAATCAGCAGTAATTAAAGTCATATGATGCAGCCCTCAGAGTCACAGCTGGTGAGCGGCTCGTGGCTGTTGTTGATGGGTACAAATTCTTTTGGGGAAGGAGCTGACACTCACTGTACTGACATAAACCACCACCACCAGCTCCTGGATCCGCCCAGGACAGAGAGGCCACTGGGACCCACCATCACATTGTTCCTTGGATGCAGCTGATTTGCATCAGCAGGAGACATTGATGCTGGCAATGAAACCTGGTTTACTAAGGTCACCCTCACCCTCAGGGTGGTCTTTCCCCAGCCCCAACCTCCTTCACTCGGCACTGAGTCTAGAAAAGCTCTGTTTTTTTTCTTGTCCAAAGGTCCTGTCACCTTCCAGCTCCGTCTCGCTGACCTCCCATCCCATCCACCTCATGTACCCCCATCCAACACAACCCACCTCGCCTGCCCAGGTTGCTTATCCCATCAGTCTGGCCCTGTATTGGACAGATATAAGTATATATCTGTCCATATACATCTATTCATTGGACAGATATAAATAAACTTATTTGCCTTACATATTCATGCAGAAGAGAAGGCGGCTGTGACACCCAGCCATTTCATCACAGCTCAGCCCACTGTTTTCCTGCAAGTCCCCAAAACACCATGTCCCAGGGATGGCCAAAAGGCAAATTAGGCCCCCAAAATTCCCACTCCCCCAGTAAAAGGAAAACCTGAATGCAGCTCAGAAATGCTGATAACTTGCTCCATCACTGTTTCTCAGAACTGAGATCCCATCCTCTCTCCCTCCTGCTGCAGCTGAGCTCCTCCAGCACTCAGGAATGGATAGACCTCACCCTTACCCATATCCTGCTCCTGTTTGCAGCATAGACCTGCCTTAGGTATGTCCCCAGGTCATGGTAAGGACGTGGAAAGGCTCCATCTACTTTTGATCTCAAAGCATGTGAGACTCCCTATCCCCAGGAAACTGAGGGGAAGAGGATGGAGTGACACTCCTGGGTCATCCTACAAACTGTGCAGCCCAGGAATCACAGAATCACAGAATCACAGAATCAATCAGGTTGGAAGAGACCTCTGGGATCATCGAGTCCAACCATTGCCCTGACACCACCATCTCAACTAGACCATGGCACTAAGTGCCATGTCCAGTCTGTTTTTAAACACAACACACTTCCAGGAAACTGGAAGGAGACTGCCAATTTATTAACTGCATTCCCTTCACTCTGCACCATGCATCCATATACCACCACATGCACCAGACACCCTACCACCCCCAGACACGCATCCACAAGCCATACAACACAAACTACACATGCACTCCTGCTCTCTGCCCCCAGCACCACTAAAGACCCCAGCTCTGCCTCCAGAGCTAAAACGTAAATCAGGGCGTGGAGGTCAAGCAGCAGAGACGGTGGTTCTCATTTTCATTCTGGTTCAGTTCAGCATCCTCAAGAAGCAAAGCCACGCACAGGCTCTGATAGTGGATTTCATACAAAGTAATCAGAACGCAATAATATTCTCCCCAGTAACCGTCCTGGCAGAAGCCTGGGAGATGTTGACATTATTTGCATCTTTATTGTTCCTGAGCAGTAGAGCAATGATGTTGCCGTGTTTTGACTAAATAGACGGAGATGTTTTCTTGCTTCCTTGAGTGTAGAAAGATTAAGCCCAATTACACATTTCCTCCGACTCCCCCTGTTCACACATACGGATTCTGCCTTTGCTGAAATTGCAGGACCACCCTGCGAGTTATTTAAGGCGGACATTAATGGAGAGCGAGTATCATCTGCATGAAATGGAGGGGAATGCAACGTGCCAAGGAGGACTATAATGATTTTTGTCTAGATGGGTTGAGAGTGATGGTGCACAGGAGGTTCACACCATCACAAGAAGCCCCACGGTCCCAGTCCCAGCCCCACACAAGTTTGGCGTGCCAGCGTTGGCACACCCAGTCTGTGGGTAGTCTGGTAAAGGGAGCTTGAGGGCCTTATTGCATCCCCTTTGGTACTGTTTGAGAAGAGAGGACACCCTCTTGTCCCCCATGCTGCAAGTGCATCCAAGCAGTGCCCTCAGACCATCATGAACCTCCCCATGGAGATCACACACGGGGCTGCAGCACAGCTGCATCATCTGCAGCATCTCTGGGGAGGACATGGCAAAAATGGGGGCAGCACTGATCACTCAAAGAGGCTGAGCATCCATCACCAAATCTGCTGCCTTCCAGCCCAGAGGGAACCACAATCCAACACACTCCCTGGGCAGACCAAACCCCTCCCTCCAAAACTGCTGTGAGCTTTACAAAGCAGATCCCATCCTTCCTTCCCCCCTCTTTTGCTGTGCATGTCCTCAGACAACCCAGACCTCTGCAGTTCCCTTGCCAGGCAGAAAATTACGATGTCACTTTAGCTGTCAGGCTTCTGGCTTGGCATCAGCAAATGGCCAGAGGAGGAGGAGAAGGAGAAGGGCCGGGGGAGGAGGGAGAGGGGGAGGCGAAGGGGGCGAAGAGGAAAGCGAGCAAAGGTTTGTGCAGTAAAGTGGGCAACAGCTGCTGCTGCAAAATACAAATGGCAAGAGGCCAGCACGAAGGATGGATTTTGCTCTCTGGCCTTCCCACCTGGAGGGAAGAAGGAACTGTGGGTTGAAGGTCTGGAAGAGAAAATTAAAGTGCAGGTGGTGAGGCTGACTGAAGACAGCCCGCATTAACCAGGAGAAGGTGCCACCTGGCCTTCCCCAGCTTCCTAAGAAAAACAACTATCCTTTGCCACCCTTAAATCTAGTTTTGGGGGTGCTGGGCAGTGAAGTCAGGATCTACACGCAGCCTAAAGCTGAGGTTGCAACAGGGAGGGATGGATGGACTTGGTAGGACCATCCTGAGCTCAGGAAACTGATTACCACCCTGCATGGTACCTCTCCACCTTTCTCTAACCCTCCAGGTCAGGCATTTGTGCACAAGAGGGTCGTGCCCCCAGCCAGCACCGCTTCAGAGCACACCCCTCATGTGCACACAGAAAACACCAAGGGATGGTGCAAGCTGGGAGGACAACTCCTCATCCCACCTCTGCAGGGGCTGAGGTCTGCCAGTGCAGAGGACCTCCCTCATAACCTGTTGCTTCATGCCTCTGCTCATGCCCTCCCCACAGGACCTTTCCCACAGTCCCCTCAAGCTTCCCCTCCACCAGCTGCAGCTCCTCGGCGTCAGTGGATGGAGATTACTCGACCCGCTGTGTAAACAGCATTAGCCCGCCCGTGCATCATGACTCTCTCTCATCATGAATCTTTGAGCGAGGCAGAGCACAGTCCACCTTCTTTCCGGCCTTCCAGGTGATTTATTTAAGCTCCTGTTACCCCACTAGCAAAGGGTCTTTGCTAAGGCTTGATGCATGGCAACAGCTGCTCCTTTTTCCACATCTAGTCTTCTCCTTCCACAATTTGCTCCGCAAGTTTCTCTCCATCCCTTCTCTGTCCCCTCCAGAGGTTTCCAACCCACAGAATCCCCAGGGGACCTGTGGTTTTCTAGGGATTTGATCAAGATACACAAGAAAAGTAGGTTCAACTTGGAGGGCCTTCAACTAAGGAGGGTCTTATAGGTCTACATTTTTATTGTAGCATATTGGGGATTCACAAAGAAAAGGGTTGAAAACTGCAGGTGTAGATGATTCCTTCTTGTCTTCTTTCACATACCTCCAAAAGGCCAGGTTTTCAGCGAAGCTTCCTAAACCCACCGCAGGGTCCACCTGCACCCACGTGTCCAGGTTCACCTCATCCTCATCCCTCAGGTATCAGCTTGACCTCTCCCCCTTCTTCTGCCACCATGGTACCCTGGGGAGGTAGGAAATAAAATTCATGTATATTCCCCATGATACTTCCAACAGAACTTGGTCCTATCTGAGTTGCATCCCAACATTTTTCAAACATCCTGCAAATCAAGACACTCCATTTTCTCAGGGTAGGAGATGGCTTTATCTGCTGTGGCCACTCTTTGCTCCACCCTGACACGAGAAGCCAGAGACAATTCAGGGTAGTTAATGGCTCTCTGGGCAGAGTGACTACGTGCTGCCAGGGTTACCTCATTTTTCACTCTCCACCCTGGAGGAACTGAGCTGTCACCAATTAACACTCCTCACACTTCCCCCCAATTTCAGTAAGAGCAGGAACAGATACTGTTGGGTTTGGTTTTCCTGTTCAAATGGAGAGAGTCTGCTAAACTCTCCCAATGGCAGCCACCTCCACAGCTTAGCAAATCAATCTGATTTCCACAAATGCAACAGAAAGATGTCTGAAAGTGCAACAAGAAGCTGACCGTCACTAAGCAAGGAGGCACAGAGGCAAGGACCAGCTTTAGTTCCCCATTGTATCAGCTTCTTCAAAATGAAAACTGAACACTAGGGTGATGTTTATGGGGTGGTTTTGGCTTTGAGTCCTCCAAGGGTCTCCATTCATCAAGCGACTTGTTCCCACACAGGGGAGGAACCCAGCACCAAACATGAAGCTGGTGAGGAACCTGGGGGCACAGTGGTGATCACTTGATACATTCCAGTTGAGATGAGGGTAGATAAATCCTCCCATGGCAGAATGATAAATCTAGGAGGGGGATACATTTCCCTGTAATAACCCACCCTGCAGGGTGGAAGGATTTGAATAACAGACGGGTGGTGAGAAATCAAATCTTTTTTGAGCAGGGAGCATAATCACAGAATCAGTCAGGTTGGAAGAGATCTCTGGGATCATCGAGTTCAACCGTTGCCCTGACACCACCATGGCAACTAGACCATGGCACTAAGTGCCATGTCCAGTCTTTTTTTAAACACACCCAGAGATGGTGACTCCACCACCTCCCTGGGCAGACCCTTCCAATGCCTAATGACCCTTTCTGAAAAGAAATTCTTCCTAATGTCCAATCTGAACCTCCCCTGGCCAAGCTTGAGGCTGTGTCCTCTTGTCCTATCACTAGTTGCCTGGGAGAAGAGGCCGACTCCCACTTCACTACAACATCCCTTCAGGTAGTTGTAGACTGCAATAAGGTCACCTCTGAGCCTCCTCTTCTCCAGGCTAAACAACCCCAGCTCCCTCAGCCGTTCCTCGGAGGTCAGACCCTCCAGACCCTTCACCAGCTTGATCACCCTCCTCTGGACTCGTTCCAACACCTCAACATCTTTCCTGAAGTGCGGGACTCAGAACTGGACACATGAAGCAAATGGGAATATCTGCAGAGATGGCTTTGGCCATGGGGTGCAGCATCTCTGGGGTAAATGGTACCCGGAAGATTTTCCCCTCAGTTCAGTGCCTGAAGAATGATCGCTGTCCTCTGTATACGGGAGATCAGCCCTAAGCAACGAGTGCTGCATTTTCTGCTCCCACCACCACCACCTCCTCCCAGGTTTTGGGAAGGTTTTCAAACAGCCCAAGTTTGTCATTAGCTGATGAAAAAGAAAGGTTAGTTTCTTCTCTCCCTGGGTTGCCGCTGCTTGAAGGCTGCGCACAGAGGCAGCAGGCACAAAGGCACTCTTGGCAGCAGCTGCTTTTAAGTGCCGCCGAAGCTCAGTGGAAAATGGGGAATGAGAATCACTAATTAGGCAGCCAGTTATCTTAAAGCCTCACCATAATCCTGCTTTGCCAGGATGCTTTTGTTGCTCTCCTCAGGGAAAGCTCACCCCCGGTGTAAGAGCCTGCATCAGGTCTGTGCACAATTTCAACCTGAATTTGAAAACATAACGAGCGCGCCAGACCTGCACAGGCGTGGATTTCCCTCTCTTACCTCCCAGTTTACCAACCCCTTTCCACCTCAGCAGGACCTCTTGCCCCTGCCCAACTATTGCACCCCATCCAACGGCGAATTTTTAAATATCTGTCCTGTTTGACCCAAGGGACAGCCACATACTGTCACTCACGAATGGTTTTGAGTGTGCAAAACCCAGGCATAAAGTCCCCCTTCTCTGGAGTGGGAGTTTTGTGTTTGTAAATCTTAATCCTACGAATACCCAGTTTTCAGATTTCACCAGGTTTTCAGCACCTCTGTTTACGATTTCCTTGCTCTGAGCCTCTTGGAGAGGAGCCCCATGCATTCTCCATGAGCAATGGGGAGCAAGCCCAGCAGCAAGTCCAAAGCTAGAACTGGGTCAGACATGCTTATCCACCTTTAAAAGGAGGGCTTATGATGGTTTCCCAATGCCAGATACTTGGTTTGAGAGATGCATATGGATTCACACCTTGTGAATTTGGATCCTCTCCTTTTTGAAGCATTTCTGATCAGTAGCAACAACACCGAGGAGACCAGGGACAACTGCCCTGTGGTGCCAGCAATCCAGCATAGCCAGACCCTAGCCACCAGTAACCTTGGCTGGTGTGACAGCTCCTACGGGATGCAGCATGGATGTCTGCCCAACCACCCATCTCCAAGGGGGGTTACAGCCTTGCAATGTCCTATATTTAAGACTACTGGTTGCACACAGTCACTGCTGCACCTACTTGACAGCCAGGACAACCTGCTCTGCTTCAGGTACCTGGTGCATCGATACCTCTCCTGAGCTGTCTGGGCTGCTGGAGTCATTACTGGAGAGCACTCAGAATGATTTAGCTCATGCTTTGGTGGGCTAAAATGAAGGAAAGTAACCACAGACATGCCTGTTTCTCCCCACTTAAGATAAATGGGTTCATGACCTGCTGGGCACAGCAAAAGCAACATCTCACCCATGGTCTTGGGTGAAGATACCCTGGAAGAAAGCTCTCTCCTTGCATTACAGCTCATCTCCTCCTGGTCTCCAGAGAGACATGGCAATTACAGAATCACAGAATCAGTCAGGTTGGAAGAGCCCTCTGGGATCATCGAGTCCAACCATTGCCCTGACACCACCATGTCAATTAGACCATGGCACTAAGTGCCATGTCCAGGCTTTTCTTAAACACCTCCAGAGGTGGTGACTCCACCACCTCCCCGGGCAGACCCTTCCAATGCCTAATGACCCTTTCTGAAAAGAAATTCTTCCTAATGTCCAACCTGAACCTCCCCTGGCCAAGCTTGAGGCTGCGTCCTCTTGTCCTGTTGCTAATTGCCTGGGAGAAGAGGCCGACTCCCACTCTGCTACAACCTCCCTTCAGGTAGTTGTAGACTGCACTAAGGTCACCTCTGAGCCTCCTCTTCTCCAGGATAAACAACCCCAGCTCCCTCAGCCATTTCTCGTAGGTCAGACCCTCCAGACCCTTCACCACCTTGGTCGCCCTCCTCTGGACTCGCTCCAACACCTCAACATCTTTCTTGAAGTGCGGGGCTCAGAACTGGACACAATGGGAGAACTCACATGGCTTTAACCCCTCCAGCCTGTGGCACAACCACATCTGTGCCCACCAGACGTGTCTGTGTCTCAGTAGGAACCAATGGGATTTAGATGCATTAGAAAAATCACATCCCTTTTCCTTCTGACCAAAGCTGGGGGTTTTACAAAAGATTTCCTTCTAATTGGCTCTCAATACAATGTCCTCCAAAACCCATGGGGCACCCTGGGAAAAGGACCCTGAAACACCGAGCTCTTGCTGAATTTCAGTATCAAGCACCTTCCCCGGGGGACTGACCCTGCTCCTGTCTCTAAAAAGCTAGCTTAGTTAACACCAAAAGGTTTAGAAAATCCTTCCCTGCTGAAACAGGGCTTAAATGGCAGCATTTCTGCACTGCTCGGTGACATCAGGGATGGTGATTGTGGGGCAGGGGAGGTGGAGAGAAAAGCTCTATGATTAAGTGATTGAAGTGAAGAAAAACATTCTTTTGGACCTATCTGGAAGGTATACTTTTCAATTTTTCACTGGCAAATCATTTGAACAAAATAAGCCCATTTTGTTTACTTGGGAACTTCTTTCCATTTAAAATAAATACTTCTGTGTTTTAAGTTGAAGTGAAGCAAGTGAAATATTGTTTCAAACCGAGACATCAAACCATCTGGGGGGGGAAAAAAGAAGTAAATTGAAGCTTTTCTTTTTCAAAATTGTCCGGTTTGGTTATTTCAACCCAAACAACAAACGAAGATTGATATAAAACCACAGCATGTTGCAGGTGACCTGAAAGTGTATCTTTCAGCATAAAAAAAAGTTCCAGGTGAAAATGTTTTCCTGGCTTCAGCAACGATTGATTCATGAGCGGAATTAGGATTTAAAGCTTGGGCCACAGAGTTTAATCCACTCCCCCCCAAAGCCAGCCAAATCTGCTTTGAACACGACTGCGGTGGAGGAGAAGGGGGGGGCAGAGAAATCTGCAGGGAAAATACAAGAGCAGCCTTAGAAGGCTCTGGCATCCACTTAACTTGAAAATGAGAAAGAAAGTGGTATAAGACCAGGACAATTAGTTCCTGAGCAATACAGACCTTTCCGAAAATGAAAGACAGCAGGGGGAATTAATGGGCATAAATGCAACCCAGTAATTAATTGATAAATGGCATTAGAGAGTTTTCTAAAGAGCAAGACTCCAACGTGACTTATCTTCCCAAAGGCTGAAGACAATTTCTCTCTCCTTTCACCTTGCAGATAAGGACAGAGAACAGGGACCTTTCAGTTTTGAAGCTTAAGAGGAATCTGGAAGTTGAAGACAAAAGAGAAAGGAAAAAGCCCCACATGGTGGGAGGAACAACACTGGGGGCTGTTGTTGACTGAGCTACCGAAGCCGGAGAAGAGCAACCTGCAACTATTCGCCACCGAATAATTCCTCTTGCAAGGGCGGGAGCAAAGCGAGGAGTAAAATGGGAGCAAAGTGAGCCCTGCTGCAAAGGCAACAGGATTATACCTTGTAGGGAACAGGGGAACCCAGGGGCTGGGCTGTCCCACAACTTTCTGCATAGACCCCCTTGCCTTCCCCACGAGACAATGGGGCAGGTCTGCAGCATGGGACCACTTCTCTTTGCTGCAGCTGCAGCTTCCCAGCCAGCCCCTCAAGCATGTGCATTGCCTGCCTCGGACAAGACAAAGCCCAGCGTGGGGTCTCCATCTCCTCCCCTTGCTGCCTCCATACCAGCTGTAAGGTCTTATTTGTCCTCAGCCCAGCCAAGATGCTCAAGCCAACCCCTACAGCTAACCTGCAGGGTCCTCCATCTCCTGAGACAACCTGCAAAAAGCGCCATCATCGCAGGTGCCCAGCAGTGCAGCAATGTTTTTTTTCAAGGCTGAATAAGCCTAATAATTGAGACACTTCCCTCCTGCCCTGCTAGACATTTATCATTAACAACACTGAATCCCCAGGCGGGATTAGCTGATAGATGGGAACACATAAATTTCAATGCCTAAGTGTAGGTGTCTACGCTCCTGCACAGCCAGCGCAGACCAAAGGCTCAGTTCAGTTGCCTGAAGTTAGGCACCTTGGGCCATCTGAGATGCCCAAAGGTACGCAAGACATCTGCATCCTTCTGTAGCATGAGTTACGCCAAAGCATCCACATAACATCTAGATGACTGGTCTCAGGAGACACCAGCTTCTCAATAGATAACAGCTGTCCCCATTAGTCACAGAATCACAGAATCACAGAATCAACCAGGCTGGAAGAGACCTCTGGGAACATCGAGTCCAACCGTTGCCCTGATACCACCATGTCAACTAGACCATGGCACTAAGTGCCATGTCCAGTCTTTTCTTAAACACATCCAGAGATGGTGACTCCACCACCTCCCTGGGCAGCCCATTCCAATGTCTAATAACACTTTCTGAAAAGAAATTCTTCCTAATGTCCAACCTGAACCTCCCCTGGCAAAGCTTGAGGTTTGCCATGTGGTCCTCTTGTCCTATAGCTAGTAGCCCGGGAGAAGAGGCCGACTCCCACTTCACTACAACCTCCCTTCAGGTAGTTGTAGTCCTTTTAACATGTGTGAAACAGAGATTTCTCTCCATGCCAACAAGCTATGTGCAGTGTGAGTTACGCAGCTTCCTCCAAAAGAGACAGGCCCAGCTTGGTTTAAGAAGGAGAGGCAAAATTTGGGCAGAACAACTGGAGAAAAGGAGTCACGCTTGCTCATGGTCAACCCAAATGCAGTGAAAAGACACAGCTGTTTG
This sequence comes from Nyctibius grandis, assembly GCF_013368605.1. Taxonomy (NCBI): domain Eukaryota; kingdom Metazoa; phylum Chordata; class Aves; order Nyctibiiformes; family Nyctibiidae; genus Nyctibius; species Nyctibius grandis. Next base: position 1,937,949 of record NC_090663.1, on the reverse strand, counting down.
ATGGATTCCTCCCAACCCTGGCAGCAGGAGGGTAAGAGTATGATGAAGCCAGGCCAGATGGGTCAGCAGGGATGGGACAAGAGCCAAATTCCCCTGAACAGCTGTCTGTGTCACGGTCAAGGTCTGTGGTTTGCACAAAAGCCCTCAATCTTCATGTGGAGGCAGCTCTGCCCCTGTTCATAAACTCACCCATTCAGCAAAATCATTTGCTGCCATGATGTCATCCCAGCAGAGAACTTGGTCCAGCGATTTCAGCGGAGCACCCCAGTGAGACCCAAAGACTGGCAATTTCATAGTGGCCTCCAGAACCATCTCCAGGGTATCACAGACGCTGTCTCTATTTCCCATCCCCTTAAGACTACTTTGCAGGAGATGACCTGGAGGCAGACACAAGCAGGAGGGGTTCTGCATGTCTGGAGGGTCCATTCTGCTGGACCTACACAGCTGAGGTGTCCAGCTGCCCCTGTCCCGAACTGGGGTCCTCCTCTGCCATCCCTGCAGACTGTACTCTTGCAGGGTTCCCCTCTCAACCACGCAAGAGGCTTTTCTGTGCTTGGAAAGCATGGTAGCGCTGTGAGGTGGCACAGTGCATGTCCAGGTCTTGTTTCTACATGGAAAATAGGATTTATCTAGGACATATTTCTGGTCCTAGGAACTAGGAAGACCTTGGCTTCCCCAACCCAGGCACCATCTCTGGTCCCATGAGCTGGTGATGGTGAAGTAAGGTCTATGACTGGAAGTGAATCAAGTATTTATCCGACACCCTGACTCACAGAATCACAGAATCAATCAGGTTGGAAGAGCCCTCTGGGATCATCGAGTCCAACCATTGCCCTGACACCACCCTGTCAACTAGACCATGGCACTAAGTGCCATGTCCAGTCGTTTCTTAAACACATCCAGAGATGATGACTCCACCACCTCTCTGGGCAGCCCGTTCCAATATCTCATGACCCTTTCTGAGAAGCAATTCTTCCTAATGTCCAACCTGAACCTCCCCTGGCGAAGCTTGAGGCTATGTCCTCTCTCTCTATGTGACTCTTCCCAGAGCAGTTCCTCCATTCCCAGTCCTGCTAAGCAGCAGGCAGACAGAACAGCTCAGCAGCTATTCATTCCTGTCATGAAAATAGGTGTAATCTCCAGCCAACGCGCCAAGCCAATTCAGCAAAAACCCTGCACAATTGCCCTGAGCTGAATCAATAGCCCCCCAGCTTCATCGCTGGAACAGGTCACCCGCTTATCAAGAGAGAGCTGAAATCACTCATAGGATGCTTGTGGTTTCACCGTCCTTGCGATGGCTTTCCTGAACTCTGTCCAAAGCAGAGACGTGTCATTTAGATTCTATTAAAACAAAAGTGCACGTCCGCACACGCGGGAAGAGCAGGAAGAAAGAGAAAAGAAGGAGGGAGCCGAGTGTCCTTGAGGTCATGTAATCTAACAAATCACGGAGAAGCCATTAGGAGCACGAAATGACAGGAGGCAAAACAAGGCAGAACGTTAAGCGCCCGGCGCTACCAAATCCATCAGCTGCCCCCGTTATTCTGATGGTGTGTCGGTGCAGCGTATAATCATCAAAAATTGGTATTCTGCTGCAAATCATCTGTCTCCTGCTTTCTCTCCGGGCTGAGTTTTGCTGGTGATTAGGGATCAAGGAGAAAGTACGAAGTCCACCTCGCATTAGTTCTTGCACAAAGTCTGCTCGGCCCTCCTTCATCGGCAGAGCAAACAGGGTGCTAAATGCAATAACTCCCGTTGTGTGCTTGTAAGGAGGGGGAATAACTGGGAGAGAGGCTTAGTCAGCCCTGGAGTCATGAAGACCTCAAGTGTGGTGTTGTTTTGGAGGTGGATGGTGGCAAAACCAGCAATCATAGAATCACAGAATCACAGAATCCCAGAATCAATCAGGCTGGAAGAGCCCTCTGGGATCATCGAGTCCAACCATTGCCCTGATACCACCATGGCAACTAGACCATGGCACTAAGTGCCATGTCCAGGCTTTTCTTAAACACCTCCAGAGATGGTGACTCCACCACCTCCCTGGGCAGCCCCTTCCAATGTCTAATAACCCTTTCTGAAAAGTGTTGGATCTTCAAAGGGTTCTGAAATGTGCTGGATCTTCAAGGCCCTGGGGCTGGGTCAGTGTTCAGCAGAGTCCTTGTGTCATTTGCAGAACTGTGATGGTAAAAACATGAATGACCACCATCAGAGCTGGAACAACCCAACCCTAGCAGGTGGTGGAACCCACACACATGCACATATAGCTGTCACTCAGGGGACAGGGGCGGAAAGGGGCCCTGGGGAGTCTTACAAGGAGGGACTGGCTCTTACTCAACATGGGACTAGTCCCCCCAGCATAGATCAGGTTTTGTAAGACTCCCTTATTGAAGCTTGCAAGGATGTTAGAATTGACCAGACACAAAGTGCAATCACCACTGGCCTTTTCCTGGGAAGAAGAAGAAGAAAGGCTCTGAGCAGACACTCTAGACAGCTGACAGAGGTCCTTTCCAACCAGCATCTCTGCAATTCTTGAGAATGGATAAAATTCATGTTCTGCAAAACAAGAGACGACCTTGTCCCATCCGGAGGGTCACAGAGCTTCACAGCACTAAGGGATCTCCATCAGAGACAGTGATTGCTCTGGGGGGGTTGCCAGCAACCTCATGGTCATTCCCTGGCTCTCAAGGAGACACCAGCATTGCAAGCTCTACTTGAGCGACATCGAAGGACCTCTGCTCTCTGCAGAGTTGGCAAGGTCCAGGTAGCAGAGTTCAGACCACGTGTGAAGCTACCAAGACCATTTCATGGAAAAAAAAGGACCAGCAGGTCTCAAAGTTCTTCTCACACCAAGTTTTGTCTGGATAGTGTTGAATATCCAGCTCATAGACATCTAAAAGGGCAGTCATGCCACTTCTATCTGTGCTCTTCCATCCTCAAGCCCTGCCACAAGACATTCCCAGTGTGCTGCAGGACATCTGAACAGGACAACATCATCTGGATGTTTTGAGATGGCCCAGTCTCAGCTCTTCAAGCCCTAGAGAAGATCCTGACCTCCTGCTGAAAATACAGCAGAGCTCAATTTAGTTATATTCAACAGCCTGTTCTCTAACAAGACAGAGCATAGAAGAGCAGCCATTTCCCATCCCAGAAAACAATGTGGTTTTTGAAGTTTAATGGAGAAAGTTCTCCAGCCAATTGTCTGCTGGGTTTTTTTTGAAGTATCGTGCATGTCACTCAGTGCCAAGGATTTCAAAGTGTGTCATCGCTGAATTCTTTTGTCATTAACTGCCAGGTTTGGGGGATGGTTCAGAGCTGAGCCGGAGGAATATCGGAGGCAAAGCTGACTTCATTAAGACTGTGTTTTGAAACCTTTCTGCATCTTGTTTAAATTGATTTGCTTCTGCTTCTGCTCTAAAAGGGGAAGAAAAAAAAAGAAGAACTCCATCCAAGGGAACATCAAAGGGAACTGAGCTATTTTCACTGCTGGTATAAAAACGAAAAACATGCAAAGACCAAACTGCACCAGTGGTGCTAATAAAGTGTCTGAGAACAGAGACCCGTAGAGACAAGGCCCAGGAATGGACGATAACGCCTTGACTCAGACCTGAGTTGCTTGCACACGTGTAAAACCCTCCCGGGAAAGGCATTGTTGAGGAGAATGTGTGGTGAAAAAATCACACCAGGAATGATTTGAAACTCAAAGAATGACTGAATGTCTTGCAGTCATGGCTTTTCTTTCTGGAAAGGGCAAGCAGAGGAGGAAACCCAACAAAACGAAGCAGAAATGAAAATAGTTGAAAAAGCCACCTGGTATTTTTATGCCCAGGACAAAATTAGGGTGTTTATCCAAACCGTGGCTCGTTTTGGATTCACTAAGCAAAGCCAGCAGAATGGCTTGGCAGGTTGGATTCTGGCCTTTGGTCACCTCAAATCCAATGGAGACCAGGTACCTCCTGTCATGTGTTCCCTGGATGACACCTATAACTCTGTCCTGCGTGGTTGACCTGATGTATATACTCAGCTCAGGTCCTGCCCCTACACATGTATTTATAGCTGGAGACCTTTGCACAGCAGGAGGAGTCTCGATGGGGCCACCATGTGATTGCAGGTCTCAGGCTCTGGAGACCCTCTGTTTCAGTCCTACTATGGTAGGTCCTGTCCTGCAGCTGTAAGCTCTGCCTTGCCCTTCGCCTTGTGCTTTCCACCCTTGTTCATGTTAGCAGAATCTTGCTGTGAATCCAAAAGGGTAAATTCACACTTTGCTAGAAAATTAATCCAAAAGCTGTATCGAGTTGATCTAGCTGGGAATAATAAGGTGACTATTCATAAGTGAAAGGGGCCTTGAAAGGGTGCTAAGATCTCCTTGTTCCTCTTATACACCACTGACCACAGGAAAAACTGGCTTCTCAAAATGAAAGTGGATGTTGGCACCAGGGACTCCTCATCTAGACATTTAGAGGTACCTCTTAGATCAGTCCTTTTGCACTAATGTTGTCTACGATGACTTAAGGACTCCCTTTTTTCCTCTTCACCCATTCTCTACCAATCACAGCCAGAAGCAGGGAGGCCAAAAATGGACCACCCTTGGTTGAGGAGAGCCACAGAGGTGAAATATATTCCTTCTCAGCCTAGTCCCAAAAGCTGTGTCTGTACTCATGAACTGAAGAGTGGATTGAACTCAAGCTGCTGAATTGTTAGTCCTCCCTGGCACACGTTTGGCCTTAGCACAAAGCACTATATGGTTCTTGCATGGGTCAACCACTTATGTGGCCCATGAATCATCCCAGCAGACAGTTTGCTGATGGCCACTTTGTTTTGAAGGCAGGAGAATTTAATAACACAGATGAAGACTGCTCTGGGCCATTGGCCTCAGGACCCCCAAAACACTCCCAGGCACATTTTAATCTATGAGCACAGACATGACCAGAGCTCCTTGCTCTGCAAGTCTAGGGATCACAAAGTACATGAAGTCCCTCAGTCACAGGAGGCTACTTTGGACTGAAACAGCTTCTTTATTTATTTTTATGCAAACCCAATAAAGATAAAATGATCTCTTGATGACAAAAATTTCATCTTATACTTCTTTAAAGGACCTTTGGGTACCAAAGAAGTGGCAGGAATAGCAATAAACAGCCCTCTGTCCCTGGGCAAGTGTCCCACCAGCTTTCCCTGGGCAAGTAGGAAGGCTGGTGAGCAACAGCCTGACCTTCAGGGCTTTGCTGCAGGCAAGCACAGTGGAGGTGTGGGCTGGAGGAGTGACAGCAAACTCAGCCATTCTCTGGGAACTGTCAGCCCCATCCAGTCCCTGGCTGGTCATGATTGTCCTTTGCAAGCATCTCCTAGCATATCCTCAGTGGCCACTGAATGAAGGAGGCTGCAAAAGTCCTCTTAGATGTGTTTCTCAAGGCAGTAATTTGGTGCATCTTTGCTAATTAGGCCAGAACAACTCTTCCTCATTTATATATCTCATCTGTTGACAAGAGCTGGACATCTGGGTCTCATGCAGCGCATTTGAAGCCACACTGTGGTGTTTCCACCCCCATTTCTACATTCTCCAACTGCCTGATTTTACTTCTTTGCAACAGTTTGGTTTGATGATCTCAGCTGAGCACCTGGGACCAAAACAGGTACATTGCATGCGCTCTCTGACATACAGGTTCAGCCCAGCCTCCACTCACCGATGTTCTTCAAACCACAGTGGACAGCAGAAGCAGGGTCTTTGCATGGAGGTGCCACGTCACCACGAATCCACGGTGCAGGGCTTCTCCTCAGCTCCAAACGTTGCCCAAACTTGCGCCGATTCCTTCATTTGTTTCTCCAAGCAAGGATTTAAAACAGAAAGAAAAGTTGGAGAGGGAGAGCTGCGTCCTGCTTTGACACTGCTGACGCAGAAGTGCTCCATCTCCAAGCTCACTTTGTACTTCATAGCACGGGGACTTGAAAGACACTCACTTCTTTAAGAAATCCTTGGAAATTAGAGAGATAAAACATCAGCTTTAGGTAACACTTCAGTGACAGCACTCAACAGGACCCCAGTCTTTAGCGCGTGTGTGTATGATATTATAAATTTATTTCTCGCTGTATATATAGAAATGTTGATGCAGTGAATTAAAATCAAGCTGTGCTTTATACTTTCATTTTTAATGGGAGCATTCTTGACGCCAAGGAGAGAGCTATCAGCCCCTAACGGCAGGAATGGGTGGAGAGCAAGCGTCTTCTGCCAAAGACAAATAAAGTAAAAGGCAAGAAAAGGCACTGGAAGATGATGAATGGTTCAACTTCCTCAGCTGCAGGAGCCTCTTCATTAACCGCTTCACTGCCTTTTTTTTCTTTTTTCTTTGTTTATTTTTTCCTTGTTTATTTTTTCCTGTGGCTCTGTGCATGTCTGTCTGCCTGCAGCTCTGAATGCCCAGGAGTGTGTTGCCTGCCTGCAGCTGGTCCCAGTTCAGGTGTCCATCCCCCTCATCTCTCCCGCCCCAGGACGCAGCATTAAATGAGAAGAATAAAAAGAAAATGGTTTTACATTTTACACTAGCAATGTCACCTCGTGCTGCATCCCAGGGCGCAGAGCCTGCCTGGTGCCAGGACACCCACAAAGAACTTGGTGAAAACTCAAAGCATCTTGAAATTCAGGCTCCAGGGAGCCAAGGAGGACACTTCTTGTCCCAAGGTGACTTCCCCAGTGTGCTCCAGACACCCCTCCCCACTATTTCTGAAGCTCCCTGGAAGCCATTCAATCCCTGGGGACTCTCCCCTGTCCCCTCCATTGCTTGGTCTTTCCTCCACATCCCCCTTCATCCCTTAGAGACCCCTGCAGAGCCCAAGCAGGCCAGAAGACCATGGAGCTGCTATGGGTCAGGATCTGGCCACATCTCCATAATCATGGTCCCAGGTTCTCCCTTACCTGACTGGAGGGGAAAGTGAGGCCCAACATCCCAGCAGATGCAGCATTTTGTGGACATTTTGCTGCAAGAAACATCCAGGCCAATGCCAAAAAATGCAGATGGGCTAAAGCAGGTTACAGCACTCCGTGTACTCACTCTGGTGCTGGTGAAGTGTGTATGGGGACAGACATGATACATGACTTTGCCTACACAGCCGCAAAGCTGAGACGAGCCCCCAGAAATGTCGAGGTGATGAAGGTAAAAGTGCTCTGACCCTCTATCCCACACCCACCCCTCCGAGCCTTAGGGAGACTGAAAGGCACTTAAGAAGCACATGGGACCACCATGACATCTCAGTGCCCCAGGTTTCAGTGAAATCACAGAATCACAGAATCAATGAGGTTGGAAGAGCCCTCTGGGATCATCGAGTCCAACCATTGCCCTGACATCACCATCTCAACTAGACCATGGCACTAAGTGCCATGTCCAGTCTTTTCTTAAACCCCTCCAGAGATGGTGACTCCACCACCTCCCTGGGCAGCCCCTTCCAATGGCTAATGACCCTTGCTGAGAAGAAATGCTTCCTAATGTCCAACCTGAACCTCCCCTGGCGAAACTTGAGGCTGTGTCCTCTTGTCCTATCACTGGTTGCCTGGGAGAAGAGGCCGACTCCCACTTCACTCCAACCTCCCTTCAGGTAGTTGTAGACTGCACTAATGACTGAGACAAGACCCACCACCACAGGACCCTTCCTCTTTTCCCTTCATCATGCTGTTTGACTGAAACTCCATCAGCCAAAAAGGTGCCTTTGATGCTGAAGACACAGCATGGCTGTGGTTTTTCAGCTCTCCACCATCATTTTCCAAAGGTACCCAAGCTCACAGTGGACTCCTTTATAAAGGACAAAGCTCCACTTGGATGGGCTTCAAGCTCAGCGAGTCATGAGAGGCACTTGGCAGCTTTCATGCCCAGCTCACACTTTTAATGAGTTTGCAGATGATGGGGCAGGGAAGAAAGAGCAAGGAGAAAAGCTGTGCTTGAGGATCTGGTCCCTAGAAATCCCACAGCGATTCAGAAGTAAGGCTGAGCAGAGCATTCGGTGGTCATCTGCTGCCATCTAGTGTTATCTAGACACCCAAAAGCTCTGCCTGGATTCATGAATTTCTCTAACCAGGCCTCAAATCCTGCCCATCTCATGGACCCCAGGCCACGCCTTACATTTGCGGGTGCATCAGGATGGACATCATCCACCTGCACTCCCTGCGACCATCTCAGGTGAGATAGAGCCAGAAAATAGACCATTGTGCACCATCCCTAAACTACACCCTCCCCACCCTTACACCACCGCTCCCAGAGGGGAGCCAGCTTGCAGGTCAAGGGCAGAGGAGATGGGTTGGTTTGGCCCCAAATGTGCATGTTGTACCTCTGTTGGTGAAGTCTGGATAGCTGTGGAGGGTGGACTCCCCATCTCTCACCACTGGCAACAGGAGGACACGAAGGGGAGGGTGATGGCCAGGTAGGTGACATTAATGGGCAAGAATCCAAGTTCAGGGACATTGCATCAGCTTGATGTGATCATTCAATTGCTGGTCTCACAGTAAGGTGGTTTTTTTTGACTGCAGCGTTGTTGTCCCTCACCTTGTCATTAAGCAAATGGTCCAACTCATGGGGAAAAGTTTTTCCAAACACTTCATCATTGCAGAGACTTCTCCAAACCCTCTCCACCTGTTTAATCCTCTGCTAACACCTACACTGGACAGTAGAAGGGAGGGCATTCACAGGCAGGGAGCAGGGTTTCCTCTCTCCAGGAGCTCTGTAGGCTCTTCCTCAAGTCTGACCATGTCAGAAGTGCTTTGTGGAGATCACTAAAAAGAATCATAGAATCACAGAATGGTTTGGGTTAGAAGGGACCTTAAAGACCATCCAGTCCCAACCCCCCCTGCCATGGGCAGGGACACCTTCCACTAGACCAGCTTGCTCCAAGCCCCATCCAACATGGCCTTGAACACTGCCAGGGAGGGGGCAGCCACAGCTTCTCTGGGCAACCTGGGACAGGGTCTCACCACCCTCACAGCAAAGAATTTCTTCCTCATATCTAGTCTAAATCTCCCCTCTTTCAGTTTAAAACCATTCCCCCTCGTCCTATCACTCCATGCCCTTGTAAAAAGTCCCTCTCCCGCTTTCCTGTAGTCCTTTCAGGTACTGGAATGGGACCTTGGGAAGGTTTAGGGACCAGTTCATTTATTGTGTCCTCTGGAGGTCATCTGAGGATGATCTCAAGAGGTCCCTTGGAACCTAAATGACACTCTGATTTTGTGACTTTTTATCAGAGTAAGAGGAGCTGCTGGATCCTACATCCCACCTGGATATCCACCGACCAAGACAAATATGGAGGTACCAGAGATGCTTCAGGGAAGACCCACATGCATGACCAAAGACTTCAAAACAAAGTCTGATCGATGAGAGTAAGGACAGCTTAGGTTAAGGTGGCCTTAACCACAACCTGCAATTAGCATCCCATTTTGTGACACTGGGCATAATGAAACACCCAGTCAGTTTCCTGAGGGTTGTCCCTGAGCGTGCATCGTGAACAACCATTACATTGGTTGGACACAGCCCAAAAACTTTGTCCTAGGACAGATGGGATCTACACCAGGGTAGCTGACATGTCACACACAGTTGGACAGAATGATCTCAGGTTTAAGGGCTAGCAGAAGGTGTTCCAGAGATGTCTGTTTGCATTGGTGTGGTGGGAGACCCAGAGCCCCTTGTGTCTAAAGGCTCAGGGAACTTCCGAGCAAGAAAAGAGCTGAAGGAGCCAAGAGACCATACAAAGCCTTTGTTCTCATTTCAGACTCTGACAGGGCCGCATGTCAAGTCATAGGAAAGTGGCACGGTACAGCACTGTGCAGGTCAACAGCACCTTTCATTGAGGATTGTAAAGCCCTTTCAAGACATCAGTTTGTTAAACCTCACGACACCCCTGTGAGGTAGGTATTACCCCCCCCCATTTTACAGACGGGGGGAACTGAGGCACAGAGAAATGCGATGGCTTGGCCAAGGCCTTTGGGCAAGCCAATGACACGGGCAGGAGTTCTTCCTGCTCTTGTTCCCGCCTTGTGGCTCCTTCCCCCTTTGGACAGCAGAGCGTTAGCAGCTCACAGAGCCACTGCTGGGCTTGCCCCATGAGCAGGGAACACGCAATGTTTATGGAGGGCTCCTGAGCCCCTTGAAAGCACCCTGGTAACCAGCTGCCACCAGCACTGGAGACATTGAACCGTTTCCCAGACAGCTTCTCCTTCCAGGTACGGCCCCAGGATTGTCGTTGTTTCTTCTTGTGCAATCAGGCAGGAGGAACTTGAGAACCTGGATCCTTCATGAAAATGTCCCAGCACTGCATGGCACAGTCCAAACTGGAAACCACTTTGATGGCAAATGTCTCCCTGGAGACAACGCCCAGCACTGAACTCTGATGGCAGTGAGTGCTGGGAGGTCTCACCAGGCCTGGAGGAGAAGGAGGAGGTAGCTAGAAGGATATTACACGGCTTTCGCTGCCACTGTCGTCAGCACCTTGCGTCAGTGTTGGATGTTCACTTGACCTCAAGTCACCCCATCCCAGCCCATGTGCAACGTCAAGAAGAAACTAAAGCTTGGGGATAAATTGGCCAGGAAGCGATGCCAGGAGCTGCGGTGGAGTCTCCATCATGGTAACCCCACCACCAACCCACTGCAACCCTTGGTTACATCATGGTACCAATTTCCCCTCTCCTCCCCCCACCGCTACAGTTTTTGTGCTAAATACATATTCTGTCTTATAAAAATAGTCCTCTGGTATCAAAAGACAAATAATACAAGAGAGGAATAAAAGACCCCTGTCGCCAGCAGCAGTGCAAATCAGGAGAGCCAGCTCAGCAAGGATGGGCTTAAGGTGTCCTTGGTTTGTCACTTCTTCAAGGGGAAGGAGGTTGATTGGACTTTGATGGCTGGGACTGGCCTAGTGCAAGAAGAAAGAGAAAGGAGACAACTCATTCAAGTGCAGAGACCAAGCATCCACCACCTCCACCACAACCATCCTTGCACAGCTTGAGGAGGACAGACCAGCTGCTGTCCCCGAGACTGGAGGGGACCTGTCATGGTCACCCATGTCCTCTCTCAAAGATACAACCCCAAATTGTATCACTTTGAGTGTTTTCCTTCAGTGTACCCTCAAAACCCTGATAGGACGCAGAGTCCGCCAAAGCATGTGGTGGCACCAGGCAGTAACCAGCAGTGAGAACTGGGAGCCCACCAGCTGTGGGAGTGATGTCCCCCAAGGGGTTACTGCTCTTGCCTTCCCAAGAATAGCCAAGGTGGTTCGTGCACTACCACAAGACATCACCAAATCAACCAACCTGATATGGAACCTATAGTCCATCTTACGAATTCATTAAATCTTTCACCTCATCCATCCAGGAAAGGCAAGAGTTCCCTGGCCCTCTCTTAGCATGTTGGTGGTGTCAAGTAATGACTCTGGACCAAGACATGGGCACATCCTGCTCCCTGGCACAAGTCTGGCCCTGCCAGACAGCACTTTATGACATGGGCAGTGTTTCAAGAGATGGCCATGGATGGCTCCTGGAGGGCAGCAAGGACAAAACTGCACCTTATGGGGAGGGAGTCAAGTTTGGCTGCTGGGATGTGCCAAATCCTTCTCTTTTGGGACCACAGAAAGGCCTGTCTTATCTACTAGAAGACTTGAGCTATAGGGATTGAGTTACACTGAGAAATTTTGGGGCATATTCAGCCTCCTTGTGGTGGCAACTACAAAGACATAGGAATCTAAAAGGGTCCAAGAGGGTAAAAGCAGTAATTAGCAAAGCAGACCATCTGGGGATGAGGGCCAGCACGGCCTTCTCTCCATGGCTGAATATGACCCAGTCTCCTGGGTCCCAGCCCAGTGCTTGAGCAAAGACCATCCCCCCATGGTCCTGCACCGTGTCTGTGACTCACCTTTGAGGTGGCATCAGTCTGTAGGGAGGAAAGACAAAACAGAGCATCAGTGTCCATCCCTTCACTGTCCCCCAGCAGCTCACCAACAGGCCCTTCATGCTCTGGGACATGGGGCCATATGCACCCACCAAACGATGGCCTCTCCCTTAACCCATCAGAACCCTACAAGACCCAAAGTCCCAACTTTGGTCACCACTGGCCAACTTTGGCCAAAGCTGGTGGGCTCCTGCGAGGTGGAGGCATGGCTGCAGACCCCCGACATCCACAGGTACCTTGCTTTGGTGGGCAGGCTTTTCTCCTGTACCATGCAAGAGGGAGCACGGGCACAGGGTTGTTTATGTACGTAGAGTCCCCATCTGGACAAACATTTTGGTTGTGGTTGCTCCCCAGGTAGCAGGATTTGGGACATCTTCTGATTTCCTTTCTACCTGTTGCTGCTGCCCCCAGGTGCCCCATACCAAAGATCCCCAATGCCCTACAGGCCAGTTACCTCAAAGCTGGTGGGCTTCAAATTCCTTTGTAGCTACAGCAGCGGATACAGACCCGCACAGCCCAGACCACAGAGCATTTCTCCTGCTCCTCAGCGGCCTGGCCTGTACACACCAGCCGTATCAGGGTGGAGCAGGAGAAACCCAGGTCATGGTGAAGATACCATGAGGGGCAGACCAGAGCACATCACAGTGACATTTGGGATGTCCCACCCAGACGTCACCCACAAGACCCCGTTCTGTGCCCACCTGCAGGACCCCAGCAGAGGTGGGTGGTAGCTCAACTCCTCTCTCAACTTACTTTAATGGCCTTGTGGTGTGGCTCATGGCACTTGTACCCGATGCCTTGAAGTTGGTAGGAGGGACCATGACCAGCAGGGTCTGTCCATGTGCAGGAGGCAGCTCTTTGGCCAGAAGAGGACTTCCAGGCAGTGGCCGACGGGGGGGCTGGTGCCTTGGGACGACCTGAGATCACAAAATGGGGAGAGATGACATCCTTAGAGGAGCATCCAACGACCTCCTAGAAACCTCTCTCCCCTGCTGCAGAGCTGAGATGCTTCACAGCATGTAACAACAATCCCCAACTAGTTTAAAATATTCTCATTATCTAATGAGCTTTCTTCACCATTGCAACAGATTCACCTCTTATGGTGGCATGAAAGCTCCTTAATAGTGCCCAACCCAAAAGAGCCACAGGCAGCTGAAAACCAGGGAGTCTCTGCAAGTCTGGAAGGAAAGCACAGCCAGCCAGTAAAGCTCACCAGTGGGGTCCTTACGGGGCTGCAGGGAAGAGGTTTCCTCGGAGGTGGCAACTTAGCCTGGGAGACAACAGTTTTGGTGGGGACCATGGGTGATTTGCTGACTGGCGGAGGTGGTCTGGCAGGCTTGGGGTCTCTTGGGCGTGAAGGGATGGAGTGGGGAGCCGGGCGAAGAGGGTGGACAACGTTGACGGGTTGGGAGCCGGGACGGTGAGCACTGGCTTTGGGGGGGAACACAGTTCGCGTTGCCTGCAGGGACAAGAAAAGCAGAAGTATGGAGAAAATCCTTAGGTGCATTTTCCCAGGTGCTAAAAAGCAGATGTCCCCTCAAGGTCTGGGTGCTACGGAGTTGCAGGAGGAGCACTGGGTATTTATTCCACTTTCTGAGACCACTACTTTTACCATCCCACCCAAAAGCTGAATACATTTCATAGAACCATAGAATCACAGAATGGTTGGGGTGGGAAGGGACCTTAAAAGTTCCAACCCCCCTGCCACGGGCAGGGACACCTTCCACCACACCAGGTTGCTCCAAGCCCCATCCAACCTGCCCTTGAACACTGCCAGGGAGGGGGCAGCCACAGCTTCTCTGGGCAACCTGGGCCAGGGTCTCACCACCCTCACAGCAAAGAATTTCTTCCTCAGATCTCATCTCAATCTCCCCTCTTTCAGTTTAAAACCGTTCCCCCTCATCCTGTCACTCCATGCCCTTGTAAAAAGTCCCTCTCCCGCTTTCCTGTAGCCCCTTCAGGTACTGGAAGGTGCTAGAAGGTCTCCCCGGAGCCTTCTCTTCTCCAGGCTGAACAGCCCCAGCTCTCTCAGCCTGTCTCCACAGCAGAGGGGCTCCAGCCCTCTGAGCATTTCCGTGGCCTCCTCTGGACTCGCTCCAACAGCTTCGTGCCCTTCTGACGTTGGGGCCCCAGAGCTGGACGCAGCACTGCAGGGGGGGTCTCCCGAGAGCGGAGCAGAGGGGCAGAATCCCCTCCCTCGCCCTGCTGGCCACGCTGCTGGGGATGCAGCCCAGGATATGGGGCTCTTTGCCCCTGGTAACCATCCAGAATATTTGCTCCTTGCTAACCACATGAGAGCACACAGGGATGACAAAGGTGCTGGCCTCTGGTGAATCCATACCAGATTTCCACCAGACTGAATTACAGAGAGGGGACACATCACCCCTCCTGCCTCAATCTCAGCCATTGTGACCACACTCCAAAAGACCATCACTTTCTACCTAAATTTAGCCCCGGGATTCCTCATCCCAAGGTCACCAGAGCTGACAAAACCAGCAGCAGAAGCATCTGCCTCCCTGGAGACCCAGAACAGAGTCATCAGCCGGACTGCAGAGCTCCTGCTAAGCTTTGCCATGGTGATGGGCAATTTCCCAGCGGAGGCTCCTGGCAATCACCGGGGTCTTATTGAGCAGGAGGAGCTCAACAGACTCACTTTTAGGAGGGATGTGTACTACTGACCAAGGGCTCACAGTGTAGACACGATCCAAACCAGCATGGGGTACCAGTTGCTTGCCCAGTTGCTAGAGGGAGACGTGATCACCCGCAAGGATGAAGTCCCAAGGAGGGAAAGCAAACCTGGAAGGTGACTTATTACTTACTTTATTAGTGGAGGTGGAAATGTTTCGCAAGGTGAAAGCAGCGTTGGGATGGCCACCGGTTGACTTCCGACTGATGGTTTTGTTCCTGCCCAGGATCACAAACATAAATCACAGATGGCAAAATAAAGCAATCGTTTTTGCGACAGCTGCCTCCCAAAACGCTGCCAGCGAGACCCTGTCTCCATTAGCAGATCATTAGCAGACAGTCCTGCAGTGCTGGGTGAGCAGGGGTGACAAGCTCATCTTGAGATAATGAGGGTAATGAAGTAGGTTTGCTTATTTATTTTTCTCAAATTATTGCAGGGGCTCTGAGGCATGTGTTTGTCTGTACCTGTACTGGGACGGGAAATAATGAGAATATCTAAATTCAGAGCTACTTTAGAGCCCTTCCAGCTTTTGCAGCCTGCTAAGAGCAGATGGCAAGAAAGCTCCCCAGTACCAGGCCACTTTCGTCATCGCTCTCTGGGCTTGTCTGTCCAACAGACCATTTCTGACTTCTGCTCAGGGGACAGCTGAGAGCCTCAGATTGTCCTAGGAGAGAGCTCTCCATATCTCAACCAGGTCTTGTACCAGTTTGAAACAGGCCCAGTCCACCACCAGCTCCCTGACAACCATTCCTACCAGGCTGGATGCTGTCAGTGGCAAGAAAACATTTCAGAGTCTCACTAGGTCCTCAAGAGAAAAGGGATTTAGGACACATCACCCACCTGTATGTCTCCTGGCTCCTCCTCCTCATCTCCTTTATCCATTTATTCAGGAGCGAGTTCTCCTGACGGTACCAAAAGTAGATGCTCATCATCAGGGCCGGGAGGAAGAGCAGGAAGATGAGCAGAAGGGTTATTAAGATGGCTTCATGATCTGGCAGGGAAAGCACAAAGATGAGTGGGGCTGGGAGAGCCAGCAGCCTTCAGCTTCACTCGATGGAAATGTCGGCCCCATCTGCCCATTCGTGGCCACCCAGACTAGAGACATCGTTGCTGACCACACCTCCAAAAAGGGAGCAGTACCATTTGGTGGCTTCTGATTAAAATGGGTGGCCACCAAGCAACCAGAGCTGGGCACAGGCTGTGAGTCTGCCTGAACAGACCCAACCCAGCACATCTGGGAGCAGAGCTGTCAGCAGCTTTATCGCCCCATCTCCCCTGCTCGTGGCATCACTCCAGCCCCACCAGCATCACAAGGCACCGGATGAGAAGTCAGGACTCACTGTCACGCTGCACAGGGCCACTGTCCACGCTGCCGCCCAAGCCCGGCTTCTCGCAGTAGGGGGGAGCCCAGCCGGCATCGCAGTGGCAGTTCTTGTTGCTGTTGCAGACCTGCAGAGAGAGAAGGAGGGTTGGAGGCCACGAGGGATGTATGGAAACGATGGTCTGTATGGTGGGGATGAGAGCAGACGGCCCATGGCGAGAGCCCGGGCTGAAGGAGCTTAACCCCTGCCAACGTTCACCCCTTGAACATCACTCGGATTGTGCCCGTGTTGCCCCCAAATCTGTGATGGCAATGTACAGAGATATCTACCTGTTGACACTTCTCTTTCCCTGTTGAAGACAGGTATCTTGTACCCTTGGGTTTTCACACTGCTTGACTAGACAAGCGTGATGCCCTTAATACTCTGCATTAGGCCAGAAGTTTTTTCAACATCTTCCCCTTGGGACCTTCCCATTAAACCATCGCATTGTTGTTGCCTTATCACAGAATCGCAGAACCAACCAGGTTGGAAGAGACCTCTGGGATCATCGAGTCCAACAATTGCCCTGACACCACCATGTCAACTAGACCATGGCACTAAGTGCCATGTCCAGTCTTTTCTTAAACACCTCCAGAGATGGTGACTCCCCCATCCTCCCTGGGCAGTCCCTTCCAATGGCTAATGACCCTTGCTGAGAAGAAATGCTTCCTCATGTCCAACCTGAACCTCCCCTGGTGAAGCTTGAGGCTGTGTCCTCTTGTCCTTATCTGACAAAGCCCTGCATTCTGCAGAGATCAAAGCTTTGTAGCCTTCAAGCTTTGGACAAGGGTGGCTCTTCCTATTAGCTCAACTGCTGCCCTGCCTTTTTGCAGTCCCAGTTGTGTTTTTGACTCCTGCTTTGCTCTCAGAGGCAACAGACACCTGCTCTGAGCTCTAAACACTCTCCAGTTCAAACTAGACCCTGATCCAAATTTTGCAGATGGTCCTTACGTCACGAATGATCTTATTCCTCTAACTTGGACGTGAGTAAGCAAAGATCTCAGCTCAGTCTCACCCACAGCTGATGCAGGAGAGAGTTATGAAAAGCAGATGCCCACGGCTTTGCAAGGCTCGTCCCTGTGGGAGATGCTTGGTTTCCCTTAAGAACCTGCGCCCATCTCATGAGCCAGCTGTAGGTCTCAGGCAATAACTCACCCCATGGCCGTTGCACCGGGAAACGCACTTTTCCAGCTCAAAAAGGGAGGCGTTCTGGCACCGGCGATCTTTGCAAACCTGAGAGAGAGCCAAGAAACTGAGGTTAGAGAAAGACAGGAGAGAGGGGGGGACAGCAACCTTCCACCTTCACAAATGAGTCCTCTGGAAGGACGTTGTCCGTTGGAAAATGCAGGTTGGTTAAACCATATTGTTCCAGGTCAACGCATTTCACTCCAATTTTCAGCACAGCCCAGGAAACCTCTACCATTGCCCCATCCAGTGGAGACCATCCACTACCATTCCCACCCTCGTCCCCTGACACCCCACCTGGCAGCTCCCAGAGAAGGCATTTCCCATCTGGCCCTAAAACACAGGCACCAGCCAAAAAAAAAAAGGACACTGGATTTCAAAACCAGCCATCTTTTCTCATGAAAACGTTGACATTTTGGCCTCCCATCCCAAACTGTGATGAAAATCTCATAATTAAAATGCCAAATAGCAAAGGTCGTATCTCCGCAGCCAGCTCTGTCTGGCGTGCATCCCTGCTACCCTGTTGTCTACCAGATTTCTGCTCTTTTGCAGCTGAACTCACCCTCTGTAAAGTACTTGGAGATGCAGGGGCTGGAAAAAACCTAATGCTCAGTTAGCAACATCTGTTTGGATCTGTCGTCTTGATTCCTAACACAGCTTTCCCCTGGGAAACAGTTTGTTCATAGGAGGAAGCCTCATCCATCAAGTCCTGGGGCATGCAACCCTTGTTGGGGTTGCTCTACCACGCATTAAATCAGTAAACAAGCACGGAAGCCAAGGAGAGAAGGATTTGGTGGCCTACACACAAGCATCTGGTGATGTCTAGAAATGCCCCAGTTGAGATGTCACCAGGGCAATGTCTGCAAGCGTGGGGGAAACCACGTCCCATGGCCTGACTGTAACACAGAGAAGAGCCAATGTCTACATTGGAGCTGGGACAAGAGCCAAGGAGCTGATCTCCTGGAGAAGACCTCAGCCCTACCAAGAGGTACTCACCATCCCATCTCCACATTTTGTCCCCGTCATCACCAGCCCGGGGTCGGAGAGGTCTTCCTCATCATCCTTCGCTGTGTACATGTAGGTGCCTCGGCACTTCACCTCCCGCCCGTTGAATCGGATGGTGGTGTCGATGGAGACGGTGTTGGTCCCCTGGGGCTTCTTAGCTGAGCTCTGGCACTGGATCTTGCCACACATAGCATCCCTAGGAGCGGGGCACAGCCGAGGTGAGGGCAGGAGATGTGGGTACCAGCCGCCTCACCCCCCCTGCCCCATCACCCCCTGCTCCACTGCCTGCTTGCTCCCCTCCCTCTGAATTTATGGCCGTGGGAGGTTGTGATGGGAGAGAGTCAGCAGGTTCAGAAAGGACTTAGATAAATCATGGACAGCACGGAGAAATGCTGGAGGGAACAGGTTGCAGGTGGGTCCCTCTAACATCCCTGGTCCAACTGGGAATACTGGAGAGCACACGCTCCCTAAATAGCATCTCCTGCTCATGCTGTCTGATTTTCCCTTCAGGCTGGGCTGGGAGGTGTTGCATGGGGGGACAACCTCCCAGCAGTGACGGGGATTGAGCCCAGGAAGGACCTGGTGGCTTCCTCAGGTCCAAAACTGAGCTGGCCCAAGGGGTAATGTCAGGAGGCTTGGGTAGGACCCTTCCAGTCCCTTTGCAGGGGTGGGTTGGGGGGGGGTGTGGGAGGAGGACATGGGGCACCCATGGGTGCCAGCGCTGCACCCACCTCTTGTCACATTTCACGTAGCGCCCATGGCTGTCTTTGCCGCAGTTGCCGTAGGTGTTGCCGGCCATGTTCACGTCCTGGAAACAGGCGTCCGGGGCTGGCCAGGCACCTGCAGGGAGGGAGGAAAGGTCCCACGTGGGATGGGGAATGGAGCCAGTGGGGAGAAATACCGATACCGGGAGCAGTGGCTGGATGCTCAGGGAGAAAACACCATACACAGAATCGCAGAATCACAGAATCAACCAGATTGGAAGAGCCCTCTGGGATCATCGAGTCCAACCATTGCCCTGACACCACCATGGCAACTAGACCATGGCACTAAGTGCCATGTCCAGTCTTTCCTTAAACACCTCCAGAGATGGTGACTGCACCACCTCCCTGGGCAGCCCCTTCCAATGGCTAATGACCCTTTCTGAGAAGAAATGCTTCCTCATGTCCAACCTGAACCTCCCCTGGTGAAGCTTGAGGCTGTGTCCTCTTGTCCTATCGCTGGTTGCCCAGGAGAAGAGGCCGACTCCCACTTCACTACAACCTCCCTTCAGGTAGTTGGAGACTGCAATAAGGTCACCTCTGAGCCATGGAAAAGTCTCCTTGAAAGCTGCTGCTGGGGGTGCCAGGCCAAGAACGGCACAAGAGGGGTGAAAACCCTTTGGCTGCGGGGTCTTGCAGAGGATTTTGTACATGGGTGCCAGTGGGATGTTGGGAGTGTGGATATGGGGGCTGTAGCATGCCCAGGGGCAGGGTGCAGCACGTGGCTGCGTGTGGCCATGTGTGGGGGCCCTGTGCAGTGTGGGGTCATGGGCAGCAGGAGGCCATACACAGCAGATGGCCATATGGAGCACATAAGCTATGGGCTGTACGCAGAGTGGGGGCCATATGCAGCGTGGGGGCTGTAGGCAGTTCATGGCCACATAACGAGTATATATAGGTGTGTGTGTATATATATGAAGTGTGTAACAACCATGGAATCACGGCATGGTTTGGGTTGGAAGGGACCTTAAAGACCATCTAGTTCCAACCCCCTGCCACGGGCAGGGACACCTTCCGCCAGACCAGGTTGCTCCAAGCCCCATCCAACCTGGCCTTGAACACTGACAGGGAGGGGGCAGCCACAGCTTCT
This sequence comes from Nyctibius grandis, assembly GCF_013368605.1. NCBI lineage: Eukaryota > Metazoa > Chordata > Aves > Nyctibiiformes > Nyctibiidae > Nyctibius > Nyctibius grandis. The sequence continues at coordinate 1,917,955 of NC_090663.1, read as the reverse complement.
CTGGGCAACCTGCGCCAGGGTCTCACCACCCTCACAGCAAAGAATTTCTTCCCAATATCTCATCTCAGTCTCCCCTCTTGCAGTTTAAAACCGTTCCCCCTCGTCCTGTCACTCCATGCCCTTGTAAAAAGCCCCTCTCCAGCTTTCCTGTAGCCCCTTCAGGTACTGGAAGGTGCTAGAAGGTCTCCCTGGAGCCTTCTCTTCTCCAGGCTGAACAGCCCCAACTCTCTCAGCCTGTCTCCATAGCAGAGGGGCTCCAGCCCTCTGAGCATCTTCGTGGCCTCCTCTGGACTCGCTCCAACAGCTCCATGTCCTTCTGATGTTGGGGGACCCAGAGCTGGACGCAGCACTGCGTGGTGGTGCAGGACCACGGTGTGCCCATGTGCAGACACAGTGCTGAGACCCGACGTGGCTCCTGCTCCGGAGAGGGGTGGCCAGGAGGCTGGTGGGACTCACCTGGTCCCCAGAGCTGGACACACTGCTGGTGGTGGGTCATGCACATGCCATTGTTGCAGTAAGCCTCGCCGTAGGCGCAGGACGAGCCATCCAGCAGGTACACGTTGGCTGGGCAGTAGGGTGAGGCACCCGTGCAGTATTCGGGGAGGTCACAGGATCCCGCTGCTTCCCTGCAGATTGTCCCAGCCACCTTCAGCTGCCGCAGGAGGAGAGAGAAACATCAGCACTGAGTGGCAGCAAAGGGGTCAAACTGGGATTGCTGCTGCCTCTTGGTACAGCTTGGGGCCATAAACCATCTATAATGTCCCCTCTGGGACTATAGGACACAGCCTCAAGCTTGGCCAGGGGAGGTTCAGGTTGGACATTAGGAAGCATTTCTTCTCAGCAAGGGTCATTAGACATTGGAAGGGGCTGCCCAGGGAGGTGGTGGAGTCACCATCTCTGGAGGTGTTTAAGAAAAGACTGGACATGGCCCTTAGTGCCATGGTCTAGTTGAGATGGTGGTGTCAGGGCAATGGTTGGACTCGATGATCCCAGAGGGCTCTTCCAACCTGACTGACTCTGTGATTCTGTGATATGGGGTTGTCAAGGTATAAAGCCAAATTCCCAGCCACAAAGCAGCCAGCAGAGGTTCTCCGGCAGACACAAGTTTACACACAACCCTCCTCATTTGGCACCGACGGGGCTGACCTTACGGACATGAAGCACATGAGTCCTGAGGGAATGGTGGGGGCCATATCTCCCTGCTCAGCCCCTGGGCAGGTGCGTAGGCAGGGAGGGGGACACGGTGGGGGGCTCACCTTGCAGTTCTGGCAGCAGTCACCGTGGGCACATTGGGCCCCCATCTTCAGCGTGCAGTTGTGTGCGTTGCAGCATGGGTTGGTGCACTCCTGCGTGGGGAGAAGAAGAAAACACCATGACCAGTGAGTCCATCCCTTCCCCATTGCTGCCCACATCCCTTCTCCACCCATCACAGCACTGCTCTTCTCATTTTACCAATGGGGAAACTGAGGCACGGGGAGGGCTGAGGAAGACCTGAGCACTCTAAGGCAAAGTCAAGAAGAAAGCCAGGCCCAGGTTAAATGGATTTAAGACGACAGGACTGGGAAGAGCCCTTGGGATGGAGTTCCTGTGGTGACCAGCAAACCCCTTTCCCTTGGAAATATGTTTCTCCACGTGGGCCACATCCTGCCACCCAGCAGCTGAGCTGAGCTGCAAAAGGCTCTGCGGGAAAGCGATGCAGCACCCAGCACCATACCTCCACCTCGCCACAGTCACAGTCTTCTCCTTCCTCCAGAAAGCCGTTGCCACATTTCCGTCCCACCACCAGGTCCTTGGTGTCGGGCAAGTTGAAGAGACACATGCCACCTCCCTTCTGGAAGTAATTCTCCAGCTGCCTCTTGCTGCAGGAGCTGAACACGCGAGGGAAGGGGTGTCTGCGCAGAGGACAGATGGGGAGGGATGGGAACCGGGGCGATCGGGACCAGGAGAAGGTGGAAAACCACAGTCAGAGCTGGGAAATAAGGACAGGGGTAAACGGGCACAAACCCTTCAAAGAGCAAGAAGCCGCCATCGACCAGATGCATCAAGACCGCTAACATCTCCCACCCCAACTCACAGAATCAATCAACCAGGTTGGAAGAGACCTCTGGGATCATCGAGTCCAACCATTGCCCTGACACCACCATCTCAACTAGACCAGGGCACTAAGTGCCATGTCCAGGCTTTTCTTAAACACACCCAGAGATGGTGACTCCACCACCTCCCTGGGCAGCCCCTTCCAATGGCTAATGACCCTTGCTGAGAAGAAATGTTTCCTAATGGCCAACCTGAACCTCCCCTGGCCAAGCTTGAGGCTGTGTCCTCTTGTCCTAGCACTAGTTGCCTGGGAGAAGAGGCCGACTCCCACTGCACTACAACCTCCCTTCAGGTAGTTGTAGACTGCACTAAGGTCACCTCTGAGCCTCCTCTTCTCCAGGCTAAACAACCCCAGCTCCCTCAGCCATTCCTCGGAGGTCAGACCCTCCATACCCTTCCCCAGCTTGGTCGCCCTCCTCTGGACTCACTCCAACACCTCAACATCTTTCTTGAAGTGCGGGGCCCAGAACTGGACACAGGATTCAAGGTGCGGCCTCACCAGTGCCGAGTACAGAGGGACGATCACTTCCCTAGACCAGCTGGGAACTCGCAGGGCTGAGCACCAGACTAACAACCAGGGGACACCACAATGAGCGCAAATATTTTCCAGGTGGGATGGGGAGGACATCTTCTTGATCTGTTATATGCCACCCTTTAGAGCATCAGCCCTCCAGCAAGAAACCTCCTGGAGACTGGAGACCCCCATGGTCTGAACCTGAAAGCCCAGGGAGCACCCATGCCTGCAGGCTCTGCTAGCTGGATGCTGGTGTAGGTGTCACCTCCGTGCCTTGGTCCTCTGCACCTGGGACACCACAGACCTCCCCGCCTTAACCGCAAGGCGGGTCTCCACATCTGCTCAGGATGTCCGCTAAATAACATGCCTGCTATCACTGAACCACTGATGGGAAATACCCGTTTGGGGTGATCTAAACACCTCTGAGGCTGAGATGGAGAAAAATCATTGAAAAAATTAAAGAAAAATGGAAAAGAAACACCAAAAAATCCCCATATTAAATCATCCACAAGGCCTGAGCCGCACAAAAAAAAAATCAGCGCCTTCTACGTGTAAGGTCATTTTTCTAACAGCCCAACTGACTTCTGTAATGAGCTGGAGAGAAATGGTGATTTTCTAGAGAAGCTCTGAGCATGGTTCTTCCGTAATTTTGCACAAGTTTGTGTTTTTTTTCGTGTGATGTATTAAGAAGGAGGAAGCAGAGAGCACGAGCTGTGCACAGCTCTCCGTTGCGGTGCTGGTTTCATTTCCTCCTGTCGTTAAAACAATATTTTATTTCATATTAGGACGCCTCATTTCCGAGATGACACAGAGGGCTTCTTCTAAAAGTAATTTTGAAGTCTGGGGGAAAATCTCTTGAGCTGTAAGGAAAGCTCTAAGTCCATCCAAGTCATGGGAGGGTGAGCAAAGAAATATACCCATAAGGTGGTACATGAATGTGCAATAGGGACAGGTTGAAGCTGGTCAAAAATGTGTTTCGTGCCCGTGTGGAAAAGAATATTTCAGCGAAAATAAGAAGGAAGAAATGTCATGGGGAGATGTCAGCTCGGAGGTTCAAATAATGCAGAATAAACAGCTGCTTTTCTGTAGTGCAGGGAAATCTGGGACCACTGTATCGTCGGGAGCTGGAAAACCCAAAAGGAGAAGGACTTTGGAAGGGAAAGTGGTACCAACCAGCTGAATTTCATGCAACTGTGGGCCAAATTAAAGGGTAAAGGCATGGGAAAGCAAACCCTGGAGGGATGCCAGAGGGCATGAAAGCCAATGACTGCTACTCCAGGGCACCCTGCATCCAGATTTAGTGGGGTTGGGGTGAGGGATGTGAGCTCCCCGCACCGCAGCCCCACGGTGCCATGAGTCCCCACCGGCATGGCCGAGGACTGGGCACCCCTTGGCCCTCCAGTCTGATAATAAAGAATAATTTCATAGAATCACAGAACGGTTTGGGTTGGGAGGGACCTTAAAGATCATCTAGTTCCAACCCCCTGCCACGGGCAGGGACACCTTCCACCAGACCAGGTTGCTCCAAGCCCCATCCAACCTGGCCTTGAACACTGCCAGGGAGGGGGCACCCACAGCTTCTCTGGGCAACCTGGGCCAGGCTCTCACCACCCTCACAGCAAAGAATTTCTTCCTAAGATCTAATCTAAATCTCCCCTCTTTCAGTTTAGAACCATCCCCCCTCGTCATGTCACTCCATGCCCTTGTAAAAAGCCCCTCTCCAGCTTTCCTGTAGCCCCTTCAGGGACTGGAAGGTGCTAGAAGGTCTCCCCGGAGCCTTCTCTTCTCCAGGCTGAACAGCCCCAGCTCTCTCAGCCTGTCTCCATAGCAGAGGTGCTCCAGCCCTCTGAGCATCTCCGTGGCCAATGTGCTGAGGTGTGGGTTAGCACAGGAAAATGCCTCAGATTCCTGCAACATGTCTACCAGATAACATCCATTTGCTTCCATCCCCAGCTCTTTTGGGATGGGGCTGCTACCCCTCGGAGACCACCAGCCCTGCCTGCTCCTGGGTCCTGGGATGTGTTTGCTCCAGGTAACTGGGACGTGCAGGGCAAACGGGGAGGAGGGCAACTAGCCGGGTCCCCCTCTGCAGTGAGGCACTGCACCCGCAACGCTGCCTTGTAGGACAGGACCCCCTCCCCGCACACAGCCCCCACAACCTGCTGGGGGGCTTAGGGGCCGCACCCCGTCCCCAGCGCCACTTACCCGGTGGCCGCTGCCATGACACAGCCGCCTTGCTCCGGGGTGGCCTCCACGCAGCAGCCCGTGCTGTCGTGGCTCATGCCGAAATTGTGGCCAATCTCGTGGGCCATAGTGGCGGCTGCTCCAATGGGCTGCTCCGAGTGGTCCTGCATCAGGAGGGGCGATGTGTCAGCACAGCAGCCAGGAGCAATGGAGAGGGCTGATCCCACAGCAGGGCGTGGGGCTGGGGTGATGGAGGGACCACAGCATCCCTGGGGTGGCAACTGGACGCCGTGGGAGAGAGGGATGGAGGAGGATTCATGGCAGAAGTGGGGTTTGGTCTCCTAAAAGTCCCGCATGGGACTGTTGGGAAGCTCTTTTGCTGGAGCCAACTGATGAAAACCTGGGGCACTGGAAGGCACATCCCAAAAACCAGAAACCTTGGTGCCCCACACCACCACCCTGCCTAGGGACCACAGGTCACCAGGGCCACCACCACCACATCAGGAGGAGGATGATTTACCTGGGGTGGAGATGACCCTACAACCAGAGAGCACAAGCAGGGAACAAGTAGGGGCTATTAATATGATGGGCAGAAGCAACCAGGAGATCCCAATGCTGCTGCTAGCTGCAAGTTGTAGGTGTACATGGGGCAGGAGACCTTTAAACCAGCCCCTTCTCACCTCCTTAGACCTTGGCCAACATCTGAGAGGGGTAAGGGGCTACCAGCATCATCGTTTGTCCTCAGGCTGCATCCCAGGACCAACCCCAGATGGCTGGTCCTGCAAGCCCATGAAGAACCCCAGTAAGATGGGGTGGCAATGGGGTCCTCCAGCCTGGGAGGAGCAGTGGGGACCCCTGTGCTCCTCTTACCACGCTGACGCCTCCGGAGTTATCCGCACTGCACATGCCCTCCAGCGGAGCCATGCCGATGGTTGTCCCCCTGAACGTCTTCCCTCTGCCCGGAAAGGAGAACAGAGGGGCAGTTAGCACCCAAGGGGTGGTTTGGAGACCCTGGTCTGAGCTGGGAGCCCCCTGCCCCAACGTCCCCGGGTCCATAGGGGTGCTCACGTCAGCAGCTGGGCGTTGTCGTGCTTCTTGCGCGACCTCAGCGCCTTCTTCCACTGCAGGAAGGACCAGAGCGTGGCGTTGGCATCGCTGGTGACAGCGCACTGGTCCCGCTCCGTCCACACCTCCAGGCCAATCAGGGCCACCTTGATATTCAGCGACCTGTAAAACTGCAGGGAGGGGACAGGGATGGAGGGGATGGGGACCGGCATTCGCTGTACATCCTCCATCCCTGCCACCGCATTTCAGCTGGCGGGTCTCCATGCTTTACCTCCAGCTAGGTGACTCGGGGACACACTTGTCCCAAATCCACCTGCAAGCATGAGCTCTACAGGCACAAATGTGGGCACAGGAGCGAGACAGGGTGGCATGATGCCATCCATCAGCTGACAATGCCTAAAGGTGTCCCTCCTCATGTCAAGGGTGCTGGCATTGATCCCCATCCCCACAGCAGCTCAGCCGATGGGTGGCAAAGCATGTTCCACCACGTGCTCACATCTGCCACCTAAACTCCTAGCCCTAGTGACATGGGGACAGTCCCTGAGGGCCACCACCAGGTTGGTCCCACGCTTGGGTGCTTTCACATGCACTGGGAATGATGGAGGTGGTCACCAGGGACCAGCAGGACCCTCTTGCCAGCCATTACCTTGTCCACGTAGTTTGCGATCTCCACGATGCGCTGCTTGGTGTGGCCCAGGTTGAGGTTCTGGTTCCTGTACTGCAGAGAGACGTGGATGGGGAAGGGTCACCAGAGGAAGAGCAGGGAGGGAGACAGAGAGGGGTCCCAGGTTTTCAGCAGGGTACCAGGTTTCTGCCCCCCCCGCCCAGCGCTCACCAGCGTGTGATCGGCAACAATGAAGAGTTCCATGTACTTCATGGTCCTCCAGGCATCCCTCTTCACCTGTGAGACAGACAGACAGCAAGGCTCAGAGGAGCAAAGGAGCAGGCAGCCTACAGCTCTGGCCATCTCAGGCTTCCCAGACACCGCAGAGCTGCTCAGGAAGGACAGCTGAGAGGGGAAACTGAGGCACGAGGTGATGAGGAAAATTTGAGTGGCTACAGTGCAATTCCCAATGTCACCTCACATCGTGTCCCACACCGTATGATGAGCACCGGTACCCAACCCACACGTCTTCCCTTTGAGGTCTCCTGCCCAAACTCAAGCTAGGTAAGCTGCCCACTCAGACCCCCTCAGGTCCCATCTGCCTGTGCAACCCTGCCCAGATGCCAGGGTGATAGGCCCGCCACAAGCTGCAGGCATTTAGCAGGGGTGCAGACAGCCCCGCTCCCAGCCCTCTGCCCCTCCGCGCCCAAAGGACCCCAAGATGGATTTACCCGGTGGTGCACGGGCTGGAAGAGCCGAGCGATGTCGGCGACGGTGCTCCCGAAATCATCGCCGTGGCCGCAAGTCCCACCTCCGATGGGCAAGTGCTCTGCTCGGTGGATGACGTGGTGGCCCGGCTCAGGGGTCCCCAGGGGTTTCAGGTAGTAGCTGGTGTTGCTGCTCAGCACTATCAGGCCCCTGGCAATGGAGAGCAGCCCCCGATGGCTCCTGTGGTGCCTTCACTCCACTCCCCCAGGCCCTGCCGAGGCCCCACAAACTCACTGCACCTCAGCTTGGCCCATACCCGGGGTGAGGGCAGAGACAAGAGACGGGTGTCTCTGTGAATCAATCAATCAATCAATCAATCAATGAGGTTGGAAGAGACCTCTGGGATCATCGAGTCCAACCATTGCCCTAACACCACCATAGCAACTAGACCATGGCACTAAGTAAGTGCCATGTCCAGGCTTTTCTTAAACCCCTCCAGAGATGGTGACTCCACCACCTCCCTGGGCGGCAGCCCCTTCCAATGGCTAATGACCCTTGCTGAGAAGAAATGCTTCCTAATGTCCAACCTGACCCTCCCCGGGCGAAGCTTGAGGCTGTGTCCTCTTGTCCTAGCGCTGGTTGCCTGGGAGAAGAGGCCAACTCCCACTGCGCTACAACCTCCCTTCAGGTAGTTGTAGACTGCACTAAGGTCACCTCTGAGCCTCCTCTTCTCCAGCCTAAACACCCCCAGCTCCCTCAGTCGTTCCTCGTAGGTCAGACCCTCCAGACCCTTCACCAGCTTGGTCACCCTCCTCTGGACTCGCTCCAACACCTCAACATCTTCCTTGCAGTGCGGGGCCCAGAACTGGACACAGGATTCAAGGTGCGGCCTCACCAGTGCCGAGTACAGAGGGACGATCACTTCCCCAGACCGGCTGGCTACACTATTCCTAATAGAGGCCAGGATGCCATCGGCCTTCTTGGCCACCTGGGCACACTGCTGGCTCATGTTTAGCCAGCTGTCGATCAGCACACCCTGCGAGCTCACACATCCTTGGCATTGAAACCTCTGTGCCAGTCAGCCCACAGCGACATGGGACGGCAGTTAGTGGTTGCAACAGGGTGAAGCTCAGTTCAGGTACCCGCTGTGGGCTGCGGGGTCTCACCTCCTCCAGGGATGAATTTCCTTGAAGGCAGCTCATGCTGCCAGAGGAACAGTCTCTGCCCCCCCGCCTGCCCCTGGGGTTGGGTGAAGGGTGGGAGAAGGGGAGCAATGGAAAAATCAGCCCCACAGAGCACCCAGAGCTGGGCTTGGGGGGCCATCGGTGCTGCTCCAGGGTGCCTGGAGGGGGTCCCTGCAGAGGGGAAGGGGGCAGATGGATCCATCCCCCCCTCACCATCCCCACATGTCTCTGTACCGTATTCCCGAGCAGGTGCTGAGGACAACCCAGGAGCCGCCGTAGCCCCGGACGCGCCCGTGGTAGTGGCAGTGGTCCTGGGGAGAGAGGGGACGGAGACCATCAGAGACCCCCATGGGCTGGGCAGCGACTGACCCCACTTGCCCGTCCCCAAAACCCACATGATCTTCATTCCCCGGCCGGGAGGGACGGAGGCAGGAGGCCGCCGGCTCCGGCGGTTCAGCCAGGGACGCAGCCAGCGCTGGAAGGGTGACAAATGGCCAGCGGGGAGACGTCGGGGAGGGCGAGGGCTGCTCGAGCCCGGCGCTGCCTGTGTTTGCCTCCCGAGGTGCTGTCCCGCAGCCAAGAGATACAGGAGCCGCGCGCGGCCGCGTCCCTCCCGCGACAGGCGCCGGGGACGCCGCCAGCCAGAACCCCGCGCCTCAAAAGTCCCGCTGGGGCTTTGGCTCCATCCCAAGCGCCGAGACATCCCGAAAAACGGAGCTGAGTTTAACGCCTGGCACCCACCGTGCGGTTGGGGGTCACCGTCACCGCCTGCCCGTCCGCGCCGTAGTGCGTCTCGGTGTAGCCCGGCGCCAGCAGCCTGCGGAGAGGGGAGAGGGGTGAGGACCCCCGGGCTGCTCCAGGCGTCCCCCCCCCCAGTCTCTGCACCCAGACCCAGCTGAGCCATCCACATGGTCCCCCTTCACAGCCCCCAGAGCTGGCAGCACGGCCATCACCGCGGCGTCAGGGCTGGCCCCCCGACCAGCAGATGCCCACGGCCAGTGGGGACATGAATCGCAGCCCGACGTCCCCCTTTGTGTCTGCGTCGGGGTCCTGCTGGTCTGGGACAGGGGAGTTGCACAGGAGGAGCCCGGCTGCCCACCCACCCCCAGGGTCAGGGGCCACCTTGCCACCACCAAGGTCATAGAATCATAGAATAGAATCACAGACTGGTTTGGGTGGGAAGGGACCTTAAAGACCATCTAGTTCCAACCCCCTGCCACGGGCAGGGACACCTTCCACTAGACCAGGTTGCTCCAAGCCCCACCCAACCTGGCCTTGAACACTGCCAGGGAGGGGGCAGCCACAGCTTCTGTGGGGTCGAGCACCCAGGCAGGGTGACAGCTTCCCCATAGGGACCAAACCCCGCTTCGAACTACCAAAGTCCTCAGGAGGAAACATCCCGCTGGGAGAAGAAGGGATCAACCCCATACTCATGCTCCAGCCGAGGACACGGGAGGTTTGGGGTCTCGGACACAGCCACCCCCTCCAGCCCCGTGCATGTCACTTCGCCTCACTCATGGCACAGCGAGGGGGACGCTCCCGACGCAACACCCCAGCAACGGGGCAGGGGGTCCCCGAGAAACCAGAGCTGAAGGGGAGGAAGCTCAGGCTGCCTTTAGCAAAGCCTGACAGTTTGGCCCTCGATTCCTGGGGTTTGGCCCATCCCAGAGGTTTTATTCTGCAGCAGAAGAAAACAAACCCAGCAGCCGGCCCCAGAATAGCCCTCCCGCCTCTTGGTTTCTATTTTGCAACCAGGTTGGCCCCAAAAATGTCACTGTGGGCACGTTCCTGGCTTCCCAGCCCACCTGTGAGTGGGTGCTTGGCACCAGAAACTCCAGTTACAGCAGAGAAAAGAGACAGGAGCTCAGCCTGCTTCCTGGAAAGGGACTCGTGGGCAGCCTGGCAAGACAAGTGCCTGGCCAGCATGGGGGCAGATGGGCAGCTGCCCGTGCAGGATGGGGACAGGGATGGGGACAGGACAGTGAGGACAGCAGAGAGGCAAAAGCCTCCACACCATGCCTGGGGAATAGGGGGAACTGGGAGGGTGGGGCTGACCCCCGAACCGGGGGGCACAGCAAGTCCCATCCAGGGGCACAGTGAGTCCCAGCATGGCTCAGACCACTGAGATGTCGTCTCCAGGGCAGGTCAAGGACCAGGAGCCCTGGGGAAGGAAGGGCAAGGAGATGTGTCTTCTCCTCCAGCACAAGGGAAGGCCTTGGTTTTGGAGGCCAACCACATCTCCCAGTAGCAGAAGAAAGAAGAGTTGAGGTCTAGCATGGCCTCACTGGCCCATGAGCTAGCAGGGCTAAAGTAGCCCTGTTAGTTGGCACAAGACAGCAGTGTAGATGGCCAGGGCTGCACTGGTCTCCCCAGTAGATACAACCACTAGGCACCGCCAGTCTTGGATGCTGTGGACTATCCTGGGTGCCATATGGACTACTTTTGGTGCCATGGATGGTCCTGGGTGCTATGGACTGCCTTGGGTGCCCTGGATGGTCCTGGGTGCCATGGAAGTTCTTGGGTGCCGTCTTGAGTGTCATAGACTGTCCTGGGTGCCACGGGTGGTCCTGGGTGCCACGGATGATCTTGAATGCTGTGGGTTATCATGAGTGCCATGAACTGTCTTGTGTGCTATTGATGCTCCTTGATGCCATGGGAAGTCCTGGGTGCCACAGATGGTTCTGGGTGCCACACAGAGAGTCCTGAGTGTCATGGACAGTCCTGGGTGCTACCAATGCTTTTGGGTGCCATGGATGATCCCAGGTACCATGGATGGCCCTTGGTGCCATGGACTGCCCTGGGTGCTCAGCTCCCTTTTGCCGCCACCAACCCCCTCATCTGTTTCACTGTGTCCTCATCCAGAGCTCAGCACCCTGCAACACCCCACGCTCCTTCACTCCTGCCAGAGGTACCACAGCCACCAGGAATGCTCTTCACCCCTCCTGGCCACACTCATCCCTTCAGCATGGCCAAGTGGTACCAAGCCAGAATGAGAAGACATACAAACACCTCCAGGCCTGGTGCACCAGCTAGAAACAAGGCTAAGCTTTGCACATGAGCTTTGAGCCTCCACTGCCAACCCTCCCATTGCCCACAGTCCTAAAACACAACGTGCACAGGAACTCCCCAGGTCTCCTTCCCGCACACCAAAAGCTCTTCTGCAGGTCGCTGGGACCTGCTACCCAGCAGGGCTGTTCGGGGGACACCGTGGTGGGTGCTTTTGTACCCAAACAGCAGCATGAAGAGGGCTCTGCCAGGCACGAGCCTCCCACAGCTGCTGGCGAGAAGCAGAAGTGGAAGCAGAAGCCTGTCCTGCAGAGATCAGCTTTCTGCGCTGCTCCATCACGGGACCACCTGGCACCAGGAGGGACCCAAACCCGCAAAGGGACAAATGCCATGAGGTCTTGGGGTGGAGGGGCAAGGAGAGCAGGGCAAGAGATGGAGATCACAGAATCACAGAATCAATCAGGTTGGACAAGAACTCTGGAATCATCGAGTCCAACCGTTGCCCTGACACCACCATGGCAACTAGACCATGGCACTAAGTGCCATGTCCAGGCTTTTCTTAAACCCCTCCAGAGATGGTGACTCCACCACCTCCCTGGGCAGCCTCTTCCAATGGCTAATGACCCTTGCTGAGAAGAAATGCTTCCTGATGTCCAACCTGAACCTCCCCTGGCCAAGCTTGAGGCTGTGTCCTCTTGTGCTATCGCTAGTTGCCTGGGAGAAGAGGCCGACTCCCACTTCACTACAACCTCCCTTCAGGTAGTTGTAGAGTGCAATAAGGTCACCTCTGAGCCTCCTCTTCTCCACACTAAAGATGATTGCTAGAGATGATTGCTCTCCTTGCTCCAGCCCTGGCACGAGGGGATGCCAGGCTGGCTGAGTGTCCCAGGGGACAGATGCTGCTGGCACCTCCATCCAAGCTGAACCAAAGAAGGAGCCCAGAAAGGGTCGAGCGAGGCTACATGGCAAGGTCACCCGGGAACGGTGCCAGGCTGCCAACTCCAAGAACAGTCCAGCAGAAGAGCAGCAGACAGAGGTTTCCAAATCACTGCCAGCAGCCACCATCACCCACCATCACCCACCACAAGATACCCCTAAAGACCTCCCAGGATCAGCCCTGCCAGCGGGATGGCAGCCCAGGAGCCCCCCATCCTGCTGACCCTCTGCCTGGCACAGCTCCATCCCCTAAGCACCCCACACCACCTTCACCCACGCTGGGTCCCGCACCGTGGCACCGAGCCAAGGCTGTTTCTTGCACAACACGGGTGTGGGCAGTGGAAAAAAAAGAGCGTTTCAGCCCAAACTGGTGCATCGGCCGCAGCCAGCAGGAAGCCACGCCGGGCCGTCCCTTCCCCTGCGGGCAGGATGCTACCGCTCCAGGTGGGACCACGCCAGGGACACCCAGTGCCCCTTCCCCAGCCCCAGCCCCAGCACTTACTGGTTCCTCTCCAGCACCAGGACGAGCTCTCTGCCCTCAGCCATCACGGCCACCTTTGCCCGGGCAGGTGCCGGCACCTAAGGAGAGAGCAAAGGGGGGACGGGGTTAGAAAAGACAGAGTCCAGGACGCTGCCAGCCGGGTGCCTGTCCGTGTTGTTGTAGGACCTACCGCTCCGTTAGCAACACAAAGGGCAGCAGGTGCGATGGGTTTTGAACACCGTCCCCGTTTGGAAAAGCAGGAGCTGCTTTTCCAACTGCAGCAGGACCAGGGAGGGCACCCCGTGCCCCAGGGCAGGGGTGGGCGTTAGTGGGGGCACGGTGGCCAGGAGGTCCCTGAGCATCCCCAGCTACTCTGCAGGGGAAATCCCACACCGCCCCACATCACCTCTCACCTCCCAAACACTCAGTTACAGAATCACAGAATCACAGAATCAATCAGGTTGGAAGAGCCCTCTGGGATCTTCGAGTCCAACCATTGCCCTGACACCACCATGGCAACCAGTCCATGGCACTAAGGGCCATGTCCAGGCTTTTCTTAAACACCTCCAGAGATGGTGACTCCACCACCTCCCTGGGCAGCCCCTTCCAATGCCTAATGACCCTTGCTGAGAAGAAATGCTTCCTAATGTCCAACCTGAACTTCCCCTGGCCAAGTTTGAGGCTGTGTCCTCTTGTCCTATCACTGGTTGCCCGGGAGAAGAGGCCGACTCCCACTGCGCTACAACCTCCCTTCAGGTAGTTGTAGACTGCACTAAGGTCACCTCTGAGCCTCCTCTTCTCCAGGCTAAACACCCCCAGCTCCCTCAGCTGTTCCTCGTAGGTCAGGCCCTCCAGACCCTTCCCCAGCTTGGTCGCCCTCCTCTGGACTCACTCCAACACCTCAAATAAACCCTCCTGCTTGATTCCCCACGAATAGCAGTGGATAAAAGAGGATTCACACTGGGATTCACCCAGCAAGGGCAGGGGTGAGAAAGCAAGTCCCAACTCTGCTGGCAGCTCCTCCAGAAAAAGGCAGTGAGAGAGAACCGATACGGGGTACAGGAGCAGGAGCGCTGCCCCGAGCATCCCCGACAGAGTCTGTGTGTGCTCCATCCCACCGTAGCTCCATCCCTGTGGGGACCTTGAGCCAGATCCTGCCAAGGCTGGTCCCTGGGTGGGGCGGCACATGTGTGCACCCCTGTGGGGTACGAAAACGAATAGCACCGGATACCCGCACCGTTAAAAATACCATGGGGCGGCAGGAGGAAACGCTTGACTCAGCTTCCCCAGGATGCCGGCAGTTTCGCTCCCTCCCTCACTTTGGAGGGCGTTAAATGGGAACCCCACGCAGGGATCCGCACCAGCATGGCTTGTGTGAACACGACAGGATGCGCTGGAGCCCAGAAGCGCTGCCCTCCTCCGATGGCCTCACCTCCCTTCTCCGTCTCCAGGCTGGGGACACTAAAAGCATCACCCCATCTCTGTTTATCACAGAATCACAGTGTGGTCTGGGTTGGAAGAGACCTTAAAGACCATCTAGTTCCAACCCCCTGCCACAGGCAGGGACACCTTTCACCAGACCAGGTTGCTCCAAGCCCCATCCAACCTGGCCTTGAACACTGCCAGGGAGGGGGCAGCCACAGCTTCTCCGGGCAACCTGGGCCAGGGTCTCACCACCCTCACAGAAAAGAATGTCTTCTTCAGATCTCATCTAAATCTCCCCTCTTGCAGTTTAAAACCGTTCCCCCTCGTCCTGTCACTCCATGCCCTTGTAAAAAGCCCCTCTCCAGCTTTCCTGTAGCCCCTTCAGGCACTGGAAGGTGCTCGAAGGTCTCCCTGGAGCCTTCTCTTCTCCAGGCTGAACAGCCCCAACTCTCTCAGCCTGTCTCCAGAGCAGAGGGGCTCCAGCCCTCTCAGCATCTTCGTGGCCTCCTCTGGACTCTCTCCAACAGCTCCGTGTCCTTCTGATGTTGGGGGCCCCAGAGCTGGACGCAGCACTGCAGGGGGGGTCTCACAAGAGCGGAGCAGAGGGGCAGAATCCCCTCCCTCGCCCTGCTGGCCACGCTGCTGGGGATGCAGCCCAGGACACGGGTGGCTTCTGGGCTGCCAGCGCACGTTGCCGGCTCATGGTGAGCTTCTCGTCACCCATCACCCCCAAGTCCTTCTCCTCAGGGCTACTCTCAATCCATTCTCCACCCAGCCTGTGTTTGTGCTTGGGATTGCCCCGACCCACGGGCAGGACCTTGCACTTGGCCTTGTTGAACTTCATGTGGTTCGCACAGGCCCAGCTCTCCAGCCTGTCCAGGTCCCTCTGGATGCCATCCCTTCCCTCCAGCGTGTCACCACACCGCACAGCTCGGTGTCATCCCCAAACTTGCTGAGGGCGCATCAATCCCACTGTCCATGTCGCCAACAAAGATGTTAAACAGGACCGGTCCCAATCTCGACCCCTGAGGAACGCCACTCGTCACTGGTGTCCACCTGGACACGTGGCCACTTATAGCCCGGAGGACGGCGTGGCTGGCTCTGTCTCCCTCGCTCAGTCCCTCCCCATCCATGACGGATGCCGGGAGCCCCATGGGCTGCCAGCCCTCATCCCCAGGACCCTGGTACCCTGGCCACGAGCTGGGGAGGTTTTTCCCAGCTCTGGAGGGAAAGGGGAGAGGAAGGAGCCGTCCCCACAAGGCTCTGGCTTCGGCTGCCTGAGCACCACGGGGTTTCGCAGCCGGTCGCTAGGAATGCAGCGGGGTGGGGGTGAAGTTGGGTGATTCCCAGCTTGGGCTAAAACAGAGGCCAAATCCTGCTGTCCCCCCTCATCCCTACGGAGATGGCCAGCAAAGCTTTGCTCCTCATGCACCCTGGTCCCCACCCCGTGTCCTGGGCACCAGGGATGCTGCGGGACCTCCAGCCTGGCAGCCCCTGGGCCACCCTCCTGGGGACCATCACGCTTTTAAGGGGCAGCATCACAGGACAAAGCGTTTCGGGGTGCAGGGCAGCCGGGTACCACTGCTGCTGCACCCCAGCATATGAGGTTTGTGCTCCCAGGGTGGGTGTTCCTGCAGGTCCACCCCCAAATTGAGCTCCAGGGACCCCATTAAGCTGCTCAGATTGGCCACAGGGATGCTGCTGGCCCTGAGAAGACCCAAGGGCCTGAGCCCTTATGGCCCCATTTCCCGAGGACAGGGATGTGCTGGTCACCCCAGCCCGTGGTAGCACAGGGACACGGTGACGGAGCGGGGCTGGCTGGGCCCCCTCTCTGCCTCCAACACCATCTTCCCAGCTCCAAAAAAGGAGACCAGACACAGCAGCAAAAAAAAAACAACAGCAAAGCCAAGACCGAGGTCTTGCTGCTTCCTGGTGAGCCCCTTCAGCACGGCCATGGCCACGACCACGGCATGGCCACGGCCATGGTCCCCGCTCCCAGCGAGGGGCCCTGGGCGACACGGGGAGGAGGAGGCCGGGGCAGAGGGCTCCCGTCCTTCAGCGATGGTGGGAACGGGCTGTATTTTTAGAACATGATCTTATACAAACATCACTCCCTGGCCAAACATGGTCTGTACGGTTTTCTTGCCGTTTCCCTTCTTCCACCCCCCCTCACCCTTCCTTTTTTCCAGCCTGTTGCTCCCTGTCTCTGATCTCTCCAACACCCTCTCCCCACAGCCCATCTCCTCCTCCTCCTCGCCCCCAAGTCCCCGCCGGCTCCTTCCCGGTTTTGAATTCCCCAGCAATTACTCCCTGCCTTCACTCAAGGGCCTTTACTGGCAAAATGCTCTTTCCCAGCTGCCGTCTTAAAGGGACACGTGTGTGCACAGGGTTAGCCCGGCATCCCCAGCTCCCCTGCAAGCACCGGCCCGTCTCCCAGGCTGCCAAAGGCTGGAAAACAAACCGCTGCTAACAGGATCTGTGTCCGACCCCTGCGAGGTGGTATGTCACAAGCTCTCCCCTTCCCCGTGCCTCAGTTTCCCCCGAGAGCACGTGGGGAGCAGGGGACTGATCCTGGTTTCAGCTGGGATGGGCTGAAACCAGCTCGATCCCTGGAGAAATATGAGTAAGAGGAGGGAGAAGGAGGGTGTGAGGACCACTCGTGCTGGGCAGGAGCCAAATGATCCAGCTCAAAGGCCAGGAAAGGTTATTGCGTTCATTAAACACTGATAGTTTTGCCTTGAGTTGAACTGGCAAAAGTTGGGTCCCCAGGAGCTGGCAGCCAAGACGATGTGCAACAGGAATGAGCAGGGAGCAGCAGCATCTTGGGCTCCAGCATCATCCTGGGCTCCAGCATCATCCCAAGCTCCAGCATCTGTCCCAAGCTCCAGCACCTTCCCAGGCTCCAGCACCTTCCCAGGCTCCAGCATCTGTCCCAGGCTCCATCACCTTCCCGGACTCCAGCATCATCCCAGGCTCCAGCATCATCCCAAGCTCCAGCACCCTCTCAGGCTTCAGCATCTGTCCCAGGCTCCAGTATCATCCCAGGCTCCAGTATCAACCTGGGCTCCAGCATCATCCCAGGCTCCAGCATCATCCCAGGCTCCAGCATCATCCCAGGCTCCAGCATCTGTCCCAGGCTCCAGTATCATCCTGGGCTCCAGCACCTTGCCCAGCTCCAGCATCATCCCAAGCTCCGGTCCCTTCCTGGGCTCCAGCAACATCCCAAGCTCCAGCACCTTCCTGGGCTCCAGCAACTTCCCAGGCTCCAGCAACTTCCCAGGCTCCAGCACCTTCCCAGGCTCCAGCATCTGTCCAAGGCTCCAGCATCTGTCCCAGGCTCCAGCACCTTCCCGGGCTCCAGCATCATCCCAAGCTCCAGCACCCTCTCAGGCTTCAGCATCTGTCCCAGGCTCCAGTATCATCCCAGGCTCCAGTATCAACCTGGGCTCCAGCATCATCCCAGGCTCCAGCATCATCCCAGGTTCCAGCATCTGTCCCAGGCTCCAGTATCATCCTGGGCTCCAGCAGCTTCCCCAGCTCCAGCATCATCCCAAGCTCCGGTCCCTTCCTGGGCTCCAACAACTTCCCAGGCTCCAGCATCATCCTGAGCTCCTGCGTCTCCCTCCCTCATCCAAACTCTGCCACCTCCTTTCTCCAGTGGCCACAAAAAGGGTCCACCGGACCCCGCCACAGGCTGCAGGAACCACCTTTCCCTCAGCCCTGGCTGGATGTGGAGGTGGTGGCCCCTCTCCAGGACATCCCAGCAAAGCCAGTCCCACCAGGGGCTGGGCTGGGAGAGGCGAAGAGCAGCTGGGATGAATCTGCCCTGGCCAGGACCCAGCCAGCGAGCAGCCCAGAAGACCCACTGGGCCGAGCTCGAGTCTATTTTTCTTTCTCAATCCACTGATCAGAAAAACCGCAGCGATGTTTGCAGAGGAGCCGAGGCCAAGGGGTTCACGTTGCTCTTCGAGGGGAAAGACGATCTTTGTTTCCCCACTGCTCCTGGCCATCCTCCTCGCCCAGCTCCCTCCTCTGCCCTGCAGGAGAGCGGCTCGCCCAGGAGCGGGCTCAGAGAGCGCCGAGCTCCTTGGGACATCACTGGTTAAGCCAAAAATCCAAAAGCCACGTTCAAATCCAGCCTGGCCATCTGCTGGGGCAGGTCCCACAAGCCCTGATTTCCTAAGTAATGGATGTCATGAGGAAGACGGGGATCCGAGTTACCAGGAGATGCTCCGTAGGGGATTCGGCGATGGATTTTGCAGCTGGAGTATCACGGCTGAGCCAGGTCCTCCCCGGGCAGCTGGATCCCAGCAGCAGAGTTAGGATTTGAAGAGCACAGCTTGGGGACTGCATCGCCTTGTCCTAAACGCACACGGGGATCGGGATGGGAGACCTCAAGGACAAGCCTCTCGCTCCAGCTGCTCGCTGGACAAGCATCCTGGGGGCAGCTGGATCCATGGGAGATGGGGGAGCCAGGGTAACCCTGGAGACACAGGCAGGATTTTGGTTGGTTTGAAGCAAACTTGGCTCAGGGACCGCGTCAGGGTTGGCTCAGTCCTGCCACACGCTGCCATAGGAAAAGGGTTTCCCTGCAGGAAACAGATTGCAGGAGCGCGTGTCCTCAGCACCTGCAGCCCGCCCCAAACCACAGCCCATGGGTCCTTCTCCTCCCTTCCTCCTCCCAGAGCAGGGCTGTGACCCCACAGGGCTGGGATGCTCCCAGGGAAGAGGCCCACACTGCAGGGCCAGGGAGGGGACGGGCTATCGCACCCCGACCACCACCGATGGGGATGCTCTGAGCGTTCCTCAGCGAGGATGAAGGGGACAGCCCCGTCCCACCCCCCCAGGACAGACAGACACTGGCTGCTCCAGGGACCCAGCAGGCCATGCCGTGGTGTGAGGGGAAGCGGTGGGTGGAAGGATGCTCCATCATGTAAACGTGCGTTCCTGTACATGGACGGGGTGCCAGGAGAGACCCAGAGGGAGGTCGAGGGGCTTTTCTGCCTGGGTGCTCCTCAGCCCTCATGATTCATAGACTCACAGAATGGTTTGGGTTGGAAGGGACCTTAAAGACCATCTCGTTCCAACCCCCTGCCACAGGCAGGGACACCTTCCACCAGACCAGCTTGCTCCCAGCCCCGTCCAACCTGGCCTTGAACACTGCCAGGGTGGGGACAGCCACAGCTTCTCTGGGCAACCTGGGCCAGGGTCTCACCACCCTCATCATAAAACATTTCTTCCTTACGTCCAATCTAAACCAACCCCAAGCTGGTGGTGACAAGGGAGCTGTTTGCAATCAGGGTCCCCACAACCTCCTCCCTGGCCTCTCCGAAATCACTTCCATGTGTGCTGGGAGCCGGGAGCCCGCGGGGAGCTCAGCCCCGAACAATAGGAGAGAGGAGGGTGTAGAGGGGGGAGGCAGGGTCCGCCCCCCCCAGCGCTGTGCCAGCCCGCACACAACGGGACCGCGGGGCCACCACCACCACCATCCTCCTCCTCTTCCCACTGGCCTGACCTCGCTCCTCTGGGAGGAGGGACAGGAGACACGGTGATGTTCCCCGGTGATGTGATGCCCCCCGGGACTGTGGCATGGGCCACCCCACAGCATCCCACCCGCTGCGCAGAGGAGCAGCCCCCAGGGAAGGCATGGAGGAACCTTAGGACCATCACCACGCTTGGACCCATCATTTCACACTTGAACCCATCACTTCATGCTTGGACCCATCATTTCACACTTGAACCCATCATTTCCATGCTCGGACGTTGCCTCCTCGCAGACCCCCGCCCAAAAGCCAGCTGTGCCCTGCCAAACAGAGCGGGCTGGCGGCGATCACGGAGCCATGGTTATTTCCAGGATCTTTGCTGGAGGGCAGGAAGAGACGAGGCGGGGATGGGGGCGGACTAAATTGATCCTAAAAATACACACGCCAGCAGCACCAGGGCAAAAAGGGCCGGTCTGGGGCTCTGTCCGCACGCAGGGAGCCCACGGACCCCTGCCCCATCCTTTGCCTGGTTGCCACCGTCCTTCCCCCACGAAGCCTCCCCACTCCCGGCTGCGATCACCCTCCCTCTCCCCTCCTTCCTCACCCTCTGAGGAACAGGAGCCTCCTTGTTTCAGGCTGGCTGGAGCCCGCGGAGGCAGCGCAGATGCCAGGAAACACACCGAGACCTGCCCAGTCACCCTGTCCCCGGCCGGTGGCCACCCCAGCCCCACCAGTGACCCCCAAGCCCCCCACACGCCTGCGGTTTGCACCTACCCAGCACAATTTTGGGCAGGGGGCTGTTACCGACAGTATAAATAAACCTCCCGCTGCCACGTGTTCCACATCTCCATGCCCTCCAACCTAAACATAGATCGATCCGGGGCTGCCAGGGAGGGAGGGGACATTTCTGCAGGCTGACCAGTGTCCCTAACGCGATGGGCTATTTCGGCTACTGGAGAACCACAACTACCAGCAGCAGCATCCAGCACCTCGGAGGAGGCAAGGCAGCAAAGCCCCTCTCTGCTTTCGCTGCTGGGAAGTATCTCCTGCCTGGAGTGAGGAGGTCTCACTTGGAGACATCTCAGGTGGCTTCCAAGCTGCATCCTCAGCCCCTGCTCCAAGGAGATGCCACCAGAGAAGGTCACTTTGCAGCACTGCGTCTTGTCAGCAGCAAATCTGCTCAGCCCAAAACACAACAGTTTCCCGCATCGGTGCTTGTTGTGTTGGGAACCGATGTGACCTGCCCCGAAGGAGACCACAGCCCCCAAGACCCTCCCAGCTGCTGGGTATGAGGACCAGCTGCTGCAGCCGATGGGCAGCTGCAGAGCCGGTTGACCCCAGAGCCGGGCAAGGCACCAAACCCAGGCAGGGGTCACCACAAGCACCTCATAAAGTGGATCTGGAGATGGTGGCAGGGAGGATGTGACAGGCCAGCAGAGCAGCCCTGGGAAGAGATGTCCTCTCCTCCCCGCAACCCGTGTCCAGCTTCTCCGCAGTCTTCCCAAGGTCATCGCTCTTAAACCCTGCAGCACTTTCCCTGTAGCTGACACTGCTGCTCTAGGACAAGAGGACACAGCCTCAAGCTTGGCCAGGGGAGGTTCAGGTTGGACATTAGGAAGCATTTCTTCTCAGAAAGGGTCATTAGCCATTGGAAGGGGCTGCCCAGGGAGGTGGTGGAGTCACCATCTCTGGAGGGGTTTAAGAAAAGCCTGGACATGGCACTTAGTGCCCTGGTCTAGTTGCCATGGTGGTGTCAGGGCAATGGTTGGACTCGATGAGCCCAGAGGGCTCTTCCAACCTGATTAATTCTGTGATTCTGTCCATCCCAGACAAACCATCAGCCTGACAAATTACCTCCATCTCCTCTCTCCAAACTTCCCAGCTCCTTTCCACTCACCCTATAGCTCTTGTCCATCCTTACCGCCCAATAATTAAGACCACATTTAATTAACTCGCTGTTGCTTCCTCTGATACACCCTGAACAGGGTGATGGGTCCTGTAAACTCAACATCCTGCTCATGGCACCTGCAAACTCGACATCTCCATCCAAGTCCCACCATGAAGACCTCTGGGAGCAGGACCTGCCCGTGCGGCACAGGGGAGAGGAACCATCTCTGTCCTTACCTGTTCATCCAGGCTGATGGCTCGTCTCGTACGGCCCCCGAGGAGCCAGTGTGGGGTGACCCGCTCTCCATGGGACAGTGGCCCTGGGGAAGAGAAGACCTGGTGAGCACACAAACGGACTATGGAAGCCCCTGAGAGAGGAAGCTCCTCTGCAGCCACAGCAAGAGAGAAATGGGGGGAAGACACAGAGCTGGGGGCTCTGGCCAACACTCAGGGCCACCTCGGGGGTGTTTCTGGGGGATGGACACCAGCATGAAGCCAAAGCCCCCTCCCCAGGCCAGCACCCTCATCGCTGCCCCAGCCTCTCTCCTGGAGTCCTCCCAGGAGCATCGCTGCCCACCCAGCTCCCAAACCCATGGTCTAAATCCCCTGAAACCCATCCTGGAGAAGCAGCCAGCACATGGGTGACACCACCCTGGCCATCACCAACCAGCCCGGAGCACCCCAGCCCAGGGTGAGGGCAAGGGCTGCGCAGGCAGCAGCGCATCCTCCCCCCAAAACAGCTTTATTTTTGGCTTTATCCTTTACCGATGACTTAAGCCTGGACAACAACCCCAATAAAACCTGAAGATGCTGCGGAGGGAGGATGAGGTCTAGCAAAAAAGTCACGGGCTGGACCGCGCTGCCAAGCCAAATGTTGTCAGTGAAAGCTTGGATCTAACAACCGTCCCTAGCAAAGTTATTTACTAAGGGAGTGGAATAACAGGGCTGAGGGGTTTATAATTTTATATGTTTGGTTTGGTTCCCCGTGCGATGGTCTGGGGGGGATTGGCTTGAGGGAAGATGAAGATATTGAAAAGAAACAAACAAACCAAAAAAAAAAATGGAGTTATTGGTTGGGAGCTGCAGATGGAGTGTTTAACGTGGTCGAGCCGCCCAGCCCGGCCACGTCTCTCCCCGCAGGCCCCGGGACGCGCCCGGCGCTATCGCACGGCGGCATTTAATCAGCTTTGATTATATATAGCGTGTAATCAGATTCCAGGAATAACTGCAGATAAGGGGGTGGCACAAGCCCAGTTGCCTTCTCCTCACCCCCTCCAAAAGCGTGAGCGCTGCCCTCCAACCCCCCCAGCCATAAATAAGCCTCTTTTTCTGGTGGGGAAACTGAGGCACGGCCACGAGGCGATGTGTGTTCAGCCACGAGGGGTGGGCAGCTCCGGCGGGGTTTGCTGCCTTCCCATTTCAGAGAAAAGGGAAAAAAAAACACCTTATTTTTTTCTTCGCTGGCCGCTGCGGAGGGAGAAGGGCAGAGAGCCGCTGCCTCTCCCAGCTCCCTGCAAAGCCCCGTCTTTCTCCCACGCTGTCTGGGGAGCGGACGGGACGCGAGGGGCAGCCGTTCTGCGGGGATTACGGGGCTGGGCTTCGGGCCACGTCGTAAAAACCTCTTGGTTATTCTATTAAGCTGCTCGCTGTTTTGACTCCAGCTTTTGCTGGGAAGCGGAGAGACTCAGAGCATGAGAGAGAGCCTTAAAAATTAAGTCAAATAAACCCAAATGTAGCGCAGAGGGGGTTTCCCACCCCCCCATTCTTTTTTTTCCTGGAAAACACGCTCATTCCCAGCCCTTTATGGGAACGCTGGTGTTTGGCGTTGGGGATGTTTGCAGCGTTGGGGATGTGCAGCCTCGCGTTTGGGGGATGCCCGAGCCCAAAGATGAGCCCCGCAGCGCCCAGGCTCCAGCCAGAGCGGGCAGCTTGCCCGTCTGCTTGTCCTCTCCTCTCCTCTTTAATCCAAACAGAGGGTTCTGGCTCCCACCACCCTCCCCGCTCCTCTCCCAGCTGCACGGGTCGCTCTCGGAGCTGCCGGAAAACTTCTTTTCGGCAGCGGCAAAGAGCCCAGCAAAGCTCGAAAGTAAAAAAAATACAATAATAAAAATCATGCTTTGAGGGGAGAAACATCAGCCCCAGGTTCTTGGTGGGGTCGGGGAAGGAATTAGGGGCTGGAGAAGAGAGATGAGGCTGAACCCAACCTGGCAACCTCCCCCTTCGGTCTGAAAAGGGATCGAAACCTCTGGGGAAAATAATGTATTTCCTCAACAAGCGAAAAAGCCAAGTTTCACCCCAAAACATGCGTCGGCAGCACGAGCTACCGCCAGCCCCTTTCAAGGTGCCACCACCTAGAGCCAGGGCGGTTGCGGGGACCCAAGGGGGAGGTGAGGTGGGGACCCAAGGGGGAGGTGAGGGGGGGACCCAAGGGGGAGGTGAGGGGGGTCCCCACTGTTCAGGGGGTGCGGAGCTGACCCCAGCCCCTCGCTCGGGGCAAGGGGGGGTGTCTGCTCCAGCCCTCCCAGCCCATATAGAGTCATGGCGCAGAGTCCCGGCCCGGGGCAGCGCTGGGGGGGCCCCGCCGAGAGGGGGGATTTGGGGGGCGCATCCCCAGCGGGGCGGTGGGGCCGAGGGGAGGGAGCGCTGCCCACAGCCCCCCCCCCCCCCATCCCAATCCCCATCCATCCCCCCTGTCACCCCGGGGTGCTCCCCCCTTACCTGGCGGTCCGGCGGCCCCCCCCGGCCCGGGGAGCAGCAGGAGCCCCCCCAGCAGGAGGACGCGGCTCCCCCAGGCCGCAGCCGCCCGGCCGCGGGGGCCCGGCCCGGCCATGCCGCCGCTCCCCGGGGCTCTCACCGCCTCAGCTCGCCCTGCCCGGCTCTGCCTTCCCCTCTTATGCTCTCGGCTCCCCTCCCCTCCGCCCGGCTTCCCCCCCCCAACACCCCCGGTGCCATTCACTCGCCCCCTTTTCCCCGGCGCCCGGCTGGATGCTGGGCTGGGCGGAGGGAGGGAGGGATGGAGGGATGGAGGGGGGCGGTTATTGTTCGCCGTTATTTATTGCTGTGTTTCTTGGCCCGGGCGGGCCGCTTAATGAAAACCAGAGCGCAGGAGAAGGCTGCTCCCAGGCTCACCCCCCTCTTCCCCGCCCAGGCATCCCGCTTCACCCCCTTCCTCCGGGAGGAGAAGCAAGGGGGCACCGGGGGGTTCCCTGCACCGGGAGAGGGGGGAAAAGGCAGTTAAATAACCCCATCCATCCCCTCCAGGGCGAGAGACGCCTCTGAGACCCTCAATACACTCCACAGTTGTTGTTTTTATGACTAATATTAATATATTAATATGTGCTGGAGCACCTCTGCTATGGAGACAGGCTGAGAGAGCTGGGGCTGTTCAGCCTGGAGTAGAGAAGGCTCCGGGGAGACCTTCTAGCACCTTCCAGTGCCTGAAGGGGCTACAGGAAAGCTGGAGAGGGGCTTTTTACAAGGGCATGGAGTGACAGGATGAGGGGGAACGGTTTTAAACTGAAAGAGGAGAGATTGAGATGAGATAGTGGGAAGAAATTCTTTGCTGTGAGGGTGGTCAGACCCTGTCCCAGGTTGCCCAGAGAAGCTGTGGCTGCCCCCTCCCTGGCAGTGTTCAAGGCCAGGTTGGATGGGACTTGGAGCAACCTGGTCTGGTGGAAGGTGTCCCTGCCTATGGCAGGGGGGTTGGGACTGGATGGTCTTCAAGGTCCCTTCCAACCCAAACCATTTTATGACTCTGATGTTTTTCTAGCAGGAGGTGGGTGGGTGCCAGCACCCAGCACCATGAAAGCAGCGGGTGGCACAGCCACCGCCCTGCACACCCCTTCCTGCACACACCCCCCACCCGTGCTCTGCTACCACCCTTTTTAGTCCTTTCCTGGTGCCACCCAACTCTCCTCCTAAGTTCAGGGCAAGGACTCATCAATAGTTATTGAAGCCCTAATAACAACATCGATTAACGCTACTAATTAAAGCTTTGTGGATTATTTTACTCTAAAAATGGGGACAGCTGCAGGACGCCCTTACCCGAAGCGCTCTAGGGCCCTCTGGGTGCGCCTGCCCAAGGTGACATTTGGGGAGAGGAAGGGACAGGGGACTTTTTGGGGGTTTCCCAGCACAAAGGGCAAATGGAAATAGCACAGCCCCAGCAGCAGCAGCACGGTCAGAGCCCTCCTGGCATTCAAACACATTGAGGTCCTCTTAACAGGGTCCTCAGATGCAACCAGCAGATGCAAACATCTGGACCACATTAGCAAGCCTCCCCCAACTCAGCAGCACCTTCAAGGCCCCATTAGCCTCAGCCCCAGCATTTTTCAGGTGGGTTAACGCCATTTATCAACACCTCACTCTCACCACAAGCTCTCCCAAGCATCTTCCACCCTTTCTGGATCAAGCTCTGCAGAGGACCAGGAAGGACTCTGTTGATGGTCTCCTCACCAGGGAGGGGTCCCATCACCTCCACGAGAGGACAATGGCTGCAAAAAGCAAAGTCACTCCAAAGAATAAACCTGTGCAAGTGTGGTGAGAAACAGAGGGCATCGCTGTCCCGTCTTGGATCCAGGCAGCTCGGTGGAAGCTCAGCAGAGCAGCTGTAGATCAGCAGCCTGGCACACAACCACGAGAGGTTCAAACGCACAACAGGGCTTTCAGCCATCAGGAAGCCAGCAGCAGCAAGGTCCAGAGGGACGAGGTCTTTCCAAGAAAGGGCAGTGGGTGGCCAGGACTGCCGCGGAGGGGTGAGCCAGGGGCCGGGAGGGACCGTAAGCCAGAGGAAAGCCTGGGCAGCCGACAGGCTCCAGTCCTCCCCCAGCAGCCCATCAATCCCAGCGTAGCTTCACCGTTATGTGACATTTTTCCTCATTCCTCCACTTTCTCAACCAGTACAAACTACTGGAAGTGGCAGTCTCGGGGCCAGGTGAAGGCAGAAGTCTCTCTGCTTCCCACTGGCACAGGGAACGTGAGCGTAGCCATTGGCTGTGGAGAAGAACGTGGCCCTACACGGGGCTGGGGATCGCAACGGCTGGTGGTTACCCAGAGCAGCTTATAAAAGGCCTTTTTGTGCAAAGGAACAGGCGTTCTTCCCCCTGTCTACAGCCTCAACCACTTGATATCTCTGCTGACAAATGCCTACAGAAGCTGTGGCACCCGACCACGGTGTGCAGCTGGGTCACGCAGGCTGGCAGCTGGGGCCGAGCCCGGGGATTTCTGCACCCCGGCGTAAGCCAAGAGCAGCACGTGTGGAGCAGGGGCGGGGGATCGCTCACAACCGTGGAATTAAGGACAAGGGAGAGCCCTCTGGTATCTATTTTCATTGTGCTCCTGTCCTCCCAGGCACTCGTTCTTAAGAGTCATGAAGGAGGCAACCAGCACACTGAGCACACAGGCACAGGAGGTGCGCTCAGGAAGATCCCGGGCACCCACACGTTGGGTCTTCCACCACTGTGTCAGCACAGCCTTCACAGAATCACGGCATGGTTTGGGTTGGAAGGGACCTTAAAGGTCATCTGGTTCCAACCCCCCTGCCATGGGCAGGGACACCTTCCACCAGACCAGGTTGCTCCAAGCCCCATCCAACCTGGCCTTGAACACTGCCAGGGAGGGGGCAGCCACAGCTTCTCTGGGCAACCTGGGCCAGGCTCTCACCATCCTCACAGCAAACAATTTCTTCCTCAGATCTCATCTCAATCTCCCCTCTTGCAGTTTAAAACCGTTCCCCCTCGTCCTGTCACTCCATGCCCTTGTAAAAAGCCCCTCTCCTGCTTTCCTGTAGCCCCTTCAGGTACTGGAAGGTGCTAGAAGGTCTCCCCGGAGCCTTCTCTACTCCAGGCTGAACAGCCCCAGCTCTCTCAGCCTGTCTCCACAGCAGAGGGGCTCCAGCCCTCTGAGCATCTTCGTGGCCTCCTCTGGACTCGCTCCAACAACTCCGTGCCCTTCTTATGTTGGGCCCCCAGAGCTGGACGCAGCACTGCAGGGGGGGTCTCCCGAGAGCGGAGCAGAGGGGCAGAATCCCCTCCCTCGCCCTGCTGGCCACGCTGCTGGGGATGCAGCCCAGGACACGGGTGGCTTTCTGGGCTGCCAGCGCACGGTGCCGGCTCATGGTGAGCTTCTCATCACCCATCACCCCCAAGTCCTTCTCCTCAGGGCTGCTCCCAATCCATTCTCCGCCCAGCCTGTGTTTGTGCTTGGGATTGCCCCGACCCACATGCAGGAGCCCGTTATGGGTCCTTCTGCAACGGACAAGGACAGTTGTGACAAGGTAAAATAGCTCTATGCCGTTCGTAAAAACTTTTGCCCTGACAGACCAAAAAAAAAAGTCACCTTAAGACCAAATTTCACATAATCTTCTATCAAAATGACTATTGAATCTGTACATGATGCCACAGGAACTCAACTCCTCGTGCACAGGCATTCAGGAGGCCACAGAACGTAGCTGGCACGCTACGTCCTCCAGATCCCACCACTGAGTCTCAGAAACCAAGAGACTTACCCCTCTCCAGAGGAAGGTCAGGGCTGGCTGCTCAGCAGATGACTCAAGACTTGGCCAAGGCCAGCAGAAAGCCCCCAACGGTGGAGTGATTCATGGGACATACCGAATGGAGCTCGGGTAGGGGAGCCAGCACAGCTTGGGGAAAATGAGCTGGAGTCTCTCCTTTCTTTTGCATCATGAAGACAAGTTTGAAGTAGCTTCTGATAAAGCTAGAGAGAGACAGGGCTGCACCGCATGGGTACATGAATAAAATTAGATTGTATTAAAAAAAACCCCCAAACTTCTCCCCTATCAAGACCTCTCACAACTGTCCTCATCACCCTGGAATTTGAGTGCCTTCCAGAGGAGTATTAATCAACATGGCTTTCATTTGTCATGCGGAGGTCAGTCACCCTCCCGCAGGGTCTCATTTGGCTGGGAGAATTCAGTTTATCTGCTGATGTAGGGAGAAAAATATTAATAAAAGTTTGACTTTCAAACCTTGCTCGTGTGAAAGAACCGTGTCTTCTCCATTTACAGCTGAATTCCTTCCCCAAGCCTACGACGAGCACGTCCAATGACTTCACGTTACACTTTTAAGCTTCACAGAAGTACAGCCACCCAGCTGGCTGATGAATAAAGGCAGCAGAAAGGAAGCAATATATTAAGATGTTCTTTACTGGATTAAAGGTTGATCTGGACTAATGAACAGCCAGCCAGGAAGGAGTTCCTTCATTAGGGTGTTGTTTCAGGAAAAGTGAATTATAACCCAGGATGCTCTCACGGAGAAGAGGAAGCGATTAGCTTACCTGCCTTCGCACGGGGCAAATCTTCTTCTTCAGTCTCCTCCTCTTCAAAGTCATTCAATTGCGTTCTCCTGCAGGCACAACCACTCACAAATTTACCCCCAACAAGGGCAGGCAGCAGAAGTCCTGCAAGGAAGTGGTCCTCCAAGAGCAAACCACTCTGGACCAGGCCATATCTAGACAGATGTACAGTTAACACGACTCTATTCTGCAGGGAACCTCCATTTCCAAGGAAGTCATAGAAACATAAAATCACAGACTGGTTTGAGTTGGAAGGGACCCGAAAGACCATCTAGTTCCAAACCCCCTGCCACAGGCAGGGACACCTTCCACTAGACCAGGTTGCTCCAAGTCCCATCCAGCCTGGCCTTGAACACTGCCAGGGAGGGGGCAGCCACAGCTTCTCTGGGCAACCTGGGACAGGGTCTCACCACCCTCACAGCAAAGAATTTCTTCCTCAGATCTCATCTCAGTCTCCCCTCTTGCAGTTTAAAACCGTTCCCCCTCGTCCTGTCACTCCATGCCCTTGTAAAAAGTCCCTCTCCCACTTTCCTGTAGCCCCTTCAGGCACTGGAAGGTGCTAGAAGGTCTCCCCGGAGCCTTCTCTTCTCCAGGCTGAACAGCCCCAGCTCTCTCAGCCTGTCTCCACAGCAGAGGGGCTCCAGCCCTCTGAGCACCTTCGTGTCCCTCCTCTGGACTCATTCCAACAGTCACGCACTTCAACTTCTCTTCTACATCATCCTTACAACCAGTTTCCATGGCGGTCTTTCGAGTTATCAGTGATGAGAGAACGTGTCCCAAACAACATCCACTCAAGCCCCATCACCGCCTGATGCGGCGGACCTCTAACCTGAGAATGGTTCTCCACAGAAAGGACTCCAAAAACATCCACCAAGAACCACAGGACTTATGATGTTATTGTAAAAGGTCCGTCAGGATGGAATTTACAGCACAAAAGGTAGAACTAGTGGAAATGGTAGTGAAAGGCGAAACGGAAGGTGCTCCTGAAGGGCAAACAATCACAGAATCAATCAGGTTGGAAGAGCCCTCTGGGATCATCGAGTCCAACCATTGCCCTGACACCACCATGGCAACTAGACCATGGCACTAAGGGCCATGTCCAGGCTTTTCTTAAACACATCCAGAGATGGTGACTCCACCACCTCCCTGGGCAGCCCCTTCCAATGGCTAATGACCCTTGCTGAGAAGAAATGCTTCCTAATGTCCAACCTGACCCTCCCCTGGTGAAGCTTGAGGCTGTGTCCTCTTGTCCTATCGCTAGTTGCCTGGCAGAAGAGGCCGACTCCCACTCTGCTACAACCTCCCTTCAGGTAGTTGTAGACTGCACTAAGGTCACCTCTGAGCCTCCTCTTCTCTAGGCTAAACAAGCTGCTTATTTTAAAATAAGGAATCTTTATTTTTATATAAAGTGACTTCTTACACCTCTCTTCTTTGCCGTTCCCTTGCCTTGTTCACCTCACCTGCCCATCCATCACACTTCCCACCTCAAGTTCAGTTTGCAGACAGCACATCTACAGGCAGCCCAAAGCCAAAGACCATCCTATCTACTTGGCGATGCTCAAGTTTCTAGAGACAGCTCAACAGACAGCTGAGCTGCCCCTTCCCAGTTTGGGAGCTCGCAGATACCATAGCTGGCCTTTTGGTGAGACTCAAACACGCATTTGGCATCTACACAATAACCATCGTGCGGGCTGGGCATGGCAAATGCTGATCAAAGAACATTTCTGATTAACTAACAACAAAATCCTGCTCCATAGGGTTAAAAAACCCCTAGTTCTGCCTTCTTTTAACATCCAAAAATTTGCAGAACTTACCCTAAAAGTCTTTGTATAGCAGTGGATTAAGAAGAGATGACTCCACTCTGGAATCAACACAAGACAAGCACAATTTCCTGGGTTTTTGGACAGAAGTTTTTGCGTGTTGGAACCAATGACTCCAAATGTCAACAGTCTCCTTCCATACAACTATAAACACTGGATGCTTTGCACCCAGCACGAGCTTTATCTGCCCTGATGACAACAAGGAATGGTAGTGGAATGCGTGTGAGTCAGCTTCACTAGCAACCCCTCATGAAGAAATCAGGAGAAGGATGGATGGTAACGCTGTTGGAGTACAGGGCTGAGGAGGAGACCTGCCTCCTTTAAACCTGGCCACAGAGGACCTCATTTTCAGAAGTTCTGAGAAGTTGCAGCTCACAGAATCAATCAGGTCAGAAGAGACCTCTGGGATCATCGAGTCCAACCATTGCCCTGACACCACCATGGCAACTAGACCAGGGCACTAAGTGCCATGTCCAGACTTAAACACCTCCAGAGATGGTGACTCCACCACCTCCCTGGGCAGCCCCTTCCAATGGCTAATGACCTTTTCTTCATTACATCCCAACGTGAACTCCAGGGATAACTGGCAGAGCTGGACCGTAGCCACCACTGGAGGATGGCTCAGCCAAGAGGCAAAACAAGAAGTTCTATGAAAGTCTTAGTGAACACAAGAGGTCAAAACCTCTGAGTGGTGCCTCACCCTCTGCAGAACTGGGTGTACCGTTACAGCTGTTCCTTGAACTGAGTCGCTGTGAACATCTTAAGCACAGAAAATAGGAAACCAGTGTTCGTCCCCACGTAGTCTTCCTCAGATGTCTTTTCCTGTTTATACATCATACGATCTCTATCGTGACAAGCAACGAAACTGAGACTTCAGGCTTCTATCACCAAGAACCACAGTCTTTGTATTTCATCTTTTGCCACTGTGATGACAGTTAAGTGTACAACCAAGTATCTTGTCAGCATGCGAGCATCTAATGAAGTAATAAGTCCTTAAATTCTGTGTTGGGTGGAGTAAGAGGTGATTACAGCCCAGTTTCTTTAGATGTTGTCCACACAGACAGCGAAGATACATTCCATGATCGCAGCAATGGTTACTACAAACCAATCTGATGTTATTTATTTAAGGTTTTTTTGCAGTACAAAACATTACAAGTTTTCTACATTGAGATAGGAAATAAAAAAAAATTTTAAAAAATCGTTGTTAAAAACAATTTAAAATAAATATATAAAACTGCTGTTCCAATCAGGTAGTTGCATTATGAACCAAGCACTTCCAAACTGTGTTTACTTTGGAAGTGCACACCACCACTACAAAAACCAGCCACTTATTTAAAAACCTGTCATTCATTTCAGATCACTGATTCGTAAATAGAGCAAGATCATATTAGTACAAACACGACACAATTGAATACCACAAAACACACGCTGCACAAGTATTTACTGCGTTATCTTTTTCACATCACAATCACCTTTATGCTGCAAGTTTACTAAGCACGAGACACCTTCGTTTGAACTGCAGATCTTACTCAGTTCCAAGTCACCTTCCTCCCTAAGACGTGGTTGGTGATTTTCTGAAAAATAAAAACAAAGCGAGAGAGATGAGTATGATTCCTCTAAGAATTGCAGAATCAGTCACGTTGGAAGAGCCCTCTGGGATCACTGAGTCCAACCATTGCCCTGACACCACCATAGCAACTAGACCATGGCACTAAGTGCCATGCCCAGGCTTTTCTTGAACACCTCCAGAGATGGTGACTCCACCACCTCCCTGGGCAGCCCCTTCCAATAGCTAATGACCCTTGCTGAGAAGAAATGCTTCCTAATGTCCAACCTGAACCTCCCCTGGCGAAGCTTGAGGCTGTGTCCTCTTGTCCTATAGCTATATACAACCCTGAGCAGCCTGAAGCAGGTGAAAAGGGAATGTTATTTGCAGACTCTTCCAAAAATAATCTGGGGAGGCATCGTATAAAATAACTGTTAATAGAATTTAAAGAAACAAAACAAAACAAAAACCCCACAGAATACTTTGTGTGAAGAGTCACTGGCTCGTGCAGTTAAACTGTGGAACTCTGCCCCGCGGTGCTGCGAACACAGGACATTTACACTTCACAAAGCAAGTGGACAAATTCATGAAAGGAAAAAAGCCACCAATCCAAAGATGGATTCAAAGCCCCTTGGACACAAATCACACCAGACTGTCAGAGCACCTTGGAGCAGTACTGCTAACGCTGGCTCTGTTGTGGTATCTTCCCCAGCCACCTGCTAGCGTGACCCATTCTTATGGCGATGAGCAATCCAGAAGATGAAACACCACATCGTTCTGCGAGCTCAGCCAGCAGATCACTGACGTTTTGAAGCATGGAATACATATTACGTGGCTTTATAGAAGTGTACGATAAAGTAAGAGCTTTGGGTAACTCATATTACTAACAGCAGTGGGAATGATACAGCCACAACCTGATGAGACCTTTTGCATCACACAGATGATCGTAACACGAAGCTCAGCTCTTTACACACACGCATACAGAGTATGCAGGATACATGTATATAGTATATACACATGGTGTATGTAGTGTATATAGCAATACAGAACATACTCTGCTTACATACGTATGTATAAAAAGCAGCAAAGCTGCTGACATGAGTATCAGTGTAGAATCTAGGGAAATGATCATCACTAGGGAAGCCAGCCGGTCTAGGGAGTGATGGTCCCTCTGTACTCGGCACTGGTGAGGCCGCACCTTGAATCCTGTGTCCAGTTGTGGGCCCCGCACTGCAAGAAAGGTGTTGAGGTGTTGGAGTGAGTGCAGAGGAGGGCGACCAAGCTGGGGAAGGGTCTGGAGGGTCTGACCTCCGAGGAAGGGCTGAGGGAGCTGGGGGTGTTTAGCCTGGAGAAGAGGAGGCTCAGAGGTGACCTTAGTGCAGTCTACAACTACCTGAAGGGAGGTTGTAGCGGGGTGGGAGTTGGCCTCTTCTCCCAGGCAACTAGTGATAGGACAAGAGGACACAGCCTCAAGCTTCGCCAGGGGAGGTTCAGGTTGGACATTAGGAAACGTTTCTTCTCAGCAAGGGTCATTAGCCATTGGAAGGGGCTGCCCAGGGAGGTGGTGGAGTCACCATCTCTGGAGGTGTTTAAGGAAAGACTGAACATGGCACTTAGTGCCCTGGTCTAGTTGACATGGTGGTGTCAGGGCAATGGTTGGACTCGATGATCCCAGAGGTCTCTTCCAACCTGATGGATTCTGTGATCTGTCCCTAACACTTCATGAAGCCTCAGAAGGGCTCAAAATGCCTCACCCCACAAACCCTCTGATCAGTCCTTACAGCTCACGGACCCTTTTGCAATCTAATAAGCAAACCCAGCCAGCAATTAGATGCTATCTCCCTCTTTGCTCCACCTCCAGGAAGTGACTACAAAACAAAAAACCCCAACATGTTGCTGACAGGAGGGAAAACACAGCCAAGGGGATGAAAAACAAACATTAAAAAAAAAAAATGACTGTAAAGCAGCAAGCAAAGTGCAATTCAGCTCCACACCTCTAGAAGCATGTGCTTTTTCCTTTGGGGTAGTGACACCTTGTGGCCCCTGTCTTGCATAGGCTCTAAAGGACATGTCCACCCACGAATAAAATAAAGTGTTTAGTGTTCCTGAATGCTAATATCTTCTTTTTTTCTTTTTCAAGGGGTAGAGGGAAGTACATACATTAATAACTTTGCTATCCCCTTAATGGAGGTTTCTCCTGTGCTCCCTATTTACCAAAATCACAAACTTACTACATCTAATGGAAAAGCCTCAATAACGGCACAAATTTCTATCTAATAAACTCAAAAAATTCATTTTCACTTCACTTGGGTTGAAAAAGTTATGATTTATGCTGCCATCAGATCAGAAATCTCTCTCGACTATACGGTTTTCAAAGTCACAGGGCATGCACCATCCCCTTATCTGACTAGTATAATTTTATGCTCTATTTGAAATTAAAAGTACAAAAGCAAAGGGATACTGGGATAGAACATCAGTCCATCCTGTGATAAAAATAACTTTGCTATCTCAATAAAGTTAAGCATTTAACAATTGGAAAGATTAAGAATGCCTGTGCAACCCTCAGCTGCCTTCCAGCACAGGAATTTTGATGTTTCCAGTTATATATGAGCCCACAACGTTCCCTCCTGAGGATCCCGTCCTCACTCAGTGCTGACAGTGCCGTTATTTCAGTTTCCCTTCCCACTGCACTGCCCCACATTGCCACTGCAGCACAGAAATGCCTTAAAACCTGGACACTAATTTAAGATCATTATCCTACAGCTCATGACCAAAGACACCCTGTCTGTCCCCCACAGTAGCTGTCGTTGCTCACACTGGAAACATGCAGTTTTGTTTGTTTTCTCCTCACAATACACTTCTAAGAAGCTGATGTTCATTTTTCTTCTGAAGCATCAGCCCATAAATTACAGCAATATACAGTTCACAGAATCAATCAGGTTGGAAGAGCCCTCTGGGATCATCCAGTCCAACCATTGCCCTGACGCCACCATTGTCCCTCTGTACTCGGCGCTGGTGAGGACACACCTTGAATCCTGTGTCTAGTTGTGGGCCCTGCACTTCAAGAAAGATGTTGAGGTGTTGGAGCGAGTCCAGAGGAGGGCGACCAAGCTGGGGAAGGGTCTGGAGGGTCTGACCTCCGAGGAACGGCTGAGGGAGCTGGGGGTGTTTAGCCTGGAGAAGAGGAGGCTCAGAGGTGACCTTAGTGCAGTCTACAACTACCTGAAGGGAGGTTGTAGTGAACTGGGAGTCGGCCTCTTCTCCCAGGCAACTAGAGATAGGACAAGAGGACACAGCCTCAAGCTTCACCAGGGGAGGTTCAGGTTGGACATTAGGAAGCATTTCTTCTCAGCAAGGGTCATTAGGCATTGGAAGGGGCTGCCCAGGGAGGTGGTGGAGTCACCTTCTCTGGAGGGGTTTAAGAAAAGACTGGACATGGCACTTAGTGCCATGATCTAGTTGCCATGGTGGTGTCAGGGCAATGGTTGGACTCGATGATCCCAGAGGGCTCTTCCAACCTGACTGATTCTGTGATTCTCCAGTAGAGCAAAATGAAGAATGACGACTCCAGGCTTTGTTAACCATGGTTGCAAAGTTAGCTGTGAATTGTGTAAGCTAAATCCATCTACAGCAAAGGTGCAGGAGAGCAACACCAGCAGTCTTTAGTTCAAAGAGCCTGTCTGTGGAATACCTTCTTTAAACATGCCCCACAGTCCCTCTGTTCTGCCCTCAGCACTGCCCTAGACCTATTTTGTATGCTTTAATCAGGAACATGCTCCCTTGTCTTTTATTCTATAGACCATGTGTAGGTACTAGAAGAATTTCAGGTTAAGTAGGAGGATTTTTTGTTCCAAGTTTCGCTAAGCTTGACTGCTTTGACCCTGATTAAATGCTAATAGATCTTCACCACCTAGAAGTTGTGAAATAATACCACAGAATTAACATTTACTAAATATTACTATAATGCTTGTGACCTCAAGAAAAACTAATTCTAAAGCGTTCCAGTATGAAGCGTTGGAGCAAGTCCAGAGGAGGGCGACCAAGCTGGGGAAGGGTCTGGAGGGTCTGACCTACAAGGAATGGCTGAGGGAGCTGGGGGTGTTTAGCGTGGAGAAGAGGAGGCTCAGAGGTGACCTTATTGCAGTCTACAACTACCTGAAGGGAGGTTGTAGTGGAGTGGGAGTCGGCCTCTTCTCCCAGGCAACTAGTGATAGGACAAGAGGACACGGCCTCAAGCTTCACCAGGGGAGGTTCAGGTTGGACATTAGGAAGCATTTCTTCTCAGCAAGGGTCATTAGCCATTGGAAGGGGCTGCCCAGGGAGGTGGTGGAGTCACCATCTCTGGAGGGGTTTAAGAAAAGAGTGGACATGGCACTTACTGCCATGGTCTAGTTGACATGGTGGTGTCAGGGCAATGGTTGGACTCAATGATCCCAGAGGGCTCTTCCAACCTGGTTGATTCTGTGATTCTGTGATAAATACTTGACCAGAACACCTACCGTTTTGTAAAGCTGTGCTTTCAGGCGGTAGGAGTTGTATTCCATTTTTCTCTTCTCTTCCTCTCGCTTCTTCTGCACCTCCGGCAGCTGCTCGTAGATCCTGAAAAGTAAATATAAAAAGTCACTATTTGTGACTTGGGTGGAAGGAACTTATTGATATAAAAAAAAATCCTCCGTTTTATCTTCAACTTCCATAAAAGGCAACTGGCCAACGACACCATAGAAACATTTATTTGAGGGTTTACTAGTGTCACACAGGAAAAACGTGGAATACATAGTTGTGATACAGGAAATTCCCACATCCCATAATGCCTTGCAGCACCTCCTAAAAGCAATATTTATAACATTAAAATGACCACACAGCTGATATGATTACCCAGCTCAGCACACAGTCAGTGCACCATTCCAGTCTGGGTTACCTGCTGCCATCTAAAGGAGGGACCCGACAGCTGGGATGGCAGCGTACTGCTCACACCGCCTGCCCCAAATCTTCCTTTGAGATCATAAAGCTTTACTAATTTCACAACAGTGGTTATCAACAGGCTGGGCGGAGAATGGATTGAGAGCAGCCCTGAGGAGAAGGACTTGGGGGTGATGGTTGACAAGAAGCTCACCATGAGCCGGCAACGTGCGCTTGCAGCCCAGAAGCCAACCGTGTCCTGGGCTGCATCCCCAGCAGCGTGGCCAGCAGGGCGAGGGAGGGGATTCTGCCCCTCTGCTCCGCTCTCGGGAGACCTCCCCTGCAGTGCTGCGTCCAGCTCTGGGGCCCCCAACATCAGAAGGACATGGAGCTGTTGGAGCGAGTCCAGAGGAGGCCACGAAGATGCTCAGAGGGCTGGAGCCCCTCTGCTGTGGAGACAGGCTGAGAGAGCTGAGGCTGTTCAGCCTCGAGAAGAGAAGGCTCCAGGGAGACCTTCTAGCACCTTCCAGTACCTGAAGGGGCTACAGGAAAGAGGGAGAGCGGCTTTTTACAAGGGTGTGGAGTGACAGGACGAGGGGGAACGGTTTTAAACTGAAAGAGGGGAGATTGAGATGAGATCTGAGGAAGAAATTCTTTGCTGTGAGGGTGGTGAGACCCTGTCCCAGGTTGCCCAGAGAAGCTGTGGCTGCCCCCTCCCTGGCAGGGTTCAAGGCCAGGTTGGATGGGGCTTGGAGCAACCTGGTCTGGTGGAAGGTGTCCCTGCCCGTGGCAGGGGGTTGGAACTGGATGGTCTTTAAGGTCCCTTCCAACCCAAACCGTTCTGTGATTCTATGATCAAGAAATAGGCAGCTTCAAAAACATTGTGGTTTATGGGAGGTGGAAATGAACGATGTTCAAAAGTGTCAGTCCTGTAATATTTAAAGCAAGACAGATCCTACTATAACTCCTTTCTTAATATGCTGATTTGATAACCAGCAAATAGACAAAACCACCTGTTACAGATACAATACTGCATCAAAAGGCATATTCTTCTAAAGATTGTTCCATTCTTACATCACTGTAACATCTTCACATCATTACTGTTAGCACTTCAAATATTTTTAAAACACATCTATGCCTTCAACTCCCATTATCTGAAAGTGCTTCCACACACTCCATTCTGAACACTGCAAATCAATGTTCAGCCCCACCAGCCAGGATTGGCATCTTTGACTTGGTCTTGGTACTAATTCCAGCAGGAAAATGTCATACTTCAGACCAGCAAGAGAAGCAAGGAAGGCAACTGTGCATCAGTTTGCACCCATTTGCTATTTAGTCAGTACAAGTCAGGTGTCACTTGCAGGTTTCAAAGGAGAGAAGGACGAACCACAGAATCACACAATCATTTGGGTAGGGAAGGACCTTTAAGATCACCAAGTCCAACCATTAACCCAGCACTGCCAAGCCCACCACTAACCCATGTCCCTCAGCACCACATCTACACGGCTTTTAAATCCCTCCAGGGATGGGGACTCCACCACTGCCCTGGGCAGCCTCTTCCAGTGCTTGACAACCCTTTCAGTGAAGAAATTGTCCCTGATCTCCAATCTAAACCTCCTCTGGCACAACTTGAGACTGGTTCCTCTTGTCCTATCGCTTGTTACCTGGGAGAAGAGACCGACCCCCCCTCGCTACACCCTCCTTTCAGGCAGTTGTAGAGAGCGATCAGGTCTCCCCTCAGCCTCCTTTTCTCCAGACTAAACCCCCCCAGGTCCCTCAGCTGCTCCTCATCACACTTGTGCTCCAGACCCTTCACCAGCTTCGTTGCCCTTCTCTGGACTCGCTCCAGCACCTCAAGGTCTTTCACGCAGTGAGGGGCCCAAAACTGCACCCAGGATTCGAGGTGCGGCCTCACCAGTGCCGAGCACAGGGGGACGATCCCTGTCCTAGCCCTGCTGGCCACACTAGTGCTGATACAAGCCAGGATGCTGGTGGCCCTTGGCCACCTGGGCACACTGCTGGCTCATGTTCAGCAGCCATTGACCAACACCCCCAGGTCCTTTTCCACCAGGCAGCTTTCCAGCCACTCTTCCCCCAGCCTGTAGCGGTGCCGGGGGTTGTTGTGCCAGGAAACAAAGTGATAGGAAGCTGCACAAGAATGTGTAACTAAGGCAGAATCAAAAAAGCAAGGATCAAATCCAGATCTCAATTAGTACTGAATTTTACCTCCTAATTCACCAGCATCAGCTAGGGAGAGCCACACGCATTTGTAACTTCTACAGTCCCCCACACAAATGTGTTTCCCAGTCCATCAGAGATCACAGAGGAACTGATAAGCAAGCAAATACACACCCAACAGCAAAAAAAAAGGGGAAAAACAAAACAACCTCACTCCTTCCAGTAACGTCCCTTCCTATGCATCCCTATTTTCCTACTCTCTCTGCAGCTGCTCTTAGGTCACCTTTTCCAAAAATGTCACTACCCACATTACCACTGCAGAAAAGAGGAAATAAATCACATTTTGATGCTCATTTTACTCCTCTGATGCTTTGCTGGAAGGCAGCAGAGGGTGCCAGGTCTGTGCATGTCTTACTGGACAGGGGCAGGGACACCTCCAAGATTTGGGGTTTTGCTTTACTACCATCTCACCATTCTCTAAAGGCTTTTGCCATTCTCGGGCTGCCCTCAACAAAAGATCAAGATTTACCCCTCACAGAATCACAGAATCAATCAGGTTGGAAAAGACCTCTGGGATCATCGAGTCCAACCGTTGCCCTGACACCACCATGTCAACTAGACCATGGCACTAAGTGCCATGTCCAGTCTTTTCTTAAACACCTCCAGACATGGTGACTCCACCACCTCCCTGGGCAGCCCCTTCCAATGGCTAATGACCCTTGCTGAGAAGAAAAACCCTTTCTGAGAAGAAAGGGTCACTTATCTACCTAAAACAAAATTTTCTTAACCTTACCGTTTAGACCGTTGAACCATTTCACTCTTTGGAATTGTTCTTCTCTTTTCTCTAAACAGAAAACCTAAATGGAAAATTTTGAGACAAGAGAATGGTGAACAAGTCTGCTCCTCACAAAGAATGCTACTGCAACAATACGACTTCTTTGCAAGCTATGGATTCTTATAAACAATAACGTTAAATAATTGTAATACTTCTATTGAAAATACACACACCCTTAAGAATAATGTGGAAATTCATCGATTCCTAAGGAACATAAAGAGAAGAATCATGAAAGTACCTCTGTCAGCCAGCATGTGATTTGCATTCTTGGAGCCCTTTCTCTTCTCTGGAGGATTAAATAGCTCTCCTCGTTCGGACTGCAGCATGCTCTGTATCCTCCTTTCCTCCTTTACAAGCTTCAGATGCTTCACACGCTCTCCAGAGCGGGAGATGAAATCAGGGCGATGCGCTGCAAGAGCCTCCTAAGATGGGATGACATAAAACAAAGGCTGAAGTGGCCAGACTGTCTCCCTACAGCTGGAAGGGAATAATCAAAATATCAAACACCATGACCAAAGCATGGAAAAAAAAATCCCATCAACGTAGTATTTGGTAGAACATACAGAACCTTGTATCATTAATGCTGGGTAGATCCTTAGAGACCCCGTTTAACAAGCTATTTGTCAACAAATAGAAAACTAACTGGCCAGAAAGAAAAAAAAAATGCTGAAATAATTAGCAAAAGGGACACAAATCTCTTCTCGAAAAGGCATAGCGAAGTTCACAAAGTTGAGCCCATAGAAGACTCTGTAACTTATCACAGTCTCCCTTGTTATAAATCAGTGGGAACATCAATAGTAGTGATTTTGGATCAGAAGTGGAATTTTAAAAGCGATCTCCTAATCCCTGTGTTTGCCACACTTCAACTTCCATCACAGAGCAGTCTCTGAGCACGTGAGCAGATGCAACCGAAACTTCTGAAGTGCACCTAAAATTGGCACTTCTTAAGTTAGATTCCACTTGCTGTGGGTGAACACCTTCAAAAATATTTCACAGAATCAACCAGGTTGGAAGAGCCCTCTGGGATCATTGAGTCCAACCATTGCCCTGACACCACCATGGCAACGAGACCAGGGCACTAAGGGCCATGTCCAGTCTTGTCTTAAACACCTCCAGAGATGGTGACTCCACCACCTCCCTGGGCAGCCCCTTCCAATGGCTAATGACCCTTGCTGAGAAGAAATGCTTCCTAATGGCCAACCTGAACCTCCCCTGGCCAAGCTTGAGGCTGTGTCCTCTTGTCCTATCACTAGTTGCCTGGGAGAAGAGGCCGACTCCCACTTCACTACAACCTCCCTTCAGGTAGTTGTAGACTGCAATAAGGTCACCTCTGAGCCTCCTCTTCTCCAGGCTAAACACCCCCAGCTCCCTCAGCTGTTCCTCATAGGTCAGACCCTCCAGACCCTTCCCCAGCTTGGTCGCCCTCCTCTGGACTCGCTCCAACACCTCAACATCTTTCTTGAAGTGCAGGGCCCAGAACTGGACACAGGATTCAAGGTGTGGCCTCACCAGTGCCGAGTACAGAGGGACGATCACTTCCCCAGACCGGCTGGCTACACTATTCCTAATAGAGGCCAGGATGCCATTGGCCTTCTTGGCCACCTGGGCACACTGCTGGCTCATGTTTAGCCGGCTGTCAATCAGCACCCCCAGGTCTCTTTCCGCCGGGCCGCTCTCTAACCACTCTTCCCCCAGCCTGTAGCGCTGCGTGGGGTTATTGTGGCCCAAGTGTAAGACCCGGCACTTGTTTCTGTATGCTACACACATGTTCTGTATGCACATTTCTGTATGCTACACCTGTAGTTTTCCACAGATACTGAGTGATCACACCTGATCTGAAGTGCACACTGTATATGCGTGTGTATATATACACACACACACACTGTTTGCACTGTACGAATTAAAGTCCATTTTAATCACACACCACGTACATCACACAGCATTATTTCTGCATGGAAGCAATATGACTTGACATTATGTCAGCTACATTCCCTCTAGTTCCTGAAGACAAATGATTTAAGCCCTAAAATACTAGAGCAATTAAAATAGATTAGCATATTGTGAAAAGCCACATTACCATAACCAAACATGACTGACAAATTCATTGGTTTTCTTACTTTTTTTGTTGGGTTTTTTTGAAGGAGGAGCAGTCTGTAACATGTTGACTTCTGCTGATTATAAAGGTGAAATAAGGAAAACAAAACCAAAAAGGAGCAAAATGTGTTTCCACAAGACTCCTTATTGCAGTCTACAACTACCTGAAGTGAGGTTGTAGTGAAGTGGGAGTCGGCCTCTTCTCCCAGGCAACTAGCGATAGGACAAGAGGACACAGCCTCAAGCTTGGCCAGGGGAGGTTCAGGTTGGACATTAGGAAGCATTTCTTCTCAGAAAGGGTCATTAGCCATTGGAAGCGGCTGCCCAGGGAGGTGGTGGAGTCACCATCTCTGGAGGGGTTTAAGAAAAGCCTGGACATGGCACTTAGTGCCATGGTCTAGTTGACATGGTGGTGTCAGGGCAACGGTTGGACTCGATGATCCCAGAGGTCTCTTCCAACCTGGTTGATTCTGTGATTCTGTGACTCAGCGTTACTCCTGAAACCCTACTGAGATCCCAGCAGCCTTACAGCACAGAGTGCCTTTACCTGTAGCGTAAGCTTCACAAACGGTCGTAAGGACCTGCTCTCGGCATCTCTTGCTGGAACTGCTGGCTGAAGCACGTTGCTGTGCTGCTGCTCTTGCCAGTTCTTCTCTCGGAGAGGCTCTCTCCAAGGCTTTGTGCTGGTCAACGGTTCAAACCAAGAGGGACCAGGACCCGAAAAGCAATTGGAACGGTTTTCTTTCCTAGATTCAGATTTCAAGTCTCCTGCTTGGACAAACCATGAAACTCCTGTTAAAAAGACCACAGAAGAGAAGCAAGATTTGTAGACAATCCATGTGCCTATTTTCCATCCCCATCTACTGCCCTTCACGCCCAAGGTCTTAGCTAAATCCAAGCAGTGGCCTAACACTGAATAAATACTTCAGTTTAATAA
Organism: Nyctibius grandis; assembly: GCF_013368605.1. NCBI lineage: Eukaryota > Metazoa > Chordata > Aves > Nyctibiiformes > Nyctibiidae > Nyctibius > Nyctibius grandis. Next base: position 1,874,764 of record NC_090663.1, on the reverse strand, counting down.
CGGTGGGACTCTGTAGCAGACACCTTTGGCAGTTTCAAAATAATTCTTCTACCAAGTGTCAGAAAACCAGCAAGTCCTTATCAAACAACACTTCTCAAAAGGCACAAAATGGTTTAGTTTGCAAGTTTCTCTCTTTAGACAGAACAGTTATTTATCAGCAATTACATATTTTTAAGGAGTCTCTGTGCTATCCTAAACCCTATGTTTTTTTAATAGCTGTTTTTGAAGATCAAACGCTTTACATCTTCTAAATGTTAAATACGTATCCAAGAATTAGATTACTCACAGTTTACACACATAATGGGATTTGAATACATCAGCTAGTACTCTGAAGAGATATTCTAAATTTTCTAAATTAAACCGGTATGAGAAAGAATGACTTGTCCCTACATCAACAACGATGACTAAGGAAAACATTTTTAAACATTTAATCATGACATTGTGAAGACTGACAGGAAATTTAAAAAGAAAACCAAAACACACAGTCAGGAGGCTACACCATCAGTCTAAAAATGCAACTCTAGCTAAAAGAGGGAGACGAGTCTAGTTCTTCTGGCACCACAATCTTCCCTCAAGTACTCCCCAAAAATACTTGTTCTTTGAAGCCTCAACACATGAAACACTAAGTACAACTTTGACCAGTTACTCAGAGGTCAACAGAACCTTTTATACTTTGAAAATCAAAATTAAGTATCTATATGATTCCCACCTCACTCACCTTTCCTTGCCTTATTCATTGCTTCCTATTTACTACCTTTACTGGCCAGGTTGCATCTAACAGCTTGATCAATGCCATCATCATAGAGCACTAGAGAGCTCACTTGACATCGTGGTTTTGTTTAAAATTCATTGATTACGAACAGAGTAAGAACTGACTGTACTAGTGACAGACTACTCCGTGTCCTAGCTAATCCTCCTCACATATTTTGCTGGTTGCTGTTGAGAGGTACAGCTTCTCTGGTCTGCTGAGAAAGTGTATTTTGGACTGACCTTGTGGTAAATGCAGCCTGCTCCTTTTCGTCCTTTTCTCCACAAAAAAATTGCCTGGCCGTCCCTTCTGCTTACCCTTGCTTCCTGCTGCCTGATGATCTGTAACCACACCATCTGACTTTCCAAAAATACCACCAACACGATGCCAGGGTTCCTGTGGCCGTTGATTTGGCTGGCTAGATCTTGGGGTAGGAAAAGTCACACCAACGTCTCGAGTGTTTCTCTTAGTTGCACTGTTCACAATCTCCAAGTCTCCTGCAGTTGAAAACGAAGCAGTAACATTCTTATTCCAGAGCAGCTGGAAGTACTTCAACATCAGCACGTGTGACATGCATAATTCAGGGGGTGACCCTCCATTTTCACTTGGTAGCTGAAGCATCACTTTCTTTATCCAGTCCTCAGAAGGCAAAACCCTTTATATTCCCACTTCCAATTCAGAGAGACTTTACAGTGACTCAGGATTGTTACTACATAGAATCATAGAATCGTTTGGGTTGGAAAGGACCTTTAAGATCATCAAGTCCAACCGTTAACCCAGCACTGCCAAGGCCACCACTAACCCATGTCCCTCAGCACCACATCTACACGGCTTTTAAATCCCTCCAGGGATGGGGAATCCACCACTGCCCTGGGCAGCCTGTGCCAGTGCTTGACAACCCTTTCTGTGAAGAAATTGTCCCTGATCTCCAATCTAAACCTCCCCTGGCACAACTTGAGGCCGTTTCCTCTCATCCCATCACTCGTTACCTGGAAAAAGAGACCGACCCCCACCTCACTACACCCTCCTTTCAGGTAGCTGTAGACAGTGATAAGGTCTCCTCTCAGCCTCCTTTTCTCCAGGCTAAACACCCCCAAGTCCCTCAGCTGCTCCTCATCACACTTGTGCTCCAGACCCTTCACCAGCTTCGCTGCCCTTCTCTGGACTCACAAAGTTCTTAAGATTCTTTTTCTAGCTTTGGTTAGACACCCTTAAGCATCACCTGGCTTTCTTTTAAAGGACAGACCCTGGCCCAGGTTGCCCAGAGAAGCTGTGGCTGCCCCCTCCCTGGCAGTGTTCAAGGCCAGGTTGGATGGGGCTTGGAGCAACCTGGTCCAGTGGAAGGCGTCCCTGTCCACAGCAGGGGGGTTGGAACTAGATGGTCTTTAAGGTCCCTTCCATATGATAATGTGAGTAAAATTAAAGTGGTGTAAAACGAGCACCCCAAGGAAAACAAGCTTTTGTTTTGCCCCCCATATATATGGGGAGAGGGAATCAAATTTGGAATTATGGGGAGAGGGAATTAAGCTTTTGTTTTGCTCCCCCATATGCATGGGGAGAGGGAATTAAACTTGAACCAACTATGCCCCCCTTGCTGGGGACCTGAGCTGACTCTCTGAAGAGTCAACTTCAAATCTGCTGCAGAAAGACACAAAGGCAGGTCAACATATAGCTGTACATTTTGGACAGTGGAACTGCAGGTTTTTATGGACCTCTTTATGCAGTGAGTCCCATGCAAAACTATGTTCTAGCTATAGAAGATTGGTTTGCCCACAGCACTACAAGTATTTAACAAAAACACCACCATGAATATTTAGCAGAAACATATAAAGTGGAAAGTGTCAACTAACATTCAAAAAGACATAACTGGACATGGCACTTAGTGCCATGGTCTAGTTGACATGGTGGTGTCAGGGCAATGGTTGGACTCGATGATCCCAGAGGGCTCTTCCAACCTGGTTGATTCTGTGATTCTGTGATCTTGAAAACAAGCCATGAAAATACTTTTCTGATTCAATCCATTTGCACATGAAAAAAAAAAGCGGTAATAAAGAAATAATTGATATGGTTGATGAATAAAACACAGCCATTACTCAATCTGATGATGGGAACTTGGCGTGTAAATGAAAGCAATGAAGAAAGTGATAATTGCCACCAGAAAAACCCAAATGCAGAACTCCACCAGTCCAGGATCAGCTTATGTTTTAAATGGAATATAACATCCAAAACATTACCAAGGAGAATACAAAACACTGCAGTTGCCTTCTGAAACAGCATATGACTACAAAATACACTCTGTGCATAACAGATGTCTTGTGGAGAAAACATATAAAAAAATGCAGTTAGTCCACCTTTACTATCAAAAAGAATCAGAAGCTTAGGTTAAAAAACTAATAAGTAAGTGAGAAAAGTGGCTACTACTCAAGCAGACCAAGAAAGGAAATGAAATGACTCATTTTAATTAGAAAACATCATCTCTCTCTCAAAGCAGTTGAAGTGAATTTGAAGAATGCTGCGTGTACATACCCATCACCAGAAACATGCAACAGACTTTGGAGAATGGTTTCCAAAGAGATGAAAGGCAGAAGCAAATACAGAAAAGTCTGGAATTCAACAACTAACCTGCTTGGATACCTTTGTTTAGCATCCGTGTCCGTCGCTTGTTACTAAGAGCAGAGCTTGGCCCCCAAGAGCTGATGCTTGCAGAAGTTGAGTCTGATGAAATGGGGATTGTTTTCTAGAAAGAAAAAACAAGCAAGAGAACAGAAATTCCTGAAATAGTAACTGAATTGAACAGAAAGCAGGTTTTAAACAGCAAAAAAGTTATAGTCATCACTGTTGTACCTAGGTTCTATCGTTTAAATTTAGATGTTCACCACAGGCTGATCAGTGTCTCATTGCTATGCCACACAACAGTCAGCTTTGACATTATCCTCACGCACCAATGCACTTTCTGCAGCCCGTACCAGCAAGAAGAGTGAATGGTTTTGCAGTCTACAACTACCTGAAGGGAGGTTGTAGTGAAGTGGGAGTCGGCCTCTTCTCCCAGGCAACCAGCGATAGGACAAGAGGACACAGCCTCAAGCTTCACCAGGGGAGGTTCAGGTTGGACATTAGGAAGCATTTCTTCTCAGCAAGGGTCATTGGACATTGGAAGGGGCTGCCCACAGAGGTGGTGGAGTCACCATCTCTGGAGGGGTTTAAGACAAGACTGGACATGGCACTTAGTGCCATGGTCTAGTTGCCATGGTGGTGTCAGGGCAATGGTTGGACTCGATGATCCCAGAGGGCTCTTCCAACCTGATTGATTCTGTGATTCTGTTTCTGTAGGCAAGAGCTTGCCCGCGATCAGATTCTGTAATGTGCTGAGCATCCTCCAGTTCGTTTGTCCAAAGGTCCTGAGACACTGTAGCCTGTCAAGACAGACTTACAAAACCCCTTTGCTGTGGCAAGGTCATTTGTCGGCTGTACTTTCATGAAAAATCGCCAAGTGTGAAATATTGCTGCTGTGGAAAGAGGGAGAATAAACATCTAAACTGAATCCTATATTCCTACCCTCTCAAACCAAAAGCCTTTAAAGGTTGCTGGGTTTCCTGGAGGGACAAACTGCCTTGACAGATCAACATGTTGCTTTGTACATTCACAATGAACTCGCAAGAACAAAGTTCCTTTACAACGTCACCCTCTGATCCTCATTACATGAAGTTCTCCAGGTGGAGAAAATTAAACTCAATAAAAATAAGAAATAGAAGACGTGTGTCCAGTTCTGGGCCCCACACTTCAAGAAAGATGTTGAGGTGTTGGAGCGAGTCCAGAGGAGGGCGACCAAGCTGGGGAAGGGTCTGGAGGGTCTGAGCTACGAGGAACGGCTGAGGGAGCTGCGGGTGTTTAGCCTGGAGAAGAGGAGGCTCAGAGGTGACCTTAGTGCAGTCTACAACTACCTGAAGGGAGGTTGTAGTGAAGTGGGAGTCGGCCTCTTCTCCCAGGCAACTAGCGATAGGACAAGAGGACACAGCCTCAAGTTTCGCCAGGGGAGGTTCAGGTTGGACATTAGGAAACATTTCTTCTCAGCAAGGGTCATTAGCCATTGGAAGGGGCTGCCCAGGGAGCTGGTGGAGTCACCATCTCTGGAGGTGTTTAAGAAAAGACTGGACATGGCACTTAGTGCCATGGTTGAGTGCACTAGACAGATGTAGTAGATATGTAACTTCTTTCAGAGAACAGAAGTGAATTTGAATATGTGCTCAGCACAAGGGAAAATGGTATAAAGTAAGGAAAAAACCCCAAGATAACCCACTTACACGTGCGTATCAGCCCGCAGAAATTAATCTAAGCAGCCATTCAGCACTGAATATTGACATGAATATTCCTGTTTGGACTCGAATATTCCCTGCAGTGCTTTCAAAGCCCTTCAGCAGTTGAATAGTGCAACCTTTAGCTTTGTACCTGCTACCAGATGGCAGCTTGAAGGGTGCTTTAGAAACTACAGAAACTGGAATAGATAAAAACCTTCTGGGATGGGTTCAGCATCTATAAATAAAAAAAAAGCTGTAACCAAGTTTTCTGGAAGCAGAGCTGACAATAGGCTCGTCAAAAACGGAGCTACAAAATGCAGCACTTGCCTGAAAGATTCGTACAACAGTCTCTCTAGGAGTAGGGCCAGATAAATAAATATCTCTCTCTGAACCACAGATATTTGTAACTAAATTAAAAAAATAAATCTTAATTTCCGTTCTGCCAAACATCACAGAAATTACCAAATTCTGGATGGTCGCACTCAAAGAGTTACAGTCAGCTGCTTGATGTCCAGGTGGACACCAGTGACGAGTGGTGTTCCTCAGAGCTCGGTATTGGGACCGGTCCTGTTTAACATCTTTGTCGTTGACATGGACAGTGGGATTGATGCGCCCTCAGCAAGTTTGGGATGACACCGAGCTGTGCGGTGTGGTGACACGCTGGAGGGAAGGGATGGCATCCAGAGGGACCTGGACAGGCTGGAGAGCTGGGCCTGTGCGAACCGCATGGAGTTCAACAAGGCCAAGTGCAAGGTCCTGCACGTGGGTCGGGGCAATCCCAAGCACAAACACAGGCTGGGCGGAGAATGGATTGAGAGCAGCCCTGAGGAGAAGGACTTGGGGGTGATGGGTGACGAGAAGCTCACCATGAGCCGGCAATGTGCGCTGGCAGCCCAGAAAGCCACCCGTGTCCTGGGCTGCATCCCCAGCAGCGTGGCCAGCAGGGCGAGGGAGGGGATTCTGCCCCTCTGCTCCGCTCTCGGGAGACCCCCCCTGCAGTGCTGCATCCAGCTCTGTGGGCCCCAGCATCAGAAGGACATGGAGCTGTTGGAGCGAGTCCAGAGGAGGCCACGAAGATGCTCAGAGGGCTGGAGCCCCTCTGCTATGGAGACAGGCTGAGAGAGTTGGGGCTGTTCAGCCTGGAGAAGAGAAGGCTCCAGAGAGACCTTCTAGCACCTTCCAGTACCTGAAGGGGCTACAGGAAAGCTGGAGAGGGGTTTTTTACAAGGGCATGGAGTGACAGGACGAGGGGGAACGGTTTTAAACTGAAAGAGGGGAGATTGAGATGAGATCTGAGGAAGCAATTCTTTGCTGTGAGGGTGGTGAGACCCTGGCCCAGGTTGCCCAGAGAAGCTGTGGCTGCCCCCTCCCTGGCAGTGTTTAAGGCCAGGTTGGATGGGGCTTGGAGCAACCTGGTCTGGTGGAAGGTGTCCCTGCCCATGGCAGGGGAGTTGGAACTAGATGATCTTTAAGGTCCCTTCCAACCCAAACCATGCTGTGATTCTAAAATTTGGATTTTAAAATTAATTTTGCCATTTTGCCATCAATTTTCTCTCACTCCTTACCTGGGGCAGGTCATGTGTCTATATGTATTTATAAAAAGAAACTACACCATCAGATAAAACATACTACATGGTAAAGCCATATGGGTTCAACGCAACATTGAGCGCTGGGAACAGTGAGCCTTTATTCTCATATAAGTATTGCTGCAAGCAGTTACCTCACGGATGATTTTAACAGGCAAAAGACTAGATGTTGTTTTTAAGGTCCAAACAGACATTGAAAGGTTAGTCTTATGAATGGAATATGGAATAAAATAATCTCAAAATACTACAACATGCAAGAAATGTTGGATCCTAACTTCATTGTTAGATGGTCAGTGTTCTGATTAATGGTCCTCATGTTGCAAAGTTTACAACAATTTTATTTTACCTTTAAATAAATATTATAAATAAAAATATTAATGAAATATTTTTAAAGCATTGTTAGTCTTGAAAAAGACTGTTTCTCCCCCAAACATGCATTCGTTAGCTTACTGGACACACAGACTGAGTTTGAGTTGTTTCTATTAAAAAAACCACTTATTTCAAGCAAATCTATTACTAATGATGACACCACCACTTTCTTCTGGTAATACGAAAAAAATAAAAATATTTCTCACTTGTTCCTGCACTTTTCAGTATTAATGTATATTACAGAACACCAAAACTCTGTAATTTCTTACTATAATCACCAAATCCATGCCAAGGCCCCCTTTCAGGCAATTAATTTTCATTTCTCCTCCAAAGGGCAACAGTCAAATTCAACTGAAGTAATCGGAAAGATTTTCTCCACTTTAAAACAGCTTTACTCCAGACTTTTCACCTAGAATCCTTTGGGCCAAGACTTGGTCTTTTAATATGCTAAACTGCCAGATACAGAAGTGGAAGAAGCTTACAAGCAACACTCAGCAAGATAAAATAATTCCAATATTTAAAATAGACAAACAGTAAGAAAATTCAAGTAATAATTCCAATTTTTATGCAATAGTATTTATCATTGCCCAGAGATATTCAGGTAGCAATATGCAGTCAAAATCTACCACCTCAACTTAACACTGTCTTCAGAATTGCTACAGCACAGAACCTGCAGGTAACTCGAAATCAGATACAGCAGGATCTTGCTTCCCAGGATAAATAAAGGACAAGAAAAAAAGACAAATAAGAACAAAGGGAATGAAAGCACAATTGATGTTTTAAGATATTTTGATCTCGTCCTTGTTCCTGGAAATGCAGAGAGACTTGTTAGAGCTACTTAGATCAAAGACAGAAGCCTACTATATAAACAACACTCTGGGAAATGATAAATGCTTCTCCAAATAACAAACTCCTACTGTACAGCAGTTTGAGTTCCTGTAAAGACCAGTTAAAATTGTCTTTTGGTCTAACTGCCCACATACCTGCATCTCTTTCCTTTTCCCGTGTCTCTCCGAAGTAACCTTTGGATATTCTACCCCCACCACTTCGCCACTTCCATCGTTCCACTTCTCAGAGCGACTTTTCTGGGAGTTGATGGTAGAATAAAGCTGACAGAGTCTCGGTGACACCCGCACTCTTTCATGCCCAAAAGCCCTGATGAGCCTGGCAGTGTCGATGGTGGAAATGGAACTGCTCACCTCAGTCTGAGTAGCAGTTTCCGTCTCTGTTTGGGTCACCACATCTGATTCGGAGGTGGTGGAACAGATCGTGGTGCCGTCACCTCTACTAAGCCTTGCCTCTGAGGAAGTGTCACTAGGAGTTTCCAAGTACTGCTGGTGCTCCAAAATTTTATTCATGTTGTGGGTAATTTTCTCTCTTGACCTATTTTTCCTGAGCTCAACGAGGCTATTTCTGTCACGGGTGATACGTGGCCTTTCTTCAACACATGTTGCATTAGGCTCTAAGGTACTTTCAGACATGCTCTTTTCTGGCAATCTTATTTTCTTGTGTTCTCTTCCCTTTATTTTCTTTTCAGAAACATTCTTTTCAGATTCTGTTGGCATTAGTGTATGCTTAATGGGATTCTGAAGGACCCTGGCCAATCGATCGAGGCGTTCAACAAGGGACAGTTCACCATTACTCCTAAAATCATGGTGCTGGTGTCTCTTCTGGCACTCTAAAAACTTAATCCAGAGTTCATCTAAGCTACCACTGGAGTGGCTTCTCTGCCTCGGTGGTAGGTCTTTCTCCACGTTCTCATTAAGGCAAGTCATTTGGTTACACGGCAAAGGATAACTTCTAGCTGCCTCTTGTTCTGCTTCTCTCCTGCCATGTTGAAGTAGTTCCTTCCCTGATGTTTCATTCCCCAAAGCTGTGCTAACATTTAGATCCTCACTCTTGCTGTAATCTGCTTCTGCAGGGAGTGGAAAGAACTCATTTTCACCATCTTTTCTATGACGAACAGAGAAACTACATTGATGACGACGTGCTTTTTTCTGATTCTGCAAGACAGCACTTGAGGAAGGTCCAGCACGTCTAATACCAGACCTGTCTTCTGACACCTCGCTGTTCGACAGAAAGTCTCTCTCACGCATGGGCATTGGATGATGAAGGTAGAACTGTGCAGATTTAAAGACTGAATGAGCGGTTTTTACAGATTTCGAATGATCCGTGTGTTCTAGAAGAGAAGAAAACACTTTAGATTTTTGTTTCTTTACAGGGAAACACGTAGCAAACAGCAAATCTTAAACAGGATGATTTTCATCTAACACTTTCCAATCACTTCAAAAGATTAAAAGCAGGAATCACTGTACTCATTCGTGAAACACAAGCCTAGAAATTAAGTTTCAGCATTATTAAAAGTACATCAATAATATTTTCTATCATTTGCAACACAGCAGTCTACAACTACTTGAAGGGAGGTTGTAGCGGGGTGGGAGTCGGCCTCTTCTCCCGGGCAACTAGCGATAGGACAAGAGGACACAGCCTCAAGCTTCGCCAGGGGAGGTTCAGGTTGGACATTAGGAAGAATTTCTTCTCAGCAAGGGTCATTAGCCATTGGAAGGGGCTGCCCAGGGAGGTGGTGGAGTCACCATCTCTGGAGGGGTTTAAGAAAAGACTGGACATGGCACTTAGTGCCATGGTCTAGTTGAGATGGTGGTGTCAGGGCAATGGTTGGACTCAATGATCCCAGAGGTCTCTTCCAACCTGGTTGATTCTGTGATTCTGTGAATCCAAGAGAATATTACATCCAACTGAATCTGAAGGAGGGATCTAGTTACACCACAGGTAATTACCCTGACCAAAATCTGAACTGAGTCTTTATTTATATTTATAGAAACTCATGACAGGCAGCCACAACTCATTTTGCCTCTTTTCAGGCAAATGCCCAGGGAGTACAAATGTCCCCTAAGGCTATGCCTGAACATCATCTCTTAAGTGACTCAGAACAGCACTATATATAAGACAACCAATACCACTCCCAGAACCATCTCTGATACCACACCAAGATCTATCCCTGCGTTGCTTTCAAGCTCAGATGACACACTTTAGTTCAAAGGGAGCAGTGAAATCCCCCCAGAATATGCTCCTATCTGAAATTACAAAGGGCTATATGCCAAAATCCAATTATAAACTCATTTGTAATTGACACACATTAAGTATGCATGCAGCACGTCCATTCATTGATCCAGCAAAAGGGTGGTGAGTCCCACAACGAAGCCTCTCCCTACCCCAGGAGGAAAACACCAACCCACCTCATCAAGAATCACAAGCTGTTTGTATAAAACCTTAATTCCACATGGGGAAAAGTGATGCAAGATAAGCTCAGGAGAGGTTAGGATTGCATGAATTCACACTGTTAACAGTGCCTCACAAACCTTACTTTTATTTAGCTGCTTATTTTCCTTACATTTTATACTTCTCTCCCCTTCCCAACACTGAGACACTTCAGTGTAATGTCAAGATCATGAGTAGCATAACCAGACCCAGTCTCACTAACTCTGAATTGGAGGAATTTGTCTTCCCATACAAGGTCAATGTTTATATATAGTCATGTAAGAGGATTCCTCCACATCCTCCTGACAAATGAGATCAGGCTTGGGAATACTCGGCAGAATTTTGGCTGTTTCTGTGTTTTTAAAAAGTTACCAACAAAATGGAAGGAATGCAAACAGGCAAAAAATAAAAAAGTTTCTCTGTATAAACTTATTTTTAAGAAAATGTACATAACTTGCATAATTTTAAGCTCTAGACAAGCTCTGTGGGTAGAGGTAATCTTTTATTAGAGCATCTAAAAATATAGTTGAAGAAGTCAGAGAAGATTTTAGACATGCAAGTCTCTTCAGAAAGCTTGCTTACATTTCCAGCTGTACCGGCTGGTTTAACAAAATATTATTTCTATTTATGGTTCTTTTCTTGCCTGTGTCTTTAGACCATCACAGCTACAGAAAAATAATATTAGATAGTTTTATATCAACACTTGTGCTTCCCTTTCATTTTTATTCAGGGTATTCAGAGAGACAAGTATCCACTGATCTCTGCTTCAACATGATCTTGCTGCAGATTCTTGTTCAGAGAGCCATGACACACCATTCTTTTTCTTCTGAGTTTGCCTCAGTGAATGTAGAAAAGCGTTTTTCTATCTTATTCCACTTGTTTCCATATCCTTGCATTTTATAAACGCTCACAGATAATTATTTCTTCCATTAGAAAAACTAGGTTAGCACAACATTGTCTTTATTGTTGCACTAATTCAACTATTGGTCCCATGTACACTCACCAAACCAGTAAAATTAACATAAAATAATGAAATTGTGTCTTATGCCATCAAATTATCTTCTGGAAATAAAAATTATCTTCTGGAAATACCAAAATCTCTCCATTCTGAAGGGAAAACCTTCAAAGAAAACCCCTTCTAAAGTGAAATACTCAAATCACCAGAAGGAATCCCTATCAACACTGCTCTGTGGGGTGACCTTACCCCAGGCATATCGTGCTGCCTGCTTAAAAAGGACAACAATAATCACACTGAGGTACTCCATAAAAATCTGTTTCATTAAATATCTTCATGTAACAAGTTTATGTGATATTGAGAAAAATAAATGGGCTCCCCAAACCCCTATGTGACTGCCTAGAAGAGAGCAGGAACTCTCTAATTCAGAATCCATTAGGCTGTTCATGTGTTGGTCCCATCCCTCATTAACAGTCACAATTATATTACTTCCTTGCAATTTGCTCACTCTGTTTAATATAGCACATGTTGCAAAATACTGTAGTGTGCAATAAAGAGCTTCCCTGAGGAATTAATAGCTGCATTTAGGAGAGAGAGCAACCACTCAGCAATTTTCTCTCTACAGTTACTTCTCTCCAGGAACAAGATGCAGTTCTCAAACACAACAAAAATCCTCAGCCCGACTCAGACTCGAGGGAATTTATCAGCCACTCAAAATCATAGAATGAGGTTTTGTACAAAACGAGTGTCCGTCAGGACTAATTTTAGCTCCTGTCATGAGATGCAGTGTGAAAATCATCAGTTAGCACAGCATAATTTCATTTTGTCAGCATTCTCAACAAATACAGCCTTAAAGTAGGCTACTATAGCAGCAAACCCTGACCTTCATCCCTCAGAAGTACCATCCAGCAAGGTTAAGGGAGGGGAGGAAGAAAGAGACATCGGTCAAATCAAATTAAAATTCAGTTAAATACCAACATCACAGAGATACTTTATGTGACATCACAAGACCTCAGGGTGTTTGTGGGCAGGAACACAACCCCAACCCAATACACAGAGCCATCCCACCTGATCGACAGCCAGCTAAACATGAGCCAGCAGTGTGCCCAGGTGGCCAAGAAGGCCAATGGCATCCTGGCCTCTATTAGGAATAGTGTAGCCAGCCGGTCTAGGGAAGGGATCGTCCCTCTGTACTCGGCACTGGTGAGGCCGCACCTTGAATCCTGTGTCCAGTTCTGGGCCCCGCACTTCAAGAAAGATGTTGAGGTGTTGGAGCGAGTCCAGAGGAGGGCGACCAAGCTGGGGAAGGGTCTGGAAGGTCTGACCTCTGAGGAACGTCTGAGGGAGCTGGGGTTGTTTAGCCTGGAGAAGAGGAGGCTCAGAGGTGACCTTAGTGCAGTCTACAGCTACCTGAAGGGAGGTTGTAGTGAAGTGGGAGTCGGCCTCTTCTCCCAGGCAACCAGCGATAGGACAAGAGGACACAGCCTCAAGCTTCGCCAGGGGAGGGTCAGGTTGAACATTAGGAAGCATTTCTTCTCAGCAAGGGTCATTAGCCATTGGAAGGGGCTGCCCAGGGAGGTGGTGGAGTCACCATCTCTGGAGGGGTTTAAGAAAAGCCTGGACATGGCACTTAGTGCCCTGGTCTAGTTGCCATGGTGGTGTCAGGGCAACGCTTGGACTCGGTGGTCCCTGAGGTCTCTTCCAACCTGGTTGATTCTGTGAATCTGTGATTCTGCTTTTACTTACCAGGGAATTTCTGTCATTGTCCACACTGGCATCCTTTCTACACTTAAAGAAAACTTTGCACTTCACAAACTTAAGAGCACCTTAAAAAAAACAACACAAAACTCAAAGAAACCCAAACTCCACCAAACCCCAAAAATCCTACAAAGGCTCCGATAAGCCCTGGGGCCACTGGAATGCCAGCAAATACTAACGGCCAAGTATTTGGGCAATCAGGGAGAAGGAGAAAGATAAATGAGTCAAATTCAGCATCTTCAGGCAGACTATCAGGAGTATCATGAGACCAGAAATCATGGATCCTGAAATGTAATTCTTCTGCTCTACTTTCTTACTTATGAAAACACATATAAAATTACACACACACACTGCAACTACCTGAGGAAGCTTCCAGTGGTATCACTTGCTCCTCAGCCCAGGCTAGCTTGGGCTTGGCCCTCTTACTGTAGATTCCTTCTTTAAGCTTGATAGCTGTGCTGTCTGGAGGATTATCATCCCTTAACACTTTTGCTGGAAACCTTGGAGGAAGAGCATCATTTGACCCTGCAGAGCAAGAGAGCAACAATTATGAGTAAAAAGAGGAAGCAGGACAAATAGATACAGAAATTTCACAACAAAGAGCTCTGAAAGAAAGGCTTTTATCCAAGTATTAGCACCAGCATATTCACCCACCAACAATCATGATCCCCAGTGAGAAGTTCTAGTGACTAACACAGCAATAGTAGGTATTGCGCCGTATTGTTTCTCATGATCTTTGGTGACAAGGTTCCTCCCTGAGAGGTAGATAAATTTTACCTGTTCTACTAATGAGCAGAGAGGAATACAAGAAAATGAGCATTAGACAAGCCTGCTAGGAAGCCAGGCACAGGACTTGGAATCTCCAGACTCCCTCCTGCTCACATTAAAATTCCAGACATTTTCACTGGCTGATGTAAATATCTATTTTCCAAGCTCAAAATAGCAATGGAGAAAAAAAAATGGAAGACTAGAGCAGGTCTGTATAATCTCTAAACAAGAATTCAAGACAACAGCAGCAGAGCTCTCTTACCATCATATCACTGTCTCCTAATGTTAGAAACCTAAAATGGCCCCTAACTGATTTATCATCCTTGTCAACACAGAATCACAGAATGTTAGGGAGTGGAAGGGACCTCGAAAGATCATCTAGTCCAATCCCCCTGCCGGGGCAGGATTACCTAGACCATATCACACAGGAACACGTCCAGGCGGGTTTTGAATGTCTCCAGAGAAGGAGACTCCACAACCTCTCTGGGCAGCCTGTGCCAGTGTTCGGTCACCCTCACTCTAAAGAAGTTTTTCCTCATATTTATGTGGAACCTCCTGTGTTCCAGCTTGCACCCATTGCCCCTTGTCCTGTCAATGGACGGCACTGAGAAGAGCCTGGCTCCATCCTCATGACACTTGCCCTTTACATATTTATAAACATTAATGAGGTCACCCCTCAGTCTCCTCTTCTCTAAGCTAAAGAGACCCAGCTCCCTCAGCCTCTCCTCAGAAGGGAGATGTTCCACCCCCTTAATCATCTTCGTGGCTCTGCGCTGGACTCTCTCTAGCAGTTCCCTGTCCTTCTTGAACTGAGGGGCCCAGAACTGGACACAATATTCCAGATGCGGCCTCACCAGGGCAGAGGAGAGGGGGAGGAGAACCTCTCTCGACCTGCTAACCACACCCCTTCTACTACACCCCAGGATGCCATTGGCCTTCTTGGCCACAAGGGCACACTGCTGGCTCATGGTCATCCTGCTGTCCACTAGGACCCCCAGGTCCCTTTCCCCTACGCTGCTCTCCAACAGGTCTGCCCCCAACTTGTACTCATACATGGGGTTGTTCCTGCCTACCTGGTTACATTCAGTGGACTTACTCAACCAAATTTCCCTCAGCTACTACTCGTGAGTAGCTGCAGCAGGGAGTTAAAAAACCCAAAATTTACTGTTTAATTCTGCTGTACATTTTCTAGAACCTTGCACTGCCTCACACGCATGCTGAATTTTTATACCTAGCATCATAGTTTCTGCAAAACAACAGACTCGCATCACATTTGTTTCTCTCATTTTGATCATATTACAAGAGACAGACTGGAAAAAGGTACCGAGCAGAGACACGCATAAACAAATAAAAGCACAATTTGTGGCTATAATGACTAACCTGGGCACTTACTGTCACTGTTGTATCAACCTACTCCCCTGGGGCACATCTGGACCTGGACATCTCTGTAATATTAGTTTTGTCTACAAATAACTTTGGATGTCAAAAAGCTCTGGCTGAAAACAACCTGCAAAGAAGATCTGCAATGCTTAAGTGATGTGTTCTTTACGTACAGGAGAGAACTGAAAAATAACAGCAGGCAAAGCAAAAGTTGATGAATCACAGAGCACCCTTTCCTCTGGTAAATGAGAACTGGTTTCTAGTGGGAGATGGGAGGATGTGGGGAAGAGGTGAATATGTATTTAAACCACAGTTATGAATTACATTGTTTATAGAAAGGCTTTCTACACTGGAATTCCCCAACACGGAGGAAAAATTCAGTACTGAGAAAGCTGTTATCTGAAATGTGTGTTGTATTATGCAGGTATTTCAGACTGCACGCATACCAAATTGATAAAAAAGGGGGAAAATGTACATAAATAAGGGAACTAAAAGAAGGAGAGCTGGCAGAGATATGAAAGAGTCGAAACTGAATAGTACTTCCCAGAGGAAAGCAAAGAATTATCAAGCTGTAAAACATTGAGCCTTGTTTCTTTTCACTGCCAGACTGGAGCACTAACATCCCTTGCATCAAAGAAATTGAAACCACAGCCGTCAGTCATAGACTCGTACATCTTTGTTCTGAAGTGGTGTGAACACGAACCAAGACGTTCTTCTATTACAATCAATGCACCTACTCTAAACTAGTAGGACAGAAGAGTTCTGAGCTTAACTGAGACAATCTAGGGAAGTGATCGTCCCTCTGTACTCGGCACTGGTGAGGCCGCACCTTGAATCCTGTGCCCAGTTCTGGACCCCGCACTTCAAGAAAGATGTTGAGGTGTTGGAGCGAGTCCAGAGGAGGGCGACCAAGCTGGGGAAGGGTCTGGAGGGTCTGACCTCTGAGGAACGGCTGAGGGAGCTGGGGGTGTTTAGCCTGGAGAAGAGGAGGCTCAGAGGTGACCTTAGTGCAGTCTACAACTACCTGAAGGGAGGTTGTAGTGAAGTGGGAGTCGGCCTCTTCTCCCAGGCAACCAGCGATAGGACAAGAGGACACAGCCTCAAGCTTCACCAGAGGAGGTTCAGGTTGGCCATTAGGAAGCATTTCTTCTCAGCAAGGGTCATTAGCCATTGGAAGGGGCTGCCCAGGGAGGTGGTGGAGTCACCATCTCTGGAGGTGTTTAAGAAAAGACTGGACATGGCACTTAGTGCCATGGTCTAGTTGACAGGGTGGTGTCAGGGCAATGGTTGGACTCGATGATCCCTGAGGTCTCTTCCAACCTCATTGATTCTGTGATTCTGTAATTCTGCATACGAAATAGATACATTTTGATCCATGAACTATGACCATAACTTTGCATTTGGAAGACCTAAGATAAATAAGTACCTGAGTGAGAGCTCTCAACACTGGTTTCTGACTCAACTGGAGAAATGTTGGATCTTGCCTTTAGATAGGGAACATAATACATCCCAGTGCTTCCAGTAGGTTTATAGGGCAGAAGTAAGGGCTGATCTGGGGGGACGGAAGGCAAAGCAGTTAAGAGAAGTCAACTGAAGACAAAAGCAACAGATCGGGACCCACGGAGACTGCGGAAGATGTTCACTGTGGTAAATCTGGAGAAATAGTACATACTTCAAGAAAATAAATTGCAATTATTATTTAATTAATACCGACCCAATGGTTAGAAGCTTGACTGTCACTTAACTAGAAAAAACAGCTTCCTTACCTATTCAATATTTAATTTGTGGTTAGGGTGACAAACACTGACTTAAAAATAACTCACATAGCTCCCAGTTGATCCATGTTTAATGAAATAAGTTTAAATGAGCATGGATATGTCTCTCAAGTCACTAAAAACAGTGTGCTGTCATAACAGAATTCCAGCAAATGTTTGGACCAGAACATTAGCTGACTTCTAACAGCAAAGAGAACAGGTGATCAGATAGAAGAAATATTTTTTGCACTCTAATATAACAAAAGAATCAGGTCTCTCAACTCATACTATTTTAAACACCTTCAGAACAGATATACAAAGCCTGGAGCCCAGGAAAAATCATGAAAACTACACAAGTCTACACATAACAGTAGCATAAAACACCACTGTGGGAAACCACTGCACAGCATCCACATTCCTCCATCAACAGATTTAAAAGCCCTCCACATTTTTCTATTTTATTCTGTGGAAAATAGCAATGTGCATGTTTTCCTCTTAGTTTTTGTACTACCTTGGCTAGAGAGTAAATCAGCAATCAGATATATCTCTTGATAAACTCTAGGCAGTGAACCAAATCAAATTATCTACAAACAAACATCAGAAAATTTTCTTGAACCAAACTTGTACCCAACAACTTCAGTTCCAGATAAACTTGAACTGAACTACAACTGTATTTATACAACTCCCTACCCACAAAACTGCAGAGCTCAAGTTTAAGGGTTGGTTTTTTTCCCACATGAGCAACTTTAAATATCAAAATTATCTCAGGAATGTTACTTCCACAAAAAAAGCTGGGTTTGTTTTTATTTTTAATACCTATAAATATCTCAAACTTGAATAGATTAAAATCTACATATACATATAAGACACTAATTTGCTCACCGCCCTGCCTTGGGAAAGAGGAAATCTTGTTAGGAGATGAAGCTGTATTGTTGGGAAGTTCATGCGCTTTCTGGAGACATGATTGGTGGACAGCATTTTCATGGCCTTGTGAATTAACATAAATTTCTGCTGAAAAGGTGGTTTTTTTAGGACTTTCTGTTGTTATCTGAGTGGCAGCATCAGAAGTACTCTTCCCAGCTTTTGCAGGAACTATAGAGTTGCAGATATTCTCCAGGCTACATCTCCCTGAACCCAGAGCAGTGACTTGTGGTCTCTCACTGCTTTGAGGTGGCAGCTCTTGCCCTGCTGTGCTTGTAACAGAGGAAAACACTAGGCAGGGATCTGCTGAAGACACTGGCATGGGTAAAGACGAAGATCTTTGGTCTTCTGGAATAAGGTCAGCAGCTGGTAACTTAGAAACAGCTTCTATTAAAGTTTCTGGAGTTTTTAAAGACACTGGTTGAGTACCAACTTGAGGTTTATCCCACGATCTCATCTCATTTTCAGTATTCAAGTCACTGTGCAGCTCTGAGTTATTACACGTTGAGGGAAGATTTATGTGGACACAAGACAGTACTTTCTTAGTTGGTGATGAGGGAGATACAGACGCGGCAGATAAAATCTCATCCGTAGATGAATGGTGAAACGTACCAATTTTCTCTCTCGCAACCTCTTTCTGCATGAGAGGTACTTCATCAGAAAGACTTTTCTTCTCTTCTTCCAACAACTTAATATGGCCCTTCAGCAAATCAGTCTGTACAGCTGGACCTGAACCTTCTAAGCTCTCATACAATTGGATGTGGCCAGGTGGGCTGCTTTTCCCCTGCTGGTAAGAGCTTATAGAATGGGCTTCATTAAATCTGTTCGTTTCTTGACTGTATCTTATATCGCAGTCAAGCCCCACGAGTCTGGCACTACGCCTGCCCAATTCAGTCACATCATGAGGCAGAACATCAGGTTTTTTTGCACTAAGGGTCTGTCTTTTACCATTACTTACAGAATCCTGATCTGACAAACAGTCTGTTTCTTGACAAGCTCCAACTCTGTCACTGTCAGCAGAGACATGATGAAACCTGTCTTTCTCAGCAGTAAAAGCAATCTCATTAGACACTGAGCCAGCAAGCACTGGACTTGAAGGAGGACAGGTCATAGATCTTCCCCAGTGGTGTTTGCCATGGCTCTGTTCCTCAGTGCTAGCAGAGTCAAACTCCAAAGGCATTATCCCATCAAGACCGTCTCTAGCAAGGCTGCTGCTGAGCACCGTGGAAGTCAATGGTAACTGCAAACGTTTTCGGGATGAAAAGGTGACAGAAGTAATTTGCTTAGCCAGTTCTTCAGAACACTTTTCCACAGAGAGTTGCTTCTGAGCTGGTAAATGGACTTCTGCTTGTGTATCGGAAGCAGCTGCAGACCTCACTGCATGTGTGTCCCATTCCTTCTGCAATGGTGGATGAAGTTCAACAGCAGCAGCAGAATGACTAGTTGCAACTGTCTCATGTTGGTTGCAGAGAGGTGTTTGAACAGTACCCAGAGATTTAACCTGCATATCCTTCAGCAGGCAACAATCAGAAACATCAGCACTATTTAATGGCACAACTTGTTGTAACCTTGACTCTAAAAGCTCCTTAGTCTTGACTGCTTGTGTTTGTCTGTCACTTTGAAATCTTTTGTCACTTGAAGCTTTGAAATGCTCTATGTTCTGTTCCCAATTACGGCTATATTCAGAAGCAGCTTCCAAACTGCATCCCCACGAATCCTGAAAAATACAGAAGAATTCACATGAGTGATGTGGATAACTCCCTGCCCGTGCCAAAAGCTGGATGGCAGAATTCAAAGATTAGTGCCATCAATAATCATTAGTCTGTCATTATGAATGAGCACACGCTTTCTCTGGAACTCATCTGTTCACAGAATCACAGAATCAACCAGGCTGGAAGAGCCCTCTGGGATCATGAAGTCCAACCATTGCCCTGACACCACCATTGCAAATAGACCAGGGCACTAAGTGCCATGTCCAGGCTTTTCTTAAACACATCCAGAGATGGTGACTCCACCACCTCCCTGGGCAGCCCCTTCCAATGGCTAATGACCCTTGCTGAAAAGAAATTCTTCCTAATGTCCAACCTGAACCTCCCCTGGCGAAGCTTGAGGCTGTTAATGGAACTAATTGAACTTTTGTCTTATTTTAAGTGCCAGCAAATTAGCTAACATGGTTTTGATCCTGTAACAAACAGCAGCAGTGACATCTATAATAGAACACTTTAGTTTGGTGAACTATCAACTTGAAACTCTGTTCAATAGGCGAAATTGTAAATACCTTTTCAACATCACTCCATTCACTGGAAAACAAGAATAAAAAACTTTCTTCCTTTCTATCAGTTCGCTTCATACTGGACATTTGTCATAAACCCAGTTCATTATGTACCAGGAAAAATGACTCTCTTGAATGAATATTCACTATCTAAATGCAAAGGGATTTAGAGAGATAAATCACAAAGCTATAGCGATGTGTAAGTGGCAATTTTTTTAATTAAAAAGATAGCCAATTAGCCACATAAAACATTTAGGCTGGAAGAGACCTTATGTGACATTTTAGGGCTTCAGGGATATTTCTCCATCTGACATTTTGCTACATCAAAACTATTCACTACATGAAACGGAACTTGATATAAAAGGTTCTCCCTTACACTTGAGTCGTTTGACTCCAGCATTTATGAAGCAGAACTAAAATAAAGGAACTCAGTTACACGGGAACAAGTGGGAAGAAAAGAAAACTGTTCTTTACAAAGCATAAGAAAATATTTAATCAGAAAAGCTTTAATTTTCCATAATTGATATTTCTCTTTTCCCCTAAACCAAGTATGCCAATTTCCCTCTTAGACAAGAACTGCAATAAATCTTTTTATTTTTATGGTCACCACCCACTGCTGACAATAACTTAAAAATGACTGAAAATAATCAGAACTTTTATTTGCTCTTTAAGGTCCATGATAACTTGTAAAAACTTTCCAGTTCTCGGGTGCAGGTAATTTTCATTCTCCCATCAAAACAGACATGTTCTGTTCAGAAAGCTGGTGACAATGCTGCAAAAAAAAGAAGGTTTTTGGAAAAAAAAAAGTGCAACAGACACTAATCCCCACCAAAACCAAGCAAGTTCACGGTCAGTTGTTTCTGCTCATAAAATCTTTTTAAAAATAAGTTACATTTACACCTTTGCCTGACCATGCACATTGTCTCACGTCAGTATCACTCCCCAGTATCAGAGACACTACATTTAGGATTCTGCTATTTGACTACAGGTATTCACGCACCTCTGGCATGTATTTTATACATGCTGTGTCTTAAACTACCTGCCTGTGGTCATTTAGGAAACTCAAACTAATAATTTACTTTAGTACTAACTTCTGTCCTGGTTTCTTTGCCTGATTTTACTAACCATTCCCATTTGCACCATGCTCTCCAGTCCTCATTGCTTCAACTTGTCCTGTACCTCAAGCCCCATTCCACCATCACAAAAAAAGCCCCAACAGCAACAACCAACAGCAATTTATCATACCAGGTAAATAAAATTTAAAGCAACGTATGCTGTAGTCCCTCAGCAGGATCAGACCAAAAAAAATCCACATACTCATCAGATGGTGTTGCTTTTCAGCTGCCTATTAATGAGGCAGATCACTGACACCGCAGTAAACTGGAAAATTCCCAGGGCTACAGCGCCTGCTCACTAAGGAACCCCCACCTTCTTTGGGCATCTCAAATGTGTGTCTAAATACTCGATGAAACTCTTCTTTCAACTCATTGCAAACAGTGGATACTAACAAGGCACATTCATTGACTGCAGAGATTTACCGACATCAACAAGACAGACAGAAAGCGTGATCCTCTCTCTCTGGCTCACCAGCCTCATTTCCCTACTTTCTGCAACTCCCCGTGCATGTGGAAGGATCAGGAGGCAGGGATGGACAAGACAGAATCCCAGAATCAATGAGGTTGGAAGAGCCCTCTGGGATCATCAAGTCCAACCATTGCCCTGACACCACCATCTCAACTAGACCATGGCACTAAGTGCCATGTCCAGTCTTGTCTTAAACCCCTCCAGAGATGGTGACTCCACCACCTCCCTGGGCAGCCCCTTCCAATGTCTAAGGCCTTTGCTTCCAAGACTTTTCTCATTACAGCAAAAGCTCCCAAATGCTGATAGTTGATCTTTGCACCAACTTACCTGACTGGTGGAAGGAGAAGGTAGTTTGGAAGAAAAGAAATGCAAATACCTCTAGATTAAAGATGACCCTACAAACAAGTGAGTAAAACATCACACCCCCAGATGCATGCAGAAAACCTGCTACTCTACGAGCACAGACAGAAAGCCTTGCAAGTACAACTGGGAAAACCTTAAGTTACCACTCACAGGAATTTATTAGTCTCAGTGTTGAACAAAAAAATGCAACAGATTTTGCCCTGAAGTAAACCAAGGCAACTACTCACCTGATCTGTTAACAGTGCACCTCCAACGAGGGGCAATAAAACAACTGAAACACCAACCTCTGGAAGTAGCTGTCTCCATCCTAGAGAAGTGAACATTTATCTACACACGGAGATTCCCCTCCCTTAGTTATGCACAAACTAAAACAGGTGTCGTACAGTTAGTCCCGTTCCTGACATGAAATACCACACCACACTTCACCCAACGTGCTAGAAAGCAGCTCCCTCTTACATTATTTCACCCCGACTCTTTCTGATGGGTCAAGTTGAGCGTCAGAGGCAGAATCATGGTTAGTGAACACTGGAAATGAACAAGACAAAAGACAAATAATCTCATCAGCATCCAAAACTTACATCCAAATCATTAGAACTCAGGTTAGTGGATGTGAAACTACAAGCCACCAGCCTTCTTTAGAGAGAATTTAAGTGTGGACGTCATTTTATTAATTTATCAGTATCTGCACTTCCTTAATTTAAGTGTCATTAAAAATTACAATACTTCCATTGAGGAGCAGAGAGCAAATCTGAGATAAATGTACTGCCATGGAGATGGTCCAGATAAGCTTGCCTAAAAAAACCAACCTAGACTATATTTATTTTTTCCTACTGACTGGAACAACTGTGGAAACAGCAGAGTATATTTTATTAACGAAGTGCAACACAGGTCCCTGGATGATTACATCCTCAGCAGCTAGCATTAAGGAATTTGGAAATAAAAATCAGTCAAAGACATTTTTGGTGTAAGTCACAAAGTATAAACAAGTATTCCGCAACAGATTTTCCATCCTTTCTACATCCCAGATGTCATTAGCAGGAAACTATTTCAGCAAGTTCTGGATTATTATTCCAAATCAGTACTTTTCTGTGGCCTCATCTATTCTAATCAAGTAAACTAGTTTATTTGGCTTCCTTTACTTCCTACAGCCAAGAGGGACAACAAGGGACTATAGAAGAACACAAGGACACAGAGCAGCCCTGGGCCAAAGTAGGGGTGCTCCTCACAGAATCAACCAGGTTGGAAGAGACCTCAGGAATCATCGAGTCCAACCATTGCCCTGACACCACCATCTCAACTAGACCATGGCACTAAGTGCCATGTCCAGTCTTTTCTTAAACACCTCCAGAGATGGTGACTCTACCACCTCCCTGGGCAGCCCCTTCCAATGGCTAATGACCCTTGCTGAGAAGAAATGCTTCCTAATGTCCAACCTGAACCTCCCCTGGTGAAGCCTGAGGCTGTGTCCTCTTGTCCTAGCGCTAGTTGCCTGGGAGAAGAGGCCGACTCCCACTTCACTACAACCTCCCTTCAGGTAGTTGTAGACTGCAATAAGGGAAATACCACACTACACTTCACACAACGTGAAGATCAGACGATCTCTTCCCTAAACCATGTACCAGTTCAATGGTCTGAAGTAATACCCAGCAACTCCTACTACTGAAAGCAAGCACAGAAGTTGCTATAAACTCATCTATCTTCCCAAGCCTTTCACATGTTTTATTGTGCTTGTTATGTGTCATCTTTCCAAAAAAGATCTGTACGGCATATGATCCACAAGAGACTGCAGTGCAAATTTATAGCTACAACTCGGTGAACTTCCTGAAGAAGTGAAAACGTACAAGGAGTGGAAAAATACAGCACAGAGTGGAAGAATACAGTGTGCAAAGGGAGAACACTCTTAGGTACGTCAAAAGACACCTATTTGATACTTATAAAAATACAGGTGGGGTAATAAGGTCCTCAATTTAGGAGGAAAATTCTTAGGTTTAATATGCTGAAACTGTAGTTACATCTAACAGCAATTCAAACCCCCTCAATCTCAACTGGGGGACCAAAACAAATGTACATGTACAAACAGCAAAAGAAGATGGTTAAATTTGAAAGACAATGCTCCTGGAACAGAAGACCACCCATCATTTTGGAAATTCTTCTTATCTGGAAAGACCCTAATGATTTCAGTGGAAGAGTAGTAACAGGGTTGATTTCTGGAGCCTAGGATTGACTTTTCATGTTTTTCCTAAAAATCCCAACAAACATCACGTTGTTCATGGCTCTGACTGAAGAGCATCACCCATCCTAGGGTTAAACTCCTCAAGCCTATCAAAAGAGTAAGTACTCTACCATCAACTTACCTGCTCAGGTAAAACACAGATCTCTACAGCTACATCAGCATGGCCACAGGTGTAGGAATTATTCATCAAACTTATCTAGAGGAATGTCTTGGCAACTCTCTGCCTCCCTTCACCACAAGCAAGTTTATAGGAGAGTGCCATCAGCTTAACATTAAGTTTCACAAGACCCATCTCTGGACAACCTGAAATGTCACATTTCTTAGGCCCCTTTATAAAACAGTTGCAGTTAATAAAACCTCAGCCTTTGTCTCCTTTTCCTCCTAAAGAAGCCCAGTACACTGAACTTTCTCTTTCCAGGAATGGCAAATTAAGACCTTTAGGAAGAGTCAGTTTCAAACGGAGTCAGTATGAAATTTAGAAAAAAAACCTCTATGTCAAAAGTTCCACGTTTGCCATCTATTCCCAAGCATTTCTGCCAAGTTTATTAGAAAAGCATAACAGTGAGTAAAGTATTTCTCTCCTTGTGTAATGGAAGGGCTGTAAAATCACCAGGAAGACACCACGAATCGAGGGTACAGAAAACAGAATCACAGAATCAATCAGGTTGGAAGAGCCCTCAGGGACCATCGAGTCCAACCATTGCCCTGACACCACCATGGCAACTAGACCAGGGCACTAAGTGCCATGTCCAGGCTTTTCTTAAACACCTCCAGAGATGGTGACTCCACCACCTCCCTGGGCAGCCCCTTCCAATGGCTAATGACCCTTGCTCAGAAGAAATGCTTCCTAATGGCCAACCTCAGCCTCCCCTGGCAAAGCTTGAGGCTGTGTCCTCTTGTCCTAGCGCTGGTTGCCTGGGAGAAGAGGCCGACTCCCACTTCACTACAACCTCCCTTCAGGTAGCTGTAGACTGCACTAAGGTCACCTCTGAGCCTCCTCTTCTCCAGGCTAAACAACCCCAGCTCCCTCAGCCATTCCTCGGAGGTCAGACCCTCCAGACCCTTCCCCAGCTTGGTCGCCCTCCTCTGCACTCGCTCTAACACCTCAACGTCTTTCTTGAAGTGCGGGGCCCACAACTGGACACAGGATTCAAGGTGCGGCCTCACCAGTGCCCAGTACAGAGGGACGATCACTTCCCTAGACCGGCTGGCTACACTGTTCCTAATAGAGGCCAGGATGCCATTGGCCTTCTTGGCCACCTGGGCACACTGCTGGCTCATGTTTAGCCGGCTGTCGATCAGCACCCCCAGGTCTCTTTCCGCCGGGCCGCTCTCTAACCACTCTTCCCCCAGCCTGTAGCGCTGCGTGGGGTTATTGTGGCCAAAGTGTAAGACCCGGCAGTTGTTCTTTATGCAGATTCAGTACACAAGATTTTTCAATTTTACAGAAGAGAAAGCAAAAAAAATACAATTCCCAGTTACACTCGTGAGCTTTGCTTGCTATTAGAGATACCTCTTCAAAATTAAATTTCATATTGAATGTTCCCTTTTTTGGGCCACCATTCAGCTGAGCACTTGAGTACATGTTTGGAGCCCATTTATGTGCATATGTCCCAATCACCTCCTTAGACACTCTGCTCAGCTAGAACTTGAGAAATCATTATGATGCTTCTTTTTTAGAGCGTCTGTTAACACATCACCAGTGACAAACAGCTATCAAACTATCTCAAAAGATGGAACGATCTTTAGAAGTAAAAGATCACTGAGAAGAACTCTCCCAAGCTGTCCTGCTCCTTCGCTGCATTTTCTTTTCTTTTTATAGACAAGCTTCACATGCTTCCTGCGAGAAACAATAAAATATCACAGTGGTACATGATATTTCTTGAGCTGTCACCCATAAAAACAAAAGGCAGAGTCTAAAGTTTCTGAAAAGAACACTTATCACAAGCCCGCATCATAAAAACGATGGTCTGATGAAAGAATTGTTTGCTGAGTGCTAGGAACAGTTTGTCTTTCTCGGTCTTTAAAGTTTAGTAGAAGGAAAATATCTTTTCATAATCTTTGTTCTGTTCTTTCTAAGTCAGTGCATTGCCAGCTTTGCTCTATAAATTCAACAGATATTTTACAGAACAGTTTCTATTAAATTTATAGTAGATTATTTTGTCAGCAATAAAACTGGCTGCAATTTTTTCAGTTAAATACTTTTCAACAATCTGTATTTTTCAGTGACATATTGTTTTGCTTGGAGGGAAAAACACGTTTATTTTATGTGTAACAAAAAAAACAGCCACCTTCACTCTGCAAATTCAAAACCATTTTCTATCTCACCTTAAAACTATTGTAAAGCAAAAACATTTTCAAGATCAAAGCAGAAAGTGTTGTGGTTGACCTAAAGCAATTTCTTGGAATCTTGGTTTACAAAACTACGATTAATTTTTTCTTACTCTAAATTGGGCAGTGTTCAAGGCCAGGTTGGATGGGGCTTGGAGCAACCTGGTCTAGTGGAAAGGTGTTCCTGCCTGTGGTAGGGTGGTTGGAGCTAGATGATCTTTAAGGTCCCTTCCAACCCAAACCATTCTGTGATTCATCATAGAATGTTAGGGGTTGGAAGGGAAGATGTTGAACAGCACTGGACCCAGCACTGATCCTTGGGGGACTCCGCTAGTTACAGGTCTCCAGTTGGACTTGGCACCATTGATTACCACTCTTTGGGCTCTATTGTGTAGCCAGTTCTTAATCCATTTCACTGTCTGTTCTTCTACCTCACACTTCCTGAGCTTGCTCATGAGGATGTCATGGGAAACTGTGTCAAACGCCTTGCTAAGGTCAAGGTAGACTACACCCACTGGTCTCCCTGCATCTACCCATTCAGTCACGACATCATAGAATGCTGTCAGGTTAGTCAAGCATGATTTCCCCTTGGTAAATCCATGCTGACTACTCCTGATAACCTTCTTCTCTTCCATGTGCTTAGAGATCACCTCCAGAATGAGCCGCTCCATCATTTCTCCAGGGATGGAGGTGAAGCTGACTGGTCTGTAGTTTCCTGGATCTTCCTTCTTGCCTTTTTTGAAGGCTGGAGTGACACTGGCTTTCCTCCAGTCCTCAGGCACCTCTCCTGTTTGCCACGATCTCGCGAAAATGATGGAGAGCGGTATGATGTTCTTCCTTTTGCTACTGATAGATTTGAAGAAGGCCTTTTTGTTCTCTTTTACTTCCTTTGCCAGTTTTAGTTCTAAGAGGGCTTTAGCCTTTCTTGTTGCCTTCCTACACGTCCTGACAACTTCCCTATAGTTCTCCCAAGTGACAAGACCCTTCTTCCACGAACTGTAAATTTCTTTCTTCCACGAGACTTCCTTCAGAAGCTCCTTGCTCATCCAAGCAGGTCTCACAGCACGTCTACCCGTTTTTTTACTCAAGGGAACGCACCTATCTTGGGCTTGGAGGAAGTGGTATTTAAAAATTGACCAACTTTCTTGGGCTCCTTTGCCCTCCAGAGTCTTACCCCATGGGATTCCTGCAAGTAGACCTTTGAAGAGTACAAAGATGCCCCTGCGGAAGTCCAGGGTTGTAAACCTACTTATTGCCCTACTTCTACCTTGTAAAATACTAAACTCCACTACGTCGTGATCACTGTCGTCAAGGCTGTTCCCAACCTTAATGTCCCAGAATCACAGAATCAATCAGGTTGGAAGATCCCTCTGGGATCGAGTCCAACCATTGCCCTGACACCACCCTGTCAACCAGACCATGGCACTAAGTGCCATGTCCAGGCTTTTCTTAAACACCTCCAGAGATGGTGACTCCACCACCTCCCTGGGCAGCCCCTTCCAATGGCTAATGACCCTTGCTGAGAAGAAATGCTTCCTAATGTCCAACCTGAACCTCCCCTGGTGAAGCTTGAGGCTGTGTCCTCTTGTCCTGTTGCTAGTTGCCTGGGAGAAGAGGTCGACTCCCACTTCACTACAAACTCCCTTCAGGTAGTTGTAGACCGCAACTAGTCCCCAACTAGTCCTTCTTTATTCGTTAATACAAGGTCCAGCAGCGCACCTCTTCTCGTTGGTTCCTCCACTCCCTGAATTAAGAAGTTATCATCGATGCACTGCAAGAGCCTTTTTGACTGAACATGTCTAGCTGTGTGGGCTTCCCAACAAATATCAGGGTGATTAAAGTCACCCATAAGTACCAAGGAGTGTGTTCTAGAGGCTACCTCCAGTTGTCTGTAGAAGGCCTCATCAACATCTTCTTCTTGGTTTGGTGGTCTATAGTAGACCCCCACAACAGTTTCACTCCCCTTTGCAAGTTGGGAAAAAAATAGCTTCAGGGCCTCTAGTTTTTGATGAGTAGATTGAAGCAAAAATGTATTTGGGGGGCTTTTTTTTCTTTTTTTAAGAATTGTCTGAATTTCTAAAACTAAATAAAATTGTGAAAATATTCTTTTTTTTCCAGGCTCCCCAGTCAAAGATTACCTCAATACATGAATAACTGAGAAGTTTGGTCTGATGTTTGTTGGAAGCCGACGTCTGTATTACCAACAGTGTTCATGTCCAAGAAACTATAAACACAAACACAGACAACTCTTAAAACACTATTTTTCATTCTTGCTGATGCAAGGCTTTTAACTAAAACAAACAAACCAACCCACCCCTACTGGTTTTCCTGGGAGGCAGGCAGTCTAGAGACAAAAAAAAAAAAGAAAATAAAAAAATAAGGAAGATATTGCTAAAGCTAAGGGCACTTGTCTGCAACCCTACATTAAGGATAGATTATGACTGTATTTTCAAATGCAAGTTTTCTACATTCTCCTCAGAGACTGCCCCAACCTTTAGCTCTGCCTAATTGTCCAGTCTCTCTCTCCCACCAGCTCAGGGTCCTCTGTCCTGCACACATGAATACATCATCCATCCACTACTCAGGTTATACAAGCATCTCGGCGTTTTTCCAGCCTGTTCTTTTAATCCAAGTACTCTCTCTGATTGTACAGTCAACTCCTTCCACAGACGGAGGAGTTTACAAGGCACAATCAGCACATGCATAAATACTTCGTGAAAAGCAGAACTCATTAAGCCAATTAAGCATCGTGAGCTGTGTGCACTTCCTCACCACAATAACACCAATTCTACCATCACATCATCACTGACCACATCTCTGTCCTTCACACCTTCCTTCACAGAGAATCAATCAGGTTGGAAGAGCCCTCTGGGATCATCGAGTCCAACCATTGCCCTGACACCACCATCTCAACTAGACCATGGCACTAAGTGCCATGTCCAGGCTTTTCTTAAACACATCCAGAGATGGTGACTCCACCACCTCCCTGGGCAGACCCTTCCAATGGCTAATGACCCTTGCTGAGAAGAAATGCTTCCTAATGTCTAACCTGAACCTCCCCTGGCAAAGCTTGAGGCTGTGTCCTCTTGTCCTATCGCTAGTTGCCCGGGAGAAGAAGCCGACTCCCACTCCACTACAACCTCCCTTCAGGTACTTGTCGAGTGCACTAAGGTCACGTCTGAGCCTCCTCTTCTCCAGGCTAAACACCCCCAGCTCCCTCAGACGTTCCTCGGAGGTCAGACCCTCCAGACCCTTCACCAGCTTGATCGCCCTCCTCTGGACTCGCTCCAACACCTCAACATCTTCCTTGCAGTGCGGGGCCCACAATTGGACACAGGATTCAAGGTGCGGCCTCACCAGTGCCGAGTACAGAGGGACGATCCCTTCCCCAGACCGGCTGGCTACACTATTCCTAATAGAGGCCAGGATGCCATTGGCCTTCTTGGCCACCTGGGCACACTGCTGGCTCATGTTTAGCCGGCTGTCGATCAGAACATCTTCAGTTGTGTGCCATCCCCCCACCCAAGATATCCAACTACTGCCTGGGGGAAAACAAAAAACCCCCAAAACCCACGCCAGTATGTGCCATGGCTGGTCCTAAAGCAAATGTAGGAACTGACTAAGCCGAAACAAGCATCCCCACTAAACAGAGCTCTCATTAGTTTCCATCCTCCTCTCCCTGTCTAGCCACCAATCTTCAAAAATATTGTAGGAATATAATTCATCAATTTAATACCACAAGCAAAACAGTAGCATTTATTCCCCACTTCAAAAATTTTCTCGTTTTTTTGTACCTTGGCTAGTGCAGATTTCTTGGCCCTCAGAAGCAGCTCTGCCTTTATTTCCTCTATTCTTTGTTGGTTCTCTTCATTCAAGTCTGACACAGATTCCTGAGATTGGCTGGCCAGCTTTAGCTTCATCCATGCTACACAAAGAACATAGAACAGGAAGCAGTTGCCTTTTTCTCACATCACATATGAGAACAGTTTTATAAATTAAAATGAAAACTTTGCTCTGCATTTCTAGCTCCTACGACTGAAGGAACAAAGACCACTATCAAGTACCAGATCTGACAGACTGACCAGGAATACAATTTAAAATGGGTCTTTCGAACATTTCTTTGGAAAGATGGAGCCAGGACCCACTGTCTGGTTCTGTCATCTTTAAAGTCAACACTCTTGACAGTCAACACTTGAGTCGGACTCAAGTCAACACTCTTTCACACAATCCCTTCCCAAATTCTTAACCTAGCCCAGGCCTAACAGCTACAGGGACAAAACACTTTCTTGTGTCAATGTCAGGCAAAAGAAGGCATTCAAACTGGAAGAGTCCAGTGCTATCCCATTCTATCATACCACATAAGATGACTAAAAAACATTGATTGTTTAAGACCTGTCCCATTAAAGCTTATTGTTAATTAATATAATATAAACACCTTTAAAATCAAGGGAACAGACACAGATCACAGAATCAGAGATCACAGAATCAACCAGGTTGGAAGAGACCTTTGGGATCATCGAGTCCAACCATTGCCCTGACACCACCATGGCAACTAGACCATGGCACTAAGGGCCATGTCCAGGCTTTTCTTAAACCCCTCCAGAGGTGGTGACTCTACCACCTCCCTGGGCAGCCCCTTCCAATGGCTAATGACCCTTGCTGAGAAGAAATGCTTCCTAATGGCCAACCTGAACCTCCCCTGGCAAAGCTTGAGGCTGTGTCCTCTTGTCCTAGCGCTAGTTGCCTGGGAGAAGAGGTCGACTCCCACTTCACTACAACCTCCCTTCAGGTAGTTGGAGAGTGCAATAAGGTCACCTCTGAGCCTCCTCTTCTCCAGGCTAAACACCCCCAGCTCCCTCAGCCGTTCCTCGGAGGTCAGACCCTCCAGACCCTTTACCAGCTTGGTCGCCCTCCTCTGGACTCGCTCCAACACCTCAAGAGGTCCTCTTACATCCATACCCTTTAATTTCAGTCATCCCTTAAACATACACCTAAATAAAGACTTGCCATTCTAACACAACACTTGATAAAACGCAACTGAGACATTTTATTACCTCGTGCTTTCCTCTCCTCTTCATCTGTGCTCTTCAGGATTTGTGTTGCATGTATCACAGGCAATCCATCTCTCAGGTGGTTTTTGACACGGGCAGCTAGTGAATCTCCACTGCTACTGCCATTGCTCCCTTGCGTGCCTCCTGCCTTGCTTCTGGCTGCCCTAGCTTTAGATAACATGCTCGGGAAGCCTCCTGCGACACCAGTGACACTGCCCAGAGGCTCTGAGGAAGAAGGATTCTCCAGAAAGTTTTTGACACGGGCAGCTAGCGAATCTCCACTGGTACTGTCATCGCTCTCCCGCATGCCTCCTGCTTTGCTTCCAGCTACACCATCTTTAGATAACGTGCTCTGGAAGCCTCCCGTGACATTGGTGACACTGCCCAGAGGCTCTGAGGAAGAAGGATTCTCCAGAAAGTTTTTGACACGGGCAGCTAGTGAATCTCCACTGGTACTGTCATCGCTCTCCCGCATACCTCCTGCTTTGCTTCCAGCTACAGCATCTTCAGATAACGTGCTCTGGAAGTCACCTGTGACACTGGTGACACTGCCTAGAGGCTCTGAGGAAGAAGGATTCTCCAGAAGGTTTTTGACACGGGCAGTTAGTGAATCTCCACTGCTACTGTCATCGCGCTCTCGCATGCCTCCTGCTTTGCTTCCAGCTACTCCATCTTTAGATAACGTGCTCTGGAAGTCACCTGTGACATTGGTGACACTGCCCAGAGGCTCTGAGGAAGGATTTCCCAGGAGGTTTTTGACACGGGCGGTTAGTGAATCTCCACTGCTGCTGTCATCGCGCTCTCGCATGCCTCCTGCTTTGCTTCCAACTACACCATCTTTAGATAACATGCTCTGGAAGCCTCCTGTGACATTGGTGACACTGCCCAGAGGCTCTGAGGAAAGATTTCCCAGTAGGTTTTTGACACGGGCGGTTAGTGAATCTCCACTGCTACTGTCATCGCGCTCTCGCATGCCTCCTGCTTTGCTTCCAGCTACTCCATCTTTAGATAACGTGCTCTGGAAGTCACCTGTGACATTGGTGACACTGCCCAGAGGCTCTGAGGAAGGATTTCCCAGGAGGTTTTTGACACGGGCAGTTAGTGAATCTCCACTGCTGCTGTCATCGCGCTCTCGCATGCCTCCTGCTTTGCTTCCAGCTACACCATCTTTAGACCATGTGCTCTGGAAGCCTCCTGTGACATTGGTGACAGTGCCTAGAGGCTCTGAGGAAGAAAGATTCCCCAGCTCTGAAGTTCTTCCAGTGCTGATTTCACTAATTCCATTGCTTTGTGCAAGACCTACAAACCCAGGCTGATTTCTGTCTGTAGTTACACTACTACAGCCTTCTGGCTCAGACCTTCCTATAGATTTTCCTGCTCTAAACTCTTTGGTCGTTTCCTTCATCATCTCTTCACTATTGCACAAATTGATATCAAAAGAATTTTCCCATCTTGAATTGCCCATGTTATAATTCAGAGGCTTTACTACTAACTCCTCTTCTTGCATACTTCTTTGGGTCGTAGTCTCATCCCATGACAGTATCTTCTGAAACTGAGGGACACTGTCTTTCACTAGCCTGGAAGCTTCAGGGTCATCCTCCTTTCTAATCAGCACTGGAGAAGCCTCATCAGTTTCTCTAGAAGAGGCAGTGGAAAAGATAGGATCACACCACCTGCCAGCTCTATCTTCTGCCAAAGGCTTAGATATTTCTTGCAATGCACCAGATCCAATCAAAGAATCACTTTCTTGACCCTTATTTCTTTTATGACCTACACTTGAAGTTGGTGATCCTCTGTCAACTTCCATTTCAACTCCAGCCAAAGAACCGGCAGTCCTTCTCCGTGGGCTGCTGTTCACATCTTTTGATTCATTTCTAGCTAGCTGAACACTTTTTGCGAGAAGCCTGGGACTCTCTCTGTCAGAATGGCAGTCAGGTGAAACAGTCTGCAGCTGCGGGGTTGGTTCAGCCAGTTTGGAGACAGCTGAACACTCTGCCTCCCGTTGTCTGGAAAGCCGAGCAGTCATCTCCAGTTGGTGGCACGACATACTGCACTGACTCACTGGTTTGTCTCCAGAAGATCTTGAGAAGCGGGGAGAGAGTTCACGGGGTGACAGAATATCAGAGCCAACTTCTGACTTCATTGGTATAGACACACCAAGAGTGGAAGTGCCGGAGTTAAAACTTGTTTGCGTAATTTCAACTGCTGACAGCGATTTACCTGCAAAGAAGCAGAAGACTCATTAAGTTTGGGGCTCCAGAAAACAGCTGCATCAGTAAAGACTACTTTTTCTTCTACTACAGGGCTTGCAAAGGGAGGGAAGAATTACAGAATCACAGAATCAATCAGGTTGGAAGAGACCTCTGGGATCATCAAGTCCAACCATTGCCCTGACACCACCATGGCAACTAGACCATGGCACTAAGGGCCATGTCCAGTCTTTTCTTAAACCCCTCCAGAGATGGTGACTCCACCACCTCCCTGGCCAGCCCCTTCCAATGGCTAATGACCCTTGCTGAGAAGAAATGCTTCCTAATGTCCAACCTGAACCTCCCCTGGCGAAGCTTGAGGCTGTGTCCTCTTGTCCTATCGCTAGTTGCCTGGGAGAAGAGGCCGACTCCCACTTCACTACAACCTCCCTTCAGGTAGTTGCAGACTGCAATAATAATTCAAACATTGGAAAACATTTAGGAAACTGTTTTTAGAATGAGACTTGAACTAAGACTTCCATGAGAATTGTCTACTGAAAGAAATCTCTTAGATCATTGTGGATAAATATATAACATCAAAGAAAGTACAGAACTTGACTTAAATAACTTGCTTCTAAATAAATGCTTAAACTAGATTTTAAATAGATGTTCTTAGATAAATGACATAGTGGTACTTGAATGTCCAAATGAACACTTGGATTATAAAAGTATCCCTGCAAGAAGCAGGAGGGCTGGGGGGGGCAGTATTTCCAAAATATCCTTTTGGAAAAAGGCAAAGGACACACTGTGGAGAAGATTGTTTCCCTCTACTGGTTAGAAAGGTCCCAAAGCAGACGAGATGCACTTTTAGCATTCAGATATGTAACACCTAATTGCATTTAAAAACAAAGCCAAAAACTGAAGTGTAAATGCTGTTCTTAAACCCATGCTGGCAGGTACACACGACAGTGAAGAGCCAGGTCCCAAGTACGCCTGCCAACAGCGATTTTACTTGTTTCAAATGCAGTTTTGTTTCATGGCCCAACCACTGATATTTTCAAGTACATTAAGTAGCCCAGAGCCCAGCTGAACTCCACCACCATGGTGAGGCCGCACCTTGAGTACCGTGTTCAGTTCTGGGCCCCGCACTTCAAGAAAGATGTTGAGGTGTTGGAGCGAGTGCAGAGGAGGGCGACCAAGCTGGGGAAGGGTCTGGAGGGTCTGACCTATGAGGAACGGCTGAGGGAGCTGGGGGTGTTTAGCCTGGAGAAGAGGAGGCTCAGAGGTGACCTTATTGCAGTCTACAACTACCTGAAGGGAGGCTGGAGTGAAGTGGGAGTTGGCCTCTTCTCCCGGGCAACTAGTGATAGGACAAGAGGACACAGTCTCAAGCTTTGCCAGGGGAGGTTCAGGTTGGACATTAGGAAGCATTTCTTTACAGAAGGGGTTATTAGACATTGGAATGGGCTGCCCAGGGAGGTGGTGGAGTCACCATCTCTGGAGGAGTTTAAGAAAAGACTGGACATGGCACTTAGTGCCATGGTCTAGTTGACAGGGTGGTGTCAGGGCAACGGTTGGACTCGATGATCCCTGAGGTCTCTTCCAACCTGGTTGATTCTGTGATTCTGTGAACAGTATCTCTATCGAGGACAACTCTGCCCCTGTACCTATTGCCAAGTTGTTTCAGTTACCAAGTCTCCCACAATGCTTAAAGAAGGAAAAAATAATAAAAGAAAATAAGCAAATCCAACAGGCATGAGAGATGTATTTAATAACTTCTGGTTAGAAAAACAGGTCAGTGCAGGATTCTTGAAGTCACAGATATTCAAAGGGTTGGACAGGTGCTTGTTGTGAAGAACCTCCAGATCTGCTCTTCCCCACTGGGTACAAGATGCAAATGTCAACAGAATATGTAAGGAAAATACACATGTGAAGCAGCTGCAATGCACACTTTCATGTTTTAATGACATACTACATGGGCATGCCACTGAAGAACATTTTAACCCTAACTGAGCACACTCTGTTCCTCATATAGAAATGACTCAACACTTGCTAAGGTCATATCATTTTTTTTTATGCTGAGCTGGATGGATTTATGAACTGATCTGGTCAGTTATAAAATGCGTATGACTTTTTGTCACACTGAGCACATCGAGAAGTCTCAGAAATAAAGAGAAACCAAGACTTAGTTCTCTCACCAGAAGAAGAAGTCTGGTAACATTTCTTTAACCATAGAATGTGAGGGGTTGGAAGGGACCTCTGGAGATCATCGAGTCCAACCCCCCTGCCAGAGCAGGACCAATCTAGGGCAGGTTACACAGGAACGCATCCAGACGGGGCTTGAAAGTCTCCAGAGAAGGAGACTCCACAACCTCTCTGGGAAGCCAGTCCCAGTGCTCTGTAACTCTTACAGTAAAGAAGTTCTTCCTCATGTTGAGGTTGAACTTCCTGTGCTCCAGCTTGCATCCATTGCCCCTTGGCCTATCACAGGGCACAAGTGACAAGAGGTTGCCCCTTTCCTCTTGACACCCAGCCCTCAGCTATTTATACACATTAATCACATCCCCTCTCAGTCTTCTCTTCTCCAGACTAAAAAGCCCCAGGTCTCTCAACCTTTCCTCATAAGGAACATGTTCCAGTCCCTTTATCATCCTCGTAGCCCTCCGTTGGACACTCTCCAGTAGATCTCTGTCCCTCTTGAACTGGGGAGCCCAGAACTCAACGCAATACTCAGGTGAGGTCTCACCGGGGTAGAGTAGAGGGGGAGGAGGACTTCCCTCGATCTGCTGGACACACTCTTAATGCACCCCAGGATACCACTGGCCTTCTTGGCCACAAGGGCACATTGCTGTCCCATGGATAACTTGTGGTCCACCAGGACTCCAAGGTCATCTTAATCTTCAGATACAAAACATTTCATAGAATCACAGAGTACCAGGTTGGAAGGAACCTCAAGGATCATCTGGTCAAACCTTTCTTGGCAAAAACACGGTCTAGAAAAGATGGCCCAGTACCCTGTCCAGCCAAACCTTGTGTCCAGTGTTGGGGAATCCCCCACTTCCCTGGGGAGATTATTCCAACGGCTGATTGTTTCCATTGTGAAAAATTGTCCTCTTGTGTCCAATTAGAATTTCCCCAGGAGTAACTTGTACCCATTACCCCTCGTCTTTTCCACGTGACTCCTTGTAAAAAGGGAGTCTCCATCTCCTTTGTAGCCACCCTTTAAATACTGGAACATGGTGCTAAGGTCTCCCCTCAGCCTTCTTTTCTCATGGCTGAACAAACCCAGCTCTCTCAGCCTTTCCTCATACTGCAGGCCCCCTCATCCTTTGATCACCTCTGTGGCCCTTCTCTGGACCCTCTCCAGCCTGTCCACATCTTTTTTGTATAGGAGGGACCAGAACTGAACACAGTATTCCAGGTAAGAAGCACTAAGTAGAATGGGATAATGACTTCTTTATCTCTGCTGGTGATGCCCTTGTTGATGCAACCCAGCGTGCTGTTGGCTTGCTTTGCAGGTGCAGCACACTGCTCACTCATAGTGAGCCTGCTGTCCAGCAGGACCCCCAGGTCCCTTCCCACAGAGCTGCTCCCCAGCTGAGTAGATCCCAGCCAGTGCTGCACAGACTCTGCCTCCTTAAGAACTCTTATAAAAAGAGAAATAAAGAAAAAAAAATATAAAATGCCACTGCACCAGCTAGAAGATGCCACATAGCCATGACTCCTTAGTGAGATGGCATGTTTTCAAACACTGAATCACAGAATCAACCAGATTGGAAAAGACCTCTGGGATCATGAAGTCCAACCATTGCCCTGACACCACCATGGCAACTAGACCATGGCACCAAGTGCCATGTCCAGTCTCTTCTTAAACACCTCCACAGATGGTGACTCCACCACCTCCCTGGGCAGCCCCTTCCAATGGCTAATGACCCTTGCTGAGAAGAAATGTTTCCTAATGTCCAACCTGAACCTCCCTTGGCGAAGCTTGAGGCTGTGTCCTCTTGTCCTGTCGCTAGTTGCCTGGGAGAAGAGGCCGATTCCCACTCCACTACAACCTCCCTTCAGGTAGTTGTAGACTGCAATAAGGTCACCTCTGAGCCTCCTCTTCTCCAGGCCAAACACCCCCAGCTCCCTCAGCCGTTCCTCATAGGTCAGACCCTCCAGACCCTTCACCAGCTTGGCTGCCCCCCTCTGGACTCGCTCCAACACCTCAACATCCCTCTTGAAGTGCGGGGCCCAGAACTGGACACAGCATTCAAAGTGCGGCCCCACCAGTGCCGAGTACACATACCCTAACACAACAGATTGCACATATCGGATGAGGCAGAAGAAAATGTAATCCTAAAAAATAACACATGTGTGTAGCAGACATGTTAGAGCACGTACAGTGTAGTAAAGTAAAAGTGGCTGTTTAGTAGCCTTGTGGATATTAGAGCATTTGATGTGCAGGAGATATATTATGCACAAATCTACGTATGATAATCACTGACCACTAAATTACATATAAATAACATTTTAATGCTTACTTTTCCAATGCCAAATATCTCACATTTGAGATGGGAGAAGATCAACTCATGAATAAAACAGAGCATCACACGAAAAGAAACAATTCACACTACCAGGTCACGCAACCTCACAGGTGAGCCTGAAGTTCTGTGCTCTCTAAGGCTTGCACAACACAAGGTCCTCTCTTCCCCATACCTTGCGGCTGCGGAGCAGCCCTCGTCAGCGTGTCAGTCGAGTCCTTCAGCGTTCTAAGCTCTGAAGGGGAAAATTCAACTTCCCTGATCGGTCCTCGGGGTACAAACGGCGTCAGTATAGTTTCAGGTGACTGATCAATGCCAAGGTTGCGAAGATATATCTGGCAAAAGAAGAAATAAGTAACACTTATGGCACTCTTACAGAATGTCAAGGGATGCTGAAGTTGCACATTTTCCACATCATCTTAAACACAAACAACTTGCTTTGAAACACCTTGAGCCTAAGTCTTGTTCAACTCGCCCTAACAGTTCACCCTAAACACTAAAGCGGTCACATATGAGACAACATTTCAAGCTTATTCTATCCTTTGGACCATGAGTGACCATAGTATGACTAGGCCTACGTGGTGGACACCTCCCAAGCCACGTGCAGCCCAGCAGAACAACTGACGTATCCTGCAAACTCTTCCTCATTAATTTATGTTTGGCAGCAATTCAGAAGACGTTGGACGAGCTGTTCTGGTGGTGATAGCTTGTGCTCACCAATAGTTTTTTTCCCGACCTTTCCTTCACCACGTGTCAACGATGGCAACTGGCAGTAGCCTGCCACCACCAAACCAGTGCCCAGCCCCTTTCCACAGGATCCAGAAACGATGGAACAGGTCAGCAAAGAAGAGGCCAAAGATCTTGTGACAACAGCCAACTGCTT
The DNA here is from genome assembly GCF_013368605.1 of Nyctibius grandis. Taxonomy (NCBI): domain Eukaryota; kingdom Metazoa; phylum Chordata; class Aves; order Nyctibiiformes; family Nyctibiidae; genus Nyctibius; species Nyctibius grandis. The sequence goes on along the minus strand of NC_090663.1, from coordinate 1,835,516 downwards.
ATAGTCTTTTTTACTCAAAGGCATGCTGTGTCCACTGCATGAGCAAGAAGTCTGATGCTTCAGAGGAGATTGGTAAACTTCAGCCTCACCTGATAAAATTATATTTGCCAGCTGGAAGGAGAGCACAAAGGTTTGGTTTACAAACCTTTTTCCTCCCCAAATGATTGCTGCACAGAAAACATTATCAGACTTTGTAATTCATCTAGGCAGCAGGGAAGTTCCTCACTCTTAAGGACAAGTTCATTATGGGCTAGTCTTCAAGGCAAATAGTTGGGAATCCTTTTGTCAGAGCTGGTTAAAAAACATCATGAAATCGCTTTTGTGACATTGCTGTAGGAAATAAACTTGTACTGGCCAAGGGGGAGAATCACCTTCTGCTGCTGACAGTTTTATGAAGAAATATACAACTTCCCATCTACTCTGGCTTAGTGTGCAATGAACGAATTTCAGCAGCACCTCAAAAACTCCCTGGCTGTGAAACCATTTCTGGATACAACCTACTGCACTGGTTTCAGTCCACAAAACGTAGGATACTCAAGCGTACAAATTCTGTGTACAACAAAGACCTAGTTTTACTAGCTCAGCTAAAGCAATAACCCCTTCTTAGTAAAGACGGGATAAAATACATGTCTTCTTCCTTTTTCCGTAACAAATACACACAAGCACTCTTTCTGTACCACATATATATATAAAAATTGCTATCCAAGTCTTCATTAACATCAAAGCAGTTAGAGAAGCCAAATGAAAATCATACTCAAAACCTAAAACTCTGTGATATAATAGTGAACAACGTTACAAGGATGAGACCAACTCTGTGCAACATCCAGGAGATTGTCAGTTCAGACACACACAGCACCATTCCCTCTATTAATGGATTTTGAAAGCTGGAGGAGTCTCACAGAGGTAAGAGCCTACCAAAGGCCATCTAGGATCTCCTGAGAAAGTAATTTCTTCCCTTTTAACAGAGCATTTAAGTTTACATACAGACATCATGTGCCAGAAAAAAAAAAAATAAAATTTGCCTTGACTTAATCACCTGTAAGGGCAAGTTAATTTCAACTCATCAATACTATGTCCTACACTAGCCAACAAAATCACAGAATCACAGAATCAAGCAGGTTGGAAGAGACCTCTGGGATCATCGAGTCCAACCATTGCCCTGACACCACCATGGCAACTAGACCAGGGCACTAAGTGCCATGTCCAGCCTTTTCTTAAACACCTCCAGAGATGGTGACTCCACCACCTCCCTGGGCAGCCCCTTCCAATGGCTAATGACCCTCGCTGAGAAGAAATGCTTCCTGATGGCCAACCTGAACCTCCCCTGGCAAAGCTTGAGGCTGTGTCCTCTTGTCCTACCGCTACTTGCCCAGGAGAAGAGGCCGACTCCCACTCCACTACAACCTCCCTTCAGGTAGTTGTAGACTGCACTAAGGTCACCTCTGAGTCTCCTCTTCTCTAGACTAAACACCCCCAGATCCCTCAGTCGTTCCTCATAGGTCAGACCCTCCAGACCCTTCACCAGCTTGGTCGCCCTCCTCTGGACTCGCTCCAACACCTCAACATCTTTCTTGAAGTGCGGGGCCCACAACTGGACACAGGATTCAAGGTGCGGCCTCACCAGTGCCGAGTACAGAGGGACAATCACTTCCCCAGACCGGCTGGCTACACTGTTCCTAATAGAGGCCAGGATGCCATTGGCCTTCTTGGCCACCTGGGCACACTGCTGGCTCATGTTTAGCCGGCTGTCGATCAGCACCCCCAGGGCTCTTTCCGCCAGGCCGCTTTCTAATGAAATAAATTACCTTATAGTTCTTAGCCAACTCTATTTCTTAGGATTTTATTATAAACCTACACATTAATAGCCATACATGTGACCTAATCTTTACCTTATCAGTGATGTCTGAGAGCAGAATTCCTCAGAACTAGGGCTGGAGAACATCCCTAATTATAATCATTAAAAAAGGAGGTAACAGACAACCTTTACATCTCATGGATTGCATTTAAAATATCTTCCCTACAATATTTATATTTGTTTCAACACATATTTGCAAAGACAACCGAGAGAAGAGTGCTTCTAAAACACAGTTCCAAAGACCTAATGATTACAGGAGTCATCTTGTGAGAGGAACAGCCTCTTACTCAGAAGATAATTACATGTTTATCATTAACATAAATCTGCATTTCATTTTCTCTAACACTCAACAGCTATTAGTATAGTTAACATGGCTGCCACAATCTGCCCTCCACTCTCACCACCATCCTAAAATGGGGAAGAGAGGAAAGAAATCTGCATTAACCAAATAAAATATAGAGGAGGAAATGCATGCAGAGGCTTCGAACGTCCTTTATGAGCCATATACAAAGAGTCAAGAATTTATGCCTTGGATACTGGAACAAAGTGAACAAGCAAAACGAGTATTTATAGGAAAAAAAAAAGCAATTTGATTTGCCAAGGAGTTCTGTGTTGGTTTTGCTATTATTGCAGATCCGTGGGTGTGTGAAGTTCTTCTCTCTCTCCTGCAGCCTAGCATTTCATTAGTCAGCAGTTGAGTCTCAACCTCATGGTTGGATAATTATAACCTGATCCTTTGAAAGAATCTGGAAGATCAGAAATGGCTTATCAATGCTCTGCTAAAAGAGCTATAACCAATTTATTTACAAGTCTTTTATCAAACAGACTTCCCTTTTTATCACTATGTCCTGTTCTTGTGTCCTTTATGTTCCGCTACCATGAGCCACCAATCTTTACATTTCTCTTGCAATCTGTTACCACAATACTATCATCTTTTCTATAACTTTTCTTCTCAGCAAGGGTCATTAGACATTGGAAGGGGCTGCCCAGGGAGGTGGTGGAGTCACCATCTCTGAAGGTGTTTAAGAAAAGACTGGACATGGCACTTAGTGCCATGGTCTAGTTGACATGGTGGTGTCAGGGCAATGGTTGGACTCAATGAGCCCAGAGGGCTCTTCCAACCTCATTGATTCTGTGATCTATACCCAGAAAAAAAACAAAAAAAATCTTTCCCATATCCAACCCTTTATTTGCCCATGTTAAATATTACTGAAAAGTTATTTCTTCCACCTCTAAGATAAGCTGAACTAATATCATGGATGAAATTCATCAGTAGCACAGACCAGCGTAGAACCATTTCATTTAGTCTGTAGTGATGTAGACCCTACCAGTGTCTCCTAAAAGAACAGTGGAAAAAAAATGGGATTAACTCTGAAACTGGAGTTTTAATTAGAACCAGTTATAAAGGGTCCTTTAAGATTTTTTCTAGGCTTACACAAAACCCATATTTGCTAGTATTTCTAGAAGATGAACTGACGTGACAGGTTCCCAACATGACTAGATACAGGAAACTAACTATAAGCATGCTGGTGTCTCATTCTTGTGATACCTTCTGCACTTCTGTCCTACTCTGTGACAGCCCAGTCTACTCCGATCTCTTCATAATCAAAAGGTAAAGAAAAGTTACAAATTTTTGTTAGAAACTAACTTACTGGGATCCTTTCTTCAATATTAAGCTCCTCTTTCTCTGGAGCTTCCAAAGAAGTTGCTCCAACAGGGATGAAGTTATCATCTTTTGCACTGGTGAAGACGTGCCTGGAAACCACTGAAGAGCACCCTGCAGAGCCCAAGCTCCCCTGGCTGCTGTCCCCAGAACTAACAGGAAGACTCAAACTATCTGGGGAAACATCACTAAAATTGTCCATGCCAACAACGCCAACAGGAGTATTTAGGTTGTGAGACTGATTTTCAAGAGCATCACAGTTCTTCTGGTCATCAGTTGGAGCGTTTCCATCCTCTCTAAGGAGCGGAGCAACTCCTTCACCGGAAACAAAAACATTTGGGTCTGAACTTTGTCCTGTACTATTACCTTCTGCATCTTCACCATCAGATCCAGAAACCATCTCAGCTGTAAACTTTTGTATCATGGAGCCTCCTAAACTATTTTCAGACACTCCTAAAACATTACTTTTTTCTTTTAGAGGCTGCACTGCCTCTGTTGAGTTTGCTGGCGGAATAACTTCAACCAAGGATGTGTTCCTACTGGAAACATTTACTGCGTTGTCAGACTGAGATCTAGTAAGAGGGTGGGCAAGCAGTAAACTTCTATTACAAAAATGCAAACTTCCCAGGGAACCTGTCTCTCTAGAGGAAGCAGCAACATCATCTTTGGGGTCTCTACTGCTTTTTTGTGTTGACAAAATATTGTTTGAAGAACTGGCAATTGCACTGTAGGCTTTCCTCCTAGGAGAAGCTCCACCTGGGTCACATGAAGTCACTGCATCAGATGCCTCCTCTGGCTGGTTCGCGTTCCAAGCCCCTACCTTCTCCATGAAACTAAGCGATGGGAGAGGTTGAATTCTTCCATTGTGGGGATATTTCAGTTTTAAGGACTCAAAATGTTCATTGTTTTCTTTCTGAGCACATTGGAGTGAATGTTCCTTCTCAACAGATACAGGTGTACCAGTAGAAGAGTTCCCTGAGGTTTCTTCATTTAAGCATGAAGGAGAAGCCTGAATACCTGATTTGATCCCAAGGACATCAAGTCCTTCTGCCTTAACATTTTTCTTTAGAAGTATCCCTGGAGTAGACTGATAGCTTGGATGAGCAAAGTGTACAGCGAAGGAGCCATCACCTGCAAGATTAAAGGAAGGGGAAATGCCTGTAACTCTATGTCCCCTTTCTATGGAAAAATCTGAAGCAGTTAATTCGCTCCTGCTTACTCCAGGTTCTGCTTCCACTGAGGCATCTTCACTGCATGAAGAAGGAGCTTCCATGTCAGTCACAACTAGTTGTTTAGGTGCACAATCGCTGGTGCTTGTCACAGTAGGGATAAACTCCTCTTTCTCAGATCTCACTGCAGGAGATAGTTGTTTCCGCTGACGATCTAGGAAAGCTGCCTCGAGTTCCTCAGCAGCAGCCACAAACTTCAAGCTTTCAGAGCCATTTAAATCCACTCCACGTTCCTTTGACACTCCTTCACCTGTTTCAGAAGTCTTTGCAGAAAAAACATCTTGTGCATCTGAATTTTTACAACTGTCTTTCCTCAAATCATCAGACAAATTATTAGCCAAATTAAGCTCAGGAACCTTCTCTTCTTTCTCCAGCTTCTCCAGCTGCCTCATGCACCCTTCCAACTCACTCTCAGCCATTTTTACCTTTTCCTTTTGCATCTCTCTTTCACTTTTTCCTGAATGCTTACTCAGTGCTGTTTTACGAGAGGAGTTTTCTGAAGATGAGAACTCATCATACCTTGGTAACCCTTTTTCTTTCTCTGCAAGCTCAAAACCAGTAGCTGGTACATTGCTGTCACGGAAGAAATGTTCATCTTCTACAGACGTACTACAGGTCTGCTTTGCATGAGAAGCTTCCATTTGGTTCAGTCTATTTGCCTTGGTCAGCATCACCTTTGAGGTGGAGCTTGCCAAGTTGTCACTTGTTTGGGGAATCAATGCCTTCTCCTTAGTAGCATTTTTAGAGTCATTTGCCTCCTTGTTCACCAGCCGTTGTCCAGAAAAAGAGGTTTGCTGAGACAAATAACCACTACAGCTGGCACCACAAGGTTCCACATAACTGAATGAAAGAGGATGCTGTGACAAAGTGAAGCAGTCACTGGGTGCATCAGAGGGAGATTCTGTATCTGCCAGCGACGCAGCTTCAGGGACGTGCGAAGGCTTTGCGTGCTCCTCAGACGCACCAGAAACATCAGGGACTCCTCTGCAAGAGGCAAGAAAAGTACGTGAATTTCTGATCATATTTTTTATTTCAACATCCATATTCTCTGCTTTAATATAAGAAGCAAAAGTAGAACTTCACTCAAACAAAGAACTGGGGTTTAGCAACTTATTCATAAATACATCCCCTAAACATCCCCTAAGAGGACACAGCCTCAAGCTTCACCAGGGAAGGTTCAGGTTGGACATTAGGAAGCATTTCTTCTCTGAAAGGGTTATTAGACATTGGAAGGGGCTGCCCAGGGAGGTGGTGGAGTCACCATCTCTGGAGGGGTTTAAGAAAAGCCTGGACATGGCACTTAGTGCCATGGTCTAGTTGACATGGTGGTGTCAGGGCAATGGTTGGACTCGATGATCCCAGAGGGCTCTTCCAACCTGGTTGATTCTGGGATTCTGTAAACACACCAAAATGTGAAGAAATGTAAAGAAAGTTCAAACAATATCAAAAAAAGCCCTACTGCCCTATAAAGGTCTGAAAATAATACTAGTTTCTACTTAGTATGTCAATATTTTTCAATCAATTTAGGGTTGAAGCTTTTTTTACTAACAGCATATTTATTACTTAAATAAAATACAGGAGTTGCTTACATACATATATAAATTTGCACGTGATTTTTTTTTAACATAAATCACCCACTTCAGTTTCATTATATCAATTATTTCTTTAATGGATATAAAATAAGGCAAGGTCTCAGACAAACACAAGCAATAAGTTTCTATAAACTTCTACTATTTTCCTTGTGGATTTTGAATTAATAGTTACTTTATATGAAAATGATCATCAAACCCCAATTAATATTACACTGTGCAAATAAGTCAATGGCTCTGGTGGAACTGAGTTCTGATCCGCAGAGTGAAGTCACAGTGTACCACATTAGGAAACAAATCTGTCTCCTGTCGCACACCAAAAAACGTATAAGGAAGCCTAAACAACAACAACACAGTAAATATGTGTTATACACACACTTTTTTTCTTCCTCTTTTTAACAAAGGGCAGAAGATTTCTTGCCTTTTTTGCACAAAAGGAATCATTTGTCACACCCTGAAATGAAGGCTTGGACAAAGACTTTTACTGAAATAGCTATTTCTTTCTGTGTTCAAATTTTATATAAAAATATGTATTTCAAATTACATGTATTATTCCAGTATATACAAACCACGATATTATTACATGTATATGTATGCATGTATTTACTACCGTAAATACAAGTTGTATCTGATTTTTGTCCCCAAAGTTTCATGAAGTTTATTTCAGAGTCTAAGAAAGCTAAAAGGATGTCTGAGAGAGTGGAGTTCCTCGTCTTCCCATTCTCTTCAAGTACATTAGGATGACAAGTTCAGAAGAGGCTTGTTCTGGTTTTCCCTTGTTTAAACTCTTTTGAAGGCAAAATAAAAAGATGAGCAGAACTCTGACAATGCCTTCTCTCTATACAAAACAGATCAAACCACACCTCTGTCTTATTTCTGTGACCATAAAACTGTAATTATTTAGTTATCAAATGGAGGACAACTCATGGCGACTCAGGAAAAAAGGTTTGTGTTCTGTCTTTAACCCACCTTAAAGGAATAAAATCCATTTCTGATTGCTGGAGAAGAGTCTCATCTGAATATGTTGAATACATCAGCAGTGGAAGACGGGGAGAGAACTGACTGTCCTGAATATCTGTTAAAAATAACAGTAATACAGTAATAAAAACTTGCCAGGCAATCCTTCTTCAAACTGCCTTGCCAACTAACAGCCTTCGAAATTTAAAAACATGCCAACTGCAGTGGAAATGATGTAATCCCATCACTTAAATCCTCTGCTGAAGCATGTTCCCTCATGTATTAAATTCACCTTTCTTATCACGTATCAAATTCAGGTTTCTTCTTGTCAATCTCAAAATGCTACATGACACTGACACCTCTAACTTACCCTCTTACCCTTAAATCTCTCTTTGTGCACATCCTTACCCTTTTGCACTCATCAGCCCTCACGATTTCCACGCGGGCTGTACCTGTCAGAGAATGTCCACAGGCTTCCACCCAGATCACCATTTACTTCTCTAAAAACCAAGAATCCCCACTGACATCTTTCCTAGTCTCCACTTTTCCATAAATTGATTATAGCAAAGGCCACACAGGTTTTTTTCTCTAGAGTTTCAAGATGCAAATAATAATACAACTTAGTCAACACAATTATACTAGCACCACTGTCTACTACTGTAGCAATAAATTTCAGTTTCTATCATATACTTCTTTGTCCTTTCAGGCTGTTGGCACTTCTTTTTTCAGTTCACTGCTTACAAAAACAACACAGAAGTGTTTTACACCACAAGAATAAAAACAATAAGCTGGTATCTGATAAGTGTAAATGGCTACATACGTATTTTGATGGATGCAAAAAAAATACTTCCAATACTTTGATAAGTGAGCTTTTTTTTTAAAGCAAAAAAGCTATTTGTTGTCAAGAGTCTGACTTTCAGAACCAGAATTCACATTCATTTAATTTAGGTTCATTAGTTTTCAACTATCGCTTACAGAAGCATAATCACATCAGATAAGATGACCATTATATACCAAGAATCGAGTTTACATGACGTCAGCTTTATCCTGAGGCTTTCCACAGCCTGTATTACGTCACCTGCTGATGGTATCCAACCACAAGACGAACTTTCTGATTCATTTTTAATTTAATGCTACCAAGTATCATTTTTTTTAATTACTTTAGAACACTGTAGTGAGAGGATTAATTATATAGATAGAAATAATTCTATATCACACAGCAAAGCTGGCTCAACATTTGGATTCCCCCTAGTCCTACCCCATCAGCAGCTAGAAAAATAATAATATGATTGCTTTACAGTTCCAAAGATTCCTTCTATCTCAGCAGCCCTCTCCACCACATGGCCAGCCTAATGTCTCCTAGAGGAAGCCAAATTTATACTTTAGCATCTGTAGTACAGATGGCACAAACACCCTACAGCAACTTAAGTGGGGAGTCGTTGTTTTTCTAGCACCCAGTACGTCTTTGAAGCTAAACTCTCCCCCCTACTTTATTAGATAAATGCATCTCACTACTCACCACTCCATTCCACTTTCATCTTAACTATTTGCAATACCAAACATGAATGAAAGTAAAAAAAAAAGCCACCTGCTTTTTTTGGAAGTTTATAGGAAAGAAAATATGTATCTTCAAAATATAGGTATGAATAGCTACTCCTGAGCAACTTGACAAGAGGAGGCATTCAGAAGAGGCTCCAATGTAGACTGGTAAGCACAAAGCTAGATATAAAAATAACTATAACACACATGGAATTGCAAAAAACACAGAGGAGAAAACTCAAGACTGGCAGCAACAGCACAGAGGGAGCAGGAGCCAAGAAAACAAGGAATGAGGTCAGAGATGTCTCATTTACAATATAACAGTGCCTCGGGGCTCTGTTATGGGGAACAACCAAGAGTGTGGTCTAATGTACCAGACTGACTGGTATTTATGTGATTTTAATCACAATTTGAATCACGATTTCAAATCATGGAACAGGAGACTGATCTAATTCACTGTAATGTCTTTCACATTTATTTAAAATGTACTTTACAGAAAACAAAGAGGTTTAGATTCCTTATTCCCAAACACTACCTGAAAGTAGACAATATTTACAATGCTTTTACTCTGTCTTGTGTACATTTACTCAATTTTTGTTGTTATACTTGAAAATACTGAGTTGATTAACCATAGTTAGCTTGGATACAGAATTGCATTAAAGACACAAAAACATGTATTTTAAGGAACTTCAAGCAAGTTGGATTCTAAACTCTCTTAGCTGTGTTAGATGTACTTTTTTCCTTCCAAATCTCATTTTACATTTAAAATATTAGTGAACAAAGGCAATAGTAATTGCAGTTACCGAATTACACTTGTCATCTCACATCATGATACACTTCATGTTTTCAGAACTGGCATCTCATTTTTATTCATACAACAGAAGAGGAAAATAAGCTTTCCTGATTTTCAGCTTAACTTCTTCACCTTGAATGAAAATGTGCTTTCAAGCTAAACTGAAAATCAGTAGTGATTAAAGAGCTTTTCTGCACAATAAAGACTGGGTGTGCTGTCTTTGTAAATGAAGAAACAAAAAAGACTGAGGGAGAGAACCAAAAATAATTGGAAAAAAAAAAAAAGCTGTCAAATGCTGTCAGAGACAGATCTTGCCAAACAATTTTTAATGCATCTACACATGTATTGATAAAATAAATGTGCATATACACATATATATACATACATATACAAATCACAGCATTTGACTGATAAATTTCTGTTGATGCAGTAGTAACAAGGACTATTCTTCCCAACCTTGTACTGAAACTACTATTGAAATGGTATTTACAGGTGCTGATGACCATAACTCCATATTTGTAAATATCACAGGAGGATCAGAGAAAACAGTAAAAAGACTGAAGAAACATGCCTCATCACAAGAGTCTCCTGGAACTAAATCTGTTTAGTATCATCAAAGAGAAGATTAAGGGTGACTTGATGACATTTGTATGTACGTATGCAAGACCAGAAATTTGGCCATTAAGAGCATGGCACTTAGTGCCATGGTCTAGTTGACACGGTGGTGTCAGGGCAATGGTTGGACTCAATGATCCCAGAGGGCTCTTCCAACCTGATTGATTCTGTGATTCTAGTTCAGATTATATATAACAAGAATCCAACATACAACACTAAAGCTATGCAAACCCAGGTGACAAATAAGACATTTCTGAGTGCATCGACACGATACAATACAGCTGGCTCTCTACAAAATGTGCAAGGCAGTTCAGATAGATCATTAATCGCTTCAACACTTCTTTGAACAGCACAAATAAGTCTTGCTTCAATTCTCTCTTCCCTCCTTCCTCAGCATCTTACATGTAGCCCTGAACAAGAGCCCCCAGGTTCTCCACCTCCACTTGAAGCAGTAGGACTACACCTCAGCAAGAAGGGACAGAACCAGCCTCTCCATCCCAGCCCAGAGGCGTGTTTCTCCCTCCTTTTTTCGCCCAGGCAAGAGAACTCTGATCCAGCTGAAATGTAACCATCTCCATTTCCAACCCTAACACTGCATTTCAGTGTGAACACAAGCTGATCTGACTGCACCGATTCACACAGGGGGTTTAGCAGAGGGGATGCAGCAGGAATAAGTACGCAGGACAAGAAAAAGCCAGACTTTTCCTTTTCAGTAGCAGACTTTAGCCAAGTAAACACACTGCAAAACTGTACCTTCAGACCAGCCTCCATTTCAGGCAGCCTTGCTCCCCTGACTTCTCCAAAAAGCGTTCTGGTTTTGCCCTGTAGCAGAAATCTGCCCTAGGCTCACAGTACCCTACCTTCCCCAGAGGTTTCCAGTCAGAGGAACTGTGGTGGTGATCAATGACTTGAAGCAGCAGATGACTGACACGGCCAAGAAAGAGAGTGAGGAAAAAAGGGAACAGGAAAAAAAGAAAAGGAGGAAAGAGAATAGTTGAGATTCACTGCAGCCACATCCTCAGTGGAAACACACTGGTGAGGCCGCACCTTGAATCCTGTGTCCAGTTCTGGGCCCCGCACTTCAAGAAAGATGTTGAGGTGTTGGAGCGAGTCCAGAGGAGGGCGACCAAGCTGGGGAAGGGTCTGGAGGGTCTGACCTACGAGGAACGGCTGAGGGAGCTGGGGTTGTTTAGCCTGGAGAAGAGGAGGCTCAGAGGTGACCTTAGTGCAGTCTACAACTACCTGAAGGGAGGGTGTAGTGAAGTGGGAGTCAACCTCTTCTCCCAGGCAACCAGTGATAGGACAAGAGGACACAGCCTCAAGCTTCATCAGGGGAGGGACAGGCTGGACATTAGGAAGCATTTCTTCTCAGCAAGGGTCATTAGCCATTGGAAGGGGCTGCCCAGGGAGGTGGGGGAGTCACCATCTCTGGAGGTGTTTAAGAAAAGACTGGACATGGCACTTAGTGCCCTGGTCTAGTTGCCATGGTGGTGTCAGGGCAATGGTTGGACTCGATGATCCCAGAGGTCTCTTCCAACCTGATTGATTCGGTGATTCTGTGTGATTCTGTGTGAAACTCTCGCTTCCAGCTTGCCCCTGCAGCAACCGGCAGAGATGACCTGTAAAAGCACCCGTATGGAATTCAATAGATGACACTTAACTGGGGCTACAAAACTAATTTTTTCGTATATATAAAATATAACTCCAGCCATGTCACACGTTCTACCTCCTCTGGCTTTTTTGAACGTTTTCTAATCTTACAGCGCACAAACTCTAATGTTTTCAGTAACTTCCTTTCTTCAGGAGGCAGAAAGATCACCACTATCATATTTTGGATGCTTACGATGATTTAGGGGCTCATTACGCTCAGACATGACCTAGGTTTTGCAGGCAGAGAAGCAGGTGCTCGATGCTTAAAGCAGCAAGTGACGTCAGTACAACACTCTTCGAGCATCTTGTGTCAAAACAGTAATTCTTCCCGCTGTCGCTCTGAAGGTCAAAAGCTTCCTCACAGTTGAATTCCCTGAACAAGCAAAGCGAGGCATGCTACTTTATCTTACAGCCTGCTGACAACTCCGAATGCCAGAGTCAAATTGCCATTTGTGGAAGATAAAAAAAGGAAGGCAAAACAAAAACAAAACCTTCTTGGCTTGATCAATCTGTTCCACAATGTAGCAGGAGCAATTTCAATACAACTGTCATTGTGATTTCCCCCCCTCTCCCCAAATGAAATTCAAAACACTTTTTGAAGAGATGAAGGAATAAATTAGTATTATAGCTTGTGTTTCTCCCTTCCCTCTCACCTTTCCTCCTGCATCTGGAAATTTAAGTGCATATACAAAAAGGCTGTAGCTACTTGCACGCTTGCTGGAGAGCAACAAATAAAATACCAGCAGTACACAGAATTCTTAAATCTTTGTATCATATTAAAAAGCCTTATGCTTTCTCTTTAATTCCAATTGCATTTAAATGCAAACCTTGACAAATATCAGGAAATTTTTCTTGATGAAATGGATTCCAGTTCTGCAAACCACAATAATGTGGACAAAATGCTATAAAATATACTAAATACAACAGAATCACAGAATCAACCAGGTTGGAAGAGCCCTCTGGGATCATCGAGTCCAACCATTGCCCTGACACCACCATGGCAACTAGACCATGGCACTAAGTGTCACGTCCAGTCTTTTCTTAAACACCTCCAGAGATGGTGACTCCACCACCTCCCTGGGCAGCCCCTTCCAATGGCTAATGACCCTTGCTGAGAAGAAATGCTTCCTAATGTCCAACCTGAACCTCCCCTGGCCAAGCTTGAGGCTGTGTCCTCTTGTCCTATCACTAGTTGCCCGGGAGAAGAGGCCGACTCCCACTCCACTACACCCTCCCTTCAGGTAGTTGTAGACTGCACTAAGGTCACCTCTGAGCCTCCTCTTCTCCAGGCTAAACACCCCCAGCTCCCTCAGCCGTTCCTCGTAGGTCAGACCCTCCAGACCCTTCCCCAGCTTGGTCGCCCTCCTCTGGACTCACAATCCTACACAGAGGGTGTAGGCAAAGACACAGCCTGCCTCACCTACCATCTCCCCTCACAGGCTCCTTCCCAAAGGATGAATCAAAGCATTATCAAAATGACCACAAAAACTGATGAAAATGAGCAAGAGCTGCACATTATAATAACAGCTGAACTCATAAAACCCTCAGGAGTCACCACAAATATTTACCAGGCTATTCCCAAGGCGACAGGACAAGAGGACACAGCCTCAAGCTTCGCCAGGGGAGGTTCAGGTTGCACATTAGGAAGCATTTCTTCTCAGCAAGGGTCATTAGCCATTGGAAGGGGCTGCCCAGACAGGATGGTGTCAGGGCAACGGTCGGACTCAATGATCCCAGAGGTCTCTTCCAACCTGGTTGATTCTGTGATTCTGTGAATGGCAAACTGCAAATGGAACTTGCATTTAACTGCAAGCAATGCAGGTTTATTTTAAAATATCACAAGCAATCACGTTATTTGCCTGTAATAATTTTGTTTGTTCATGAAAAAACATAGCCCAATGGTGTAGTGAAAGCAGCTTTAGAAGCACCTTTATTCAGCAATTTCAGTTACATCCTGGAAAAAGGAGTCACAAATGTAACAACCTCATAGGCAGGGTAGCACTTGATTTTGCAGAGTGATCCTCTAAGGGGTATCAATACAAAAAGAAACACTTTGGGCTTAGTAACAGCATTGTTATGCGTTTCCAAGGAAGCGTATGCGAGTATGTGCACAAAAGGAGTCGAGGTGGGGTATCATAAAAGCAAAGAAAGAAAAACAAGCGTTATCAGCAGGGAAGAAGTGAACAGATGACATAACACTCAGTTACAGTACACACACACAGAGGTTTGTGGAGGAAAAATTAACAATTCAACTGGAATTAAGACAGAGCTAACTTTGAAAGCCAGAAGTTAACATACAGTGCATGATGGAATTTAATGTTAGAACTAGCATTTAAGGGTTGAAAAAAATTAGAAATCTATGCCTAAAGGCACCAACTGCTAATTTAGGAGTGGGACCAAAGGATAACAACCACATCTGGGGGTCTGGTGAACTGTTGTTTAACACAGCAACTTGGATGCATCAGGAAGGAGAAGTGCAATAAATGGAAATAATGCAACAGAATCCCAGAATCAATGAGGTTGGAAGAGCCCTCTGGGATCATCGAGTCCAACCATTGCCCTGACACCACCATGGCAACTAGACCAGGGCACTAAGGGCCATGTCCAGGCTTTTCTTAAACGCCTCCAGAGATGGTGACTCCACCACCTCCCTGGGCAGCCCCTTCCAATGGCTAATGACCCTTGCTGAGAAGAAATGCTTCCTAATGCCCAACCTGAACCTCCCCTGGCCAAGCTTGAGGCTGTGTCCTCTTGTCCTATCACTGGTTGCCTGGGAGAAGAGGCTGACTCCCACTCCACTACAACCTCCCTTCCGGTAGTTGTAGACTGCAATTACTAGCAAGGCAAGCAAGGAAAATGTTCCAGCTTGGGTGACTAAAACAGCTATCGATAAGTCTTGGCTAATTTTGCCTTCCACAGCACAGAAGAGAAGGTAAACCCCTTCAGCCATGAGTGTTGTTAACTATACATGCTTAGTTCTGCTTTTGCTGGGTTTGGTTTCATTAAATGTGCACATACAAAAAGGGAAAGATACAATTCTTTACAGATTAATTGCCACAGCTGAAGCTTGAAGTTAAAAAACAAAAGGAAAATATGAGCAAATAAAGGTAATAAAGAAAAATGGATCTGATAAAAGTTGGTTTTATTTCCAAGAGAAACAAGTTTATCTTGCTGGGGACAGACGTGTTTCCTATGATTAACAGTAATGAGTGAAAAAAGTGAGCGTCCCTCTTTCCACCATTTTGAGGATTATTAGAAATTATTACAAAGAATCAGTAATATGATTTGTGTCTTAAGATGCAGAGAGTAATGCTGCATTATAAAGAGAAGTTTTCTTTTTCAAAGCTGTACTACCAGCAGACTAAAAATTATACCACCAGAAACGACCAGAATTCTCTGACGCCACATGGATGAAAATGAACATAACCAAGAACGGATAAAGGTAAAATATTAAATCTTGGAACTTCTCAAACCAATCTTCAACTAGACTGTGATGATTAGATGTGAAAGGAGGCAATAGAAACGCTCAGCTTTTCTAAAGTAGAGGTGTGAGAACTGGAAAATATTACTGGCAGTAACATAAATTGCACCCAAATACAAGTGGTAGCACTAAAGACTACTAATAGAATATTAAACACTATAAGTAGTGGGTTTTGCCCCAAAAATATAAATAATCTGAACAGTCATTGGGGGAGAGGGGGCAAAGAGAAAACCAAAACACCAGTGTCTAGCTTGGTGTGAATTCCAGGCACGGAACAGAACACAACCATGTCATTAGGAGAAACAAAAACCAGGATATTTTATGTCAAAAATAAAGTCGACTGCCAAATAACAGATGCACAAACCCTACTAGCATTACCAAATATAAGCCACCAGTCACTTTGGATACTAAAGTAAGAGCCTGATGCATCACTAATGGTGTATTTATAGAGCTAAAAACGTGTTATGAAAAATAGAATTATAACAAATTCATCCGTCCTACATGAATACAGCCTGAAGAATGCTGTATGAGCGCAGCAACAACTACTTGCATGCAAGTGCCAAGGAGCAGTTAATGTTTCTCTCACCAGTGATACCAGAAACAGCTGCATGCGTGTTCTTTCCCTGTATCCAGCCTTGTGGGAACCCCACAGAAAACTGAACCCCTTGTGCAAAAACCAGTAACGTCCTTCCTGTATATATCAAGGATGAAACATCTACAGGGTCCACCCATATCGTGCATTAGCTAATCAGAATTATATGATGTGCAAGAGTGTTACACTGGGATTAGTATGGCTGGAACAAACTTAGTGGTGAATCACAATAAATAGAACAAGAAGTTAAAGTACGAGGAAACACCAAGTCAGAAAACTCTGTATTATGTTAGAAAACCAACAGTTATTACGATTAAGGGATGCAGAAACCCTAACTATTATGGTGTATTATTCTTCAAGGATGCTCACAGCTGTATTACAATTAGGTTTTTAACACCCCACAGGCTTTTTTGTATTTCAAATTGCATTGTTAATGATATTGGAAAGAATATTATATATATTGGAAAGAATCAATATCCATATTAATGTGGTACATTCTGACATGGGTATTGTCCAAACCCAGAGAGAAATGTAAGCACTTGTAACAAAGAGATTAATATCGACATGAATGAAGTAAGAATGTGGGTATAAACTTCTGTTTAAGCACCAGAACAGAGGACTCATTAGCAGAAGGTCCTGTGCTCTAACGATGGGAGGATGACAAGAAGGTTCCTGCATTTCATACACACAGCTCCTTTTTTTGTTAGTCCAACAGGAGAGCAGCCTACAGCAAAGCACCACCCCAGGACTCAACAGCTAGTATACACAGGCTGCCATGTTACAGGCAAGCTTGACCACGTGGGGGGGAAAAAAAAGGGGTTGGTGCTTGTGAGTGCAACAGTGAAAGTGGGTAAACATCAACTTACTTAGACATTTTGTAAATTACCACCTTCCCCTTCCATGTAGTCTTTGTTATGCTAACTTCCTACATAAGCAAATCCCTTTATCTGGGTAGTTTGGGGTAAATCTTGCAGTAGTACAGTACTTCTAGCTATAATTCCTCAGTTTTTCCTCTTATCTGAAAAGGAATACATATACTGATTAATTAAAGAGCAGTAACACTTCTAAGACACCTCTGTAAAGGGTGATTGAAAACCTTTTAAAACTGTATTTGGAGATTATTTTGTCAATAAAGAAATCCTATAAGCAGCAGTGAAACACAGAAGCAGTACACAGTAGTTTGAATACACGAGAAATGGGTACAAGTACACACACTTATCAGTTTTTCATGTTATCAATACAATTATATCTACTTTACTATTATTCCTACTACTTTGAAATTAATGAAGATTTTTGACTAACAAATTAACACAGAATTTAAGGACACAGAGAAGCATTATCTCACCTACAGAGAACCTCAAAAATGTCTAACTTTAGTCAGATTTACTATTAATGCTAAAGGAAAACAAGACTACAGTTTTACCTGAGACCAAAGATAACCAGTTCAGCTGTTAAAAGATCCAGGGAAGGCACACAAGCCCTCTGTCTCATTTTGAAGATGGGCTTTGACAATAAAATTACACTGAATGTATTTTGTAAACACCAGTTCTCACTAAAAGAAGTCAAATCCAGGTTAAGGATTGATTTAAAAGGAAAAGAAAATCCTAATTGTTTAGCAGTTAAACAAAAGGTAACTTTGAACATACCCAGCAGTAAGCCACATGCTGTATCTCCAGGTGACTGCCTTCTAGATGCTTCTGCTGAAGGCAACACTCCTTCCTCCAGCGTAGGGAACTCCGTCAGGTCATTTCTGTCACAAGTCAGGCCAAGCTTTGTCTCCGAGGCAGCAGTTAAATGGCTGGCATCCACTTCTGCTGGAAGTTGATACCATGACTCGATTCCCTAAGAACAGGTGGGGAAAAAAAGAGGGCTCAAGCATCAAGAAAGTTTTATAAGACATATTTCCAAAGGAAATAAAGATTAAGTTGGAAACAATCGAATTATTGCTTCTAAATTGTATTTCCTATACAAACCCTCAGCTTTTAATGTGAAAGAATTATGATGCACTATGAACTGCTGAAGTCCACAGTCAGTTCTCACTACTGCCCAAGTTGTCATTGCTCACTATCTGATCACCAGCCTTCCATCACTTGTCTGAAATCGAGCTCCATCTCCAAATCCTGCCACTGCAGAAGACTTTTTCCAAACCAGAATAAAATCTCTCACTTAGAAAGAAAAATCTTTATAAGGACAAACGCTTCAGTAGGATGCTGGGCCAATACAGTTCCTGACTTACTGCGAAGTAAAGATGGTTTGTGTTGTACAACTGGGGAGTAACAAGAAGAACAGTTTCTATTTTGTCTTTAAAGAAGTTCCTACATACAGAAATTCTGAGTTCTCACAGATAATGCCTGAGAATCCTAGCCAACTCTTTGGTACATTTTAAGAAAAAGACTTTCAGTTCATGTTCAGGTGGAAAGGAGCATCTTTAGTTCATGTAATTCATTAAAGAATTTTCATTGGGATTACTAGGGAAGTAATTAAACAGATAAATTTTAATTATAGAAAAGGCACAGACCAGTCTTCAATGCAGAGAATTAGGAATATCAGTCATTTATAGGGAAAACCATTATCATCAGCATATACAACTTATAATTACATATATGTTCATATAAGCAAGAAAGTGTCCCAGTGAATTGGCAGTACAGTACTATCCCTACGTAACAGCTGCAAGCTCTTCTACCTTTTGAAGCACTACTAAGGCATTACAAGCTACTTTTCACAACAGAATTTTGCTACGTGAACCACAATTTTTGCACAAGGTTCTTATAATAGTTTGGAAATGAAATTTTTGATCAACTCAGTCTTTTCAAAACACCTGTGATCTCAGAGTAATTCAATATTTGGCAGCATATCCATCAGCTAGAACTACTATGACTGTATCACGATGTGAGTACAGTTTTCCTTCATCATACATGGAACACATCACTAAAATTAAAGTCTAAAAGTAGTCAGATGTCACAAACTGCAGCATGGCTCTGTGCTAACATGGGTCTGCTATTTTGAGGTAGACAGATCTGACAATTTAAGAGGCAGTAGCAGGACCAGGATTATAGCAAATCAAAAACCGAATACAGATCAAAGATACTGTTGCAAAGAAGAAAACATTACACTGGAAAATATATTAAGTTTACAACCAGAAAAGAGAAGGGGAGGAAAGGGGAAAAAAAAAAAATATATATCACTGAACTATTGAGGATTCAGTTTTGAATGATAAATGTCAAAATCTTTGCACTATTTGGGTCAAGACTAGACTAGATGACTTGTCAGAGTTCACAACAGTCCCATTTTTCTGCAGTTCCAAGATACAGAAACACAGACCTTCACAGGGCGAGGACAGCGGAGGTCTAACTTGTACAGATAAAGCACTTTGTATTATTTTCAGTCACACAATTAACCTACAACCAAAACAAAGCACAGAACAAATACCCCATTAACGGCAGTTTTCTGACGTATGGCTTCTCCCAGGGAGATCCCGCTGGTAACTGACGCCTGGGTTTCACTGCTGCTGTGGCTTAAGGACTCCTCCTTCGAGTCACGAGGTGGTGGTGTTGTTGCTATAGGCTAAAAGAAACAATACGTGTTTTTAAAACAGAAAACAATTTCTTGGTATTTCAACATGTGCATATATTTATGTAATGGACAGTGAAATATACCAAACACTCAAGCCATCCCCAATGCCAAAGGTGAAGCATCTGCCTCAACATACTAAGGCAGTGACCCAAATTCCATGCAGGGTCCCAAAACTTCACTAAAAGGGGCTCATTTGCCACTTTAGATCCCAAAAAACAGTGAGCTTGATTTTCTGCACATGAGCCAATAATTTCTGAGGGCCAGAAATTTATTTCTCATTCCTAACCCATGTATCACAGAATCAATCAGGTTGGAAGAGCCCTCTGGGATCATCGAGTCCAACCATTGCCCTGACACCACCATGGCAACTAGACCATGGCACTAAGTGCCATGTCCAGGCTTTTCTTAAACACATCCAGAGATGGTGACTCCACCACCTCCCTGGGCAGCCCCTTCCAATGGCTAATGACCCTTGCTGAGAAGAAATGCTTCTTGATGTCCAACCTGAACCTCCCCTGGTGAAGCTTGAGGCTGTGTCCTCTTGTCTTATCACTAGTACATGCAGCTCTGAGTAAATCACAAAATACCCAAAACATTCATCAACTTAATCAAAGTCAGGTTCTGGCATTTGTCCTGTCTGGTTTATTAACAGGGGCTGTTGGGGTTTTAAATAGTAATTTTTAATTTATTTTATTCATTTATTTAATATTTTATCAAAACCAGAAGGTTTTTACTTATATCAATGTTGTAAACTAAATTTTAAAAGCCATCTCATGTAAATATCTTAAAGCAAGTCGAGGCTGATTTCTACACTATCATTTAGCAATACCTGACATATTTTGAGGGCATGAATTGAAGTTAAATTGGACTTCTGCCTAGAAAAGCAGCTGTAACATTTTTTTCCCCACAAGGTAACAGAGGAAGCTGTTCTGAATTCAGAATGAAATTTCTCTTCTCTAATATCCCACGCCTGAGGTCACAGCGACTGTAAGAGCTTTCCCCAGCCAAGGCAGCCAGCCAGGTTCAAACACAATGGTATATAAGAGTGAAAATAGACATTTCTGGAACACCAAGGTGCAGCCCAAACAAAAATGTTCCAGTAAAGTGGTTAAAAAAAGCCTGCAGACCAGCACTGGAGAGTACCAGGTAATATTATTAATGAACCAATTTAACACGAAGCCTCAGCCAGAAGGACTTGTAGCTCCTGCACCTCTTTAATACCCTTCCCTGCCCTCACCTTCCTCCTCATGTCAACTCCAGTTCCAATTTAACTCACTAATAATAATTTTTTTAAAAGCCAAGCTAGCCTCAGAGGTATTTTTTAGTGATTAAATCAGCAAATGGCAGGATCTGAAGAACTTGCAGGGGCAGGAGGAAGCTCCCCACCACCTACTCCTGCACCGTGAATTATGTATCTCCTGTCTGGTGGCATCTGGCTGCTGTGAGAATTACAACGGTCCTTAATGTGGGCAAGCAAAGTGGGAAGGGCAGGAATAAAAGGTCACAGGCTGAGAAAAGGAGAGGGTCAGTGAGAAAGAAGCAATTAATTTCCCTTTTCTGCTAAATTGGTCTAATATTCTTTTGGAAATTTCCATTCAGAGCACAGATCTACCTTGATGGACTGCGTATACCATTTGCAACCTTTACCACAAAAAAAGCAAGCCATGAGAGTTGTCATGAAGACATGAATTACATTCTAAGAGAAGAGATCAGACACAAGCTTAAAGGAAAGTCCAGAACACAGACTTGTTTCAGTGTAAAATAAACATGTAAAATTCAGCATTTGAGATTGTTTTATTTAAAAGTTAATATTACCGATTAGATTAGCTAAAGTGATACCTGAATTCTGTTTCGTTCTTCTTAAAAGCTGGAAAGGGTGTGAATAAAAGCTTAAGATTTTTTTAATTTATTACAAGATTGCTAGTCTGTAATGGAGCTTAAGAAAGGTGAGTTCCCTCTTGGCTATTTATGGCACCCAAGTTGAATATGATTCTTATACAAAACATAATAACTTCAATCCATCTACAAAAAAATTACAGCCATCACAAATGAATCTTTATTCACCCCTTATCTTCCTAAAAAGCCATTAATTCTACCAGAGAGACAGTGGATTTACAAATTTCAGCGATAAGCTCAGGAAAACCCCTTCAATTCTGACTCACCTGTTTAAGAGACACCTGAAATAATCACTAGCCAGTGGCTGGGTCATCATCTACAGAGAGTTTGGGCCTTATTTTCACCCTTACTAAGTCTGAGAACACGCAGAGCTGAAGACAGGCTGAACTTCTCTTGCCTTTGAAGAGCATTTGGTCAGGGGACTGGTGCTGGCAGTGGTACATTTTAAGAAAAAGACTTTCAGATCATGTTCAAATGGAAAGGAGCATCTTTAGTTCATGTAATTCATTAAAGAATTTGCACTGGGATTACTGGGGAAGTAACTAAACAGATAAATTTTATCTGGCAAAGCACACACGGGCTCCCGTCAGCTTCAGCCCCAATTCTGTCCATGAAGAGGTAACCCTTAAACTCCTCCTCCCTGGGAACTGCAGCCCCCTTCACTTGTAAGGTGGGGTTCCAACTCAGGTTTTTTCCTTTTACCCTTTAAATGCCCATTTTTTCCTTTAAAATAAGCCACTTGCTCAAACGGCCGACTGCAAACTAAAGAACATCGTTGAGCATCTTTAGGCACAGTTACAAAAACCCCGACTCTATGTAGTTACTTCACAGATTTTAGCTTGTGGAAGGACAACAATTTCCAGCATTCCAGTACCATATGGATCTTAAATCCTTCCACAAAACAGCACCACTGAAATAAAAACATTTACTGTCAAGAAAATTACTTGGAATGGCAATCACACCTAGGAAACAAGGACGCAACCAGGCAGAAACTACTCTTGCAAATTAATTCCCCGCACAACATAAGTTTGTTTGGGCTTTGTGTCAGGACTAAAGATAATAATTGTAGCCTGGATGCATATATTCAATCCCTATTGCATTCCCCTAGTTCCTATTGTTCGTACTAATCAAGTCATTAAAAGAAGCAGCACTACAATGTACGTGACAATAGCTCTGAAAGCAAAGCATTCCAGTAGCTATTTGGTAATTTAATTAAGGCCTATTATTGAAAATTTGGTTGCATACTATGCATCTTCAGAAAAGGGCAATTTTATTAATCCAACTGGAAATTAATAGCGTTAGGTACTGGAAATTAATTAGGTAAGGGACCCATACTGTGATTAGAAAACTAATTCCAAAAAAAAAAGGTACAGATTTTATTTAGATATGCTGAGCATAGCTAATTAAGTGGGTGTTCCAGAGGATATTGGAACGGATGAGTAATGACAGCATTCAAGATGCACACAATGAACAAAAGACTAAACAACCAAACTGTACATATTATTCTTTATTCTCCCTTTTAAAATGACCTTCTTTAGCCTGTGGTGAGCAATTCCTCTCAAAATCCTTTAATTACTCGTATACCTGTCAGGCACTTAAATTAAAATCCTTTTTCTATGCTGCAGCAGTTGCATCGCAGACTTGCCTCACTCTACCCGAAGCATGCCAGAGGAACCACTTCATATGAAGAGAATTATTCAGTTCCCAAAGCTTACTAATTAAAAAAAAAATAATGTTGACTGGCAATCTAAACAAAATATGACCAAGACAATGATTTCATTAAACCTTATAGCCAAACTTTGAATTTTAGTCTTTTTCCATACAGTTTCAACACACCTGGAGTGACATATTCTTTGTCACAACATTGCAAGAAAAACCTGTTCATCATCTGAACAGGTTTCTTCTACCTGTAGCTTTCTATCTTAACCTGATACCAAAATATTTTCACAGAATCAATCAGGTTGGAAGAGCCCTCTGGGATCATCGAGTCCAACCATTGCCCTGACACCACCATGGCAACTAGACCAGGGCACTAAGTGCCATGTCCAGGCTTTTCTTAAACACCTCCAGAGATGGTGACTCCACCACCTCCCTGGGCAGCTCCTTCCAATGGCTAATGATCCTTGCTGAGAAGAAATGCTTCCTAATGTCCAACCTGAACCTCCCCTGGCAAAGCTTGAGGCTGTGTCCTCTTGTCCTATCGCTAGTTGCCCGGGAGAAGAGGCCGACTCCCACTTCACTACAACCTCCCTTCAGGTAGTTGTAGACTGCAACTTTCATTTTATTATAGAATGAAAAAAAAACCAGCACAATTCACTATCAACTGAAGTCAGCAAGAATGTTCTTTGGAGACAGAATTCAGCTTGAACAAGTCTAAGGTAAATGGGAATAAAATGTGAGGAGAAGGATAAAGGACAACTGAGCTTCCACTTTGTGGAAATTTCTGTCCCAGAAGTACTCCCTCCTCCCCAACGCTCCCTTAGCACTCACAGTTTTCAAAACCCATTTCATTTCACATTAGAATTTGGAATAGGTTCGACCAGTCTTATTTTGGGAAAACAGAGCCAGAAATGTATCATATGCAGATTTCTCTAGAAGAAATTGGTGGAGAAATGCTAATGAGTTATGATGTGATTACTACAAATAGCAATATTCTAGAAGATTCGCAGTACAATTATATCCAGAGCTGCCAAAAGCTCAAATACTCAGTCACCCAAAGGAGCAGGAAGGAATCAAAGCAGTATTACTATCGCTAAGAGTACTTACATAGCGCTTTCCATGCAAAGACCCAAAAATGTTTCATAAAAACTGATTCACAGCACGTTAGAATGTACATGATAAATATTTATCCTCCTTTTACTAGGCACAGAGAACTTAGCGTACAACAATATGGCAAACCAGTGCCAGAGCTGATTCCCCGAGTAGTCTGATCTGGCCATAATGCTGCAAACATCTATTTGATGCTCTAAAATTTCATCTGTCTTTGCCTGTAGGTTATGAGAGAAAGTCAAAAAGAAGAACACTCACAGCATCACAAGCCAAGGAGATTAAAGCCTGAATGAGAACGTGAAATAAGATATGAAATAAATGTTTGTATCACAGTTTGATAACATGATGCCCTTTACCTATTTTAATATTTCGTGTAAGTAGCTGCTGTCATTGTCCCAGCAATGCTACAGCATCATGAACATGAAAAGTGGTGGTGGTGGAGTCACCATCTCTGGATGTGTTTAAGAAAAGACTGGACATGGCACTTAGTGCCCTGGTCTAGTGGACAGGGTGGTGTCAGGGCAATGGTTGGACTCGATGATCCCAGAGTGCTCTTCCAACCTGGTTGATTCTGTGATTCTGTGTGATTCTGTGAAAAGCCAATCATGCTTGAGATACTGAAGCAATAGGAGGACCTTAAGGAAAGATGATCACTTCCCAAAGTCAAATACTTCCCACACAAGTAGGATTCTCCTGCTAGCACCGGAGCTTGATTTGTGTTTTCACATCACAAATGTCCCAGCTCACAGTGGCAGGGCTCGAGGCCCACACACGCATCAGCTGTAGTTTCTCACGCTTGCATCCATTTGGAAAGGAACCTGACACAGCATTACCAAAACACCATAAAGGACATAACGTCTCCTTTTCAAAGACAGTCAAGTCACTAGGACCTCATGGGTTGGCAGCTGGAAGGAAGCAAACAGGCAACAGCACATTCTGTTTCATTATTTCATTTTTAACCCCCAATGAAAGAGAAATATTAAAGAAACAGCACAATGGAAGAGATCTGCCATGTATTAGCACTGTGTGTACCAGGGCACAGGGTACATAAAGCAGTCACAAGCAAAAAACGCATCAGGATTTAGTAAATTAGTATAATCATCTCTGAGGGCTTCCATATAATTAAACTCAAATGAAGAAAATTTAACAAGGTTTTTCTTCCTGAAATCCAATACATCAAAAATCAGCTTTTGCTGCTAAATACAGAATGAGAGGAAAAGACAAAAATAAAGCTGAACAACTACAACCACCCCCACACAACACAGTGGCATTAACTTAGATGGGAGGAACAGCAGCTCCTGTTTGGCGTTCTTAACTGATGCCACGTTTCATAGAAAGAAATATGACTGTTTCTCAGTTTTGAACCACTGAAAGTTTGAATATCCAGCCTTAGCTCTTCTTACTTTATTCTGACCTACAGACCACTGAAAATATGCCAGGAAAAATATCACACAATAGAACACAGCACAATAAAGAAAAATATCTAGAGAGCTATGGGAAAGAGAACTTCCTAGATGAGTAATTCTAACAGTCTGATCTTCTCAAAACATCAGAAATAAACTATAATTTCTTCCAAACGCTTCACTTAATCTCATTTCTCCCTCCTAAAAATCAGAGGTACATGGCCAGGTTAATTCAGTATCAATCTGTGTTTCAGCTTCCTTATCTGTCTGAACATGCAGCTCCAAAATCATCCACCCTGCAAAAACAGGCAGTGGAGTTCAGGACCAACTCTTCCACCATCAGCGAGCATTTACACCAAATTATGGTGATCACGTAACAGTGCTAAAGGCAGATCCCACTCTGAACTTGCCTTTGTTGGATTTCATCTTGCTAACTTCAGGACTTATTTTTCCCCTTTACATCAAGAACATTCCTGATTCTCATACCATTTTCCAAAGCATTTACCACTCTCTCCAGCATAGCCCTATCTACTGATTCTCTAGGCCTCACCATCTACTATTTATTTTCTTAACAATTTATTTCAAGTGGTTTCAAATAGTTTGTTCTAAATTCCTGCATTTCTGTGCTTTTATTGCCTACTCCTAGTAGATAAATAAGCGCACAATATAAAAACTACAATTAATAATTAAATAAAGAACGGTTTATATTTCAGACAAGCATGAATTCGACTGTCTGTATATCCAGTTTTGTATATAGATGCAGAGAAGTCCCCACCCTACAAACCCCAGGCACATCTGCTGAATAACTGGACGCAAAAGACGTATGACTGAAATCCTTTCACAGAATCACAGAATCAACCAGGTTGGAAGAGCCCTCTGGGATCATCGAGTCCAACCATTGCCCTGACACCACCATGGCAACTAGACCATGGCACTAAGTGCCATGTCCAGGCTTTTCTTAAACACCTCCAGAGATGGTGACTCCACCACCTCCCTGGGCAGCCCCTTCCAATGGCTAATGACCCTTGCTGAGAAGAAATGCTTCCTAATGTCCAACCTGAACCTCCCCTGGCAAAGCTTGAGGCTGTGTCCTCTTGTCCTAGCGCTAGTTGCCTGGGAGAAGAGGCCAACTCCAACTTCACTCCAACCTCCCTTCAGGTAGTTGTAGACTGCAATAAGGTCACCTCTGAGCCTCCTCTTCTCCAGGCTAAACACCCCCAGCTCCCTCAGCCGTTCCTCGGAGGTCAGACCCTCCAGACCCTTCCCCAGCTTGGTCGCCCTCCTCTGGACTCGCTCCAACACCTCAATATCTTTCTTGAAGTGCGGGGCCCACAGGATTCAAGGTGCGGCCTCACCAGTGCCCAGTACAGAGGGACGATCACTTCCCCAGACCGGCTGGCTACACTGTTCCTAATAGAGGCCAGGATGCCATTGGCCTTCTTGGCCACCTGGGCACACTGCTGGCTCATGTTTAGCCGGCTGTCGATCAGCACCCCCAGGGCTCTTTCCGCCAGGCCGCTTTCTAACCACTCTTCCGCCAGCCTGGAGAACTGCATGGGGTTGTTGGGAGGTTTCTTCATAGCTGCACACCTTGTAGTACATACTAAAAGGTTCTAGTTCTTATTTGTCCATCAGTTTATGTTCAAATTGTATGTGCCAATTACCTTTAAAACGCTATAAAAAGTTGTCACAGAGAATACCTAAAGCTTTCCAGCCTGCAGCATGGCTTTGTCCCCACTCTGGGACAACTGAGGTGTGAGGACCCTGCCACCACCTGTCCCCACAGTGCAGTGCAAGGCTCATGCCACTTGGACTCAGCAACCCACTGCTGCAGGGCAGGGTCCTCCCCAGCTGTGGGGAAGGAGCAAAGGACCATGGCGAAACAGGCACATCCTTACCTGTTAAAACATGGAATTGACCACTGTGTCCCTGAAGATGGAAGGAACAATTTTGCCAGAACATAGAGTGTGTAGGTCACACTGTCTTACACCTTCCTGTTCCCATCAGGGTGCAATTATCAGCTTGTAATGGACAGTCAAGGAAAAGCAAAGCAACTGTTGTGCAAAAGCACTTCAGAGGCTATAAGCAAACTCAGAATTCCCTTAATGCTACATAAATGCGACTGTATTTCACAATAACCCAACAATTTCATATCTTGTGGCTTTATGGTCTGTATCAACCCTATTTTCTGTGTGAGAACGCAAAGAAAAAAAATCTCATTCAAATGCAGAATAAGTTTTCACCTCAGAGATTTTTTTTTTTGCCAGAAGCCCAGTACCACAAGTTGCATGAAAATTGTTAGCATTTAATCATCATAGAATCATAGAATCGTTTGGGTTGGAAGGGACATTAAAGACCATCTAGTTCCAGCCCCCTGCCACGGGCAGGGACACCTTCCACCAGACCAAGTTGCTCCAAGCCCCATCCAACCTGGCCTTGAACACTGCCAGGGAGGGGGCAGCCACAGCTTCTCTGGGCAACCTGGGCCAGGGTCTCACCACCCTCACAGCAAAGAATTTCTTCCTGATATCTCATCTAAATTAAGTCCAGCTACTGCACTTACCAGATGGTGGTAAAGCTGTGGATGTGGTCTATCTCAATTTCAGTAAAGCGTTTGACACGGTCTCCCACAGCATCCTCGCAGCTAAACTGAGGAAGTGTGGTCCGGATGATCGGGTAGTGAGGTGGATTGTGAACTGGCTGAAGGAAAGAAGCCAGAGAGTAGTGGTCAATGGGACTGAGTCCAGTTGGAGGCCTGTGTCTAGCGGAGTCCCTCAAGGGTCGGTACTGGGACCAGTTCTATTCAATATATTCATTAATGACTTGGATGAGGGATTAGAGTGCGCTGTCAGCAAGTTCGCTGATGACACCAAACTGGGAGGAGTGGCTGACACAGCGGAAGGCTGCGCAGCCATTCAGAGAGACCTGGACAGGCTGGAGAGTTGGGCGGGGAGAAATTTAATGAACTATAACAAGGGCAAGTGTAGAGTCCTGCATCTGGGCAAGAACAACCCCATGGACCAGTACAAGTTGGGGGCAGAGCTGTTGGAGAGCAGCGTAGGGGAAAGGGACCTGGGGGTCCTAGTGGACAGCAGGATGACCATGAGCCAGCAGTGTGCCCTTGTGGCCAAGAAGGCCAATGGCATCCTGGGGTGTATTAGAAGGGGTGTGGTCAGCAGGTCAAGAGAGGTTCTCCTCCCCCTCTACTCTGCCCTGGTGAGGCCGCACCCGGAATACTGTGTCCAGTTCTGGGCCCCTCAGTTCAAGAAGGACAGGGAACTGCTAGAGAGAGTCCAGCGCAGAGCCACGAAGATGATTAAGGGGGTGGAACATCTCCCTTCTGAGGAGAGGCTGAGGGAGCTGGGTCTCTTTAGCTTAGAGAAGAGGAGACTGAGGGGTGACCTCATTAATGTTTATAAATATGTAAAGGGCAAGTGTCATGAGGATGGAGCCAGGCTCTTCTCAGTGACATCCCTTGACAGGACAAGGGGCAATGGGTGCAAGCTGGAACACAGGAGGTTCCACTTAAATTTGAGGAAAAACTTCTTTACAGTGAGGGTGACTGAACACTGGCACAGGCTGCCCAGAGAGGTTGTGGAGTCTCCTTCTCTGGAGACATTCAAAACCCGCCTGGACGCGTTCCTGTGTGATATGGTCTAGGTAATCCTGCTCCGGCAGGTGAATTGGACTAGATGATCTTTCGAGGTCCCTTCCAATCCCTGACATTCTGTGATTCTGTGATTCTGTGATACTGAAATGAATAACAAAATTCCCATTGTCTGCAAATAGTTCAGCACTAGAAGTTCATCAAAAAACATATCAGTAAATAATATAGATTTCAAAAATATTATTCAGAAAAATGTAACAATGATTTGGTACTGTCAGGTATGAGAAACACCAATTATTTAAGCTGAACCTTGTTTCTTCCATAAGGACTCGTGTGCTAGCAGTACTTTGCAGACCCACGCCATTCTCTCCTGGCACGAAACTCCCTGGCAGTGTTCAAGGCCAGGTTGGATGGCGCTTGGAGCAACCTGGTCTGGTGGAAGGTGTCCCTGCCCGTGGCAGGGGGTTGGAACTAGATGATCTTTAAGGTGCCTTCCCACCCAAACCACGCTGTGACTCTATGAAAGCACCACCAACCAGCACATCAGGCACTGGGTAAACGATGAACTGTTTTATTACTTTTGTGCAACGAACCTTGGGCTTTCGAATGGCTATGAGAGATCAGAACCAGCGCAGCAGATCTCAGATACAACAGAGGAAGATTCATGACACAGTAAACTGTCAAGGATGCGCGAAAGCGTTCCAGAAAGGTAACCTGTATATACACACTCACATTGCAAAGGTTGGACATTAGGAAGCATTTCTTCTCAGCAAGGGTCATTAGCCATTAGAAGGGGCTGCCCAGGGAGGTGGTGGAGTCACCATCTCTGGAGGTGTTTAAGAAAAGACTGGCCATGGCACTTAGTGCCATGGTCTAGTTGCCAGGGTGGTGTCAGGGCAATGGTTGGACTCGATGAGCCCAGAGGGCTCTTCCAACCTGGTTGATTCTGTGATTCTGTGACTGCCAGCGTGTCATTTTGAATCTCAAAAATAGTAGTTTCCACTGTCAAGTTTATAACATCAATGGCTTTATGGAGTGTCATAAAATGGCAACTGGAAAATTAATCACTGTTGACCTGCAACAAGCCTGCCTGTTTTTTGCTCCATTTCGAAGGAGTTGAAGGCTCCCAAGGCTGACAGCACTCTGTTCAGAGTGGGCACTGCAAGGGAACCTGAAATCCGATTACTGTAATACACCTTAATGCCCGAAGCACAAGTTTATTCATGTAATCACAGGGTAACTTACGGTGGAAGGACTCTGGAGGTCACCTAGCCCACCCTCCTGCTCAAAGCAGGTCTAACTTCAAGGCTAGATCAGGTTCTCAGGCCTCATCCTGTCAACTTGCGACTATGTCCAAGGATGGAGATTCGACCACCTCTGTGGGCCCTGGTCCAGCACTTCACCACCCTCCTCATGAAAAACTCCTTGTCTCCAGTTAGAATTTCTCCCTACTGTAACACATCACCACTGCTGCCTGTCCTGTCACTGTACACCTCCAAGAAGAGTTTTCCTCTGCCTCCTCTAAACCCTACCCCTGGCAGGGAAGCACGGCTGCCAGGTCCTCACCTTCAGCCTCCTCCTCCCCAGGCCAACAAAACCCAGCGTCCCCTCATGGACATGTACTCCAACCCCCTGACTGGTTTGGTGGCCTCTGCCAGGATCAGGCCACTTTGTTGACCTCTCCCTTGTCCTGGAAGCCCAGAACAGGAGACAGGATCCTGCTGTGGCCAAGAAGAAGGAATATTCAGTTCCCTCCAGCTGCCAGTTACGCTCTCACTAATGCAGCCCAATGCAAGGCAGGCCTTCATTGCTCCAAAGAGCGAGCTGTCAACTCACATTCAACTTGCTGTCCACCAGATCCTCAGGTTCTCTGAAGGACCATCAGTTGGTATTGATGTACAGGGATTTTCTTTCTCATTGAGAAAGACTCTGCATTTTTCATAGCTAAAGCTCATGAGATTCCTCCTGGGCCATTAATCCAGCCTGCCAAGGTCTCTCTGAATGGCAGCCCTGTCCTCCAGCATATCACCCACACCCTCCAAGTTGCTGTCATCCACCAACTCGATGCGAGTGCATTCACCCCATCCACCTGGGTCACCAGGGACAACATTACACAGCACTAGCCCAAGGACTGACCCCTGAGGAACAGCTGACTGGGTGTATTGGGTTTGCGTGGCAAGGTTCTGCTAGCAGGGGGGCTACAGGGGTGGCTTCTGTCAGAAGCTGCTAGAAGCTTCCCCCATGTCCGACAGAGCCAATGCCAGCCAGCTCCAAGATGGACCTAATGCTGGCCAAAGCTGAGCCCATCAGCAACAGTGGTAGTGCCTCTGTGACAATTTATTTAAGAAGGGGCAAAAAACTGCTGCAGAACAATAGCAGCAGAGAGAGGAGTGAGAATATGTGAGAGAAACTACTCTGCAGGCACCAAAGTCAGGGAAGAAGGAAGGGTCAGAGCAGAGAATCCCCTGCAGCCCGTGAGGAAGACCACGGTGAGACAGGCTGTGCCCCTGCAGCCCATGGAGGTCCACAGTGGAGCAGATACCCACCTGCAGGCCAGGGAGGACCCCACACCAGAGCAGGTGGATGCCCAAAGGAGGCTGTGACCCCGAGGGAAGCCCACACTAGAGCAGGCTCCTGGCAGGACCTGTGGCCCCGTGGAAAGAGGAGCCCACACTGGAGCAGGTCTGCTGGCAGTTGTGACCCCGTGGAAGACCCATGCTGGAGCAGTCTGTTCCAGAAGGACTGCAGACTGTGAAAGGGACCCATGTTGGAGCATTTTGTGAAGAACTGCAGCCTGTGGGAAGGACTCATGTTGGAGAAGCTCATGGAGGACTGTCTGCCATGGGAGGGACCCCACACTGGAGCAGGGGAAAGGTGTGAGGAGTCTTCCTCCTGAGGAGGAAGGAGCAGCAGAGACAACACGTGATGAACTGACCACAACCCCCATTCCCCATCCCCCTGCGCCACTCGGGGGGAGGAGGTAGAGAACTTGGGAGGGAAGTTGAGCCCAGGAGGAAGGGAGGGGTGGGGGGAAGGTGTTTTTAAGGTTTGGGTTTAGTTCTCATTACCCTACTCTGATTTGATTGGTGATAAATTAAATTAATTTTCCCCAAGTCAAGTCTGATTTGCCCGTGACAGTAACTGGCGAGTGGTCTCTCCCGTCCTCATCTCGACCCACGAGCCTTTCATTATATTTTCTCTCCCCTGTTCAGCTGAGGAGGGGAGGGAGAGAGCGGCTTGGTGGGCACTTGGTGTCCACCCAGGGTCAACCCACCACACTAGGCTGACTGGTTAGTAGCTCTTCAGGTCCTCTTTCCTGCCCTTCTTGAAAAAGAGTGTAACAGTCACCTTTTTCCAGTTATCATAAATATTCCCCGTCATCACAACCTTTCAAAGGTGACAGAGAGAAGCCTTTCATGACATCAGCCAGCTCCACCACCCCCCTCAGATACACAAGTCCATAGGTCTGGCCAGGGTGTACGTTTGGTTTACCTAAGCAGTAGCTTTCTTGAGCTTCCACCACCCCAGGCACTACCTCTCACCCATAAGTTCTTCTACGAGGCACACAGAGTAAGAAGGAAGATTTAAATGAAACTATGGGGTTATCCCATTTCTTTGCTGGATTCCTCTTTCTATTAAATCAGAACTAATTATTTTGGGTTTCATAGAATAGCTCAGTTGGAAGGGACATCAAAAGATCATCTGGTCCAGCCTCTCGTGGGAAAGGGACCCTAGATGAGAGTCTAATTTCCAATTATAAGAACATACTGAATTCCTAATGGTAACACTGCTACAGCCACTTCAGCCCTCTAACAGCTACTAATTAAAACTATTAACTTTCCTCCAAGCATCAACCTCTTCTCTACTTATTGCAAATAAAGACAAAACTCAGTTTAAGCATCTACCTGAGATGTCAGAACAGCTCATTGCACACAAGGCAGCTCAGACATCTTATTTTCATTCCTGTGCAAAAATTCCTTAACCATTTGCTGTCCAAATCATAATTCTACTATGAACATTTGAATACTGTGTCCAGTTCTGGGTCCCGCACTTCAAGAAAGATGTTGAGGTGCTGGAGCGAGTCCAGAGGAGGGCGACCAAGCTGGGGAAGGGTCTGGAGGGTCTGACCTACGAGGAACGGCTGAGGGAGCTGGGGGTGTTTAGCCTGGAGAAGAGGAGGCTCAGAGGTGACCTTAGTGCAGTCTACAACTACCTGAAGGGAGGTTGTAGTAAAGTGGGAGTCAGCCGCTTCTCCCAGGCAACTAGCGATAGGACAAGAGGACACAGCCTCAAGCTTCACCAGGGGAGGTTCAGGTTGGACATTAGGAAGCATTTCTTCATGGAAAGGGTCATTAGCCATTGGAAGGGGCTGCCCAGGGAGGTGGTGGAGTCACCATCTCTGGAGGGGTTTAAGAAAAGCCTGGACATGGCACTTAGTGCCATGGTCTAGTTGACATGGTGGTGTCAGGGCAACGGTTGGACTCGATGATCCCAGAGGGCTCTTCCAACCTGGTTGATTCTGTGATTCTGTGATTCTGTAATGCTTTTATGTAATGAGAAGGTCAACTACTTCTTTCTATTCTCAGCTTTGGACCACTAAAAAAGCAATGAGTATCCCCTGATTTTTAGATTTCTACGTACAAGAGCTGTAATATGTATTGTACCATCCTCTGACTTCTACAAAAATGCTCATTCCTTTATCTTTTCCACACTAAGTCACCATTGAAATAAAAGGTACCTCTGTCAGAAGTACTTTATTCTGATATTTCTACTTAGCTTAATGGAAAAAAAAAAGGAGAAAGAAAAACTATTAATGATGGACTTTTGGGAATGTAGCTATCAATTTGCAGGATTTGAGAATCAAAGACTTGATCCTGCTGGATCCTGTTTGTAATAGCTATGCTTAACTAAATGTAGAATCAAAAAGTTTGCAGGACAGTGCTTCAATCATGCTCGTAATCAAAAGTAAACTAAAAGAGGGGGAAAAAAGTGTTTTCACTGATAAACCAAGAAATAGCACAAACAGCAAAAAGTATTACTATGTTGGTTACAGAATCACAGAATCAACCAGGTTGGAAGAGACCTCAGGGATCATCAAGTCCAACCATTGCCCTGACACCACCATGGCAACTAGACCAGGGCACTAAGGGCCATGTCCAGGCTTTTCTTAAACCCCTCCAGAGATGGTGACTCCACCACCTCCCTGGGCAGCCCCTTCCAATGGCTAATGACCCTTGCTGAGAAGAAATGCTTCCTAATGGCCAACCTGAACCTCCCCTGGCCAAGCTTGAGGCTGTGTCCTCTTGTCCTATCACTAGTTGCCTGGGAGAAGAGGCCGACTCCCACTCCACTACAACCTCCCTTCAGGTAGTTGTAGACTGCACTAAGGTCACCTCTGAGCCTCCTCTTCTCCAGGCTAAACACCCCCAGCTCCCTCAGCCGTTCCTCGTAGGTCACACCCTCCAGACCCTTCCCCAGCTTGGTCGCCCTCCTCTGGACTCGCTCCAACACCATGAAACCACAGCCTGGCATGTTACAGACTGCAAACACAGGTTTTCAGTGTTATTCTCTCTTTGTCAATTGAAATTAACGCAAAAATAGCCTCTTACAACAGAAATATACAATAAAGGTGTAAGAGTAGCCATATCAAAAGAGAGAAAAGATCTGCCTGGCCTATCTGCACCTGCATCCTTCACCCAGAAGAGCAGCAGCACACTAGCAACAAGCTTGGCTCAGCTCCGTCTGGTATTCCCAGAGCTGAGCTCCGGTTGTCAGAGCAGCAATTAAACCACAGTACAAAACAAACGCAGAGAAGGAAGCAACTGCCATCGTAAACCAACCAAACCTGACACCCAGAAAGGATCCAAATAAACAGACCTATGATGAATAAAAGGTAAAACAAGAAGCAGAAGGCAAGTTCACTGGTCCATAACATCACATACAACTTAGAATCATAAAGTTAACTGTGAAATTTGTCTGTAAATCAGCGTTCAAATGAACTTCGTTTCTACTTAAATATATAAAAGAATATATAGTAGTGCAAGAACCTTCCCTTCTATTCTGTGGTAAATTAGCCTTCCTGAGAACATATGGTGAAGGTCCTTCAGCAGAAGGCTTTTGGAAACTGAATTAAGACTACACTGTCTGAGTTCCCATTTCACATGGTCGCTAAGGCCAGACTTGCCTTTAACATTTATTCACATGGTTGTTTCCATGCTTTGTTTTACTTTCTATTATTTTTCCTGATGAGACTGAAACCTGTACCAATCGGTGGCTCTTCCCTGGCAACGTTTATAAAAATTGATACAGCATCTACCATTTGGCTGTTGCACCTCCGGGACAAAGCTCTGGAGTAATCACCATCTTGTAACTTTTCATTTTGGCTTGTCCTCTCATACCTGTTTATGTGACATCCACAAACATCTCCAGACCCAAGTGTCTGACATCGGCTGTTCAAGTACCCTGCACAAAGATGCCTC
Source organism: Nyctibius grandis (assembly GCF_013368605.1). NCBI lineage: Eukaryota > Metazoa > Chordata > Aves > Nyctibiiformes > Nyctibiidae > Nyctibius > Nyctibius grandis. The sequence continues at coordinate 1,799,826 of NC_090663.1, read as the reverse complement.
CCAACAGCTTGCAAGAGTCAGAACCTGTGCAGGTGCTACAAGCCCTTTACGCTTCTGGAAATCACCATGAGAAGAGCAGGACAGTTAAGACCAGGTGCCAGAACAGTGCAACACCACAGGAAAGAAGCTTTCCAATGCTCTCACAAGGGGCAAGGTCTGGAAGATGTTGATCCCAGAACATGGGGGTGGCAGCATGTGATGGGACACCCATAATCTCCAGAGATCTCCTCTGCCCCATCTCCAGCATTGATATGAACACAGCAAAGTGCACAGAGCCGTGTCTGAGCGCTTCTAGGGCATGAATGGCTCCATGGGGCCACTCCAGCCCCACTGGCTCTGACTTCCCAGGAGGGTCAGTGCCCAAGCCAGCTGCACCCACCCCTCTCCAGGGCAGAGTAAGGCACAAAGGGAACAGGTCAATTACACATACACTCTCCTCCCAGGAGGGGAGAAAAAATCAGGCCGGTTACAGCCCCCCTTCTCCCAGAGGAGAAGGCAGGGGGGTGGAGAGGGAGAAGGACCAGGCCGGTCACAGCCCCTCTTTCCTCCCGGGCAGGAGAGGTGCGGGGGGCTCAGGCCAGGTGCATCCTTCCTTTTTCTGGGGGAGAAGAATCAGCCAGCGACGACCGCCCCTCGGGGCAGAAGGCGAGATCAGCCCAGTTTCCACAGACACAGACACACACACACAGGGAAGCACAAATACGAGCGAACCTGCCAGTCCCACCCCCGTCCCCAAGGCCCGAGAGGGGCTGAGGGGCTGCTCAGAGCACCTACCCCCTCCCTGCCGCGCTCCCCCACAGGCCGCCCGCACCGCAGAGCCCGCACTCACAAGAACCCGCTCGCTCTCTTCATCCTCCTCCTCCTCTGCCGGCTCCATGGCCGCCGCCCGCCCTCCCGCTTCTCCTCACAGCGGCCGCCGCGGGCCCGCCCCGCCGAGAGGGTCTCCGTGCCACTCTGCGCATGCGCGGGCACCGCCTCCTCTGTGCGCCGCCCGTGGCCGTTGGAGGGCGGGGCGGGCGCCGCCGAGTGGCGGCGTTTTGGCGCGCAGAGCGGCGGGGAGTGCCCGGATGGGAGCGGGATGGGCGGGTCCCTCACACGAACCGGCCTCCACAGAGTCACAGGGTGGTTCGGGTTGGAAAGGAGCTCTGAGATCATCTAACCGTTACCCCAGCACTGCCAAGCCCACCGCTAACCCATGTCCCTCAGCACCACATCTACACGGCTTTTAAATCCCTCCAGGGATGGGGACTCCACCACTGCCCTGGGCAGCCTGTTCCAGTGCTGACAACCCTTTCCATGAAGAAATTGTCCCCGATCTCCAATCTAAACCTCCCCTGGTGCAACTTGAGGCCGGTTCCTCTCATCCCATCACTTGTTTCCGGGGAGAAGAGACCAACCCCCCCCCTCACTACACCCTCCTTTCAGGCAGTTGTAGGGAGCGAGAAGGTCTCCCCTCAGCCTCCTTTTCTCCAGACTAAACCCCCCCAGGTCCCTCAGCCGCTCCTCATCACACTTGTGCTCCAGACCCTTCACCAGCTCCGTTGCCCTTCTCTGGACTCGCTCCAGCACCTCGATGTCTTTCTTTTCAATGTATTTCTTTTCTCCAGCCCCAACCCTTTCCCTCCCAGCTCTCAGAGCGGCCCGCTGGGTCAGAGTGAGCTGAAGTAGGTGCACACTAGGGGGATGTTCTGTAAGCGAGAGGTTTTCCCAATGAGTCTGGTGGCTTTTCCTGTGATGGGGAACTGTTTGCCCTGCTCTTCTGTGCCAGTCCACCTGCAGAGATACCTGATCATAGCGAGCTTTAGGGCTTGGTGATGAGCGTACATTAAAATCTGGCAGCAGACATTTTGAGATGGTGTTACCAGGGAATGAAATGCGATTTCCTAGGTGGGAAGTCACATCAGCTCACTCAAAGCTCTGTGCCAGGAGAGGTGGGCTGTCCGTGGCAGTCTGACAGGGACCATCTTCCCGGTCAGGTTGAAGAAAGTACGGGCATCAAGTTTGGGGGACATACTCTGCCAGCACATCAGCAGGCTCCCCCAGTTGTTCATCCCTTCCTTTTGGGTGCCACAGAGAAAAGGGAAGCTCTGCGTTACCCCTGGCACAGCCATAATGCTCTCTCTGAGGCATTCAGTACAAGTACTGACTCTAATGACATTTTATGTTTCAGTTGGTTGTCAGCAAGGGCAAGGAAGGAATTTCCCCTTAAAAGCACAATGGTCCACCTGTATTTCATTTACTTACCCGTCCTCTAAAGCACCAAAAGCAGGTGACAGGTGAAGCTGGAGCAGCAGAAGATGCAGATCATTGGTCTGGCACGGCACTGACAGTCCTTCCCCCACGGCTCGAGAGGTACGGAGGAGTGAGCGGAGTCTCCAGGGTCATTGACTGCAGCTTCACCATCCGTGTTTCACAGACAGAACATCGTTTAATCTTTCATAAAGTTATTGAGCTCCATCTCAAAAGCAATTAAGCTTTTCTGGCGTTGGTATAAGCAATATATCCAGCTGTCCATTTGAATATAGCTCCAGACTGTCCACCTCTCTGCATATAAGACAACAAATAACTCCACCAGTTTTCTTTCTCTACTAAGCAGAGGGAGGCTAAAGTAGACTGAAAAATAAAGGCGCCTCCATAACACTTTCTGATTCCCGAGTTATTTATTCTCCTCACAGCAGTTATCTGCCATGTATCCAACGTAACGTCTCCCAAAAGGCAGTGTATGTTCATTTTTGTCTGCGTTGATTCTGCAGTGGATTGGGTGTTATTTTTCAGTGCTAGATAAATCAGAATGCTAAAGTACGTCAAGGCAAACTTTCCTTAAGATAATTAAAATGCTGACAAGAAAATGCAGCTTTATATCCGGACCCATCTCCTATTACAGATGCAATTAAATTTGCTGGTCTCAGCCTATCCTATTCCTTGTTTATGCACATCCCTAAAAATCATCACCTAATAATTTACGAGTGAGGCTTAAGAAAATAACACGTTATTGGGGTGCGTGCCTGGAGTGACTGGGTGAAGAAGAGAAGAGACAGCAATAACAAAAGTAAATAGTGATGCAAGAAGCAGAGGTTTCACACTTGCTTTCCCTGGGAAGCACGAGGAACAGCCTGCTTGATTTCAGTGCCATTTTCCCCTAATTACAGCAGTACCGGGGAGAGCAGAATTTAGCCCGTACGTTGTAGCGCTAATAACAGTTCCAAATGTCATCTGTGAGAAAGCTCGCCTTTTGCTTTTCTCTGCTGCAAGTGACTGAAGGGCTCCTCTTGTCACACAGCACAGAAATTCTGTCATACCCTTTATTTTTAGAAGAGCAATTCACAGGCAGAGAGGGGAGGAGGAAGGGTTTTCTGCATGTTTATCACTTACACATCATACCGGAAGCTGTTCACATTCTTTATTAATTTTCTAACAATATCCAGAGTCTTACTCAGGCTGAGATGTAATATGCTAAAATCCTTTCCAATAAAATGTCACTTGAAATGAAAATCAGAAAGGAATTTTAAAAAAGGCCGTGGCTGTGGAAGATTTTCAAAGGGCCTGAACAGCCCTGCCTGGTTCGGCCTACCCCAAAACTCTGTAAAGCCCAAGGGCCTTATAAAGGTGAAATATAATGTATTAAAATACAGCAATTGATTAATGTGCTAATTCCAGAGGAGAATATAAAATACAGCTGTCCCTCATGTCTGCAAATATCTCAGAAAAGGGAATATTTAAAAATCAGGTCCTGGCTTGTGCCAATGACACGTTAATTGCGAGGCTTTTGACGCAGGGATTCCTTCCATCTATCTAGCACAAAAGCACCCAGGCGGCGGACTCTGGATGTGACCTCAGTGGAAGTGTTTAATAAAAGCAGATATATAGTACTGTGAATATTATGAGCTGTTAATTAAGAGTCTCTGTCCCTTACCACAACTGATGGTCCCAGGCAGCCTGAGAGGATAAAGTGTTCTACGAATGGTGGTGGTATCCTCAGCTACTGCACTTTTTAACCGACCTCTTGGCACACCAGAGGAATACTGAACTGTTTTTCAAGTATTTTGCTGAAGTTCTAATTGAGTTTTCAGGCTGTCAGATTTGGATGCGCTGCAGTAGTTGGAAACTCATAATTATTGGGAGTTGGTCAACAGGATTCTTCAGCTGTTCTGGAAAATCTCAGCTATTTTAGTGTTTTCATATTTCAGCATCAGGGATCTCAAGAACATTTACACCCGATGGAGCCGTCTCCGCTCTGTCTATTATAGAATCATAGAGCCATAAAATGGTTTGGGTTGGAAGGGACCTTAAAGGTCATTTAGTTCCAACCCTTCTGCCATGGGCAGGGACACCTTCCACCAGACCAAGTTGCTCCAAGCCCCATCCAACCTGGCCTTGAACACTGCCAGGGAGGGGGCAGCCACAGCTTCTCTGGGCAACCTGGGCCAGGGTCTCACCACCCTCACAGCAAAGAATTTCTGCCTAAGATCTAATCTAATCTCCCCTCTTTCAGTTTAAAACTGTTCCCCCTTGTCCATCATTACTGCATGTCCTTATAAAAAGCCCCTCTCCCGCTTTCCTGTAGCCCCTTCAGGTACTGGAAGGTGCTAGAAGGTCTCCCCGGAGCCTTCTCTTCTCCAGGCTGAACAGCCCCAACTGTCTCAGACTGTCTCCATAGCAGAGGGGCTCCAGCCCTCTGGGCATCTTCGTGGCCTCCTCTGGACTCACTCCAACAGCTCCATGTCCTTCTTATGTCGGGGGCTCCAGAGCTGGAGACAGCTGCTTCTCCTGCTTTGTTATTGAAAAAGCATGTGTGGTTTAGTGGGAGGGACCCAGGTAATGTCTACATCTAGTCTTGGTTAAAAAAAAAAAAATGAGGGAAAAAGCAAGTAAGTGAAGATAAAGTGTGTCAGTGGGCAGAAGGGTGGGCAGCAAGGAGAAAGAAAGTGTTCATAGGCGAGGAGACTGATTAGGTCGGTGATTCAATTAGTGAAAGGACAGTGGGAGTGCTCTGTTCAAAGAGCTGGAATGTGGATGTATTAGTACAAGCGAAGGAGTTCAAACTGCAGGTGCAGGACATGAAACCAGGTATTAGGATAACGATGATAATAATGAATTAGAGCTCATGACTAGAGCACAGGCACCAAAGAGTCATTGCTGCTCAGGGGAGATGGAAATAAATGTATGAATGGGGAGGCTGCAGTACGTGCTGTGGTTTACTGGGCTGGAGAAATAAGAGCTGGAATGGGTGGAACAGAACCAGTGTAGGTCAACATGACTTTGAGGAAAGCTGGTAAAAGATTGTCCTCCTCGCGGTCTGTGAGAGCACTAACAGTGTGACATAATTACTGAAATACTGTCAGAGAAAGCAGGAGGGTTTATTAGCTGATTCTGTCTAAATTAGATTGGGGGATAAACAGAATCTGGGCTTCACTGCTGCTTCCGATCTCAAAAGAGCAAATCAGGATTAAACCGAAATGACTGTATAATGAGATAAAATTGTCTGAGGAGCTTGGGCCCAGCATCACTCCACCAAACCTCAGGCACCTAACTGGGGTGTCTAAGTTGGGACAAGGGTTGCCCTGCAATCCCTAACAAGGTTTAGGATCTTAGAATGGTTTGGGTTGGAAGGGACCTTTGAAGATCATCTAGTTTCAACCCCCCTGCCACGGGCAGGGACACCTTCCACCAGACCAGGTTGCTCCAAGCCCCATCCAACCTGGCCTTGAACACTGCCAGGGAGGGGGCAGCAACAGCTTCTCTGGGCAACCTGGGACAGGGTCTCACCACCCTCATCGTAAAAAAATTACTCAGCATGCCTAAGATCCACTCTCTGAGGGTACGTGGTTCCTTCCAGTGACCCCAGCAGGTGCCTGGGATACCTAAACACTTAAGTTAGGTACTCTGGTAGGATGCCCAAAGTTAGGTTAAATAGACGCAAGTTTTGGGGACCTGAACGTGGAGAAAGCTTGAAATTTCTTTCTGTCAATGGTGCATGAGTTGTTTAAAATTTTCCTCCATATACAGGAGGGAAAACCCTGCATGGAAAGGCTCTGGACCTGGGTGAAAAACACCCTCAAAGAGGGTACTGGGAATAAACAAGGACCCTAAGAGAGTGATCAAGAGGAATCATCACCAAAGAAAGCTTTATCTCAGGAGTGAGAAAGCTTAGGATGAAGTTAGGAGTGTGAAAGTGTAAGCTGGGATGAGAAAAGGAACTCCAAGGTCTTCCTCCCAGAGAGGGGGTAATGCTGAGCCCCCCCTTTCAAGCAAAAGGAGAACATTTTAGTCAGCCTTTCTCCAGTGACCCGAAGTAGGCTGGTATCGCTGCTGCAAAGGGTGCTGTTTATTGACGCCCCAACCGACTAGCAGACAGTGCAGCTCCTGCAAGTATCGCAGTCACAGATTCAGGGCTGGTGTCTTGACTCACATCTTATGCAATCCTTCTCCTCACCAGGAAGCGAGAAAGAACCTATTAAATCTGCCCACACAGCGCCTCTAATGCCTGAGCTGAAAGGGGTAGGAAATTATGATAGATGTATGGAGCCCTTCCCCAGGTTTCAGGCAAATCAGGGGGAAAGTTCCTTTGGAAAAATGTACGACTAATTATGGATTTTCCAGCTGTGATAATGTTTAGAGGTCTAAGTCTTTCTTTAATTAAATCAGAGGTTTATGACTGAACACTTACATTTCTGGCAGGAGTCTGCAGGGAGTAGCCTTTGAATTGGGGAAATCAGCTGCCTGAATAAACTGCTTGTCAAGCTAAAGTGTTACGTACTTTGAGTTATGTGCTAAGTTTAAACAAGAAAATAAATAACTCAATTTAGTGGGGATGAAAAATGACAAACTGGCAGTGCTGGAAACTGGGGTTCATCCCCCACACCAATGCCCTCATGCCTTGGCATTCAGGGTATCTGAATGACAGACTAAGGGTGAAGTTCAGCTGGCAGATGACTTAAACCTGAGTTCAAGTCTCTACATAGAGGTTTCTGCATATGGATTGTGTGTTTAAACCCCTCTACAGTTGGTGGCAATGTAAGATGGGATTCAGTTGCATAAAAATAGCACCTAGGTCAGTCTGAGGTGCTTCCACATCTTCCTGGAGCTGGTGGGGGGAAGTCCCTCACCCTTCTGCAATAGCAGCTTTCAGTGATTCCTGAGGCATTCAACTGCCGAAATGTGGATATCTACTGTGGGGTCAGTTGGATCAGTCCTACACTTCACTGGGCCCAACTCTTGTTACCTACCCACAGACATCTAGTGCCACCTGAGATGTAGCAGAGTGGCCAAGACAGCCATGCAGAGCTGGTGAATCTGACACCATACCTATGGGAGACCTGTGCCCTTATGGAAAGCGAGATGTGATACCGCTGGGCATCTCAAGTAGCACTCAATGCCTGTGTCTGGGCAACAGAATTGATCCTCAGATTTTAATTGACCACGGAGGGAGCTTAGACACTTCATTCAGATGCAGGTGTTCACATGTTCGCATGCTCCTCTTTCAGGAGCCCCAGTCTTGTACTTGCAACTCGCTGTCAACTTTCACACTCGTGAGAGAAGCCACACACTCAATACTCTCGAGACATGTTTTCTCTGATGGCAATTTCTGAAGCAACCTGATCTCTTTAAGCATTGACCATAAACCCATAGTCAGCTTTTCCATGATATCCAGATGACCAGTATTGATTAATTGTCTTCTGTGCTCAGCCATCTCACCTCTATCTTGTCTCCACTCTTCAGTCTCTTCTATCTTTGACTCTTCTGCCCTTCTTTCTTGCTGCAAGGTTGCCCAGTCTTTGCTCATCCCTGACACCAGTTCTCTGCTCCTGTGTTCAGACTGCAGTGTTTGGGGTGGATAGGCAGCACGGCAGTTATCTAAAGTTATATTCCTACAGTACAGACTTCTGATCTGAACTCAGGTGTGTAAGCTCCCTTTATAATCTGTGGGGAAAAATCATATTCTTTTAGGGCGTGAGTCAACTGATCTGTTTTAGATCTCTATTTTAGGATAAGATGAGGCATGCCCTCAACGTTTCTCTTCTTCTGTGTTGACTCTGAAAGGAGCGCAGGGTGACTTGCTGAAATGGAGGTATCTGTGCTATGAAAGTCTCTCTTTGGTCCAATGAATGGCAACAATGAAGAGCAAGGGTGGCTGCATCTGTTATATATTCATTCTTTTGAGTGGATTCACTCAGTCATCTCAAGTTCTGCTACCTGGCTAATACACTGTTCAACACTTGCACTGTTCACTCCTTGAGGTTCCCTTTCTTCTTTGCTCTGCTCTCACCCAGGTCAGGATCTTGCCTAACACTTGCAAGAGTTTATGGACAAGACATATTGTCAGCCTTCCCTGCTCTCAATCTGCCTTTCATTCTTCTCTCTGATCATCAGTGCAAGAGCTTCCTGATCGTTCCCACAATTGCCTCAAATATCTCACGAGCGCTGTCTCCTTTGTGCTCACTTTCATCCATCCCCTACTCTCTCCTTACATCCTCATTCTTGACTGCTAATTTCTCCTCACAGTACAATCACGCTTTAGGTTCTGTCAAGTCCAAAAACTCTCACTCTGAAACCCATTTGCCACCTCCATTCCTGCCCCACCTTGCCTTCTCTCTCCACATCTAAGCTCATTGAACACACTGAACAATTGCTGCCACAGATTCATAGAATAGTTCAGGGCTGGAAGGGACTTAGATCTGACTAGGTCAGGTTGCTCAGGACTTTATCCAGTGAAGTTATGAATATCTCCAAGGATGGACATACCAAACCTATCTTGGATTCTTCCAGTGTCCCTCCCTTTCAATACCTAAGAAGGGGGTTGGACTAGATGATTTCCAGAGGTCCCTTCCAACCCTTAACCATTCTGCGATTCTGTGATTCTGTGATTCTTTAAAGTTAAATCTCAAAACCAATACTTCATCTTCACCTTCCCTGACCTGTCAATCACTTCCAGAAATTACACTGATCTTCTTCCTGAAGCCTGGTCCTTCTCTAGCATCTTCCTGTTTCTCCAGTGGATCTTTCAGTATGAACTTTGGAGAATATTTCTCATCTTGCTCCCAGGCTCTCTGTGTAGGTCTCCCGGGGCTCTATATGCTGTGTGCTGCATGGTCTCCTTGTTACATCTCCTCTGGGAGAATCTTGTAGGCACAAACCCAGGTACTGCCTCTGTGGTAACAACTCGCAGGTGTAGCCCTTTACTCCACCTGCCCTCCTCAGTCTGGAGCAGAAGCCCAGGCTGTCTTTGGTATCCTCATATTACGGATGTAAATTCAAGCTCTGAAGAGCTTCCACCTGCTTTTCTTAGCAAACTATCACAGACCTTCATGTGGGCCCCACCTTTGACTTGGGTCTTCCTCTTGGTCCCTTCATTCAAGCTGCCTACATGTCTCTCTGACCCCTTCCACCTGAAATCTCTGAGATGCAGCCACCCATACCCGGCCATCTCCCATCCCAGATGCTGCGATACCCCCTTCTCTGGACGTCACAGCCTAACCCCACCTCTACCTACCCAAGGGGCAGCTGCCAAACCCAACATTTTGCATCTGATGCCCTGCGTCCTCTGGCTCCCTCCTCTCCGTTGCCTCCAACTCTTCATTTTCAAGGCCTTTTTTACTTACTCTCGGCACATCCCTCACCTTTCAGCAGCAGCAGGAAGCCAGCTCTCTCTGCCAGTGGTGCCAGCCGTTGTTACCTCCGTGCTGGCGTGCAGACCAGCACCTTCATGCTCTTTCCCATGCCACTCCCCGCATTTTGCTGTGATTCCTGCAAGAAGCTGCCTAACAGACTCCTGGGGTGCTGAGCTGACTTCCCGTCATGCTGGCTGACATTGGATCATTGTTTTCTTGCTTTCCTCCATCTGTCTGTTTCCATCTGTTCCATCTTGCCTTATCCTTAGACCGTAGCCTTTGCGAGACAGAGACTGTCCTTTTTATTTCTGTGTCTGTGCAGCGTGGCCCTTGCCTGTAAGTAGGGTAATAGACATTTTAATTATAAACATTCAATAAAGTAACAGTTTATTTTATTGAACCCACAGCAATGGGTGCCGAGCCTTCAACTCTCACAAGAAAGAAGAGAAGCCTTGAATTTGTACAAGACTTGACCTCCCCAAATCCTTTTCAGGGGTTACAGGAGACTACCTCAGTTTTAACCGTCTGATCGTCCTTAAATTACTTATGTTACAATTATAAACCTCCAAAGTAAGACTCATAACACGCAACTGTAGTTCATTTTCAGACTTGGCTACGAAAAGGCTGTAACCAGACTGAGCAATTTTAATTCAAGCAAATTAAGGATTTAAATTTAGCACGGTAACTAAAATCCTACGAATCATAAACCATCACCTCATGTTAAGAGCAAGATCATCTTCTTCTCATCGTTTGATATTATAGACCTCCTTTATTTCTTGGTTTCTGACCGGTTGAAAATCATCGTTACAGTATTAGTCATGCAATGAATGTCTGGGAACTTACAAAGCTTAATATTTTGTTTCTCTCTTACTTCATGGAAGGGATTTTTTATTACTTTACTATTAAAGTATGGTACGGTACTATTTTTGGATAGAAACCCTTAAAATTAACTGCATTTTTATATAAAATAAGAGACCTACATGAGAAACTGTCTATTTAAATGCTTATTCTTCAGTTTAATATTGAGTACAAGCAGCAGTAAAAGATTCTGCTCTTAATTATATTAATGAACTTGATTATTTTAGGAATATGTGCTGCCAGGCAGGTTATCTGTTTTAAAATGTAATAGCGTCATAAATTAAAGGTAGCAATTAAAAGAAAACGTGTAGCAAATAACAGATATGTGAAAGCTTTCACAGGTGGGACGGTTGGGCGAGGGGAAAATAGTATGAAAGCAGCAGAGTCCCAGGTATGTGTTTTATAGGACCCAGTTGTCCCAGTTAGTCATTCCCAGTGCAGTAAAGAAGGAAACAGGATTTCCTTGAACAGAAACTAGGAGGTGTTTTCTACATGGGCCTCCTTTTCTTAATATATTCCCCAGAAACTTTTCAGATGCTGGATACAGAATCACTCTGGGGAAATCTAATAATAAAAAGAAATATTTCTGTCTTGTCATTTTCAAAGACCCAGCCAGAAACAAAGTGCTAGGCACCATCCAAGTGGAGGATGGAGATCTTTGCTATACCATTACCCACCAAAGACTGAGACAAGAAGTTATTTCCATAACTGCACTGTGGTGGGGACGGCCATCTCTTCAGGGGCTTCGGGCTGTTGAAAAGTCCTGTGAACCTTTGCTTCACCACCGACCTCCTGGAAGGAGCTTCCTCTGGAGGTCTAGGGAAGTGATCGTCCCTCTGTACTTGGCACTGGTGAGGCCGCACCTTGAATCCTGTGTCCAGTTCTGGGCCCCGCACTTCAAGAAAGATGTTGAGGTGTTGGAGCGAGTCCAGAGGAGGGCAACCAAGCTGGTGAAGGGTCTGGAGGGTCTGACCTACAAGGAATGGCTGAGGGAGCTGGGGGTGTTTAGCCTGGAGAAGAGGAGGCTCAGAGGTGACCTTAGTGCAGTCTACGACTACCTGAAGGGAGGTTGTAGTGGAGTGGGAGTTGGCCTCTTTTCCCAGGCAACCAGTGATAGGACAAGAGGACACAGCCTCAAGCTTTGCCAGGGGAGGTTCAGGTTGGACATTAGGAAGCATTTCTTCTCAGCAAGGGTCATTAGCCATTGGAAGGGGCTGCCCAGGGAGGTGGTGGAGTCACCATCTCTGGAGGTGTTTAAGAAAAGCCTGGACATGGCACTTAGTGCCATGGTCTAGTTGCCATGGTGGTGTCAGGGCAATTGTTGGACTTGATGATCCCAGAGGTCTCTTCCAACCTGGTTGATTCTGTGATTCTGAGTTACCGTCATGGCAGCAGTTGTGAGCTCTTCCTAATCATCCTCGCAAATTCTGCCCCCAGCTCCTCTTTGCGACAGGTCACCCATGCATTGGAAGCAACAGGTTCTCGTGGAGGACAGAGCAGAGCACGAGGACTTGGAGCCTCATCTGTGCTGCTTCCCATCATGTGTAAGCCTGCCTTGAAGGCGTGCACCGATCAGTGGCTCTCTGGAAGGAGAGTTTATGTGATAGTACCGTTTACTTCCCAACATCTCAAGAAGATAAGAGAGAAAATTATCCTTCGCCACCACAGCAGTTTGCCAGTTCTAATGAAGAACAGTTACTGCTGGGGAATAGTAAATGTTTCCCATTGGCAAGTTTCCTTCTCGCAGCCCACAGCTCCCCGAGAGGGTGGCAGCCACTTGCTTTGCCTAAGCTCAGAGCCAGCCTTGATGAGGGAAATGATATTCAGGTCTCACCTACCATCAGTTCTAAATCATTTGTGCCCGTTTCAACCCACAGATGGATTCTGGTTGGTTTTACAACATGGTCTCTTCACTGCCTGGGAAGAGCTCGCTTACTCATCTGTGCCATTGAGAGCCATCCGGTGATGCAACGTTCAATACGCTGTTTAGGTGGTGTTAGGTCTGGCAGCCGGGAGCTGAAGGGTGATAAAAGAAAGATGAGATGAAACCAAATGAAAGATGATTGATAAAAATATAATTCCACTGATAATTCCATCTGTCAGTCTAATAACTCACTCATAAAGTTTTTTTTTAATAATAATAACTTGTGCTTACATAACAGCTCCTATATGTGGCTTTTTAAGTGGTTTGTGAGTATTAATTAAAATCCAAACCAGCCGTGTGAGGCAGGTGGGAATTCACATCGCGTATCGCTATCATCACTCCCTCATTCCACACACACTGGAGTTGGCAGAGCTGGCTGCAAGCAAAATTCAGTTTGCTCTGAACAAACTAGTTCCCCTCCTCAGTATGCAGAGACATGGAGCAAGGTCAGATGAGCAGGCAGGAGGGTTTGGGCCACCTCTTGCCAGCACTGCTTCATTCAGACTTCGGATCCAGCAGTCCCTGGGGGGACTTTTGCCCAGGGTGGTGGTGGAGTCACCATCTCTGGAGGTGTTTAAAAAAAGACTGGACATGGCACTTAGTGCCTGGTCTAGTTGACATGGTGGTGTCAGGGCAACGGTTGGACTCGATGATCCCAGAGGGCTCTTCCAACCTGGTTGCTTCCGTGTGATTCTGTTTTGAGCCAGCTGTGATGTTCAGAATTGTCTTCATCTTGCCTGAAGCTCAGCTTCTGCCGCTCTAGGTAACCACCTACTTTGTGTCTAAAGACAGTGCTGGCAACTGGGAAGAAGTGCTGGGTAATAAATCTGTAATCAACCCAGAAAAAGAGTAGGATGTCTTCATACACATCCCTGAGCTATCATAACCTTCCTCCCCACTGCTGTCTTCCTGAGTGGACAAGAAAAATGCAACTGGCCCTGAGGTGGGTGCTTTGACAATCAGTTCTCTGTAACTGCCGTGCATTTGAAGCCAAGTCCTGTAAATCCTGCCTTTCTGTCCCTGGGCTCCCTGCCATGACTTAGAAATCACAATATGTGGTGTTATCTGGATCAGTCTTTTATTATTATTACTACAAGAAAGACACTGAGGTGCTGGAGCGAGTCCAGAGAAGGGCAGCGAAGCTGGTGAAGGGGCTGGAGCACAAGTGTGATGAGGAGCGGCTGAAGGACCTGGGGGTGTTTAGTCTGGAGAAAAGGAGGCTGAGGGGAGACCTTCTCGCTGTCTACAACTGCCTGAGAGGAGGGTGTAGCGAGGGGGGGTCGGTCTCTTCTCCCAGGTAACAAGCGACAGGATGAGAGGAAACGGCCTCAAGTTGTGCCAGGGGAGGTTTAGATTGGAGATCAGGAACAACTTCTTCATGGAAAGGGTTGTCAAGCACTGGAAGAGGCTGCCCAGGGCAGTGGTGGCGTCCCCATCCCCGGAGGGATTTAAAAGCCATGTAGATGTGGTGCTGAGGGACATGGGTTAGTGGTGGCCTTGGCAGTGCTGGGTTAATGGTTGGACCTGATGATCTTAAAGGTCCTTCCCAACCAAAACGATTCTATGACTCTATTATTCTATCATTATTTGTAGTTATTATTGTTGATGTTGTTATTTGCATCCTGGCTGTTGTCCAACAAAGAAATGGTTCCCCTTGGGCTTTAAGCTACAGAAGCACAACTCCAAGGCATTGGGTCTAAGCTGAAAGAAAACAGGCACCCAAGATGACTCCATTTTACGTGTCTACACATAGGTGCCTGCTTGTACGGCAGGCATCCAAGCTCCCATGTAGACAATGGAGATCAGGCAATGGAGCCTAGGGAGTGATTCACGTCCCCTAAAATGAGTGCTTATATTTGCTCTGCTCTTCTTTATACCATCTGAGCAGATCAGGTGTATGTGGGACCACAGACAGAGAGCTTGTTTATCCCAGCATAAAAATTCATATTTAAAAAAACCCCAAATTTATAATTGTCCTCTGCAGATTCCGTTTGCTGAACCAAATCTCTGCAGTGTGTTCTTTCTCAGGTTTTAAGCTGTAATTTTTAGTTTAGTTTGGATCACACATCCACTTACATTGCAGAGGGTCATCAGCTCCTCATTTATATCCCTGAAAGCCTGGCACAGAGATTAAACGTACAGCCCATCCCCACCTATTGACCCTCACTTTCATGGTGAATCACTTTGTCTAAGCTACTCCAACCTTTTCATGTTCTCCCCCGCTCCTTTCAATATAGAAACAAATCTGAAATGGTGATTGATTTAAAAAGTGCGTTTCATTCCCTTTCTTGCCTGTTCAGATGTGGCCAGGCTGGTATTTCACACGCGCGCGTATTGTCAGAGCCTGTTACCGAGAAAGCATGATGTTGACTTTTGTCTGGCAGGTCACTCCTAGTGTGGGGGTTTATGAATCAACACTCGAGAAGTGTAAGATGTCCATCCTAATTCCTTGAGCTATTTCAGACATCTACGAGCCTGGCTTCCTTGGAAACAAGGCTTAGGTGACTATGCGTGCACCCGTCTGTCTGTTCATCTTCCTAATTTTAAAGGAATAAGGTAATAACTGGCTGATAGCCTTGGGCAGCTTCAACCAAATGGCGTGAATGTCCCAGCCATGGAAGGATTTTTATAGAACCTGTTAATTAGAGCCTTACAAGACACCAGGGGACTCAATTAAAATCTACAGCTCTGTAGGACATCAGGTTTCATTGATTCTACTTATCGCTGACCACCTTGTTGACTTCACAGAATCACAGAATCAACCAGGTTGGAAGAGACCTCTGGGATCATCGAGTCCAACCGTTGCCCTGACACCACCATGTCAACTAGACCATGGCACTAAGTGCCATGTCCAGTCTTTTCTTAAACCCCTCCAGAGATGGTGACTCCACCACCTCCCTGGGCAATGGTTCATGGTTCATCACACTTTGTGGGCAAAGCTCACCATGTGTGGAGGCCTCGCTTTCCCCGTATTATACTCAAATTAAACCTGAGTTAACTTGAGTTACCTGCCAGGTAAAGAAGTCAAGCAATACTCTGTGCCCCACTGTAGCTCGCTCTCTCCCATCTGCAGCCAGCACGTTTGTCTATGTTTAGTGATAGGCTTTGGGCAAACCCCTCTCCAGAAAGAGAGCCCCTGCGCCTTTGGGAAGGACCATGCTCCAGTTCATGCTCTCCAAGCAGAGTATGAGGCCAAATAGCCAGCTGCCTTCTCAGCAGATGATAGCCCAACAAGGGCTCATCTGAAGCTGGAACAGGCGTTCAGCCCAAGAAGAGGTGGGAGATGTTGACATGCATAAGGCTAGTTTTGAGCCTGCTTCAGTATCTGGTGGAGAGGGTTTGGTGCCCTCCAGTTGCCTGTCAGATCTAAGAGGGCAGTGCCTGCTGATGGATTTAGATTCAGAAATGCCGAGCTGAGGATGCAGGGCAACCCATCTGAGGGCACTGACGTGTTGAGCAAGACTCGTTCCTCTTTGCCTGCTTGTCTTTGTTAGAGATACTCTTCCTCCGAGCCGAAACACAGGCTACAACTCTGTCCCATCCATGACCTGCCTATACTGGCACTACTTTCATCTTCCAGAGCATTCTCTATTTCAGAAGTTACCCTTTCCACCTCCATCTCCTTCTCAGCTTCTCTTCCATTACATTACCCTTTTCCCTATTTGGTTTTCGTTTCTCCTTGACATGCCCACGATATGCCAACACTAACTTCTTGATCTTTCACAGTGACTAACGCTTCCGTTTTGCCAACCGTTCTGAATCACTCTGGCTGGTTCAGCACATATCCACAGAACTGACACACATCATTATTCTTGGACGCAAAGCTGCAGGAAGGAATTGCGTCCCCTCAGGTTGCTTTTCTAGTTGCCGTTTTTGGCTACTGGATCACTCGGAATTTCCATGCAAAAAAAATATGGTAGCCTATGTGTTGTGAGTGTGTTACAGTTTTCAGTAATCTTATCAGCAGGATTTCTGTATCTTTCCATCTGTGAAGCAAGATGCCCTTGGCTTATACGTTTGTCACCTGCTCTACGAAGATCACAGAATCACAGAATCACAGAATCAACCAGGTTGGAAGAGACCGCAGGGATCATCGAGTCCAACCATTGCCCTGACACCACCCTGTCAACTAGATCATGGCACTAAGTGCCATGTCCAGTCTTTTCTTAAACACATCCAGAGATGGTGACTCCACCACCTCCCTGGGCAGCCCATTCCAATGGCTAATGACCCTTGCTGAGAAGAAATTCTTCCTAATGTCCAACTTGATTTTAGAAGCTCCTTTGAAAATCCACGCAATGCAAGTTCAATATTTTCTATTGCAAAACAAAGCCAGCCGTGGGTAACCACAGATCTCTAGAAGACCCTGGAATTCCACCTCCTCGGAAAGAGAAGACACCTGCTTTTGGGGTTCCTTCACTGCTGAAACGTAGTTCAATCACAAAGGCCACAATATACATATTTTTGACCTTGGGGCAGGGCAATCCTCGAGAAGCAAGAGGCAAGACTCCGCACAGTGCAGACAAGTAGTAAGTGCACTCGTGTTGTAACATTTTGCCAAGGGCAGTCTTGCCGGTACGGAAGCCAAATGTTGAAAATGAAGTTTGTTTCATGGATGCAAAGCTAAAGAAGCAGTTGCTATAGATAGCATGTACAGTCCATTGCTGGTTCCTCCTGCTCCAGCTGCTCTGTTCATCAAGGCAGCCCGGCTTTTCCCATTTCCAACGCCTGCTTTCAGTTGCTCAGAACTTTTGCCAAACTGTAATTGTTTGGACAAGCATTTTCTGGGACAAATGTCTCTCTCCAGCTGAGATTTTGTGTAAAGTTTCAGATGAAACAGTTCTGTGGTTGTCAGGAATGAGGGGAGGAGAAAAATATGTTGTTTTGCCAGATTATAAAATGTTTTGGAGTGTTATAAAATGTGTTCTAAAATGATCAAGGAGATACCTGTCCCAGGAAGATCCACCTGAACGTGCTTATTTCACCTTTGAAAAATCTGGCTTTTTTCATTGTGTTCAGTGAGATTTATGGCAAATTTGCAGACATGTTCTGTGAACATGGATGAGTCTCTCTCAGCCCTCCCCACAGCTCCTAAATGTGAACAGCATGTGCTCTGCTGCCTGCTCCTAGAGCACATGGGGGCATATGTTAGGAATATAGGAGCTCAAAACAACTTTCTTGGCCAGTGCCAAGTATGATAAGGGCAAGAGCTGACATGAGTAGCAGGAGTTTGTCTGCCTCTTCCCAAGGCACCACGGAAGGGTGAGGCACATGTCTCTCAAGTAGGAGGACCAAGAGGGTAGGGAGATTGGGAGAAAGGAAGGAGAGAGGGAAGATGAGCTGGGCAGAAATGGAGTAGGTAATAGAAGAGACTGGGGCAGGAATCAAGAGCTTAAACCTTGGCATTTGGTGTCCTGACAGGGTGCCCTGCTTGAGCTCCACCTGCCACTCCAGGAGGGCACAGGTCTTCTGCAGACCGTCCGTCGTTTCTGGAGGAGTCAGGGGACATCCCAAATTACTCCAGATGCTGACATTTGGGCAGCTCAGTCCTTCTTGGGCAGCGAGTCCAGAGGAGGGCGACCAAGCTGGTGAAGGGTCTGGAGGGTCTGACCTACGAGGAACGGCTGAGGGAGCTGGGGGTGTTTAGCCTGGAGAAGAGGAGGCTCAGAGGTGACCTTATTGCAGTCTACAACTACCTGAAGGGAGGTTGTAGCGCAGTGGGAGTCGGCCTCTTCTCCCAGGAAACTAGCAATAGGACAAGAGGACACAGCCTCAAGCTTCACCAGGGGAGGTTCAGGTTGGCCATTAGGAAGCATTTCTTCTCAGCAAGGGTCATTAGCCATTGGAAGGGGCTGCCCAGGGAGGTGCTGGAGTCACCATCTCTGGAGGGGTTTAAGAAAAGACTGGACGTGGCACTTAGTGCCATGGTCTAGTTGCCATGGTGGTGTCAGGGCAATGGTTGGACTCGATGATCCCTGAGGTCTCTTCCAACCTGATTGATTCTGTGATTCTCTAGGAGCAAACAGCTCAGGTGGATGATGTAGAAAAGAGATACACTTCACTGTAGCCTCACCCTTGACATAGATCATTTTGGGACCGGGACCTCAAGGCGTGCGGTACCAGTTTTGACGTAGTCTGGTGTCACCCTGCAAAGGACCACACAGGCAACCTTACCTCTGGCGTTCCCAATTTGGGACAGTCTGTTCTCCAAGGTCATGTGCTGTGCGTGCCGTAGGCAGATAGTGTTTGCATTGCTGGAGGAAATATCTCTGTGAACGGTGGAACGACAGCATTGGAAGCACTTAATGTACACGTTGCCTAATTTTCGTTCCAAATTATCCTGATAGAACAAGTGCTTAGGGTAATAATGAAAAGCAAATACAGGCGTTCTGGCAGAGAGCACGGTAGGATTTGGAACGTCGCTGGGGAGTTAAAGCCTCGGCTTTCAGTCTTCTCTGGAAGAGTAATTCAACACCAGCCAATTTCATGAGTCAGCTCCTCGGTTAGTGTCAATTGGTTGGCTCCAGTGCCTGGCTTGGCCCTGTGATTCAATGGAAATCGAAATGTAATGCCTGTTTTTCATGAACTTAAACATGACAAAGGGGAAGCAATACCTGACAGTCGGAAACAAACATTCCAGGCTCGGTTCAGGCAAGAGCCTGACATTTGCAAAACGGTGTGGTATTTTATTTAACACATCAGAGACGTATCAAATATTATTAATCACCTTATTTCGTGAGTGCAGAGGAAGCTGGAGCAATGAGAGGTTATAATCACCGAAGAGAATGAGGAGAAAGTGCTGAGCCACCATCCCTGATGTAATACACCTTCAAAGCGTTTCACTGTAGGAACGTCACAGCAGCGCCAACGAAACGTGGCCTCATTGCATCTTCTCGAAATGACAGACATGTTTCTTCCACTGAAACCTTTGCGTTTCCAGTGCTTTGTGGCTTTTAGACCTTTTATTATCACTGTTTGAATCTGAAGTCTAAAAAGAGAGGGAAAAACAGAAGAAAATGCCGTGTGGAAGTTAGAATAGAAAATATTAGCACGTTCTGTACCAGAACTGGTTGTGTTTCAGTGTGTGCAATTCCTTATTGCAGTCTACAACTACCTGAAGGGAGGTTGTAGTAGAGTGGGAGTCATCCTCTTCTCCCAGGCAACTGGTGATAGGACAAGAGGACACAGCCTCAAGCTTTGCCAGGGGAGGTTCAGGTTGGACATTAGGAAGCATTTCTTCTCAGCAAGGGTCATTAGCCATTGGAAGGGGCTGCCCAGGGAGGTGGTGGAGTCACCATCTCTGGAGGTGTTTGAGAAAAGACTAGACATTGCACTTAGTGTCATGTTCTAGTTGCCATGGTGGTGTCAGGGCAATGGCTGGACTCAACGATCCCAGAGGTCTCTTCCAACCTGATTGATTCTGTGATTCAGAGCCAAGAGTAAATACTTGTGATCATATTCAGACCCTGAGGACAGCTGGATTATGCCTAGGACCAATCAGGAAATTGGTATTTCCTGAGAAATCAGCTTTATTTATTTCATCGGGAGAGGAGGAAAGGAGAATTCAGACCAAACAGTCAGGAAACAAACAAAACTGTGTGTAGCATCCAATGTCTCTGTGTGCGTAAAGTTTGAGGTAGGGCAGGGACCTACCAGAAATGTTGGTAGCCTTGAAGTCAACAGCAAAATTCCCACCAGCAGGTTCCTACAGAAACCAGGTCTCACTCCTCAAGTCCTTTTAGTTACAGCCCTGCAGGTGACTGGCAACATGCGTGACCTTGGGCAGAGGATTTTCACCTCATAGTCCCTTCTAAAACACTTCTCAAGCGTTAATGAATTAAATCTCGTGGCGTTCCTCTGCATCGGGTCGTTATTGTGGGAAATCCACCCCACTTGCTCCATCCTCTCTGCGTTACAGTGAGCAGTAACGTTTCCCAGCCTGGTCTCAACGGGAGTGCAGGGCTGTAGCTCTGCTCTTTCCTCCTGCTTGGTTTTATTAACACAGGAAACAACAATCAAATAAATCTTTCTGGTTTTGGCTCCTCTGTGAGTTATCACAGGTTGGGAGCTGGGCCAGGGACCGTTCCCAGGAGGCAGCTTGCAGGAAGCCCCCGTGTTTTGAAGGGTGAGGAGTTTATTACCCGGCTGGCCTCAGTGCCCGAGTTCCCACGCATGTTTAATTCACTAATGTGTGTCATGCGAGTTGTCTCTGGAGTCCCCGCGCCTCAGCCAGTCAGACCGGGTAACCTCATGGCCATAGAGCACCTACAGGCATTTCCTCTCTATGGGTCACCAGGGCATGGAGAGGAGGGGTGAAGGGATGATGTATAACCAGGTCTTTTCCCATCAGGGAGCCGAGGTATGATCAAGGCACAGAATAAACCTAGTCTAATTAGCAGATACTGAAAGGTTGCAGAGGGAGTGGAGTCCTGACCTGCTGGGAGAGGGATGCATCCCAGCTGACTTCGGGCAATTAAATGTTTGATTGGGAGCTCAAATCTCACTTTTCAGCTGGTAGGAAACGCTGCTCATTCCAGGTGGCAATTCAAAATGCCCAGATTTGCCACCGAAAGGGTTGTCAAGCACTGGCACAGGCTGCCCAGGGCAGTGGTGGAGTCCCCATCCCTGGGGGCATTTAAAAGCCGTGCAGATGTGGTGCTGAGGGACATGGGTTAGTGGTGGCCTAGGCAGTGCTGGGTTAACGGTTGGACTCGAAGATCTTAAAGACCCTTTCCAACCAGAATGATCCTATAATTCTATGAACTTGCTGGATTTTTTTTTTATCATGGGATCATGATTCCCAACATCACCTAAACGGAGTAGTCAGAGCTCACAGCAGCTCAGCATCCTTTCTGGTGTGCCCAGGCTGAGGGGATGAAGAAGAGGAGAGGACTAGGTCAGTGCATGCCCCGGGTTCACCTTGAGATGCAGCTGGGATGGACCCAGAGAGTGGGAGAGACCAGACTCGGGACTGCCAGAGCATTTCCCAGTTAAGATATAACCTCGGTTAGACACGTAGGTACTGGCTACCCCAGATTCTTGCAATCACAGCGGTTAGAGACAAGTGTGAGCACTGTCTTGTGACCTGAAAGCAGAAAGCAAATTTAAAAAAAAGAAGAAATCAAAAGTTTTACTCTCTATACAGATCTAGCAATCTGGGGAGTCACCTCTGTGTTTCTGGTGTCTGGAGGGTCTGACCTATGATGAACCGCTGAGGGAGCTGGGGTTGTTTAGCCTGGAGAAAAGGAGGCTCAGAGGTGACCTTGTTGCAGTCTACAACTACCTGAAGGGAGGTTGTAGTGAAGTGGGAGTTGGCCTCTTCTCCCAGGCAACTAGCGATAGGACAAGAGGACACAGCCTCAAGCTTTGCCACGGGAGGTTCATGTTGGACATGAGGAAGCATTTCTTCTCAGAAAGGGTCATTAGACATTGGAAGGGGCTGCCCAGGGAGGCGGTGGAGTCACCATCTCTGGACGTGTTTAAGAAAAGCCTGGACATGGCACTTAGTGCCCTGGTCTAGTTGCCATGGTGGTGTCAGGGCAACGGTTGGACTTGATGATCCCAGAGGTCTCTTCCAACCTGGTTGATTCTGTGATTCTGGTTGATTCTGTGATTCTGTTTCCTGAATACTTTGGGTCCTCAATTCGGACTGCATCCTCATCTCTGGGTATTTTTCCTGGCTGTATGAGAAAGGAATGTTTATTTTTCACAGGGAATCATTGATTTGGTGATTTTTCCTGGGCAGAGGTTTAAAGGGCCAGCACTGAAGTAGGTGATCTAGCTTTAGAAGTGTCATCACTCAGGAACACCGCTTTTTATTTTTATTTGTCTATTCCCCCACAATTCCTTGAAGCAGACTCAGCTCCCTCTTCTGCTTATTTTTAGCTGTGAACTGGAGCAGTGAAGGAGAAATCAGTGTGAGCTGAGCATGCATCTGTCATCACTAGCTGTCACAACACCAGAGACGCCGTGTCCATCCCTTGCCTTGCATCCGGCGTCATCTCCAGCGATTACATCCCACTTCCCTTTAAAAAATAATAAAAAAAAAAGAGCTCAAACGAGGAAGTTTACAACATCGACAGGCTACAGCATTATTCTTGCCGTCGTTAAATTCACGTCAGGTTCTCTTGTCAGGGGTTTCTATGGAGACGTTGCACTGTCCTGGCAGGCAGTGTATGCTTCATGCATATATTTGTTTATATTTGTCGACGAGCCAGAGTGGGCCAAGCCCTGCTCTGTCCGTTCGCACTAACGCAGGATTCCCCCTGGCTCCCTCCAGCAGAGCTCTGGGCACTGAGCAAGGAGGCACGCCGTTGTTTTCTACTAACACTTTCTTGTGGGCTTTACTTAATTCTTTGCAGCTCTTGGCCAAGTCTTCTGCAAAGAGCAGAGAGTCCTCTTAGCCTGGGAGAACAGCTGGCTGCAAATCTGTCCCATAGCAGAGTTACATTTGGTCTCTGGTTGCACAGCGTTGGGGCTGCACGAACAAGGGGTGCCACAGAGCCCGCAGTGCTGGATGAGTTGTTTGGGATCACAGAATCAATCAGGTTGGAAGAGACCTCAGGGATCATCGAGTCCAACCATTGCCCTGACACCACCATGGCAACTAGACCAGGGCACTAAGTGCCATGTCCAGTCTTTTCTTAAACCCCTCCAGAGATGGTGACTCCACCACCTCCCTGGGCAGCCCCTTCCAATGTCTAATAACCCTTTCTGAGAAGAAATTCTTCCTAATGTCCAACCTGAACCTCCTCTGGTGAAGCTTGAGGCTGTGTCCTCTTGTCCTATTGCTGGTTGCCTGGGAGAAGAGGCCGACTCCCACTGCGCTACAACCTAGCGGAGTGGACACATCCCATAGACTGCAAATGGGGTGTCCCTGCTCCAAGACAACCCACATGCTTTCTGAACATGGCTCCTTTAGTGCCTGCCTGCAAACCACCACGTTACAGCCCACTTGTAGATCACTAGCAATTTCTCAACGTTATTTAATGATCTGTTCCCAGCTCCAGCTGATCCTAGTAAAAAGGTGATGTATGGCCCAGAAAGCACGGGCCAGCCACTGGCATGGTGTTCTCATCTGTGCTCTGCATCCATAAATTTCCAGGTTCCTCTAGAAGGAGCTGCTCTGGCTTGTACCCTGTGCCCAAGGCTCTGCTCTGAGCCTGATCGAGAGGGGATGCATTGACTCTTTCCCATACTGGGCTCATGCAGAAAGTGTTGACCCAGCTGTGTGTTTGCGTGCAAGGTGCAATGCAGCTGATTTATTCCCCTCAACACACTCTGGTACACCTTAGCCACAGTGGTCCATGTTGTTCCCTGAAGGACAAACCTTGGATTGGAGAATTATCCTCTTCGTGGGAACAAACACGGCACTTAGTGCCATGGTCTAGTTGACAGGGTGGTGTCAGGGCAATGGTTGGACTTGATGATCCCAGAGGTCTCTTCCAACCCAAGTGATTCTGTGATTCTGTGAAACAGGACATTGCCAAACTGGATGATGAAGTCCAGATGCTGCCGAATGTGTGACCTCAGCAGGAGATGCTGGACTGTCACGAGACAACCCAGGGAGGTATCCTTCCTCCTGCACCATAGCTATGGGATGATGTCCTGGAGCTGGAACGTAGGGTTGGTCACTCTGAGACAAGCTGAAGACCCATCTAGCCTTCAATCTCCACTGATGGATGCCAAGAGGAAGGTACAAGGGGGCATCTGTCTGCACTCATGTTGCCTTGGTGTGTCCTTCCAGGTTCTGGCAAGCTGTAGCAGTTGGCTGCAAAATGCAGCTTAAGGCATTTTTAAGAGTAGGTAAAATCAGTGTTCTCCCATGGTATTTTGGGGTAAAAAATGCACTCTAGTGTCTACATTTGAGTGACGCTTTTCCCATTTATACCTGGGTTGGGCACCCTGATTCCTGCAAGTGAGATGGCAATTCTGCTCCTCTCGTAGCTGAACTATATAACAGATATAACTTGTATTAATTTACATACCACACTATATTTAATAGTTTTCCTAATTATATACTGAGAGACCAGAGCAGTTAATTTGAACAGTCCAATGAATTTCCACGCACTTCCAATCTTTGGCATGAATATCATTAAGTTTTATTAACATAATTAATACTAATGGCGAAAAAAGGACTGCTATCATTTCCCTGCTGTATTTTGGATATGAGTCGAGATCACGATACTGTAACCACACGCAGCAAATCAGAACTTGATAGATGGATTTGCCTTCATTAGCAGCTGACGGTGACAGCCTTTTAAATTTACTTGGGAGGAAGAATTGATGGCATAGAAAGCTGGCTTCAGAGGCTGATGGGTTTATTTCATGGAAAGGAGAGTTAATAAATCTTCATACTGCTCTGATTAATGATTCTGGAGAGCATCTCTCTGGATTCTTGGAAACTTTCCTGAAAAGGAGCAGTGAGCTGGTCAAGGAAGCAAATAACGCTCATAAATGAAGAGCTGTCGGATAAATTCATCTCTGAGCAGGCACCAGGCCACATATGTGTCCCCCTCTTTGCAATCAGAGAGGTAGGGAGAAATTTCTTCACGGGAAAGGTTGTCAAGCACTGGAACAGGCTGCCCAGGGCAGCGGTGGAGTCCCCATCCCTGGGGGGATTTAAAAGCCGTGTAGATGTGGTGCTGAGGGACATGGGTTAGTGGTGGGCTTGGCAGTTCTGGGTTAACGGTTGGACTTGATGACCTTAAAGGTCCTTTCCAACCCAAACGATTCTGTGATTCTGTAAGTAACTGAGCGTGGTTCATGGGCACGATTTGCAGTAGGTCATTAGACAAGTAACACGGGCTGCGGGTCTCGAAACCGGCCGGGTGCCCAGGGAGGGAGGGATGGGCGGAGGTGAAGCAACCTTGAGGCTTTCTTCCATTCTCCGGGCAAGGAAACGCGCTCCTCCCTCTCCAGCCAGCTTAGCTTCCCTTACCTGCCCTTCTCGAGAGGGATTTTATTCTAATGGTTTGTTAATGAAGGCCTTTATCTGATGGCAAGGCAGCTCTCTTTCAGGTTGATGACACCGGCAGTGCACACACACACACCACGGCATCCCCGTCCCCGGAGCCCCGAGGCTGCTGGGTGCTGTGCGAGCCTCTGCTCGCCCTAACGAAACCAGAATATCACAGAATATCACAGAATCAACCAGGTTGGAAGAGCCCTCTGGGATCATCGAGTCCAACCATTGCCCTGACACCACCATGGCAACTAGACCATGGCACTAAGTGCCATGTCCAGGCTTTTCTTAAACCCCTCCAGAGATGGCGACTCCACCACCTCCCTGGGCAGCCCCTTCCAATGGCTAATGACCCTCGCTGAGAAGAAATGCTTCCTAATGTCCAACCTGAACCTCCCCTGGCCAAGCTTGAGGCTGTGTCCTCTTGTCCTATCGCTGGTTGCCCAGGAGAAGAGGTCGACTCCCACTCCACTACAACCTCCCTTGAACAACCTCGTTTTGGAGCTCGAGCTCCTATTCAAAGCCCCCTGGAAACTAAAAAAATAAAAGTCCCAATGTTTTACTTCAGGCTTTTTCTAAATAAAACAGTCCAATAATTTGGTTTAAAGAATGCTTTATTTAAAAATATACATAATTTTTTTTAGAGGTGATTAAAACCAGTGTGAGAATGAGTGGAGAAAGACTTATTTGGGGCTCAGTGAATCATTTCATTCACACTGGAAGGCAAGCTCGCTTGGAAATGTTTGCAGCTTCCCAGTCAATACACCAAGGCAGACAGACTCTTAGAAAAAAATGTGAATTTGGAAAGAAGTTGAGAAAATTGTCCCCTCCTGCTTTATTCATTATTACAGCCGAATCATGAGAGCCTCATCCTCAGCCCCATACTTATACTGAGCCCAATTAATCTTCTTACCCCTGACCAACGCATGCAAAAGCACATGCTAAAAATATTGTGATTAGGACACGTGATGAAGGAGAGAACAGAAATACCACTGCTGCTCTCCGCCAGCTCCTCCGAGAACTCCAGCGTTCACACTTCGCCTTTAGTATTGGGCTTGATTTTGTTATTCGGGGGGCAGGGGGGAGCAGGGGATGAGATTAATTCTGACTATAACCTATTTTTAGGAGGCAGGTTCTGCAGCGACCTCTCCGCTTTGGCAAGCTGCTCTACCGTCCCCATGTGCGGTGCCTCCCAGCCTGTAATTCCCCTCGGCTAAACTGCAGGTAGCAGCCAAATTTGAGGGATTTTTTACCCCAAAGCTCAGCTGCTTGTGATTGAAAAAGCAAGGATGCAGGAGAAGCGATCTGTAAATTTTAAGGGTAGGAAGAGCTGTTATCGGTAGCTGAGCACCTGGAGAATATGGTGATGTGCAGCAACATAAAACCTGGAGGGAGATAGCCATCCGCCCCGACCTCCGCTGTGACCAGGCTCTGAAATTCCAGCCAGCGACTCCTCCCTCGTGCCCGGTAATTAAAAAAAAAAACAATAAAGTCCCTTTCAGCAGGTATTTCATAGAGCCTCACGTGCTGCTTAAATCCTGAGCATGCCTGAGGGAAGATGCTCTTCGGCAAAGGTCCTCAGAGCATCCCCTCGCCACAGCCCCGGGAGGTGGTGGTGATCTCCTCAGACTCTCTGGGTTGTCTCCTCTGTCACACGAGCATCCTCTCCCCGGCGCCAGGAATAGGTACATGGCAGAGACGGCATCGCTGGTCGCGTGCCAGTTGCCATGGCAATGGCAGAGCAATGTATTCTAGAAGTTTTCCTGGAAGAGAAGATGGTTGGAGCGATCAGAGGGGGAGATGGAGGGCAAAGAGATGAGATCCAGTGGCTGGGCCATCGACATGAGATGTTGGAGCGAGTCCAGAGGAGGGCGACCAAGCTGGGGAAGGGTCTGGAGGGTCTGACTTACGAGGAACGGCTGAGGGAGCTGGGGGTGTTTAGCCTGGAGAAGAGGAGGCTCAGAGGTGACCTTAGTGCAGTCTACAACTACCTGAAGGGAGGTTGGAGCGGGGTGGGAGTCGGCCTCTTCTCCCGGGCAACCAGCGCTAGGACAAGAGGACACAGCCTCAGGCTTTGCCAGGGGAGGTTCAGGTTGGACTTTAGGAAGCATTTCTTCTCAGCAAGGGTCATTAGCCATTGGAAGGGGCTGCCCAGGGAGGTGGTAGAGTCACCATCTCTGGAGGTGTTTAAGAAAACTTGGACATGGCACTTAGTACCATGGTCTAGTTGCCATGGTGGTGTCAGGGCAATGGTTGGACTCGATGATCCCAGAGGTCTCTTCCAACCTGATTGATATGCCATCTCCAGTGGCCATCCCGGGAGAAATCTCGGCTCCGTCACATCGTGCCACCCACCCCCTGTGAAGTCCATTGCCAGCATCAAGTTTTTGGGCTGCCGCTCCCTTCCCCATCTCAGAGGCCTGGCGGAAGGAGGTTTGGGGTCGTTTGTAAAAGAATCTGGGCTTTGTGGTTGTCTTTTGATATATTTTTTGGTGGGGGTGGTTTAAAGGAGATGCTCTGCATCCAGAAGACAGGAGTCACAAAAGGTAATTCAGGGGTTTCCATGGAGCACGGGCTGGTACTGGCAGCTCAGAGTCAACGGAGCCACTTTCTCGGCCATGAGAGAAGCCCTTGGAAGGGGTTAGTGTTCCTGGCAGGGAATTTCCGAGCTATACACATCACCACAGAGAGGTTTTGGTCACCAGGAGGAGGGAATTTGTCACCCCATGTGAGCAGCCAGCAGATTTATCGCACACACACCCATTTGCTCGGAGGCTCTTCTGAAGCTGCAAGCGTGGAGGTGGTGGGCACACTGCAAACAGACAGAAAGAGATTTCTTCACCTAAAACTTAGCTCATCTCACAGCGCAGGGGTTGCTAAGGGTTCAAAAAGGAGTCAGACAGTGGAAAAAAATCCACTGAGGACTTAAATACAGGGCACCAGGTCGAATGCAGAAGATACATGAGCCACAAATCCTTGGGGCTTGGAGAAGACACATGGCAATTACACTTTTCCCTAGACATCTGTCGACTTTGGGCTCACGGGCCCAAGTTTGGCTGCCAAAGTAGTGTTGCCATGAACCAATACTCAGCCCATCCCTTTGGAAACATGAATTCCAGCCTCAGATCAGTGCTGCCCATCTCTGACGTTGCCAGCAGCGCCGGGGCTGCCTCCTCTTGCCCAGCCTGTGTGCTGCGGTGGGGAAGGTGCTCCCCAGACCTTCCCCCAGCTCGTGGCAAGGGAAGGCAGGAGGAAGAGGATGATTTGCCTCCTTTCCATGGCAGCTTCTCCCTTAAATAAGGCTGGGAGTCCCAGGAGCATCCAACCCCCTGCCAAAATCTCTGCAGACTATAGGGAAGACCACAGACCAAGCCCCCAGAGATGGAAGCCAGGGGAAAAACACAGGACAAAGCCAAGAATCAGAGAATCACTCAGGTTGGAAGAGCCCTCTGGGATCCTCGAGTCCAACCATTGCCCTGACACCACCATCTCCACTAGACCATGGCACTAAGTGCCATGTCCAGTCTTTTCTTAAACACCTCCAGAGATAATGACTCCACCACCTCCCTGGGCAGCCCCTTCCAATGTCTTGGAATGAAGGCTTGATTTCCATGCCATAACACCAACTGGGAGCGCAGACTGGGAAACTGGAGGGAAAGGAAGGCTGATGTGCCATGGCAATGGATTGCGTGCAGCGTGGTGGGGTGGTCAGCAGAAAGGTTTCCCCTGGGATCAAGCTAGGCCCCGGCTCTGCAGGGGACACATCTGGGTGGGTCAGCAGGAGCCAGCGAGGAGTTTGCCAAGGAGGAGGTGGGCAAGCACTCGGGGACGGTGGCTTGTGCCAGCAGGCTCCAGATGGCAAGTGACCGGGGGAGTCCCGGGCTGGCAGCCTGCGCGCTGCGGCACGCTTGGAGGGCTGCAGGCCGGGGTGAGCTTGGGGCTGAGCAACCTGTGCCCTGCCAGAAAGCTCAGAGACGCCGTTCAGGCTCCCAGCATCCCTGGAGCAAACCCGCTCCTTCCTTTGGGGTCATCATGTGCTGTCCCCAGGATGCTCCCACCACACAGAGGGTGCACGGGGTAGAGCAGGAGCCCCTTCTGCTTGGGTGAACCTTTGCTGTGAGGTGCCCCGCAGACACACACGGGGCTGCCACAGCAGCTTTCCAAACTGCTTCAGCTCTTAAAGACCTTAAGCAAAGCTTCCCGCAGCATCTTGGAGCAGAGAAAGAGAGAGAGGACCCAAAAAGCAGGGCAGAGCCTGAACCCTGGTACCTCCATGGGGTGCCTGCCTTCAGCTGGGGGGACCTGGCCGCTGCACGGATTTCCTCCCCGTATTTTTATGACGACACGCTTCGCCCCAGGAAGGCTATCCCGCCTCCTCGCCAGCCAAGTGCCCCTTCTGGGCTGGGAAACGCTGTGCCAGCACCTGGTCCCGGAGCTTGGCTTTAGTCATGGTCACGTTTTCCCATTACCTCATGCGTGGTGTCACCTCCGCGGTCGGAGCTAACACAGCCACACTCCTCCCATGGAAACTGCCATCCAAGAGCATCACTTTAGACTGGTTTTTTTAATATAAGTGGGTCTCTATTTATCTCAGGCTTCAAAGAACAAAGCGTTCATCCAGAGGAAGGGTCACATCAGGCAGTACCCATACAGCCACCCCATCCAGGCAGCAGCACTCCCCAGGCAGACGAGGCATGTATAAACCACACGATAATTGTTTGTTTTCTTGTCAGGGGAACTGAAACGTTGCCACTATTTTAGGATCGTGTCTGAGGATGAAGAGAGGTTCAAGAGAGCTGCCTCTGCCCTGTGGCGGGAGCAGGGGACCTTCCCACAGCACATGAGGCTGGTGTCGTATAAAAGGTGGGACAGTTTGTTCCATCTCCAGGAGAAAAGGAGAGCTGCTCGTCCTGGCAGCAGTGGTCCCAGGGCTGTGCACAGCAGCAGGCAGGAGCGAGGAGCTGGACTATGCATCCTAAAGCCTGACATCCCAGTTAGAATGTGGTGCAGCCAAATAAGAGCCACCAAGGTCTGATGGGTCCATCTAATGCAGCCACGGAGAGGTGAAGAAGAGAGCAAGGACCCCCAAGGTCCATCCCTTGGTTGTATCCCACCAGCATCCAGCAGATCCCCTAAGCAGCAGGTTGGGGTTGCACTTAGTAGCCACAAATGGACTATTTTGAGCCCGTTTATCATCTTGGTCCCCACGATGTCCTGAAGCGCTGGGTTCCAGTTTCATTGCCTTTGGTTTGCCTGAAACCCACTTTCTGGCCATCACACTGGGCTCCCCTCGGCTCCTGTGAGATGAGAAACGGTGAATAATTGAATTGGATCCCACTCACCATTTCCACACTGATAATTTTCTGGATCTCTCTCCAGCCCCTCTTTTATTTCCAACCTGAACCTTACAGCTCATTCCCTGACACTCCCTGAATCACCAGCCGGGCTTAATGCTTCTCTGCACCTCTTCGCCAGCGATCTCGGTGCATTTCGCAGAGGGAACGATGAACAACCTGTCCCCAACGTGGGGAAGACACATTTCAGAGTGATTTGCCCAAGGTGACGCAGTGAGTCATTGCTGGAGCCAGGAATAGCACCGGAGCGGGGCCCTGCTTCAGCCGCCGTGCCCTGGCTCCAGCATCGTGGACGTGGATATGGGCACCACTGGTCACCCCCAACAGACCCAGCCCACCGACAAGGGCTGTGAGCACATGGAGACAGGGAAAACACGCAGGTAGGGAGGCCAGGGAGAGATCCCCTCCTCTTTTCTAGCTCCTTTGCATCCCACAGCTTTCTCCTGCAGACCCCGTGGTGGAGGTCACCTTCTCATCGGCCGCCTTGCGCTCAGAAGTGGCGGGTTTGTACCTGTAAATATTTTTATAGACTTTTTTTATAGCAGGCTCTGAACCCCACAGCCAGATTGCCCAGAGAAAAACTTCCCCTCCTCATCCAAACCGCCTGTGCTGGGTGCTGGTGGCGATCAGCTCTCCAAAGCATCGCTGCTCATCCAGGGTGGGCTCCAAATCCATGTTGGAAATGTGGAAATCTCCAAACAGCCAAGCAGGGAAAGCAACAGCCTCCAGACTGGCTTCACTGGAGGCTTCACTGGAGGCTTCACTGGAGGCTTCACTGGAGGCTTCACCCCACCTCAGTGGCTTGGGGGGTTGGGAGGATGCTCAGGACACCACGGCAGGGTGGAAGCTCTGCCAGGATCCTCCTGAATCGCTGCTTGTGTCGGGTCCGCTCTTAAAACATCCCCCTTGGACGAGCCGGTGGGGTTTGCGGTGTGGGTCTGCCCTCTCCCAGCCCAAACCCGTGGCTATCACGCCGGCCTGGGTGGGAGCCATGAACTCGGATGACTGAAAGGCGGCGAGGGAGCTGGCCGCAGCGTTTGCCTTCGCTTTTTGGCTGCTCGCTCCAGCGCAGGAGGAGCCGGCATCCACTTCATGGCTCCAAATCAAAGCGAAGACGAAATGCCAGCAGAAAGTGTTGCAAAATCAGGCACGGGAAGGAGGGAAGGGGGGGAGGGAAGAGCAAACCCGGCACCTTTCAGGCTTCTAGAAGAAATAAGAGCAACAAAAGGCATTCGCAGGGAAAAAAAAATAGCACGAGGCGAATAAGAGCCTGGGGAGATGTAAATGGGGAGGAACAGCGGCCCACGGTGGGAGGGGAGACAGGAGGGCCGGATCCGGAGGGGTGCCCAGCATCCCCCCCGTGGCATTGGGGGGCAAAACTGAACGAGGAGGGGAGCGACGGCTGTGTGCACATGCGTGTGCTTGCACACACACACGTAGGCACATGCATGTGCTTGCACACACACACAGAGACATGTGTGGGCACATGCATGTGCTTCCACACATGTGGGCACATGTATGTGCTTACACACACACGTGGGAACACACATGTGCTTGCACACACACACACGTGTACGTGCACATGCGTGTGCTGGGTGTGTTGGTGCAGGGGGTGCGATGGGGGGTGCGGGGAGGGGGATGCTGTGCACACACACACACCGAGCGGCAGCGATTTGTTAACAATATCGCGATTATTAGTTAAAAATATCGCGATTATTAGTTAAAACGAGCGAGGTGGAAGGGGAATAAAAAAAAAAAACCACCATGGAGGGAGAGAAAAGGGGGAGGAGGGGAGGGAGAGGGGGGAGGGGAGGGGGGGGCAGCGCGTCACGAGAGAGATTTCCTTATTGGGGCTCCCTCCCCTACATCCTGTGTCCATATATGGGCATTTACGTCACGGCGGCCTCACTGGGGACTCCAGAAATGGCTGCGGCGGAAGGTCGGAGCGGCCCCGCTGCAGCTATAAAGGGGGCGGCGGGGAGGGAGCGCCGGGCGGCTGCACGGGCTGGCACCGCTCTGCCCCGCACCCCCGCCCCCCCCGCCCCGGGACCTGCCCCTCCGAGGGGCGCAGCACCCCCCGCATCGCTCCCGGCACCCCCGAGCATCCCCCGCATCAGCCCGGGCATCCCGCAGCATCCCCCGCATCACCCCGGGCACCCCCCGCATCGCCCCGAGCATCCCCCGACCACCCCCCGCCTAACCCCGACCACCTCTTGCCTCTCCCCGACCACCCCCCGCCTCACCCCGACCACCTCTTGCCTCTCCCCGACCACCCCCCGGCTCGCCCCGAGCATCCCCCGCCTCGCCCCAGCCCGGCCCCCCCCGCACCCCCCAGCTCCGGCCGTGCCTCCCAAGGGAAATGCTCAACCTTATGGATTTCTCCTGCCCGGATCCGCTTTATTCCAAGTACGAGGAGAGCTGCGAGATGAAAAGCGGGGAGCTGCAGGGCTTGGGGCAGCCTGAGCAGCAACTTCTGGCAGAGGGCGATTTCCTCGGAGGTAAGGGCAGGGGGGAGCCGGGCGGGGGGGGGAGGGAACCCCCGGCAGGGATAGCTGCAGCCAGGAATGGGGCATCTTCCCCTCCTCTGCCCCCCCAGCCCGCTCCCAGCCCCTGGTTGTGGGTTCAACAGTCCCCCGCTAGCCCAGGGTGGGGGTCCTGGGGGTCCTGCTGGGGAAGGGGGGTGATGCCCAGGGCTCCCTGAGCAGTGCCGGGGACGAGAACCTCGCAGTGACGCAACATCAACCTCCCGCTGTTCCCCCCGTATCCCGCCCCCCCATCCCCGCATCCCTCCGTCCCCCCCTAACCGCCGTCCCCTCTGCGTCCCCAGGTGAGCTGCTGGGCACCCCGATGAGCGGCGGGGTGCTGGATTACCCCCCCCCGGGCAGCCAGCCCTCCCCTTCGCTCAGCTACACCGGCAGCTTCTTCATCAAGGCGGTACCGGAGCATCCCCAGGACCAGGAATCCCTCATCAACCTGATGTCGGGGATCCTGGGCATCTCCCCCTTCGCCTCCTCCGAGGGCCACCAAAGGCACCTGGATGCTCTTTACTCCTGTCCCGAGGTGGCTCAGGGCCAGCTGGACCTTTACGCCGCTTGCCAGCCCGAAATGAACGGAGCCGCCCAAGCCCCCTTCCCGGAGCAGGGCTACGGCGGCTTCCCCGCGCCGGAGGGTGCTCAGCCCCTCCAGGCACAGCCTGCCCTAGGGGACACCTCGCAGTGCTTCTTCCAGCCCAAGCTCCTGGACAACAAGCAGGACATCAAGCTGCCCTCTTCTTCCCCACCCCTGGACAAGTTTAAAGCCTCCTGTGCCCAGTGGGAGCCCATCACCCAGCATCAGGCCTACTTGCCCACCGGCTACCATTCTCCCGAAGCCTTCCCAGCTGGAGAGAGCGGCCAGGGGCTGTTCCACCCGTTGGGCTCCAAGATGGAGAACGTCTTGTCCGTCAGCTGCCAGGCGGAGCTCGGCAGCTTGGCGGAGGACGCTGCCTGCTTCGGCGCCCATCTGGGCTACGGCTGCGAGCCAGAAAACTTCCCGGCCCGCGGGGACTTCGTCGACACCAAGATCCACAACCCCCCTCCTCTGTTAATGCCGGAGTTTGACACCTCCTTGGCCCAGCCCGAAGTCCTGCCAGGTCTGATGAGCTCTCCCGAGCTCCTCCATCCTCACCCCTCACCCTCTGTCCCCTCCACGGACTTTTTGGGCCACCTCACCTCTTCCTCCATCCCTTCCCTGCTCCCCACCAACCCTCCTGCTTTGGCCGAGCCCAAGAAGAAGACTCGCCGGACCAAGTGCTCTTCCAAATGCTTCTGCCCAAAACCCCACGAGAAGGCTTTCGCCTGTCCGGTGGAGAACTGCATCCGGAGCTTCGCCCGCTCAGATGAGCTCAACAGGCACCTCCGCATCCACACGGGCCACAAACCCTTCCAGTGCCGCATCTGCCTGAGGAACTTCAGCCGCAGCGACCACCTCACCACCCACATCCGCACCCACACCGGCGAGAAGCCCTTCTCCTGCGACACCTGCGGCCGCCGCTTCGCCAGGAGCGACGAGAAGAAGCGCCACAGCAAAGTCCACCTGAAGCAGAAAGCCCGGACGGAGGAGAAGCTCAAAGGTTTGGGGTTCTTCTCAGTGGGTCTCTCCTTCGGGACACTCTGAAGCCCCAACCTGAGCGCTGGGAGATGACGTTTCCCAAGGTCCCCCCGAGCATCTCATGGGAGAGCCGGGGTGGGTATATTCTCCTGGGGTGGCCCCGGAGAAGATGATGACGGCAGGTCGGGCCGTGCCGAGGAGGAGGAGAGGGACACGCGGGAGGCAGAGGCGATGCCGCGGCGCTGGCCCACGGGCTGCGGAGGAGGGATGTGGCAGCTCCGGCCACCCGGAGCCATCTCCAAACTGCAGGGACTGAGGCATTTTTATAGCTCCTGTTCCAAGGAGGGGAAAAAAATAACCCTGTACAGCAAGAAATCCCCCCGAGATGGGGGTTTATATACCCAAACCCATGGACATCCCATGTTTGTAGCGACCTGTGATGTCCCCCACCAGCACTTTACGTGGAGCTCCCGACCGGCGCCGTCGGGGTCCTTGAGATGCCACCAGGCTCCGGCATCTGGTGCGTAACTGTCCCTTTGGAAAGGTGATGTCGTTATTCTTATTATTTTCCTGTTTTTTTTAAAAAAAGAAATCTGTCAGGAATATTAGAAAATTGTGTCTATTTTTCTAATTAAAGATTTGAGCTGATTTAAGACCTTGCTGGGGTTGCTCTCTGCCTCTCAATCCCCTACAGCAGCCGACGCCGGGGGTATTTCTGTCGCGGTTTTGGCCTCGAGCTGCCGTGTCTGGGGAAAAAGGTGCTTAAATAATTAGCAGGGAGCGAAAAAAAATCAATCAGTGCAGCTGGGGGGGTTGGTGACCTTCCTCCTGAGCATCCCCTAATCCCCAGGGTGGGTGGCTCATCCCAGGAGAAGGGTCTTGTCCCGGGACAGAGCGGGGAAGGGATCCCCCTCCCAAAAGAGGGACGTGGCTCCGGGTTCATTCTGATGGGGCTGAGCCCTGGAGGGATCTGCCCTGCTTGGATCCAGAGCCGCAGGGGGGACCCCCGCCCAGACCCCCCCACTCTGGGCTCCTGGTCCCCCATGGGGGGTGGATGCCCCACGTGCCTGACAGGCTTCACCCCCAAGAAACGGGGTGAACTACAGCCCCACTCCCCCTTTTCCACCTGGCACATCCCCAGGGCTGGAGGAGATCCAGGCACCATCAGGATGTGGCCCCTGCCAAGCCGGGGGGGCCCTTTGCTCCCTCCCTTTTGGGGTTTTAAACAGCCCAGAGATGCTGTTTCCCTTCTCCCGGGAAGGAAGAGCCGTTGCAGCCTGGAAGGTGCCACCGAGAGCAGAACCTCCCTCATCTGGTGGTTAAAAATCAGTTAAAACCATCCAGCTCTGACATCTCCTCCTAATGGGAGACACTCACTCCATGGGGCACGCTGGGCTTTGGGTTCAATTAATGGGGGGGAGAAGGTGCCTACGGGGATGGAGGGCACAGGGTGGGGTGTCCTCGGCTCGGGGCTCGGCGATCTTCATCGATGCTCAGGCGTTTTGGGGATGATCAACCTTTTCATGCAGAGGGGGAAACTGAGGCAGGGAAGGAGCTCTAAGCATGGCTGCGAATCTGCGCTCTCCAGCAGATTTTATCCCTTCCACCAGCCCCGGAGAGGGGGAATCTGCTCCCCAGGTGTGTTATGGAGGAGGGAGGTCTCCTTCCCCAGGTCGCCTCGTGTCCCCCAGCCCTGGAGCATCCCAGGGTTAAACCCCAGTGAGATCATTGTCATCCACTGCCCCTCGCCGAGCTTGGCAGGACCCCGTGGAGATGGGGTGGAAAGCTGGGCAGGGGACATGGGGTCCCTGAGGACTGCTAGCAGGGATGGGATGGGATGGGATGGGATGGGATGGGATGGGATGGGATGGGATGGGATGGAACGGGATGGGATGGGGCCAGAAGGAAACCTGGTTGAGGGGGAAATCCAAAATGTCCCCTCGGACCTGTCCCCAAGAGCTCACACCTCTGATGGCACCCAAGGGTGCTCGTGCCCCTCAGGTGGGCACCCACCAAGCCCCAAGCAGCCCCAGCAGCTGAACCATCCCATGTGAGTGGGAGCTGATCCTGAGCGAAGACCCCAAGCACCAGAAAAAACCCTTTTTCCAGGGGTACACCCCAGATATGGTTAATAAGGACCTCAGCACCCGGATTTGCTTCAGAAAAAGGCCAGTGCTGCCGAGGGAGGGTGGGAGCAAGGGGGGCACCCACCACGCAGCCGGTGCCTCTGGGGTGGAATGGGACGGAGCGCTTGGGTTTGTAGGAGGGGAGAAGTGGCTGCACCCCGAAACCTGGGGCTGCTCGGGGGTGGTGACACCCACTCGGGCCCAGGCCGGCAGCATCCCGGGCTCAGCACTGCTGGCTTCCCTCCGTGTCCACATCAGAGACAAGAAAACACGTCGGTGCTGGGGACCAAGCTGGGGTGATGGGGACCGGATCAGGACCAAGCCTGGGATCAAGCCAGGGTGCTCAGGGACTGGATCAGGACCAAGCCTGGGATCAAGCCAGGGTGCTCAGGGACTGGATCGGGACCAAGCCCGGGATCAAGCCAGGGTGCTCAGGGACTGGATCAGGACCAAGCTGGGGACCAAGTTGGGGTCCTTGGGGACTAGATCAGCACCAAGCCAGGGATTGGGGATGGGATCAGGACTAAGATGAGGACCAAGCTGGGGTGCTCAGGGACCAGATCAGGTCCAAGCCAGGGATCAAGGCAGGGTGCTTGGGGACCAACTGGGGACAAAGCTGGGGTGCTCAGGAACCGGATCAGGACCAAGCCAGAGATCAAGCTGGGGTGCCCAGAGACCAGCTGGGGACCAAGCCAGGGTGTTCAGGGACTGGATTAGGACCAAGCTGGGGACCAAGCTGGAGTTCTCGGGGACCAGATCAGGACCAAGCCAGGGATTAAGCCAGGGTGATAGGGGATGGGATCAGGACTAAACTGAGGACCAAGCTGGGGTGCTCAGGGACTGGATCAGGACCAAGTCAGGGACCAGGCTGGGGTTCTTGGGGACTAGATCAGCACCAAGCCAGGGATTAAGCCAGGGTGATTGGGGATGGGATCAGGACTAAGCTGAGAACCAAGCTGGGGTGCTTGGGGACCAGATCAGGTCCAAGCCTGGGATCAAACCAGGGTGCTCAGGGACTGGATCAGGACCAAGTTGGGGTGCTTGGGGACCAGATCAGGTCCAAGCCTGGGATCAAACCAGGGTGCTCAGGGACTGGATCAGGACCAAGTTGGGGTGCTTGGGGACCAGATCAGGACCAAGCCTGGGACCAAACCAGGGTGCTCAGGGACTGGATCAGGACCAAGTTGGGATGCTTGGGGACCAGATCAGGACCAAGCCTGGGATTAAGCCAGGGTGCTCAGGGACTGGATTAGGACCAAGCTGGGGACCAAGTTGGGGTGCTCAGGGACTGAATCAGGACCAAGCCAGGGACCATGCTGGGGTGTCTGGGGACTGGACCAGGACCAAGCCTGGGATCAAGCCAAGGTGCTGTGGGACTCACTGGGAACCGAGTCAGGATGCTCTGGGACTCACAGGGGACCAAGCTGGGGACCAAGGCAAGGTGCTCAGGGACTGTCTCAGGCCAAGCCAGGGTCATTGTACTGTGGGTCCAGACCGGGGTGGGGAAGGAGCAATGCAGGTGCCCCCGGGGAGCTGCTCCGGGGTGATGCCAGCGGGGGCTGGCGGGGGGCCAGGGTGGGCCTGGGGGGCCGGGGAGGTGCAGGATGAGGCCGGCGAGCTGCGGAGGCCCGCGGTGTTCGCGGGGAGACAGGCAGAGGGAGCTGTGCGGGAGCGGAGGGGACCGGCCCGGGCTGCGGGGGAGGAGGAGGAGGAGGCGGCTGCCGGCGCTCGCCCTCCCTCCTTCCTCCATCCCTCCCTCCCTCCTTCCCTCGCCGCTGCCTTCGCCATGCCCAGCCCCCCCTGAGCCCCGCAGCACCCCGGGGACCCGCCATCCCCAGGGTGCCCAGCAGCCCTCGCCCCCCCCCCGCCACCCTACCGGGGCCTTCAGCCTCCTCTCCCTTCCTCCTCCTCCTCCTCCTCCTCCTGCAGCCACCACCCTCCCTCCCTCCCTCCCTCCTTCCCCAGGGCCTGGCAAAGGAGGCTGCGTGTCCCCCCCCCCGCCCCTGCCCGGCATCCGTCCTCCCCCACAAAGCCCCCAGCCCCTCCGCGAGGCCGGGGGTGGCCGGTGTGGCGAGCCCGGGGGTGGCCGGTGGCGAGGACGGGCGAGATGCTGCCCTGGCCGGAGGAGCCAAGCGAGGGAGGTCGGCGGCGAGGAGCAGGTACGGGGCGAAGCGGGGATGCTGCGCGGGGAGGCGGTGGCTTGTCCCCAAGCTGCTCCTCACCCCGGGCCCCCGGGGAGCAGGGGGACACAGCGGGGACAAAGCCGCTGCCAGGAGGTGAGGAGGGACCCGCTGCTCCTTGCTCCAGGTGCTGGGGGGGGTTAGATGCACCCCAGCTTTCCCTGCCCACCTCCCCCAAGGCCCCTGCGCCTCGTCCCCAGCCGCCCTCGCCCACCGCGGTGCCCCCCACCCCGCTGCCACCGGGGGGAGGATGGGGACCAGCGGGCACCGGCAGCATCCTCCACCCCGGCAGCATCCACCACCACCACCCTTCTCCATCCCCGCTTCCCTCTTCAACCAGACAGTGGTAATTTTTTGGGGGTGGGGAGCAAGAAAAACGTTAAACAATGCGAAGGAAGGATCCATGATGAATGGAGGTAGCGGTGCTGAAGCAGCCCCAGGGATGGGTTTCGCCCATCGCTGCTGCAATCTCCCAGCAGCCGGGAGCGGTTCCCGGCTCCGGATGCCTCTGGGCTGTATTAGCGTGGCCGCAGTAATGACTCCACTAATAATTTCCTTAAATCCTGGCCATTGCTGGGGGGGAGGAGAGGTTTTGTGGTCAGGGGAAGACCTACCCAGGACAGGGACTGGGCGATGCGTGCGTTCAAACCCGCCTGGGCCAGATCCTGCCTTGGCTCATGGCTGGGAAACACGACCGAGGCTCATCGGGTACCCTGGGAGACGCAGGCGGGGAGCTGGGCCTGAGGCACCGGTGACACGACGCTGTGGCCCCGTCCCTACGGTGGAAAAGCGCTTTCTCATCCCACCGGCAGCTCCCGAAGTTGCCGGCGGTGCTTTGTGTTCGCTGGGTTTCCTCTGAGCTGCCGCCGGTGATCGCCCAGGCGGGGTTGTAACGACCCCAAAACGCAGCCAGGCAGCCCCAGAAATCCTCCCAGAACACCTTATTTTCCTTTTTTTTTGCATGGATTTCTTGCCTTTACTGATTTTTTCCTTAAAAATGGTTTCCCAAACCTCATGGCCCAGTTGCGCCC
Source organism: Nyctibius grandis (assembly GCF_013368605.1). Classification (NCBI taxonomy): domain Eukaryota; kingdom Metazoa; phylum Chordata; class Aves; order Nyctibiiformes; family Nyctibiidae; genus Nyctibius; species Nyctibius grandis. The sequence continues at coordinate 1,759,692 of NC_090663.1, read as the reverse complement.
CAAGGAGGGTGCTGAGCCACCCTGGGGACAACCATGGGTGGAGGGTTCGGTGGTGGTTTAGTGCTCACCAAGGCTGGTGGTTTTGGGGCTCAGAGGGGCTCAGAGGGGTTTTAGGATGGTGGAAAGAGCCTTTTGTGGGATATTGCAGAGAGACAAGCAAGGGGTGCTCCCACCCATGGGTGTCCGCGGTGCTTTGGGGTGAAAGCACCGCAAAAAATGCACCCTGATGGGTGCTTGTGCCTCCCAGGCTGGAGGAGACCACGGTGACCTCCTAGGCTGGAGTTTTGCTGGCTTATCCCATCTCACAAGGGTGGGGTTCCCCCCGCCCTGATGTCTTGGAGGGTTTTGTGAGTGAGGGGTAAACCAGATCCACACAGGGACCCTCACTTGCCCAGGCATGGGAAGCCACCAGCTCCTCTGTGTCATGGGGACAGCACAGCATGGGGGTCCCACAGCCCAGGAGGGGATGAGAGATGAGACTCGATGGCTGCGGTGAAGGGCTGAAGAAGTAACTAACCCTGCTGCGAGGCTGCGTGGGCTGATCTAGCAGGACTGTGTCACCCTTTGCTTGGAGGAGGTGGCTCCCAGTACCCCAGCTCCAGCGTCAGACACAGGGATGCTTGCGGGGCCTGGAGACCCCTGACACTGCAGGGGCTCATTGCATGGTGGTTGGGCAAGAAAGCACATGGGTCACCTCTCTGTGGCAAGCTCTGGGCAGATGGAGAGAGGTTTCCCATGGATTGTCCACCTTCCTGATGGCTGTACTCTTCCCAAGTGGTTGTGAACCTTCCCAATGGTTGTCCACCTTCCCAAGGAGTGGGGGACCTTCCCAACGGACTTGGGACCTTCACAGGAGTTGAACACCTTTCCAAGACTTATGCACCTTGCCAAGGGTTGTGGATCTTCCCAAGGGCTGTAGATCTTCCCAAGGCTTGTGGGTCTTCCCAAGGCTTGTGGGTCTTCCCAAGGGTTGTGCACATTCTCAAGGGTTGTGGACTCTCCCGAGGGTTGTGGACTCTCCCGAGGGTTGTGGACTGTCCCAAGGGTTGTGCACCTTCTTGAACATTGTGCACCCTCCCAAGGGTTGTGCATGAGTGGGAGGAACACGGGAGGGGAGGATGAAGGCAGACAGGGGACAAAGAAGAAGGGCCAAGGAGGCACTTCTGGGGACCTGCTGTCCCTGTATCACTAACCCCCCCATCTCTTCTAGCGCCTGGCACCGGCCTATGCTGACATCCCCTCCAGACCCATCGGACCCTCCACTCCCATCCCAGGGCCCCCACCTCGCCATGCCCCAGCAGAGCTGCAGCCCCACCGCCCGGGGCTACCCAACCCATCCCACGTGCCACCGGTGCATCAACCCCGTGCCATGAGCGGGGCCGTGCTGTTCCCCTGCGTCGGGGTGCACAGCTGAGGGATGGCCTCACTGGACCTGCCCTACCGGTGTCCGCGGTGCGGGGAGCACAAGCGCTTCCGCAGCCTCTCCTCGCTGCGGGCGCACCTGGAGTACAACCACACCTATGAGACCCTCTACGTCCTCTCCAAGACCAACAGCATCTGCGATGCTGCCGTCTTCCCCCTGGCCGCCGACGGGGCCCTGCTGACGCCGGCTGCCCGGCGGGACTACTTTGAGAGCACCTCCTTCCAAGGCAAGGACCAGCGCTTCTCCTGCGACCTCGTCCCCGCGGAGGAGCTGGAGCCGGCCCCGTCCTCCTCCCCCTCGCCCCGCTATGTCCACGAGATTGAGATCCCCCTGACAGAGATCTTCACCCGGGGCAAAGCCGTGGCGCCAGCCCCCACGCCACCGGCCACTATGGACGCTGCCTACGAGGAAGGCTTGGCCCGCCTGAAGATCCGTGCCTTTGAGAAGCTGGAGGTGGACAAGCGGCTGGAGAAGCTGACGGAGGAGGTGGAGCAGAAGATCGCTTCGCAGGTGGGCCGGCTCCAGGTGGAGCTGGACCGCAAGAGCTCTGAGCTGGAGAAGGCCAAGCAGGAGAGCCTGCGGCTCAGCCGGGAGAAGCAGGAGCTGGAGGACCGGGCATCTGAACTGTCCCGCCAGGTGGACGTCAGCGTGGAGATGCTGGCCTCCCTCAAGCAGGACCTGGTGCAGAAGGAGCAGGAGCTCAGCCGCAAGCAACAGTGAGTCTTTTGCCCCCTCTCCTGGGTGCAGGGTGGGGGGGAAATCGGTCCCCGATGGCAAGCCCCAAGAGCCCAACACCATCACCAAACCCTCAGACCAAGTGCTAGGGCACAATCCCCTTGGCAATGCCCATTAGCATCATCGTTCATCAGGTTTTGCATCTTCTCCCACGCCAGCAGTGTCCGCGTAGACCTGAGCCTCTACATGTCTATGAGCTGTGTCACATCATGTCAGACCTTGTCCCAGAGCCACTGGTGCCCCCAGGATGTAGCCAGGCTGGGGATGCACATGGCCATCCTGCTGTCCTGCCATGGAACATGGTGGTGGTCATGTTGTTGCAGCCCACCTCTAGTGCCAAAGGGTGTCCCCCAAAGTCAGGGCTGGATCATCCCCTCTGGCTCCACAGCTGAATCGTCCAGCCCTGGACAACCTGAGCAATCCCACTGACCTGTCCCATGGTCATAAACATGAGAGGAGCCAGCTTGGCCGTGCCTAATTCAGGGATTTTCTCCCAGAAGGAGGGTGGTATAGCCCAAGCAGTATGACCTCCATCTGCTGCTAGGACCATGGCACTGTCATCCTCATTTTCATCCCATGTTCCCCACTCAACAACCCCTTCCCACCCCTGTGCTACTCCTGTGTTTCCCTCCAGTCAAGCATTGGGTCATTTTGCCAATCGATGTCGCTCAAGTAAAGTAGACCTTGTTCCTCAGGAGTTTCTTAGCAAAGCTGGAGGCCACCATGGGGTTCAGAAAGACAGTGAGGAGCAGGATAGTGGGGAACAGTCATGGTTGTGCTGGGCTGGGAGCACTGGTGGGATTCTTCAAGGACCTGTCTTGATCCCCACCACCCTCAGCACACTCATTAATGACTTTGACTCCAAAATGATGACTGTGGCTCAGAAACAAAGTTCACAGGATTCACTGGTGGTGGGGATGGTTCTGGGGTGAGGAGCGGCATGATGCTGGGGCTGGGTAAGGGCAACACCTCTTGGTTTGGATGTAAGTGTATGGGACAGGCATGGGGGAGGTTTGGGAGCTGCCATCAGCTGCCTCATGGGTGTTGTCCAGGAGCATCTTGGGGGTGTGTGGTGGAAAGACGAGGGCCAACAGGGTGGACAAGGCTGGAGCAGGGCCTAGAGACATGTGAGAGAGGGCAGATGGAGGGTGACCGATGGGTCAAACGCATCTTGTTTGTTCTGTGGCGGAGCCTGGACACTGTTATCACCTAAGAACCTGGGTTTATACCCCAAAACTACCTCCTGGACCTCCCTTTCCTCAGAGGAACCCTCCTGCCCCTTGGCTGTCCCCATTGGTCCCCAAACTCCTCCAGCCAGAGCAACAAAATCACTTACCAGGTTGCAGAGGCAACCTGTGAAGAGCTGATGGAAAGAGATGAGGTTTTCCTAGATGTGGGACAATCATCAGAAATCATTTTCATCAACAAAGCCGGTTTCACCCTTCCCCAAGAACAAAACATTGCCCGGGACATTTCCCACCCCTGCCAGCTCCGAAACACCACAAGACCCTTGTCCCCATGCGAAACTTTGTGCTCCTGGGCTCCGTTTGCTCTCCTGGGGGTGTTTTTCCACCCGGTCCATGAGAACGAGAGAGATGCAGGTGATGATAACCATCAGCATCACCTTACACCCGCCGTGCCAGCGCCCCATTTTCCTCCCAAATCTCCCGGGTCCCCTCACCAGGAGCCTTCCCAAGTCGTTACCGGGGAGCTCCCAGGCTCACCCTGCGAACGTCAGGTTGGGTGGCAATTAATTGGTAATCAGATGGCAATTAATAACCAGCAACGGGAATTATGTCATGAAGGGCTGCCTTCTCTTTTTCCTTTGTGCTCCTGTGCAGGGCGGTGCGGCCGGTTGTGCACGGCCAGGTGTGCGTGGTCAGGTGTGCATGGTTGGGTGTGCACAGCTGGGTGTGCGTGGTCAGGTGTGCGTGGTCAGGTTTGCGTGGTCAGGTGTGCGTGGTTGGGTGTGCGTGGTTGGGTGTGCGTGGTCAGGTGTGCATGGTTGAGTGTGCATGGTTGGGTGTGCACGGTTGGGTGTGCACGGTTGGGTGTGCATGGCTGAGTGTGCACGGTTGGGTGTGCATGGTTGGGTGTGCATGGTCAGGTGTGCATGGTTGGGTGTGTGAGGTCGGGTGTGCACAGTCAGGTGTGCACGGTTGAGTGTGTGCAGCTGGGTGTGCACGGTTGGGCATGCATGGTTGGGTGTGCATGGTTGTGTGTGTGCAGCTGGGTGTGCAAGGTCAGGGGTGTGAGGTGAGGCATGCGTGGTCGGGTGTGCACGGTTGGATGTGCGCAAGCTGGGTGTGCATGGTTGGGTGTGCATGGTTAGGTGTGAGCAGTGGGGTGTGCACAGTTGGGTGTGCACGTCTGGGTGTGCATGGTCAGGTGTGCATGGTTGGATGTGCACAGATGGGTGTGCACGGTTAGGTGTGAGCAGTGGGGTGTGCACATCTGGGTGTGCATGGTCGGGTGTGCATGGTTGGGTGTGCACAGTTGGGTGTGCACAGTTGGGTGTGCATGGTTGGGTGTGCATGGTCAGGTGTGCACGGTTGGGTGTGCATGGTTAGGTGTGCACAGTTGGGTGTGCATGGTCAGGTGTGCACGGTTGGGTGTGCACAGTTGGGTGTGCATGATCGGGTGTGCATGATCGGGTGTGCATGGTCAGGGGTGTGAGGTCAGGTGTGCACAGTTTGGTGTGCACAGTCGTGTGTGCACTGCTGTGTGTGCACTGTCAGGTGTGCACAAGACAGGCGTGCAGAGCTGTGTACGCACCTGCAGGGGTTCGTGGTGCTGAGCAAAGACCAAAGCGTGGTTGTGCACGTGTGTGTGCGCACCATCAACCGTGCGGGTGTGATGGGTGCTGGGTGTGCGTGCGACCGACTGTGCGTGTGCCTGGGGGTGCGCGTGCGTGTGCCGCTGCCTGCGTGTGTCTGTCGGGGTGCACAGCTGTGTTTGTGGTTTTATGGTGCTCGTGTGTGCGTGCGTGGGATGCACTTGGGGGTGTGTGTGTGTGCACGCCTGGCTGTACACGTGTGGGCACGGGTGTGTGTGCAGATGAGGTCGGGGGGGGAGGGTGTGCCTGGGCACACGCGTGTGCGGGGCGGGATGGGGCCACAGCTGGTCGCTGAGCTGCTGGCACGCTCCACCCCAGAGCTGGCCACGTTTTGGGGGGGTGACATCTCAGCAGGGTGAACCCTGCCCATCCGCAGGCTCTGAGCTCCCCAGCACCTGCTAATTAATGTGTTAACGAGGGAGCTGGGGCCCTGCAACCCCTGGGCTTTAAGGGGTGTGGGGCTGAGCTGGGTTTAAGGACTTTAGGCTGCCCTTAAGGTCTTTCCTTGAAGTCTGGCCCGAATGAGGCAGGGTACCAGTGCCATCCTCCTCCATCATCCCACCGCGCCATCATCATCCTCCTTCCTCCACTCCGTCACACTCAGGGGTCTGACTCCAGCCCTGGGAGCGAGGTACATCCCAGCGAAGGTGCTGGGGGTGTCATCCCCCCCAAACCAAGGTGGCCACGTGCACCCTGCATGCCAGGAGCATCCCTTGGTCCCTGCTCTGCCCCAAACCATGCCCAGGAGCCACCTGGGCTGGCACAGACCCAAATCAAGATGGTGGAATGGTCTGAGCATCCTTGACCCCCCGCCCCAGCTCAGAGGTGCTTAACAGGGATGGGTGGGAAAGGGTTGGGGTGTCACCCACTGGTTCCTCCACGCAGGGAGGTGCTGCAGATCGACCAGTTCCTGAAGGAGACGGCTGCCCGCGAAGCCAACGCCAAGGTCCGCCTCCAGCACTTCATCGAGGAGCTGCTGGACCGGGCGGACCGGGCTGAGAAGCAGCTCCAGATCATCAGCAGCAGCTGCGGCACCACCCCCAACGGCAGCCTGGGACGCTGCGGCACGCCGGGGGGCAAGGCCACCGGCCGACCGGGACCCCCACGGGCACAGGCATGGGCACCCCACCGGCTTCAGGCACACACCTGTGTGGCTTCTCTGATGGCTGCAAAGGGTTGGGCGGCGAGGTGTAGGGACCCCCCATCTCATTCCCGTGGGGAAATGGATAATCCTGGGTGGGGGGATCCCAAAGAGAAGTGGCTGCTTGATGGGTCTGTGTTTCCATGGTGAGTGTGGGCAAGGCAATGCTGGAGATGCTCTTCTGCATCCCACTTGGGTACGGCCTCACCCCAGAACGCAGCTGGCACTGGGTGGGTTATCGGGGTATGGCCTCACCCCAAAGCACAGCTGGCACTGGGTGGGTTATTGGGGTCGTCTCCCTTGGCTGCACCACCCACATTTTGGGTTCTGCCACGTTGGCTCCTCTTGTCCCGTCTCCCCGCAGAGAGATCGGCACCCGGGGCCAGGGGCAGCTGCACATGGTCCTTACGGCGTGCCCAACCAGCGCTCCTCCTCCAGCACCGGGTGAGTCCCCTGTCCCTGCTGCCTGTTTGGGATCACAGAATCACAGACTGGTTTGGGTTGGAAGGGACCTTAAAGATCATCTAGTTCCAACCCCCCTGCCACAGGCAGGGACACCTTCCACCAGACCAGGTTGCTCCAAGCCCCATCCAACCTGGCCTTGAACACTGCCAGGGAGGGGGCAGCCACAGCTGCTCTGGGCAACCTGGGCCAGGGTCTCACCACCCAATGGGATTTTAACGGGATGCTCATTTTTTGGTGGGCGAGGGGCTGCCGGGAAGGGGATGCCACCGCGGCGCGCCCTGAGGTTGGGCCTCCCCGTCCCCCAGGGCCTCGGGCCGGGCGAAGGCTGTGTCGCAGAGCTCGGGCTGCTACGACAGCGACAGCGCCGAGCCGTGCCCCACCGACGACACCGCCGACGGGCCTCCCTACGGGGCGCGGGACGGCGCGCGGGGCTCGGGCCTGCGCCGACAGGCCATCCAGAACTGGCACCGCCGGCCCTACCGCAACAGCACGGAGGGCGAGGAGGGCGACGTGTCCGACGTGGGCTCCCGCACCACCGAGTCGGAGGCCGAGGGCTGGGAGCCAGAGGCACCCGGATCTGCCGCGTCCCGACCCGCCAGCGGCTGCCGGCTGACGGGTGAGACCGCGCCGGGCTCTTCTGGTGGGGTGGGAGGAAGGGGAGGCTGGAAGGTGGGGGACAGGGATGGCCCCTCAGCTCTGCGAGGGGCGTCCCTTCCCCGCCGTCCTCCTCAGCCACCAGCGGCAACTGAGGGTGGGTGTCCCACAGCCAGGACCGAGGGGCCCGGGGGCAAGGTGGGCCGGCTGGAGAGGGGCAGCCCGGGCCACTCCAGCGAGGTGATCAGCCCTGAGATCCTCAAGATGAGGGCAGCTCTTTTCTGCATCTTCACCTACCTGGACACCAAGACCCTGCTGCGGGCGGCCGAGGTGTGCAAGGACTGGAAGTTCGTGGCGCGGCACCCGGCCGTGTGGACACGGGTGCTGCTGGAGAACGCCAGGGTGTCCTCCAAGGTACCGGGGATGGGGATGGCACTGCCCGGGGCGAGACCTTTCTTCCAGAAAGGTGAAGCTGTGCAAGCATCTCCCTTGTGCTGATTGGATCATCGAGTCCAACCGTTGCCCTGACACCACCATCTCAACCAGACCATGGCACTAAGGGCCATGTCCAGGCTTTTCTTAAACCCCTCCAGAGATGGTGACTCCACCACCTCCCTGGGCAGCCCCTTCCAATGGCTAATGACCCTTGCTGAGAAGAAATGCTTCCTAATGTCCAACCTGAACCTCCCCTGGCGAAGCTTGAGGCTGTGTCCTCTTGTCCTGTTGCTGGTTGCCTGGGAGAAGAGGCCATGCTTGTGGGCACGAGCTCACGTGTGCACGCGCTTTTGTGGTCACACCTGTGGTTTTGTTGCACGCACTCTTGCATGACCTTGTATGTGCCTTTTCACATATTTATGGCATGTGTGTGTGCATGCAGAAATGTCCGTGTATGTGTGTGCAGATCTGCCCAAAGACAGCCAAGGATGGGTGGCGTGGGGCATGCTGAGGGTATGCCCCTCGGTGACAGCCACCCCTGTCCCCCCCAGTTCCTGGCCATGCTGTCTCAGTGGTGTACCCAGATGCACTCCCTCACCCTCCAAAACCTCAAGCCACGCCAGCGAGGGAAGAAGGAGAGCAAGGAGGACTACATGAAGAGCACGCGGTGAGTCCCCACGTCCCAGGCACCCTTCGCCTACAGCCAGAGCCACTGGTCCTCAGGCATAGAATCATATCATAGAATCATAGATTGGTTTGGGTTGGAAGGGACCTTAAAGATCATCTAGTTCCAACCCCCCTGCCACGGGCAGGGACATCTTCCACTAGACCAGGTTGATCCAAGCCTCATCCAACCTGGCATGAGGATGCTCTATGAGCCCCAACATCCCATCTCCACTGAAGGATGTTCATTACACAGCTCCTGCTGTGGGTTTTGGGCGTCCTGGAGCCATGGATCCCCATGGGACATGTCACCCTCCTGCGGTCGACCCGGGGTGGCCGTGGGGAGTGTGGGCGCGGGGCCCATGCCTGACCCTGCCTCCATCCCCGGCAGAGGCTGCCTGGAGGCTGGGCTGGAGTCTCTGCTGAAGGCGACGGGCAGCAACCTGCTCATCCTCCGCATCTCGCACTGCCCCAACGTGCTGACGGACCGCTCGCTCTGGCTGGCCAGCTGCTACTGCCGGGCCCTGCAGGCTGTCACCTACCGGTAAGGATGGCCACTGGCATCCCCCCTTCCTTGCCCATGGGGACCGTGTGGTTTCCTGGCTGGGAGAAGGCTGAGAACATCCATGGGATGTGCTGGGAGTCCTCTGATGCCCATCCCCATTCCCTATCAGAACGCAGCCCATCTGGCCAGGTGCAAAGGACCCACCTTGCCGTGTCCCCAGCCCAGTGACAGCCCCAGTATCCAGTGTCCCCAGTGCAAGCTGTCCTTGCAACTTTCATCCTCTTCTGATGTGTTCCCATGCAGATGTTTCCCTTCCAGCTCCATTCCCACCATCCTGTTACCGATCTCACCCCAGCTGGAGGCGTGACCGGGGTCTTGGTATGGGGACACTGCTTTATGTTAGAGTAGGGTGAAGAAGAGATGCACCAACACCAGGGCCCAGTGAGGTCCCACCTGACTGTCACCCCCTGACGAAGGCTTCTAATGGAGAGAAGAGACCTTGGGGTCCCTCTGTACTGGGAGGGAGGAACAGCTCTGCCACAGGATTGCTAAGACCCAACTTGGAGCCCTTGCCCAAGAGCAAGAACACAAGACCCATGGCAGCGCAGGTCCTGGAGAAGATCACTGACTGCTCCTTGGTCTTGGCCATGTTCCGAAGAGGCTCTGCCTCCCGTGGAGACAGGATTTAGCCTTCCTACACTCTCAAGGAGGATGAGCCTTGCTGTGTTGCACCCTGCAGACAACCACTTCAGCTTCTGCATCCTTTTCACCTGCAGCCAATGGGTGTCCTCATCCAGCCCAGGATGGAGAATCCTTCAGGTGGGAAAGCACACCCAGCCAGCTCCTCCACGTTGGACCAAGCGAGCTCAGATGTGGCTCTGATCTGGGGATCCCACACCATGAGGCAGCCCAGCACTGCCGGGTTTAACCCAAAGACTCCTCCATCAGCCCTTCCAAGGGCGTTAGAGCTTTGCTAACCTGTGACTCTGACTCATGCTCTAATTAACCTGCCACGCTCACAAGGGGCCCTTGGCAGGTGTCTTCAGTGGAGAAGCGTGAAACGCTCAAGATAACACCCAACACTTATTTTTAGGCTTGCCTGAAGTTTGGAAGTAGGTCATTTAGAGTTAGGAAGCACAGCCTTGGTCTTCAGGAGGGAGACCAGTGCGGTGAAGTAGCCAGGGGCCTCTAGCTGGGCTGGTAGCATCAGGACAACGCTCTCTGACATCTCTCCTCCATTGTCTCGGTGCAGGGAGCCGATGGCATCATCAAAAGCTCCTCTGAGGCAGTGGCACAAAAGCTGGGTGGCAGGTAGCGTGGCTGCGCCTGATCAGTGCCATGACTCGTGATAAACCTCCACCTCCACTATCCCCCTGCACGAATCCAGCAGCATCCCATGAGGTCTGTTTTGATACCTCCAGAAAGACCAAGGAGGAGCCCACAGCAAACCTCTGCAGTGACATTTGGCCAACAGCCATCTACAGATGTGGTAGCACAACCACAGAGCTGGTACAGAGGCCATGGAGCAGACACTTCCCTCAGCTGGAAGTTATCCCCCATCAGCTGAAACATCTTTACCACCTCCTGGCACCTTCCCCACCTAGGCTGGGCAGGTGGCAAGTAAAACCAACCCAATGGGATCTGCAGGGACGTTATATTTGCTCTGCAAGGGTACACGGCCTGGCAGCCTCAGTTTAATCACTTGCCACCTTTGCATCTGGAAGACTTCTTCCTTCACCTTCAACCTCACCTTCAACCATCAACCTCACCTTCAACCACCAGCCTCACCTTCAGCCTTACCTCCAAACTCATCTTCAACCTCACCTTCTTCCATTTTTCTTGACATCGCACATCCATAGGCACAATTCCAGAGAGAAATGCCTTCAGCCTTCCTGCATGGGTTGGTGTTGGGGCTGTCTGGTTCATGGGCAGATCATGGGTTATAAATAATGACCAGATTTGTACCTCCAGGTGCAGAGAGATGTAGCAATATGGAGGCTGCAGACACAGCCCCCAGGGCAGCATCACTGCCAGTGGGGGCCACCACATGTCCTCTGTGTTGTTCCAGGAGCTCTACGGACCCTGTGGGTCATGAAGTCATCTGGGCACTTGGAGCAGGTTGCAGAGACATCATCTCCCTCCAGGTTGCACCTCTGCATCCGTGGTAAGAGTCATGCTAGGAGGTCAGTCGTCTCCTTGGCTCCATGCCATGGGGCTACCTCCTGGGCATTTCTTCTTGTCCTGGGAGGTTTCTTGCAATGTCGTGTCCCCCATAAGCCTGGATCGAGGTGTAGAGAGGGGGATGTCTCTTAGCAGGAGAAGCTGGATGTCAAGTCCCTGATGGCTTGTTTCTTCCATGGGGGAAACACCACATGGCATGTTGGCTCCTCTGCCTGAGCTAGAGATCCAGGCTTCCGCTGCTGGTTTGGTCACTGCAAGCAACAGAGTTCAGAGCCTGATTCAGATCTCCAGAGGTGGAGGGTTTGGGGCAGGACTCCTTTGAGTGCATGGACCTGGCCTGTCCTGGTTGCAACACAACACAGGGTGGTTGCTCAGATGGAGACGTCTGCTCTGGAGACACCTCCTTCCAGTGTGGTGACCCCTGGGTTGATGGGGTGGGAGAGGTCCCATCCCCAACACCACGTGTGGGAGCACTTGTGGTGGGGGGGGTTGAGCTTTTCTGCCAGCCCTCCCCAGCTCTTTCTTCTTCATCTCCCCAGCCAGCAGCCAACACGTTTCAGCAACCGCTGCCTTCAGATGATCGGACGGTGCTGGCCACATCTGCGGGCACTGGGCGTTGGAGGGGCAGGCTGCGGTGTCCAGGGACTGGCATCCTTAGGTAGGCAGCTCTCCTCTGATGGGACAAGGAGAAGGGGACCTTGCTGAAGGCAGGGTACATCACCTAGGAGATGCTCCATGGGGATCTCAATAGGGAAGCCCACCCCAAGGACCTTTGGTGCACCCTGCCCCTCCTTGCTGCCACCCATCCCTCTTACCGCCCCGTTCCCATCGTCTGTCCTCATCCCTTCCCCATGGGGTGCTGACGGCGGGTGCTGTGTCCTTCCAGCCCGAAACTGCATGCGGCTTCAGGTCCTGGAGCTGGACCACGTGGCAGAGATCAACCAGGAGGTTGCAGCAGAGGTGTGTCGAGAGGGGCTGAAGGGGCTGGAGATGCTAGTGCTGACCTCCACGCCGGTCACTCCCAAAGCTCTGCTGCACTTCAACAGTGAGTAGCAATGCCAGGGGAAAGTCTGTAGCATTGTCCATCAACCAAAAGGCCACCAGGTATCCAGATCCATGAACCAGACCCTGCCTTCCAGCCCCACCCACAGGAACCCACACTCTCCATGGTGGAAGGTTTCTAAGAGGGGATCCAACAGCCCCCTGCCAAGGATGGGTTAAGGTCAGACTGCTGAATTGGGATGGGACAACTGGGAACCATGTTGTAGACCACCATCCTCCCTACAGAGGTCTTGGTCACTAAGAGCGAGTCTCCTCCATCTTCAGGGTGAGGTTTCCCCAAATGCACAAGGCTTTGAGGAGCACTGGTGGGTTTTAGGGTCCATCCTGGCTGCGGAGATGTTATATCTCCCCAGCAGGTATGGTGAGACCAGATGGTATCTCTGCCCCCAGGTGTGTGCCGGAACCTGAAATCCATCGTCGTGCAGGTGGGCATTGTGGACTACTTCAAGGAGCCCCACAGCCCTGAAGCCAAGAAGATGTTTGAAGAAATGGTGAACAAACTCCAGGTAAAGGAAGCCATTCCCAGGTCACCCGTGTGTCACCAGTCTTGTGTCCCCACGGGGTCTGAGGACAAATTCTTGCACACCACTGAAGTTCCTCAGCAGAGAACATTCTAGCTCACTAGGGACATCCTGAAGGCTCGCTGTCCTTCAGACACACATGCCTCGAAGGCTGAAACAGGGTCTAACATGCTGTGGTTCCTTCCCATCGCTTTAACCAGGGTTGCTTCTCTGGGGAGTCTCTTCTCCTGGGACAGAAAAGGGCTGTTGCCTCCTTTGCAGGGCCACTTACATGACCATGAAGTGATTTAAAATCCATCTGTGAAAGCAGAAATAAGGTTGATTTTAGGCTGAGTTGTGGATCTTTCTTAGCTTGTGATGCTCAGCAGGCCTTGGGCTGTCCTCGATCCGTTCAGGGTCTCCAAGGCAGACATCTCCATCCATGTCCAAGGGGAAAAATAGGTGCCTCCATTTCACTTCGTCCTGTGGTTGACTCCATCCTGCAGCGTGTTGGGCTCCCACGGAGGTGTAAGGCAAAACTCCCATTAGATGCAAAGCGGGACGTGGGGATGGAGGTCCACCAGTGCAGTTGGATGGGGTCAGATGGCTCATGTGGTTCCTGCTCCACTGCCAAGCCCTGGCATGGGGACAACAGTGGGCAGCGAGGCAGACCCACGTCCACCCCCAGGCTGGTCACCCTCAGAGAAGAGCCATTTCAAAAGGGCTTTCCTTGCGTGGCCGCCCACCACCATGCTTTGCAAATGTTGATGTCATCTCTCCCAAACTACAACTGTCCTCTGGAAACAGTGTCTTTAACCAAACAGAAACCAACTCCAGAGGTAGCTTCCAGGGCATGGGATTAAGAAGGGTTGAGCCAGTCCTGCAAGGAAGCCAAATCCCTGTGGGATGCGGTGGTGGGGATGGGACCAGGGTGGACCCCTTCCCACGGTGGGGATTCGAGATGTCCTGTCCTCTCTCTCGCTCAACCTGTGCAGCAGCAAGACTGCCAGGTCCTGCACCGACCATGCTCTCTACTCCTCTTCCAGGCCCTGAGGAAGAGACCCGGCTTCTCCAAGATTTTACACATCAAAGTGGAAGGAGGCTGTTAGACCTTCAGGGAACCACAAAGCACATTCCCTCCTCTGCCCGGCAGAGCCAGAGGCCCCACGAAACCAAACCCACCATCTGCCGCTCATCCGTTGCCAGACCTGGAGCACGGAGACGCTGGCCCATGCACAAAAAAAACCCAAACTCTTGCAGGCCTTAGTGACTGGCAGCCAGCACTCGTCCCTGGGACCAGCTCATGGGCGAGAAGGTGCTACTTAAGGACATTTTTTGGCCGCCCAAAGAGGCAGGGCTACACTCTTTCCTGGGAGGGAAGATGGCTTCGAACCCACCACGGCTGCTCATTGCCAAGGATCCTTGTTTGGGGAACGTCTTTTTCTTCAAACTCTCTTTCTGGGGGGGTTTTTTGGCCATTTGATGGTGTGGGAGATGAGGACAGCTCAGCCCATCCCTGTGGGATCTTTGCAGAGCGCTGGGCTCGGTGCTGCTGCGTCATGGCTGGACTGTCCCCATCCTCTCCGTGGGCTGGTGGAGATGGTGTGGGAAGGGGCCATTCCTCCAGAGGAAATGGTGCCCAGCATTCCTGCAGGGTTTCTGCTCGTTTTCATCTCATTTGTTTAACAGAAGGGCACCCAAACCTGGGTCAATACTGCCCAGAAACCAGCAGCCACGACAGCACAAGCCCAGATGGCAGAGCTGCATCTCGGGTGGCTGTAGGAGCCAGAGGACACCAGGAGAGATGGTCGCTCTTCCAGAGGTTTCCAGCCTCACCTCCTCTCCACCCAAACCTTCCTGCCAAGGCAATAAACCATCTCCAAAATCCTCGTCCACCAGGAAACACGGGTCATTCTTCCATCCCCACCAACATCTACCATCTGCTCAGGCTTCCTCCAGAGCGAGTTGTCCCATGCGGAGAGAGGGACTGGCACGGGACATCCATGTTTGCCATCTCATTGCCTTCCTGAGCAGCCTGAAGGAGAAACCCTGGTCAAATTATCCTGAAATCCAAAGCTGCTGGTGAAAGCACCAACCCAACTGCCCTGGTAGATCTCTTATATATGGCCACGGCTGGTTTTTTAATTCTACTTTTTTCTTCTGGCTGTCTCCTGCCTGCAAGGACATCACCGCTCCCCAAATACACTTCTTTTTCCAAAGGAAAAGGCTTTTGAAAGGCATCCAGCAGGGTCAGGCGTCTCCATCCTCCATCCCAGGGGAGAAGGTGCCAGGAGGTGCCCACGCCATGGGGGACACCCATCACAGCACTGCCAGCAGCAGGGACACACCAGCCTTAACCACAGCCCCCTGCCACCCCGCCAACCAGGTGTGCTTGGACCCAACGTGCTGAGCTGAGAGGAGCTGACTGGGAAAAGCAGATTTGGGGGGTTTGTCCTCTTCTCTGGACCATCGTTGGAGGTTTTGGTGCATGTTGGCCAGCGTGGCTGTGAGGAGACAGCCCTTCCCAGGGCATCTCCCCTTCCTCCAGCACCCCCAGGGTGATGGGCTGCCATGGAAGATCTCCCCGGCAGGCAGAAGGCTGCAGACCCATCCTGGTACCACCTTCTTCATCCACATCACGAGAGCTGCAGACCTCGGCCAGGGGCTCCCAGCACATCAACAGCCCACGGGGATCCCGATAGAAAATAAAATTAATTCCAAATCGCTGAAGCTGGTGGTGGGCTAGAGGCAGCTCCTGAGTCTCCAACCCCAGAAGGAACCTCAGGAGACCATTTCATCCACCCCTCACCCCATCTACGCCGTCTCCTCCAAAGCAGGGTAAGGTTTTTTGGCCATAATCCCCCATTTGAAGCCCCTCCATTCCCCCACTGACTGCGGGCTGTTCCCTGTATGCACAAAATGTGGGAGCCTCCCAAAAATGCCTGCGAGAAACTACTGCGTCCCACCATGCCCCCATGGGCAGCATTGGATGAGTTCCTGGCACTGGGGACAAGCTCCCTGATGGGTTTATCTCCATCCTGGGGAGGCTGGGACACGTGTAACCCAGGGGCAAGAGGAGCAAGGGCTGCCCCGACCAGCAAAAAAAACACCCAGCAAAGCTAAAACCCCTCGGGGACCACCCAACTACCATCCCATGAGGGTGGTCCCAGTGGAGATGTCACCATTCGAAACAGCGCTGAGACTTGAGAAATTCCCTTAAAAAAAACCCCAAAAACCACAAAGTAAGTATTTATTTCTATAAAGAAGGAAGAAAAAAAAAGATTTTAAAGGAAAATTATATACTCAGCATGTTTATACACTCTATGATTAAAGACTATCGTGTTGGAGAGTCGTGGCCAAAGACTGAAGGTGGCTGCTCCGGGGTTGCTGCTAGTCTGGATCCTCCAGGCCGTGGGGAAGGTGAGGACGGGGTGATGGAAAGCAGGAGGAGATGCTGAGGACTCTTGAAGAAACCTTCTGTGCTCACCGGTGAGGCCGGAGCAAGAATTTTTTACGAAAATCCTGCGATGACACAAGACCTTGAGAAGGTTCAAGGGTTGGGAGGTGGAAAGTAGGGTTTTTTCCTCATTTTGTTTGATGCTGGGCTTGGATGGATCCCTTCCTCCTCCTCCTCAGCTGGGGATGAAGGTGGCTGGCACAGGCTTAGTGGTAATGAGAGCCCTGTGTCTCCCTGGCCCTCCCGGTGGCTCCTAATTGCCCGGGTTGTTAATGGCAACGAGCTCATTAACGGCGCCGTATTTCTGCCGCTGAAATGTCACATTGATGGTTTCCTGCTGCTTTCCCTCCCCATCCCGCCGGTGCGTGGCCCCGTTGGCTCCCCCACGACCACCCATCGCCCACCCCCATCCCCACGGGAGGCTCAGGCGATGCTGCCCCTGGCTGGAGGATTCACCACATCGGTCGTGGGGTTTCAAGCCCATTTCCTCTGGAAAGCTTTGAAATCACACGGTGTGTTGGGGTGCCAATGGGGAAGGGATGGTTGCAGCGTGGGCTCAACCCCATACCAGACCCTAGAGAAGCCCCAGAGGGGGGTTATGACAATCCCCAGCGAGCAGCTCTCCCTCGGGGACATGGGGTCGGGCAGGGGCTGTATGGACGGTGCTGCTGGATCCTGCCAGACCTGGTGCCCGTGGGACCAATTTTGGGGGGATTTATTCCTTTTCTAGTGAGTTTGCCCAAAGTTTCCCCATGGCCAACGCTCATGACATTCCTCTTCTCTTGAAGACCAAGCTGGTGAAGGGTCTGGAGGGTCTGACCTACGAGGAACGGCTGAGGGAGCTGGGGTTGTCTAGCCTGGAGAAGAGGAGGCTCAGAGGTGACCTTAGTGCAGTCTACAACTACCTGAAGGGAGCTTGTAGTGAAGTGGGAGTCGGCCTCTTCTCCCAGGCAACCAGCGATAGGACAAGAGGACACAGCCTCAAGCTTCGCCAGGGGAGGTTCAGGTTGGACATTAGGAAGCATTTCTTCTCAGCAAGGGTCATTAGCCATTGGAAGGGGCTGCCCAGGGAGGTGGTGGAGTCACCATCTCTGGAGGGGTTTAAGAAAAGCCTGGACGTGGCACTTAGTGCCCTGGTCTAGTTGCCATGGTGGTGTCAGGGCAATGGTTGGACTCGATGAGCCCAGAGGGCTCTTCCAACCTGGTTGATTCTGTGATTCTGCCTCCTCCTGCCTTCATCCCTGTGCCCCCAGCTTGGGGCGTCCAGGGGTGTAAGGTCTCCAGGAAAGGGGGAAGCCCCCAGGTTGGCTCTGTCCAAGGAAGTTTTTAAACCTCTTTATCAAGCAAAAAAAGGTTAAAAAAAAAAATCCCACCTCTCATCCCAGCTGCCACCCAAGGCACAGGCACGGCCGGGTCTTGGACCAGCTTCTTTGGATCCTCTGAAAGGCTCCGAATTTGGTTAAAACAGAACAAAAAACACCCCAAAAAGTGCTTATAAAGGCTTTTAAAACTGTTGAAGAACATTTTCCCTCGGCTCTTTGAGGAGCCCACCCCAGGAGCTGGCGCACGGCTTCAGCCTCTCATTTTGGGTGGAAAACCTGCAGGTTGGGGTGGAGCAAAAGCGTTTGGGAATTGGTGCCAAATGACAAAATGCTTTAAAAAACCCAAACAGGGAGTGGGGAGATTTTAGCAACCAGAGATGTTGTTGCGACCGAGGTATCACAGGGTGTTGTTGCGAGGTGATGCACGACCTTCCCCATCGGTGGGAGGCAAAATCATCCCCGCAGCGGGTGAAACGGGCCCTCCTGCCCCGAGGAAAAGCTGCTGGAGAGGAGGGAAAACTGCCCGAAAGCAGAAAAAAATGGGATTTGTTTTTTCAGATCCAGCCTCGGGATTGAGCCCCGTGGAAGGAGGGGACGAGGCGGGCTGGGGCCGGGGACAAGCGGGTGCAATGGTGCGGGCTGGCTGTGGGAAGCGAGCGCGGTAACGCACAGTGGCTTTGAGATAATCAGAGGATGAGCTCCCCGTGGGGAGAGGGAAAAAAACATAATATATATATAAAATATACAAGAATTGCAATCGTTTCCCTAAAGCTCTTCTTGGCAGCGGCGCTTGCTCAGCGCCGGTGAGCGATGGCCGAGGGGCCCCAGCGACCTCCCCCCTCCCCGAAGGTACCGACTTTGCCTCCTAAGTTATTTTTTTAAATCTCTAGAAATTTCAGTCTATTTTAGTCTTTCGCAGCGATGTGCCAGTGTCTGGAAAAACCAAACGTCCCTTTTCCCCCCCCCACCCCAGTCCTTTGATGCTAAACTGGGTCCTCGATGCTGAATGTGCTGGAGGGTGCTGGAGCGGTGGGGAGGGGGGTACAGGAGAGACTGGGGGGGTCAGGGAGAGGCTCCAGGGGGTTTTGAGGAGGCAAGGTGGGAGCTGCTGCCCCTCGGCCGCGGGAGACCGTGTTTTTAGCACTTTGGTTGGTACTCTCACCTGTAGACGCACTTTGATGTTGTTGCTTTGAAACTTTGCGGAGTGTAAACAATGTGTATTTAAAGAATTACAACAACAACTGAAAAAAAAAAAGGTGTGTGAAGAGCTGTTTTATGATTCGGTGTTGAATAAAGACTCGTGAGATTGAGGTAGGGGTTTCCCCTCGAACCAGCTCCAGCACCAAACCAGTGAGACCAGTTGCTGTTTGGGGCTTACTCACAGGGGTTGCAGGCCCACGGGCTCCGTTGGTCCAGCCTCAGGGGGCACAAAGCGGGGTACAGGGGCAGTTTGGGGGGAGCAGCCTCCCCTGGGTCTTGGGAGGTGGGCAAAGGGAGGGCTTACAGCCCACAGCGACTGCAGCTCCCCTCCTCATCCTTCGGCAACGGAGGGGACAGAGGGAAAGGTGAGTCTGAACGTTTTTGTGCTGAAAAAAGAAATTATTTCTGAACAGTCCTGAAAGAAAAAAAAGGAAAAGGAAAGGGAGGATGAAGTTTTGGTGGAGCAAACAGCCCAGGTGGCTGGAGGATTCCCAGTTCGCAGATTACAGCCCCACAGAGCTGGGAATGGGCTTGAGGGGTTGGGGAGTAACACAGCAAGGGCTGGAAACCGAGTGTCCCCGAGCCTGGTCAGGGTGAGGCAGCCCAGGGTGCAGGGAGAGGGGACCACCCTGCTGTGAGACAGGCAGGAGGAAGCACCCTCAGCCCCCCGGCTCTGCCCTCTGCGAGGGGCACCCCACCAGCTGCCCGCACAGAGGGACGCAGCGTCAGCCCCCGCTGCAGAGCTGTGTTTCCTCTCCAGAGCGTTCATCTCCCGAGATGGTTTTACACAGGGTAGAAGGAACATGTGTGGTGGTGTAACGGACCATCAACTTGCTTAATTAAGTGAGATCTCAAAGGGCTGATACCAGATAGATCCCAAATTTCCTCCTCTGCCTTCCATCAACGCTTTCAACGCGCCAGACCCACGGTGGGTTGAAATTCCCCAAGAGGATTCTCCTGCCAGAGACACCCCAAGCACCAGGATCCATCGCCAAGGCCCCGCCAGCCCCACGCAGCCCCTGCTCAGGGCGGGTGGCAGACACAGCCGCTGCCCAGAACCACCCTCCTTGAAGGAAAAGGCGAGATGCAAACAGCCCATCGAGCAAAAACAAGTAGAAACGTCACCCAGCAGCACCCAGCTCCAAGAGGGAACGAGCAGAGGCCATCTGTCAGAAGCACAGGGAACTGGGGCACACTGGGAGCCAGATCTGCTTCCCAGCACAGCGCCTGCTTTGAAATGGGGCAAAAAAAAACAGTTTAAAAGGTTAAACTTTTTAACTCTAACCTCAAGCTACCACCCTGCGGAAGGAAGCAACAGAGAACAGAGGAACAGTTTGTCACTGAAACAAAGTCATCTTTTTATTGTGTTCGAGTCTGGGTTCAAAACCCCCAGCAGAAAGGAGAAACAAACAAAAAAAGTATAAATAGGAACAAACCCCAGGCGCTGCGCTACCTGCCAGCGTTGGAGAGGGCTCCGCTCCGCGCCGCCTCCGAGCGGAAGGACGAGGCGAGCCTCGGGGGATCAGTGCTGTGGAGGAAACGTTGGGGCAGGGCAGCTCGTGGGAGGCTGCCGAGGCCAAGATTTGGCTCTAATTAAACACGAGCTGGGGCTCAGTGGTTGTGGGGTCTGCCTCGGCCCCGGCCCCGGCCGCTGGGCGCAGCGTCCACGGTGGACCGGGGGTTCTTGATGGTTTCGTCCACGGAGACGATGAGGCAGGCGGCCTCGGAGGCCGCCGTCAGCGCGTTGATGCGCACGATGGCCGGCTCCCACACGCAGGCCTCGAAGTTATCGGCGATGTCCTCGTTGTTCACGTCCACCCCGTACCACGTGCCTCCCTGGTGGGAGAGAGGAGGGGAGAGGGGCTTGTTATTGGGCCAGGCAGGATTTGGGGCCGGTGCTGCGGGAAGCAGACACACACACAAACCATCAGGGAGAGGCAGAGCGCAGACCTTGCTGTATGAAGGAAGAATATTTAGGGGAATTAATATTTAGGAGCCTCACAGGACGGACTCCCACATCTCCACTGCCTCACTCCCCCACCCACAGCCCCAGTTTTTGCAGCCCAAGATCCAGCCGCCCATTTCGGGGCATTCCCCCTAACCCCGCAGTCATCAGCAGGATGATGGGGGGTGAGACCCTGGCCCAGGTTGCCCAGAGGAGCTGTGGCTGCCCCCTCCCTGGCAGTGTTCAAGGCCAGGTTGGATAGGGCTGGGAGCAACCTGGGCTGGTGGAAGGTGTCCCTGCCCGTGGCAGCGGGGTTGGAACTAGATGATCTTTAAGGTCCCTTCCAACCCAAACCAGTCTGTGATTCTATGAAACACGGTGGGAGCGACCCCACAAAGCAGCTGCTGCTTCCCAGAGAAGCCGAGGGGCAACCTCTAAGTGCCCAAACTTGGACTGCACGTGCACACACGTGCTCCACAAGATCTGAAAGGATCACAGGCCATCAGGACCTTCGGCCTGCAGCTCCTCTGAGAAACACACGGCTCAGCCAGCTTCTGTACTCTTAATGTTTAACAGAGAACCCTCCCTCCTGAGAAATCCGTCAGGCTCAAGAAAAGAAAGAAAAAAAAGAAAGAAAGAAATCACCAACGCGACCTGTTCTCTCCACCAGTTCGAAGGTGGGCACCCACCTGCGCGTGCTTGGCTCGGAGCTTGTTCAGTATGTTGGTGGCATCAAAGCCAGCGTTGTCGCAGAGCTGGCGGGGAATGATCTCGAGGGCTTTAGCGTAAGCACCGATCAGGAGCTGCTGCTTGCCTGGAATGGTCCTGGAATAGTCCCGGAGGTATTTGGAAAGCTCCATCTCTATCGCGCCACCGCCGGCGACAACCGAGTCGTTCTGAAAGAAAAGGGGAAACTCTCACTCCCGTTCCAAGCAGGAGAGCAGGGAAACCTCCTTCCCTGCGAGCCCTGCACGTCAGGGTGACGCAGACACACCGGGACCAGGGGAACCCGCAGCCCGGGCTGCTGCCATCCCTGGGAGCGCCTGCCAGCTTTGCTGGGAGAGTCGGAAACAGGCCAAGAACCTCCCGTGGCAGCTAGAGCAGCTGTTTGCAGCTGTGCAGAAGATAAAGGGGCGGTTTGGGGATGGTGTCCCAGGGGAGGGATGGCAGACCACAGCCCCCTTGTGCTGGGCAAGTTTCCCTCACTTGTGTAAATCATTCAAAATTCAAGATTATTTGCAGCCGAGTTCTGCTGTTTCTTCACTCCCTATTTGTTTCAGCAGGGAGATCAGGATGTTCTTGCTAAAAAGCAAAACAGCTCTAAAAATCTCGACATGCTTCTTCCCATCCCCTCAGGGCACTCAGCCTCAAAGCTGGTGTTAACCAGAAACCACCACGTTAACACGTTATTGCGGAGAACCCAGAAACGCTGCAGTTAGGCAGCACCTACCACATGGGACCAGCAACTCCACGAGCTGAGCTTGCACCCACACGTGCCTCAGACTGCTCTTGGTGCTCCCAGCTGAGCTTCGCAGCGAGGGGACACTCACCCCCTCACACTGGTGACCAAGGGAGGGAACAAACGCCTTTAGCAGGCACTGACATGCACGTGTAATCAATCCTGGTATTTAAATCTATGAAGATCTACCCGACACACGCAGAAGAGGGTGTTCTCTTTAGGATGGGGGTGTTCCCAGGACACACAACCCAGCACACATGGGTTACAGCTGTACTGAGAAGAAGGCAAAAACCAGGTGTGCCTGAAAAGCAGCTGGTGACACTGCAGAGGCAATGCTGCTTTGGCCACTGGAGTGGATCGATCAGACACTGCCCATCTGCACACTCCACTGCACCAGCTGAGAGCTCCCGCTCTCTCCCAGGAGACCTCAGCCCAATGCTGGGGTGTGAAAAGGTTTCTAGAAAGAGCTACAGCTGGGCCAGGTTCCATCATAGAATCGTTTTGGTTGGAAAGGAGTCCAACCGTTACCCCAGCACTGCCAAGCCCACCACTAACCCATGTCCCTCAGCACCACATCTACACGGCTTTTAAATCCCTCCAGGGATGGGGACTCCACCACTGCCCTGGGCAGCCTGTGCCAACTCTTGACAACCCTTTCGGGGAAGACATTGTCCCTGATCTCCAATCTAAACCTCCCCTGGCACAACTTGAGGCTGTTTCCTCTCGTCCTGTCACTTGTTACATGAGAGAAGAGACCAACGCCCCCCTTGCTACACTCTCCTGTCAGGCAGTTGTAGAGAGCAAGAAGGTCTCCCCTCAGCCTCCTTTTCTCCACACTAAACCCCCCCAGGTCCCTCAGCTGCTCCTCATCACACTTGTGCTCCAGACCTTCACCAGCTCTGTTGCCCTTCTCTGGACTCGCTCCAGCACCTCAAGGTCTTTCCTGTAGTGAGGGGCCCAAAACTGCACCCAGGATTCGAGGTGCGGCCTCACCAGTGCTGAGCACAGAGGGACAATCCCTGCCCTAGTCCTGCTGGTCACAGTATTGCTGATACAAGCCAGGATGCTGGTGGCCTTCTTGGCCAACAACCCCAACGCCAACCCAGCAGGGAGGTTATCTCTGCTGGTCCTTACCTTGATTGCTCTCCTGACTATCATGATGGCATCGTGCAGGGACCGTTCCGTCTCTTCCATGAACTGCTCTGCTCCCCCTCGCAGGATTATCGTGCAAGTCTTTGCCTTCGGGCAGCCTGTGAAGAAGTTATACCTGCGATGGCACAAGACGGGTTAAGGTGATGGAGAAGCAGTGCTGTGGCTGAACAGGCTTTGCACCGATACGACAGGACAGGAACAGAGAAGTTCTTTACAAGGCAGATGCAGGACTGAAGCCATTGCACCCTACACAGCGCCTATCAGATCTTGAGCTAAGAAGGAGCAGAGCCAGGCAATATTCAAGTGAAATTCAAGCCGACCCAGGAAAATCCACTCTCTTCCTCTTGCTAGGGCTTTGTGCCAAACCGGTGCTCTCATTTCCACGTGGCAGGAACACAGCAGATGTTAGCAGGCAGCCCCAAAGAGGATTTCTCCTCTAGCAAAAGGAAGAACCCAGCTTCATTTGCGCTGATAGTGAAGTGGCACCACGGGATATGAGTGCCACATCAACCCCAAAGGGTGTTGCTTTAAGTTATGAATGAAAGAATACCACCATGCCTTCTACATGGCATTGGGGAACAAAGGTTTATTTTAAAAAGCATATAAAAGAGCTAAGATTTAGAGAAAAGCTTCCTCCTGCCCCCTCAGCCTCATAGAAAGCAGCAACAATACAACTGTGTTTTCACACCATCACCTTGAGAGATGCTCAAACCTGGCAACGCTCAGACTTTTCAGCCTAAGATGAGAGTGGTTACGCAGGACTACATGTTCCCCACTGGTGTCCTTACCTCTCTCCTCCAATCTGAGTCTCCTCGAAGAGTTCACATCGGCCCAGAACATCATCCGACAGGGCGTTGACACTGGTCTGGATGGACCCGCCGCAGGCCTGCACGGAGAGGAGATAAAGGGTGGCATTACCAACGCTGACAAACAAATTTGCCCAGTGGGCTTCCACTCTTCAGAGACAGCCCAGCCTTTCAGCCGATGCAAAACCACCCTGCAGGCCGGATTGAGGAAAAAACCCTTCTGCTTTCCTCCCATCTCATGCATCCAGGCAGGCTACCAACACCAGAAATAATCCTCGACAGCAAAATAAGGTTATGTTTCTTCTAAGTGCTGACTCACAGGCTCTGGAGTCCAGCAACTACACAAAGACAGCTTAGAGAAAACCACTCACGACGGAACAGGCAAGAACATGGGAAAATAAACCTCCACCGATGTAATGCACAGATTATAATATATTTAAACAACATCAGAGAAACAAAAAGCAGTGCAGATGTAATTAGTGTGTGACTGTTCACAGAATCACAGAATCAATCAGGTTGGAAGAGCCCTCTGGGACCACCGAGTCCAACCATTGCCCTGACACCACCATATCAACTAGACCAGGGCACTACGGGCCATGTCCGGGCTTTTCTTCAACCCCTCCAGAGATGGTGACTCCACCACCTCCCTGGGCAGCCCCTTTCAATGGCTAATGACCCTTGCTGAGAAGAAATGCTTCCTAATGTCCAAATGTTGATTCCATCAAGGAACAGCTTTGTCAGTATATGGCAACTTTACCCAATAACCACAGTGGCAAAAAATTATACGATTTTCATTTTAAATCTTTCTAAGGAACAGTGTGTTCAGCCATCGATTGCTGCCCTGTTTTGGGAATCACAGAATCACAGAATCACAGAATCACAGAATCACAGAATGTCAGGGATTGGAAGGGACCTCAAAAGATCATCTAGTCCAATCCCCTGCCGGGGCAGGATTGCCTAGACCATATCACACAGGAACGCGTCCAGGCACGTTTTGAATGTCTCCAGAGAAGGAGACTCCACACCCTCTCTGGGCAGCCTGTGCCAGTGTTCAGTCACCCTCACCGTAAAGAAGTTTTTCCTCAAATTTAAGTGGAACCTCCTGTGTTCCAGCTTGCACCCATTGCCCCTTGTCCTGTCAAGGGATGTCACTGAGAAGAGCCTGGCTCCATCCTCTTGACACTTGCCCTTTACATATTTATAAACATTAATGAGGTCACCCCTCAGTCTCCTCTTCTCCAAGCTAAAGAGACCCAGCTCCCTCAGCCTCTCCTCAGAAGGGAGATGTTCCACTCCCTTAATCATCTTCGTGGCTCTGCGCTGGACTCTCTCTAGCAGTTCCCTGTCCTTCTTGAACTGAGGGGCCCAGAACTGGACACAATATTCCAGATGCGGCCTCACCAGGGCAGAGGAGAGGGGGAGAAGAACCTCTCTTGACCTGCTGACCACACCCCTTCTAATACACCCCAGGATGCCATTGGCCTTCTTGGCCACAAGGGCACACTGCTGGCTCATGGTCATCCTGCTGTCCACTAGGACCCCCAGGTCCCTTTCCCCTACGCTGGTCTCCAACAGGTCTGTCCCCAACTTGTACTGGTACATGGGGTTGTTCTTGCCCAGATGCAGGACTCTACACTTGCCCTTGTTATAGTTCATTAAATTTCTCCCCGCCCAACTCTCCAGCCTGTCCAGGTCTTTCTGAATGGCTGCGCAGCCTTCCGTTGTGTCAGCCACTCCTCCCAGTTTGGTGTCATCAGCGAACTTGCTGACAGTGCACTCTAATCCCTCATCCAAGTCATTAATGAATATATTGAATAGTGCTGGTCCCAGAACCGACAGGAATGACCTGTTGGAACTAAATCAAAAGTCTTTATTCTGAAACAAGGCAGCTCACCATCATAGTTCGCTTGAGATCTTCTTCCTGGACACGGCCAGCACAAAACATGTCTCTGTCCGCAAAGTACTGAGTAGCCACATCGCCGATAGGAAGTTTGGACAGGACGACCTTGGCTCCTGACTTGTGGATTTTGTCTAGTTTGTCATACAAGATGTTCCACTCAGCATCCACAATGGCCTGGTAATCCTAGGAGGGACGAGAGAGAAAGGGACAAGCGCTCACGTTACAGAGGGCTGCAAACGCCATCCCCCAGTGCCTGCAAAGGGAAATAAAGCCAGCAATGACGCTGCTCTGTGCAGCCCTGGCAGCCAACTGCTTTCCAAGACTCAGAGGTGATTCTAGGTCACATTCTAGGACATGGGTCTGTTCAAATCCTTCCAGCAGCACAACAGAGTCGATAAAGGGGCTGGATGAACTGACAAGAGAGGCAGCGACAGCTCAAGAGAGAGCACAAGGAGAAAGAAGGGATTATACTGTAATTCAAAGTCTGCCATACCCTTCTCTGCACAACCCACCAGTTTCAGGAGGAGAAGGACGTGCAGAAGGCACTCCCATTTATCCCACCACATCTTGTGGGCATGAGGAAGCGGGACAGGCTCCCCTTTTGGCTCTTACCTCCACCGTGTTTACCCGGACTTCGGCGTTGTCCTTCTCGGCTTTCAGCTCCAGCTCCACGTTCAGCAAGGCGATCTTGGGAGACTGATACTTCTTGGGTTGCATTTCAAACCCAGCATAAGAGAACGTCTTCTTGAAGGCAACTCCGGCCACCAGCTGAGAGTCCTTGAAGACATGGATCTGTGTTAGGCTCAGCCTCCCAAGGTTTTCTCAACAGGGTTAATAACTCCCACAGGAGACTCCCTGCTTTCACAGTCCTCATTTACAAAGCGCTCACCAACAGGTCTCCTTTGATTAACCCACTTTTAAAGAAAACAAGCAGCAAATATATTCCTCTCTCTGTTCACAAAACCAGTTGCCATCACTTCCTTTCTACCCCTCAAGACACCGCAGAGAAAGATGCTACACACAATCTGAAGATCAAGGGATGGAACAATCTGTTCTCTCTCTGATGTCTTTCCCATTTCTACCTTTTGAAGATGGATACTTCTCATCCACAGCCCCACACTCTGGGGTTTTTTTATTGCGCTGGTTTGTTTTTCCAAGCTCCATCTCCACCTCCAAGATTGTTTTTAGCAGGACTGCCCTGCCCAACACTCCCCTGAAGTGAACTTCTTGACTTCACAGCTGGGAGAGAAACCAGCAGCTAAGCCTCCTACCCCGGGAGTATCTAACCACGCACTGCAGACCTGCCTCTGCCCAGCCACTGAAGCCCAGAGGGTCCCTGTCCCTCCTAAGCTAAGACAAGCACAGACTTTCCCTGCTCTAGCAGACAGGGTGAGGTGACCCAGGATCTCTCACAAGCCAACCCTGAAGATCAGCGTGCTAAACTATTTGCCCATCCTCGTACAGGTCTCCAAAGTCTGACAGAATACAAGGGCCAAACAATACAGAGTAGGGAGAGCTGCTTTTATCCAGAACGGGAGACACCACCCTCCCCAGGAGACCAATTTCTGCAAGCCTCAGAATGCCAGCAGGCCCAGACACCACAAAAACAGATGCTGAAACGTTCCTAATTCACTAAATTAGTTGTCTGGGCAAGATAATGGCGTAATTATGCCTCTTCTCAATGAAAACACTCATGCAGAGTGATTACAGACAATAAGAGCCACAGAATAATAATTCACGGAGACTGTGGTGGGCTTTACTTGTCAGCAGAAGGGTCCCAAGCAACAGGGCAAACTTACCCGGGATACAGGCAGGAGAGAGCCGGGCATAAAAAGTCATTATTTGCAGAGCTATAAATGGAATTTGTATGAGTAACAACATCTGCTGCAGAGGGCAGTGAGGTAAGAGTGTATTTGGCTCAAAAAAACCAGATTCTCTACCTACAGAGAAGAAATCCAGCCCTACTCACTAAGCTTCTTCCTCACCAAAACAGCTTTGTTTCGCTTTGCTAATCCCCAAACAGGCATTATCAAGCTGGGCTGCATTTCTGCTAGAGTCAACCCATCAAAGGAGCTGTGATCACCATCTCCCATCCTTCCAGGACAGGGTCTGACAGAACTTACCTCCAGAGCACCTCCTTGCACCTTCTTTATTCCAATCATTTTGAGTTGTAACAAGTCGTCTAACATCATGACAGCATCTACAACCATCTTGGAGAAAAACTCCTTGCTCTGGGAGATCAGCTTAGAGCTCAGGGCTGTGGCTGCACACTTCTCCAGCAGGCTTCTCTGCTCACTGCAAGAAAGAAATTAAAAAAACAAGGTCTTATTCCCTTGCAGATTCTTTTCACTGGCTCGTTAAACATTGTGCATGGTGTGATGAATCCAGTCTGACAGAGGCAACGATCAGCTCCCTCCTATCGACAGGGGAAGCAAGGCACACAGATGTCAAAGCCCAGACTGTCAAAGTACGATTGTATTTTACATCACAGGACAGTAGAATCATACAATCACAGAATCGTTTGGGTTGGGAAGGACCTTTAAGATCAAGTCCAACCATTAACCCAGCACTGCCGAGCCCACCACTAACCCATGTCCCTCAGCACCACATCTACATGGCTTTTAAACCCCCCCAGGGATGGGGACTCCACCATTGCCCTGGGCAGCCTGTTCCAGTGCTTGACAACCCTTTCTGTGAAGAAATTGTTCCTGATCTCCAATCTAAACCTGCCCTGGCACAACTTGAGGCCGTTTCCTCTTGTCCTATCGCTTGTGTTGGTTACAGCGCTGTGTGGATAGGGGAAGAGCAACTGATGTCATCTACCTGGACTTGTGCAAAGCATTTGACACTGTCCTGCACGACATCCTTGTCTCTAAATTGGAGAGACATGGACTTGATGGATAGACCACTCGGTGGATAAAGAATTGGCTGGATGGTCACACTCAAAGAGTTAGAGTCAACGGCTCAATGTCCCAGTGGACACCAGTGACGAGTGGTGTTCCTCAGGGGTCGGGATTGGGACCGGTCCTGTTTAACATCTTTGTCGGCGACATGGACAGTGGGATTGATGCGCCCTCAGCAAGTTTGGGGATGACACCGAGCTGTGCGGTGTGGTGACACGCTGGAGGGAAGGGATGGCATCCAGAGGGACCTGGACAGGCTGGAGAGCTGGGCCTGTGCAAACTGCATGAAGTTCAACAAGGCCAAGTGCAAGGTCCTGTACGTGGGCTGGGGCAATCCCAAGCACAAACACAGGCTGGGCGGAGAATGGATTGAGAGCAGCCCTGAGGAGAAGGACTTGGGGGTGATGGGTGACGAGAAGCTCACCATGAGCCAGCAATGTGCGCTGGCAGCCCAGAAAGCCACCCATGTCCTGGGCTGCATCCCCAGCAGCGTGGCCAGCAGGGCGAGGGAGGGGATTCTGCCCCTCTGCTCCGCTCTCGGGAGACCCCCCCTGCAGTGCTGCGTCCAGCTCTGGGTCCCCAACAGAAGGAGGACACGGAGCTGTTGAAGAGAGCAAGAGGAGGCCACGAAGATGCTCAGAGGGCTGGAGCCCCTCTGCTATGGAGACAGGCTGAGAGAGCTGGGGCTGTTCAGCCTGGAGAAGAGAAGGCTCCAGGGAGACCTTAGAGCACCTTCCAGTGCCTGAAGGGGCTACAGGAAAGCTGGAGAGGGGCTTTTTACAAGGGCATGGAGTGACAGGACGAGGGGGAACAGTTTTAAACTGAAAGAGGGGAGATTGAGATATGATATTAGGAAGAAATTCTTTGCTGTGAGGGTGGTGAGACCCTGTCCCAGGCTGCCCAGAGAAGCTGTGGCTGCCCCCTCCCTGGCAGTGTTCAAGGCCAGGCTGGATGGGGCTTGGAGCAACCTGGTCTAGTGCAAGATGTCCCTGCCCGTGGCAGGGGGTTGGAACTGGATGGTCTTTAAGGTCCCTTCCAACCGAAACCACTCTATGATTCTATGATTGTGACTTGGGAGAAGAGACCGACCCCCCCTCGCTACACCCTCCTTTCAGGCAGTTGTAGAGAGCGATAAGGTCTCCCCTCAGCCTCCTTTTCTCCAGGCTAAACACCCCCAGGTCCCTCAGCTGCTCCTCACAAGACTTGTGGTATTACGAGTAGATAGGATACAACTCATTTCGGTTTAAGATGGTTACACAGTTCAACTTGAAATGTTACTGCAGGTATTAGTAAGGCCAGACCAAGCAGCCAAGCTTAAAGTGCAAGGAGAAAATGAACTCTAGTATTCTCGCCCCGTTTGAAGGGCTCATTTCCTTACTGCTATCAGCTCTCTAACTGCAGGTACTCAACAGCTCAAATGGGGTCTGATTTTCAGAGTAGCACTCAGCATTTAACACTGCCACCAACTGCAGCAAAAGCTGCACATCTCCTCCACCACCACTGGAAAAAAAGAAATCAGGGCACTTATTTTGGTACCTAGCTTCTTCCATGTGCACTGGAAGACACTGGCCTACTTCACTGCAGCCCAAGTGAGAGCACAGCACTCCAAGAGAAGCAGGGAACTCCAAAACCTCAAGAATAACCCCAGTGTGGGGCCACAGCAGTTCAGCCCAACCTCGAGACCTCAGCCAGGGCCACAGCAGAAGTCAGAGACGCCCTCACACCAGCTCACTGAAGCCCAGCGACACAACCAGGTCATCTGTAAGGGAAACTTACTCTTTATCTTCTTTCTTCACTGTAACAGCAATGTCTTTGATCTTGTTTACAGCCTGTCAAAACACAAGCCAGCAGCTGGATTAATGATTCATGCTCGTAAGCTGATCAGATCTCCAACTTTTCTCTTTGTATTTTATGTTACCTTTTATTTCCTGCTTCAGCATCACCGGCGTTTCGAGCATTTAAGCTATTCCACCCCTTCCAGCACAGTAACTTTTTAAGAAACACACCAGCATACAGGAGTGGGAAGAGGTTCAGAGCTGCTCTGCTGTTCTCAGCAGAGATCATAGAATCACAGAATGTCAGGGATTGGACAGGACCTCGAAAGAACATCCAGTCCAACCCCCTGGAGCAGGATTACCTGGATCATGTCACACAGGAATGCGTCCAGGCACGTTTTGAATGTCTCCAGAGAAGGAGACTCCACAACCTCTCTGGGCAGCCTGTGCCAGTGTTCGGTCACCCTCACCGTAAAGAAGTTTTTCCTCATATTTATGTGGAACCTCCTGTGTTCCAGCTTGCACCCATTGCCCCTTGTCCTGTCAAGGGATGTCACTGAGAAGAGCCTGGCTCCATCCTCATGACACTTGCCCTTTACATATTTATAAACATTAATCAGGTCACCCCTCAGTCTCCTCTTCTCCAAGCTAAAGAGACCCAGCTCCCTCAGCCTCTCCTCAGAAGGGAGATGTTCCACCCCCTTAATCATCTTCGTGGCTCTGCACTGGACTCTCTCTAGCAGTTCCCTGTCCTTCTTGAACCGAGGGGCCCAGAACTGGACACAATATTCCAGATGCGGCCTCACCAGGGCAGAGTAGAGGGGGAGGAGAACCTCTCTCGACCTGCTAACCACACCCCTTCTAATACACCCCAGGATGCCATTGGCCTTCTTGGCCACAAGGGCACACTGCTGGCTCATGGTCATCCTGCTGTCCACTAGGACCCCCAGGTCCCTTTCCCCTACGCTGCTCTCCAACAGCTCTGCCCCCAACTTGTACTGGTACATGGGGTTGTTCTTGCCCAGATGCAGGACTCTACACTTGCCCTTGTTATAGTTCATTAAATTTCTCCCCGCCCAACTCTCCAGCCTGTCCAGGTCTCTTTGAATGGCAGCAACAGCCTGCTGGGGTGTCAGCCACTCCTCCCAGTTTGGTGTCATCAGCGAACTTGCTGACAGTGCACTCTATTCCCTCATCCAAGTCATTAATGAATATATTGAATAGTACTGGTCCCAGTACCGACCCTTGAGGGACTCCACTAGATACAGATCTGGGGAACGAAAGGCTACTGAAGGAGTTAACTTCCAGAGAACATTCAGCTTAATGGGACGGATGGCAGCTGATGTTTGCAGTAAGACAGCCGGAGATCGCTGCTGTCACCCCCTACGCCCATTCA
This sequence comes from Nyctibius grandis, assembly GCF_013368605.1. NCBI lineage: Eukaryota > Metazoa > Chordata > Aves > Nyctibiiformes > Nyctibiidae > Nyctibius > Nyctibius grandis. The sequence continues at coordinate 1,727,837 of NC_090663.1, read as the reverse complement.
TCACTGACTTCTGCCTGGAAGGGTGTTATTTTCCCTCTCTGGCACAGAACTCCCCTCCCCAGACGCTCTGGTGAAGCCCAACACACCCCTCGGCCCTGCAGCAGCAGCCGAGCCCTCCCTCGCCTCGAGCAGCGCTGTCTTACCAGCTGCGTTGCCGTGCGGAAGGCACGGATAATGATTTGAGGATGGAGGCCTTCCTCCACGTAGGGCTTCACTTGCTTCAGGAACTCAGCAGCGAGCAGAGTTACAGACGTGGTACCGTCACCAACCTGCACAGAGAGGAAACGCTCTGTGTCATCCACACGCTGCCGAGCCGCTGCGACAGCGGCGTCAAAACCACGCAAGGGCTTCCAGAGGAAACCAGATTTCAGAGTTTTCTCTGCTCACAGACTTGTGGCTGGATTCTTTAGTGACTAAGAAGGGCTGAGTTCAGACTACATCCCGTTTGAGGATGAAGCCTCCTTTCTCAGTCACCTATGCTCATGAAACATGAACTTTGTACCTTTGAGGTTTCCAAACCACCCATCAGATCTGGCTGAAACGGTGTAAAAGATTTGAAAGTTATCACAAAAGTGTCAGTAACGAAACCAGAATAAATGCCAGCACTCTGTGGGCAATTCCCACCCAGTAACACAAAGCCCACACAAACCCTGATGGGAGCAAGCCCGCTCCTGCACACCATGCTACCCTCCTACCTCTGCATCTTGAGATTTGGCGATGTCCACCAACGTCTTTGCAGCCGGATGGACAACATCGAGGAGCTTCAGGATGGTGGCACCATCGTTAGAGATAGTGGCTTTGCCTAGGATGGATGTACAAAAGAAGTCAAGCTGGGAGTAAAGCCCTGCTCACTCTGAAAGGCCACCCCGACACCCAAGGGAGCTTTTCAGACCTCAGGGAGACGTTAATGCAACAGTAACTTCAGGCCAGCCAGTCTCAGTGCTTCACCAGCTCACCTTTCAGGTCAAACATGTCCCCAACCTGTTATTACACTAGTGTTCCCCAATCAAGCCCTCATCCAGCACCGCTGTGAACTCTGTCACACCTAAACAACCACAGGCTCTCATCCCAGTTTTCCACTTAAAAAGTCATTTTTCTTCAGCAAAACAACTGGCTTTTTATTTCTCCTAGGTGATCTGAGATGGGATCACCATGAGATTTTAATACACTCCTACAGCCAGACACACAACTGTGAACTGGATGAGAAGGAAAGCGAAGGTGTCACCCCCAAGGAGAGGGGGAGCCCAGAGCAGCTGTTTCACAGAGGGTGTCTCAGCAGGAGCCCCCATTCCATATTAACAGCATCTTTTTTGTCCATTTTAGGAGCAGATTAAGTGACTTTAGTCTGAGTGCAGAACAACTCTTCACACCAATTAACAGGAGCTTTAAATTAATTTCCCTCTTACTTCTCAATAGCCTCCCCAGACAGATAAAAACAGATATTCTAGTCTGACACTCAAGTGAAGAAAGACACTAGAAATCAATCATATTAGTTATTAGGTAAATCCAATTACCCTTTTTAATAAAAGCTGTATCAGTTCCTCTTTGTAAAAACTATTTAAAGACAATATTAAGAGCTTCCATCCCACCCTTCAGTAACACCAATACAAAAAATGCATTAGTTTGGTGACTTCATACAGTCTTTTCAGAGCAGGGGGCAAGCCTCATCCCTAAATCACACCAAAAAAAGTCAACCCAGGGACACCCACTGACCTCACACTCAGCCACAACCAAGTGCTGAGTAATTCCACAGATATTATGAGCCTGATTTAAGAAATTAATAACTAGAGATGGTCAGGGATAGATGAAGACCAGGTTCAAGACACACTGTTTCTTCTTTCTGGTATAGACCACCTCCTATCTAGTCCCACTAACCCTGGGTCCACCCAATCTCACGACACAGACCCACACAGCTGCCCTAACTCAGGCTAGCAGGCAGCAAACAGGGAGCTCCTCAGGTAGGTCAGACAATTATCTTCTCTTCAACAGCAGAGGCCAGAGTCAAGGTGTTAAACTGAACATTTAGGCAGAAACTGAACCTCTATTGTGAGAGTTCATTGTAGTATGGGGTGAGGAAGTTGACGTCTGCATGTATGGCCATATATGTGGCCAAGAAGGCCACCAGCATCCTGGCTTGTATTAGCACTAGTGTGGCCAGCAGGACTAGGGCAGGGATCGTCCCCCTGTACTCGGCACTGGTGAGGCCACACCTCGAATCCTGGGGTCAGTTTTGGGCCCCTCCCTACAAGACAGACATTGAGGTGCTGGAGCGAGTCCAGAGAAGGGCAACGGAGCTGGTGAAGGGTCTGGAGCACAAGTGTGATGAGGAGCGGCTGAGGGACCTGGGGTGGGTTAGTGTGGAGAACAGGAAGCTGAGGGGAGACCTGATCGCTCTCTACAACTGCCTGAAAGGAGGGTGTAGCGAGGGGGGTTGGTCTCTTCTCCCAGGTAACAAGTGATGGAATGAGAGGAAACGGCCTCAAGTTGTGCCAGGGGAGGGTTAGATTGGACATCAGGGACAATTTCTTCCCCGAAGGGGTTGTCAAGCACTGGAAGAGGCTGCCCAGGGCAGTGGTGGAGCCACCATCCCTGAAGGAATTTAAAAGCCATGCAGATGTGGTGCTGAGGGACATGGGTTAGTGGTGGCCTTGGCAGTGCTGGGTTAACGGTTGGACTTGATGATCTTAAAGGTCCTTTCCAACCAAAACGATTCTGTGATTCTATTTGCAAATGCTGGTTTTAACTGATATGAAGTTATGAATAAATATACACACTGCCAGTGTGCACTGCACTACGAGATTGTTTCCGAGCCACTTTTCCACACAGCTGTGAGAGGCCCCTGCCCAGCGCTTACCCCGGTCATCCACAATGAGCTTGTCCATGCCCCGAGGTCCCAGCGTAGTGCGCACGGCTTCCGCGATAACCTGGCAGGCATTGATGTTACTGACGAGCTGGGGGATCCCCTGCGAGGTGTCCGTCCCCTCCTTCAGCAGGATAACTGGTGTTGGCTGAAAAGAGAACCCACAGCAGAGCCGTTACTCCGATCCCAACGGCCTGTGGACAACCTGGAGCTAACTCCTCACACAGCAAGCTACCACCACGCAAAAAAGGCTGAGATCAAAACCTTCAGCCTCCTTAAAATTCCTCCGCCTTCACACGAGCTAACTGCTTTCCATCTCCCACAGAGTAACTGGAATTCACCCAGCTGCCTCCAGTAGATGCTCTGGGACCGTACTGTAACTGTGCCCAGAAGTGGGCTTCCTCCGTACAGCCTAGTTCAGTGAAGTTCTGATTTTGATGCTAGACTGGAGAAGACAGTAAACAGAGTAATGAGTGAGACAGCGGGGAATTACACAAGTGCTGCAACCAGACCAGTGATTTTTTATTATAGTGCCAGCAAGATGTTCAGCAGAACAGGCACAACAGCCCTTTCCCTGTCACACCTCAACTCAGAGTCCGACCTGCCCCAAGGATGGCAACTGCTGCAAGATGATTTCACAGAGAGTACGTGGTAGATGGGCACACCTGCCTGCCAGTAAACCAAGCTGGAGACAGCTCAGAGGATATCACAGGCCACAGATGACAAGGGCTTCCCACTGCTCTGAGAGTGCACCGGCCTGTTTCGGAAAGCAAACATGCCCTACAGGCAAAGTTCAACCAAAGTCCAAACACAGGCAAAGTCTGTGAGGCAGCCAGCTTTAAACAGCCACCTGCGGGCACAGAGCAAAATTATACTGCGACTGTTGCACTAAAGAGTGTCAAGGCTGGGGCCGAGGGTATGATGTGCAAGTACCAGACTGTGGGTATCACAACCAGGCCTCCCTAAGTCCTGTATGGATCTTGTCGAAGAAAACGTACCGAGTTCTTCCACATCCACCATAGCAGAGATTTCAATGGAAAACAAACCCTGGCATCCCCGGGAAAATCGGGGCAGAGGCAGACACACCGCCCTTGGGCCGCAGCCTGCCTGCTCCTGAGCGACAGCGACGGGGCCCAGAGCTGGGGAGCGCCGGAGCCGAAGGGGACGCAGAGCCGGGGGTGGGGGGAGCTGGGCGGTGCGGCGGAGGGGGACGCAGCCAAGGGGCCGGAGCGAAGGACGCGGTCCAGGACTCCGCGACCGCCACCCACCGGGGAGCGCGACTACAGCTCCCAGCACGCTCCGCTCCCACCCAACCCCTCCCGGCCGGGCCGGCGGCCCTCAGGAGCCCGGCGGGAACCGGGGCCCGACTCGCCCCCCTCACGCCCCGGGAGGCGGCAGGCCTCTGCGGCACGGCGGCCTCCGCCATCCCCGCCCCGGCCCCGCCACAACCCCGCCAAACACGGCCCTTGGAGGGCAGCGGAGGCCGAGCAGGCCGCCCCCGGGCAGCGGGTGGCGGCGGCGGCGAGGATGGCGGCGGATGGCACTCACCATCATCTCGGCGCTCCTCGCTGCGGTGCCCCCGTCTCAGACAGGCCCCGCCCCACAATGCACCGCGCCCGCCCAGAAGCTTCCCCGGGGCGGGAAGGGAAGCGCGCGTTGCTACGCGACCGCTTCCGGCCGCACTCTATGGTACGGGCGGACAGAGCGGCCCCGGAGAGGCGCCCCTCCTTCCCCAACAGCCATAGAGAGGCCCGGTGGGGGGGCTCACTATTTGGCAGGGGAGGAAGCACATGGGGCGAGCAGAGCTGGCGAATGGAGCTTTATTTGGCAGGGCGGGTGAGGGACACCGAGGCCCCGCCGTCCCGGGAAGGGTCACCGAGCTGACAGCGACGGAGGGCGCAGCCGCGGCCCGGTGCCGCGCAGGCCTCCGCGCCTGCCCTCCCCGGTTCTCTCAGAAGATTGATGGCGGCGCCGGCCAATAGGAAGGCGAGTTCTGTGGGCGCCGCCAATGGGCGCGGCGCGGGGCGGGGCGAGCGGCGGCGCCGGGCGCAGCCATGCTCCGCCGCTCGCTCTGGCTCTGCCTCTGCCTCTGCTCCTGCCCGGCCCGCGGTGAGTGCGGGCGGCCCGCCCGGCCCCGCACGCTGCCTTTGGCCCCCTGCACCCCGGCCCGGCTGCCTTTCCCCTCGGTGCCCCCCGATCCGGGTGCATTTCCCCTCCTGCACCCCGACCCCATCGCGTTTCCCCTCCTGCACCCCAATCCGGCTGCATTTCCCCTTGGTGCGTCGCGATCCGGGTGCGTTTCCTCTCGGTGCGCCCCGACCTAATTGCGTTTCCCCATCCAGCACCTCGTTCTGGGTGCATTTCCCCTCCTGCACCCCAATATAGGTGCATTTTGCCTCCATGCACAGCGATCCCGCTGCATTTCCCCTCCTGCACCCCAACCCCATTGCATTCCCCTCCTGCACCCCAATCCCATTGCATTTCCCCTCCTTGCACCCCAATCTGTGTGCATTTCCCTTCCATTCACCCCAACCCCATTGCCTTTCCCCTCCTTGCACCCCAACCCCATTGCATTCCCCTCCTGCACCCCAACCCCATTGCATTTCCCCTCCTTGCACCCCAATCTGGGTGCATTTCCCCTCCGTGCACCCAAACCCCATTGCATTCCCCTCCTGCACCCCAATCCCATTGCATTCCCCTCCTGCACCCCAATCCCATTGCATTTCCCCTCCTTGCACCCCAGTCTGGGTGCATTTCCCTTCCATTCACCCCAACCCCATTGCATTTCCCTTCCATTCACCCCAACCCCATTGCATTTCCCTTCCATTCACCCCAACCCCATTGCATTTCCCCTCCATGCACCCAAACCCCATTGCATTTCCCCTCCTGCACCCCAATCCAGCTGCATTTCCCCTTGGTGCACCCCATCCCCGTTACATTTCCCCACCCAGCACCCCATCCCAGGAGCATTTCTTTTCAGGGTGCCTCAGCCCAAGCAGGTTTCCCCTCTGGGCACCTCAACCCAGCTGCACATCACCTCTATCCCCTCCGTGGTCCAGCTACGTCTCCCCCTTCCCCAGTGCACCCCAGTACCCGGTGCCTTTCCCCCATCTGCCATCTCCCCTCGCAGCACCCCAGGCTGAACCCAGCATTTTAGATCCTTTCCCTTGGGGCCTGTCTGGGAGCTGGCATTGCCAAAGGGTGCATTCCCTTCGGTTCGGGAGCAGTAGCTGGGTGTTTTCCCTTTTTTTTCAGGAATTTTCCCTTTTTTGTTCTGCCTCTCACCTCTCCAGGTTTACGCATCCATGAATACTTGTATTTCCAAGTGCTGAGCCCTGGAGACATCCGCTACATCTTCACTGCCACTCCGGCCAAGGATTTTGGGGGCGTGTTTGTAAGTATTAAGAACTGATTTTGTCTCAGGTCCCTCCATCCTAATATTTCTCCGCTGCGGGGCCCAGTGATCATAGAATCACAGACTGGTTTGGGTTAGAAGGAACCTTAAAGATCATCTAGTTCCAACCCCCTGCCACGGGCAGGGACACCTTCCACCAGACCAGGTTGCTCCAAGCCCCATCCAGCCTGGCCTTGAACACTGCCAGGGAGGGGGCAGCCACAGCTTCTCTGGGCAACCTGGGCCGGGGTCTCACCACCCTCACAGCAAAGAATTTCTTCCAAAGATCTCATCTCAATCTCCCCTCTTTCAGTTTAAAACCATTCCACCTTGTCCATCATTACTACATGTCCTTGTAAAAAGTCCCTCTCCAGCTCGAGGGCACGGGACAGCGGGGATGGCTGCGGTGGGGCTGGGGAGGGGAAGCAGCCCCGATCCCCCCTCGCTCACCCCTGCCTGTCTCCTTCTCGGAGAACACAAGGTACGACCAGATCCACCTGGTCCCAGCAGATCCTCCCGAAGCCTGCGGAGAGCTGAATAACGGCGTCTTCATCCAGGACCAGATTGCTTTGGTGGAGAGGGGGTACGTGTGGCATCACAGGAGCTGTTTGGGGGGCACCCTCGGGTGGGAGGATGACAGTGCCATGGCCACCTTTCACCATCACCTCCAGCTTCTTCCCGTGACTTACTCACACGAGGAAAACGTGAGGGGGCTCCTACCCCAGAGCTTTTCATGTTGGGTCTCTTCAAAACCAGCTAAATTGGAAAAAACCCTATTTTATATTATTTTTTCTTAGGAGAAGGTGGCAGAGTGTGGGCGGCCTGTGCCTAAAATACAGACTCAAAGAGGAACAGGGTTTGGGGGAGGCGTGGGGCCAAGGACACAGCTCCTGGTTTGGGCATTTCCAGGCAAGCTCCGGCACTCAGGTTTTGTACCTGCCAAGGAGCTGCCCGCGGCCACCAAAGCTTTGTCACTCTCTGCCCCAGGGGTTGCTCGTTCCTGTCGAAGACACGCGTGGTCCAGGAGCACGGCGGCCGGGCGGTGATCATCGCGGATAACGCCTACGACAACGACAGCTTCTACATCGAGATGATCCAGGACAGCAGCAGGCGCACGGCCGACATCCCCGCGCTCTTCCTGCTGGGCAGGGACGGGTAGGTGCCGTGGCCAAGACATCTCATCTTCCCGAGCGTGGAACATCTCATGGGAAGGGCCAAGCGACCCTGCCTTGTCCCCAAAAAACAGGGAGGTCCCAGTGAGCAGCATGTCCCACCTGGGCTTGGGGAACCAGATTTTTAGTGGATTCACTCGTAATTAATCCGCAGTTTCTCTTTGAGCTGGTTTGTGGTTTACGCTCGTGTCTGGGCTCCGCTTTCCCACCTCGGGCAGCTCACACGCGCCTGTCACCTCTTTCTCCTTCCAGGTACATGATCAGACGCTCCCTGGAGCAGCACGGGCTCCCCTGGGCCGTCATCTCCATTCCCGTCAACGTCACCAGCATCCCCACGTACGAAATGATGCAGCCCCCCTGGACCTTCTGGTAGCAGCGGGAGGCTGCGGTGGATCGAGGACTTCTCGGTGGATCCCAGGAGCTGGGACCAGGTTTAAGGGTCCCAACGTGCTCCAGAGATCCCACCGCCGCCCAGCCTCGCCGGATTCAGCAACCAAGAGATCTTCCTGCTGCCGCCGGCGCGCGGCTCAAGGGCAGACACCAGCGCCCGCGGTGGGAACCTCGAGCCTGGCACCCGGCGCCCTTCGTAGTGACTTTCTGGGAGGGAGGTGATGGCCCCGAGCAGGCCAGCGCTTCCCCCAGAAACATCTTAACGATGCGTCACTGGTACTTTGTGCTGCTGATTTAGAGGGATGCAGGGGTACGTGGATGGGGTCTGACAGGGATGGGAGGGAGAGCGAGGTACAGGCTTGGTACTCGCCCAACATCTGTATATTTTTGTGTGAGCTAATGAAGTCTGAACAAGTTTTAGAGAAAAAAAAGTGTTTCTCTTATTTCATCAGCCAGGGGATGAAGGAACAAATCTTATCCCCCAACAACATTTTTCCTAATAACCTTCCCAAGGTGGCTCCTGCCAGCAGGGCAGGGCTCAGTCAGTCCCCCATGCAGCACTGGGGCAGAAACAGCCTCAGGGCACAGCGTTGGCATCTGTCCCCAAGGGTGGGCTGGTGGCAGAACCAGAGCCCAGACCTTGGTGGGTGTCTATTCCCTCATCCTCAGACCTCCACATCCCCACTGGGACCAGCCCCTGGGTTGTAGCCCTCACCTCTGCACTCCCCACCCTCCAGTTTACCAGTACAAACGACACAGCCTCACTTCTCACCAGTCTGGGTTTATTATGAACACCGAAGGGGACGCGGTCCCGGGACAGCTGGGGACAAGCAGCAAGGTGCAGGGCTGGCGGTGATGGTGGTGTCAGAGGTGCCCATCTACAGTGTCACCCTCGGTCCCGCCGTCCAGCTGCCGCGGGCTCGAAGGAAGCAGCAGCAAGAAAACAGCCCCCCCAAAATCCAAGAGGGGAGGAAAATACCCCGGGCGCATCCCCAACCTGCTGCCTGTCCCTTGCTTGGAGCAGTCTTCTCCTTCCAGCCACGTGGCCCACAAGCAGGGACACCACACACAGCGGCGTGGCCTCGCCGGTGGCTGGCAGCACGGGATGGATGACGGGGTCAGCCCCACTCTCCCCACTGGCCTCGGGCATCTGAGCCACCCGTAAGGTGCTTCTGTCCCACCTGCGAAATCGCTTTGCTCCTTGCTGCTCGCCGAGGCGTGGAATGGAGTATGTGTAAGGACCCCAGCGCCTTAGTGTGTAGTAGATAGTGCTAATATAGACATTAAATAGTACCCTCGTGCACAAACACACGCACACACGCACGCACACGTGGTCCCCTCGTCCCTGCGGGGTAGGAAAGGACGTGCTCCTCGCACCCACGGCCGGCACAGGCACGGCGGAGCAGCCTGAGCTGGCCATAAGGCGACCACCGTGATGTCCCCTACCCCAGCCTAGGGTTGGCCGGATCCTGCTCTCCTCCAGCCTCCCCTGCAAGCACCAGCTGGCCCCTTTGGGGACTGGGATGTGGCAGGCGGCCACCAGCTCACAGCCTGTCCTCACAGGGAGGACGGGGATGGCCTGACACACGCACACACACACACACGCACAGCGCACACCAAGGACAGGCGGGAGCAGGGCCTGCCTCCGGCTCCCCCGCTGCCCCACTCCGCCAGGCACGTGGCCTCCCACCCGACCCCACAACACAACCCCTGCTCCTAGTATTAAAGCTGCTGCTCCTCGGAGGAACCCCCCGTCCCTTCCCTTTCCTCTCGCCTGGCGCCGGGATCAAACGTCAGTCATCTCGTCCTCCAGCTCAGCATCATCCGTCTCCCCTTCGCCCTCCTCCTCTTCGTCCGACGTCACTTCGGCGTCATCGGCTTGCGCCAGGCACTTGGGACACGAGCAGGTGAACAAGTAGTTCTCCCTGGAAGAAGGGAAGGAAGAAGGAGAAAGAGTGATGGCGTTGAGACAGGCACAACCCCAACGCTGCTGCTGGGACAGAGCAGACAGGAAGGGGCTAAATGCGTTAAAGCCGGAGGAGTTTGCGAGTACCATCATGCTGGGCTCAGGGGGTGGAGGTAGTCTGGGGTGGAGAGGGGGATTTCTCAGCCCTGCACGGGTGAGGGGACATGGGGATGGTGCCCACCAACAGCAACCCCTACCCTTGAAGGGCGGAGAAGGAAAAGGAAGGTGGGTGAGGAGAGCAAGGGTTTGCAGTAGCCAAGTGCAGAGTGGTGCAAGCCTGCAGAGAGGGAGGGGGAGCCCTCGGTCTGAGGCCACAACGCATAAGAAGGGACTGCGAGGAGCTCGGAGCAGCGAAAGCACCACGTGCTGCACACACACCCTGCCATGAGCACACCAGCCTGCACACCACAGAATCACAGAATCAGTCAGGTTGGAAGAGCCCTCCGGGATCATCGAGTCCAACCGTTGCCCTGACACCACCATGACAACTAGACCATGGCACTAAGTGCCATGTCCAGGCTTTTCTTAAACACCTCCAGAGATGGTGACTCCACCACCTCCCTGGGCAGCCCCTTCCAATGTCTAATGACCCTTGCTGAGAAGAAATGCTTCCTAATGTCCAACCTGAACGTCCCCTGGCGAAGCTTGAGGCTGTGTCCTCTTGTCCTGTCGCTGGTTGCCTGGGAGAAGAGGCCGACTCCCACTCCACTACAACCTCCCTTCAGGTAGTTGTAGACTGCACTAAGGTCACCTCTGAGCCTCCTCTTCTCCAGGCTAAACACCCCCAGCTCCCTCAGCCGTTCCTCGGAGGTCAGACCCTCCAGACCCTTCACCAGCTTGGTCGCCCTCCTCTGCACTCGCTCCAACACCTCAACATCTTTCTTGAAGTGCGGGACCCAGAACTGGACACAGGATTCAAGGGGCGGCCTCACCAGCCCACGCACAGCCACACACCAGGACACGCAGCCCAGGCAGACCGGCTCGGGGTGCAATGGGGTGCCGTGTCCCCCCAGGGTTCCTCTAAGCCGCCCCTACCTGAGTATCTTGTTGCGGCTGTGTCTGCTCCGCTCCCTCTGACAGCAGTCTAAGTAACTGATGCAGATTTCCTGTGAGCAAAGAGAAAAAGTCAGGCTGAGAGCTGCCTCCCACGAACCCAAAGCAGCACCATTTGTACCGGTCCCTCTCCGAGACCAGGCAGGAACACGGGGGCTGGCAGCCCTGGCATGGGGTGAGCCATGAATTCCTCTGCCAGGCCAACGCCAGAGGCAGGAGCCACAGGCTCTGTGAGCGATACAGGGATATAACCTGCTCCCTGGCAGCAAGAAGCCCCTCTGCCACGGTGCGATGCCACCCCAGGTTCACCCGGGCCCCGCTGCCTCACCTCTCCTGCTTCGATGTCCTCCAAAGCTGTCAGATGCAGGAGGAAGTTGTTTTCGGGGAAGGATGTCTCGGCGTTGGGGATGCAGCTGTGGTTACCTACGGGGAAGATGGGATGTAGCTGTGAGGGTGTCTCCAGAGGAAGGGGAAGGCAGAGGCAGGGTCGGAGATCCCACACAGCCTGCAGGGCTCAGGCCTGCCCTTCTGTGTGGCCCGGGCATGTGGGAGCCAGTGTCTCCAACTGGGAGGGCCACGGCCTGGCTAAGGACAAGGCAGCACAATGCTGCAGCCACGCCATCTACCTCAGGGACACCAGCATGACACTCTCCACTCACACCAGGGACTAGGGGGTCCAGCAGAGCCGGGTGCAGGGCCAGGGCTCTCCCTTAGACCCACAAAAACCACTCAGGGAGAGCAAGCTGCCCTGGATCAAGCCCAGGGATGCAGAGCACCATCCCCTGCCTCCAAGTGCTGAAGGATGGATGCACAGGGCTGTACTTCTGCCCTGCCTCCCAGCTCTCCCAGCAGCCAGTCCCCAGGGCCTGCTCGTCCCTGCTCTGCTGTTAACACTTAGAAGTGTAAAAAGACAGCTCTGAGCGCTGGGACACCCTCACCGATGTCCCCATGGCCTGGTCAGGAAAGGCTCCCTCTCTTACTGGTTTGTTCAGCTCCATTTTGCTCAGACACAGATGGAGATGGTCTCTTTGTGGACCATATATGCAGCTCCCGGAGCCCCTACCCCATCCAAATGCATTCAAGGCAGGACTGACCCCTTCACAGCGAGGTGAGATGCCAGAAGACCCCGAGAGAGCAGCCAGGCCCCAGTGCAGCACCCATCCCATCCCAACCCACCCAATCCCATCCTACCCATGGATGTGAAACATAAACCCCTTTCTCCAGCAGCTTTTGGGAAGAAGTGAGCCAGTCTGGCCCAGAACATTCCCCTCCTCACTACTAGTTTTCCTCCCGCTCCTTGTATTACTTACAGCAGCTCTGGAGCACGTAGAGACCTGATCCCTCGCAGTTGAGGAACTCTCCTGACTCTGCAGCAGAGAGAGGGGGTTACAGCTTTGCACGGGCCGTTCCAGCTCAGCACTGAGCGTGAAGGGATCCCCATCAATGCTGAACACACCCAGTCAGCGTTGCTTTGGGGGCCAGGTGCTGGAGAGTGGTTTCCCAAACACCCTTCCCTCCCCACTGGGAGTTCTGCTGCCCACAGACTTGGCCTTGCCCCATCCACGTAGTGAGCCGAAGGCAGCAGGCACGGCTCACATGGAGCAGGGGCAGTGGGATCTCCCAGTCCCCACTGGGAACCTATTCCCTGAACAGTGGGAAGAGGTTCCAGCAGTCTCCTGGGCACCACTTGATGCTGCCCAAGGCCACGTCAGAGCCTCACCCTTCTCGATGTCCTTGTAGAGCTGGTCGATGAAGGCGTCCAGCTCCTCTCGCTGCAGCATGGGGAGATCCAGCGCGTCGCAGGCGTGCACCCACTGGCTCAGGGAGCTGTCGGGAAGCACAGGGACACCCTTACAGCCCCACGGTGCTGTCGGCCCACGGTGGGACCTCGCAGGGGGATCTAAGAGTTAAACTCGGTGGCTCTGAGTGGCCGTGGTGTGGCAGAGGGACACAAAAGGGTTGGACACAGCCAAGATGAAGGACTGCTTTTAAGTCTGCCTCTCCATCCCCTTCTCTACGTCTGAACCCAGCCATTACCCAGGCCACCGTGGATTTACATCCCCTCCATGCCACATCTCTGCTGCCCTGCAAGGAGCACCCAGAAAGCCCCGTTACCTTGTTCCTATGCCTTGGCCATTGGTCCCAACGAGGGCAAAGAGGGATCGAAAGCCTTCTGGAGTGAACCACTGCAGAAGGGAGATGAGAAAGCAGCTGAGCCCAGGCCAGCCTGCGGCAGCACCCCGCTCTGCAAGGACCTCAGATCCCACAGGGAGCTTTGGGGGAAGCAAGGAATGGGCAGAAGCCCAGGGGAAGCCCTGGCCTTCGGGGCTGACATGACTCAGGAGGGCCAGTGCCAAGCGGAGGGTCCTGCCACGCTCCTGGGCTAGTTGGGAAGCAGCTCAACTCACCCTGCTGAGATATTCATCGTAAAGGGCTTCAGTGAAGAGCAACCGCAGCAGCTCCAGCTGGCCCTGGCAGGACATGGCAACACCGTCAGGGCGGGGAGACGCTGCTGGGAGTTAGACCCAGGCTGACGGCCGAGCCCAGCACGGGCTGTAAGGCTCAGGAGTCAGGCTCCTCGTTCTTGCCTGCAAGGCTGGAGGCTGCTGCCCTCAGAGCAGCAAAAGCCACTCATTTTAACAGCAAAAGCCACCTACTCAGCAGCTAAACATCACCCTGTCCCATCCCACAGCAGAGGCACCTCCACCACAGGCACAAGCAGCATGTCCCACTGAAGCACCACAAGCCCAAAGTCCTCTAAGCAACCCGATTCCTCTCTCTCAGATCAGCCAGCCCCTAATGGGGGGCTTTGTGTCCCCACTTTGAGCCTGGGATTTCCAGTGTCTCCCATCTGAGCTTTAACGGGGCCTCTGCACCCATGGGCTCGCAGACACAAGCAGGGAGAGGGCAGGCTCAGGGATTCAACATATCCAAACACTGCCAGGCTCTTACCTTAAATTTGTCCCCCAGCAGCTTGTGCACAATCTCCTCTTCTTCGTTTGCCGTCTTATTGCAGAACTGGGAGAAGGCCTTGATCCACCACTCCTTGTCTTTAGCCTGACAAAGGAATCAAGCAAAGGCATTGCACCAACACCGCTCTCCTCCCCAGCCAGGAGAGAGGGAGGAGAGTACAAGCCCCGCTGAGCTCAGAGGTATCCAGCCTGCTATCGAGAACCACCAGAAGCAGTTGCATGGCGGTAGTTTGTTGTCAGAATAAACGCTGAGGAAGCCAGGCCAAAGAAACAGAGCCAAGGGAAAGGTTCCATTTTGACTATTCAGGTCCAGAAAAAAAGACCTGCTTGGCTCAGGACATAGCAACCTCCTCTCCTGTCTGCTGTCTCCATGACCAGGGACCACTAGATGTTGAAATCTATTCAAGCAGGACCCCGCCAGTCATCAGAGAAGAGATCAGTCCTTGGGAATCACAGCCACAACAGGATGAGGAAACCACGCCAGCAGCTGTGGCTCCAAACTGCAGACCTACCTGTTTGACAGTGGCGACCATCCGGGCCATCAGCATGATGCTGGAAGTCTCCGGTGGATAATGCATGTTCCTGGGGGATAAGAATTAAGAAAAAAGATGAGCAGATCGGTGCTGGTGTGGAAATAAAAAGCTAGAGGGAGGCAGAGGCAGCTGCCATCCATGTGGTCAGGCCTGCACTCATCTGTCACACCAAAGCGGGCAGCGCAGCATCGCTGCGTGGGGACCCACGAGGAGAAGCCTGCGCCCACCTGCCTGCTCTGAGCACCCAAATAACCCCCTGCCATCCTCTTAAACCAGAGCCTGAGTCCCACACAAAGCCCAGGCCTGCAGCGAGAGCTGGGGTCTGTGACAAGCTTTGGGTCAGGGATGTTTATTCTCCCCTCTCTGCCCATTTTGTCCCTTGGCCAAGCAGGGACAGCAATTTCTGTACCCGCAGGGGTGCTACGAGGAGGATCTCCCAGAGGCTGGAGATCTGCAGGAGCACTATAAAGTTGCCAGAGCGAGGGATGCACAGCTCAGTGCTTTGGAGCTCTTGACTGGGAGAAAAATAAGAACTGCTCAGCCGTGTGTCCAAACCCAACACAAATTCACCTGCTGCCCAACCAGCAAGTAGACCTGGGCAGTGTCCCATGGCCACCACCACCCTCCAGCCACCCCATGCAGGGATGCAAAGCAAGGACAGTCCTCAGCCCTGGTGCCAGGCAGCATCACCCAGCCCAGGAGAGCAACCTCCTCTGCCCGTGGAGCAACAGGCAGGCCGGTCCCCTACCTCCATGCCTCCTGAAGCTTGTTGAGGGGGTGCGTGGGGTCGTCTCGGGATGGGCCAAGGCAGAGGACCTGGTGGTACTGCTCCAAAGCGGCCTGCCTGCATTCAGCGCTGCAGTACGTCACCTAGAGCAAGGGGCACAGCGCCTGGCATTGGCTACAGCAGCAGCAAAAGGGGCTCCTAGGCCCAGCTGTGCCCCCTCCCTGACCACTTGAGCTCCAGCTCTTTAGCAATCACGATGCAGAAGGGAAAGGCTCGGGACAGCACAAGTGGCCGGCTAGATGCTGTAAAGGAGTCGGTGTCCCCAACACGACCACGGTCCCTCCCGGCAGCCCCATACCTGGCAGCGGGGACACTGCTGGTGCAGGTCTTTCCGGATGCTGCACTGCTCCGGGTGAGGCAGCACCAGCGAGCTCTTCCCCAGCAGCCGCTGGGCGTTCTCCTCCGCCGTCTCCAAAGCCCGCAGGCAGAGATCGCAGGCTGTGGGGAGACAAGACGGACGGACACCACAGTGAGAAGAGAAAAGGGGCCAGGGCAATACAGCATCACTGGTACCAACACCCATCTCCGAGCTGGAAGCACCAGTCTCTTACCGCTCCCTCCACAGGAAAGATCATTTCTGCTGCAGTTTAAACCCCCCAGCCCTCATCTGCTGCCCTGCAACGCTGGGACACGCTTAAGGGCCATACACAGAATCACACAGAATCACAGAATCAATCAGGTTGGAAGTGCCCTCTGGGATCATCGACTCCAACCATTGCCCTGACACCACCATGGCAACTAGACCAGGGCACTAAGTGCCATGTCCAGTCTTTTCTTAAACACCTCCAGAGATGGTGACTCCACCACTTCCCTGGGCAGCCCCTTCCAATGGCTAATGACCCTTGCTGAGAAGAAATGCTTCCTAATGTCCAACCTGAACCTCCCCTGGCCAAGCTTGAGGCTGTGTCCTCTTGTCCTATCGCTGGTTGCCTGGGAGAAGAGGCCGACTCCCACTTCTCTACAACCTCCCTTCAGGTAGTTGTAGACTGCAATAAGGTCACCTCTGAGCCTCCTCTTCTCCACGCTAAACACCCCCAGCTCCCTCAGCCGTTCCTCGCAGGTCAGACCCTCCAGACCCTTCCCCAGCTTGGTCGCCCTCCTCTGGACTCGCTCCAACACCTCAACATCTTTCTTGAAGTGCAGGGCCCAGAACTGGACACAGATGGCATACGATGGCAAGCGTCTCCGTGTCGCTGACTCGCGACAGAGCTCAACAGAGAGCAGCGTCTAGGCAGGACAAAACACTTTAAAATCCTGCTCTTAGAACCCTCGTTTTTTGTTCCGCCACTGTAAAACCGGGGGTCCCCCACAGACGGTGCCCAATGGCGGCACGTGGTGCTGATGGAAGCCACCATTCCTCCAACAACCCCAACGCTTCCAAGTTGTCAACGGTTCGCTGAGCGCAGAGGCAGGAGCGGCAGCAGGGCCACCTTCATGGTGGTGCCGAGACCTTTCCTTGAAAGCCACACAGCTCCTCCGAGACCCCACGGTCACCTCGCCGGGTGACAGGGACGTGCCACCACCGCCAAGCCCCTCACCTCGGTAGTTGTACAGGGCGTTCCAGAGGAACTGGGATGACACCACCGGCCTCTCCACGAAGACTGTTTCCCCTTTGCGGATGTTCTTGGTGGCGAACAAGCCTTTCCCCTGCCGAGGGAGAGGCGCGGGTCAGGGGACACACCCGAAACCCACCCCTGGGCTGAGGGCACCCCCTCCCCGCCCAGCCTGAGGGGACCCCGCCGGGCTTCTACTCCCTTTCCCCCCCCACATTATCTCTGCCGCAGCGTGAAGGAAGGGAGGGACCCCCGCGGCGGAGGGGACCAGCCGGGACCACCGGGCTCACCTTGGCGCTGCTGATGAACCGCGCCTCAGCCGCAGCCCCGGCCCCCGCCACGGTGCCGCACACGTCCCCCGCCGCGGCGGCCATCTTCGGGCGGCGACTTCCCCGCTATGACCCGCCGGGGGCGGGCAGCTCCCTTCCTCTTCCTCCTCCTCCTCTTCTTCCTCCGCCCTCCTCACCCACCGTCCCGCAGGGAGATGGCTGTTGCCCCCCCTCCGCCCCGCTGCGGGGTCCGCGCCCGCCATCACCCCCCTCAGCCCCGCGGCGGGCGGGGGCCGGCCGCCATCTTAGCCCTCCTCCCCTCAGCCCACCGCCACCACTCCAAAAACACCGCCGAAAAGCCCCGAGTCGGGGCCGGGGCGCTTCCACTGCCACGCAAAAAGCAAGACACGAGTTTTGCTGCCTCTCCTCTATTAATTATTATTTTTTAACAGTACAGCCGTAGGGGGGAATAGACTTCATATCCCCGTCAGGCGGGAACACAAGGTACTCCCTCACAGGGCGAGGAGGCGTCGCCAGCTGCCCCTGCGCACCCAAAACTGGCCCGACTTTCCTCAAAAAAACCTTCAAAACACACTAACGTGGCCCCTGTGCCCTCGATACCTCCTGCTAGGCTGGCTGCAAACGCCTAAAATCCACAAAAACGCATGTTTAGTTGTATTCACTAATTCACACCACCACTGTCAGCACCCGTTCAGACTCAGTCCCGTTCATCAACCAGGCGGCTGCAGCAGGTTTGGAAATATGGGGTGATTTCATATTTGGGGCATTTTGGAGTTACTAGATGTCACTGTTGGCTTGTGGCAGGGACACGACACCAGGTGGTAACGCTGCGCTGCGTGGCCGGCTGGATCCTGCCACCTCCGCACCCAGGCCAGCAGCCCAACCGAGAGCATGGCTGCAGAGTGGGACACCTCCCCGGCCACCCAGCCGGCGACAAGGGACAGACAAACTGCCTGGGACACCTTCCCCATCTGTATTTTGGGGTCTGGCCCCAGTGAACCCAGCAGCAGGCTGTGCAGGGCGCTGCTCCACCATGCAGTGCCCATCCCAAGGGTCTACAAGGACCTAGACACGGGTGGAGCAATGCTACCTTGTGACTCCCGTTTCAATTACATCTTCATACTAATAGTAGTAAGACTAGCCATTATTGTAATAACAGCATTATGTGTGCTGTTTTTCTAAGGTTTTGTTGCTAAGTGGCAGGGCATTTCATCCATCCATCATCAGCTGGAGTCATGGCCCGGCCAGCAACACTTCAAAGCACCCTTCATGTCTCTGAACGAGCCGTGGTGCTCACATTAATTTGGAACTATTTGCAAAGCTGGACTGGGATTGATTCTGCTTCTCTATCTGCAGAGCACAAGGGGAACCTGCTCCTGGACTTGAGTTTGCTGAAGCATCAGCCTGGCAGAGCCGGGGCTGCACAGCTTTGGCCACATCCACCTGCAGACAGAGGTCCTTGTTCTCCAGGACCAGTAGCCTGAACCTGAGCACCCCACGTTAACCAGACGTTATGTTACTTACTATAAATGTAGTTCTATCTCTGCAGGAACTAGCCCAGCAATAATAACTCATGTTATCTACTTTCATCCACGATATGGGGTCATCAATCAATTTCCAAACCAGCTTATTTTTTCAGCATTTATTTTGTCCAAAATAGCTTATTAAGAAAAAAAACCTCAAACTCAAACTTTTGGGAAGGATGAAAATATGGGGTTTTTTTTGTTAGTAATTTCAATTGAAAATTAAGAAGAGAATAGTTGGAAATGTGTTTTCCTTCTGCTTTTTTGACACTTACAGGTTTTCAGCTGATCTGTTTAAAAGCTGTTCTTACTCCATTCCAAACATTCAAGCTTGAGATGAGTGCACAGGTTTTCCAGCAAACACAAAAGCGTGGGGGAAAAAAACACTGCTTTCATGTTTGTATGGGCATGTCAGGAATGAAAACGTGCAAGAACTCACCTTTTTGAGAAGAAATCACCCTTTTGAGAAGAAATCACCCTTCCGTGACTTGCTGTTGGAAAGCAGCTATTACTTTTTGACAACAAGGGTCTTATTAGGAGGAGGAAAACGTGTGTTTCTTCTTTTCTCTTTTGTTTTTTTGGTTTTTTTTTACTCCATTTCCTCAGAAACACAGCCAAAAGGATCAGTAACCCATCCCTGGCAGCTGTGGGGCAAGAAGCCAGAGGCATTGCTGCCTGCTCAGAAAACAAGGAGCTGCCCAACCCTGCCTCCCTCCAGCCAGTCCCATCTCTCTTTTTAAAATAGACTAAATTTTTATTAAGAAGCAAAGAAAATAAATAAGTGACACTTATTAAGGAAAAAAAAAAGTTATTTCTATAAATAACAATATAAGAATAAAGTGATATACAGTGTTCTGGGTGAGAAAGAGACGGAATAAATTACCCTGAGCTGACGGGACGTGGTGCCTGGGCAGACCTGGGAAGGCGAGGTGAAGCCTGAGCGCTGACAGCCTGGCCTAAGAGCACTTAGCTGCTAACACACAGCCAGGGAGGGTCGAGCGCTTAGTCCTGACCCCTCAAAGCCCTCCCACCCACCAGAAATACAACTGCTAACTGCATCGGGTGGTTACAGATGTGCTCGCCGAACGTTTCCCACGGCACCTGGATGTATAATGAGGAGAGAACAGAGCAACTGCCGTCTGGGCCAGAATCAGCACATCTGGACGAGGGGCAGGGGGTCGTCTGAAGCACCAGAGGTGTTGGAAAGCGAAGTAAGGCAATGCCAGAAGGCAGAGAGACCCACTGGGTTCTGCCATCCGGGTTTGGGAAGCCAAAACAAAGGCACAGGAGAAGAGGAGGCACTTGTGTTCCAGGGGCAGGATCAGACCCTGTTCATCCCATTGCAAGAGTAATGACAGTCTGTGGGTGGGAGCAAAGGGCTTTCCAGCTTTCACTTTTTTTTGTTGTTGTTATCTAAGCATCAAACATGGGAGTCAAGTAGACCAGCAGAAACAATCAGGGTCCCAGCACAGGTCTCCCTCCTAAGGAGCACACAGCCACACGCAAGTGACCCCGTGTTCAAATGCCCTTATGCTCACAGCCGTCAGAGACACCCTCTGATTGTCACCCCAGCCTCTCTGCTGGGAACTCTTTGTGTGTCCTGGTGCTTCGAGAGCAAACAGGAGATCACGTGCCTTGCCACAGCTATGGCACCATCAAGTATAACCAGCCTGGTGATGAAGCCCCAGGAATTACGGCACACGGCTACCAAACAGCAGCCAAACAATATTCTGGGGGTTCCTCCCAGGCAGCTGCAGTTTGTCCTGTAGCTCCAGCTCTCAGATCGAGAGTGTTAATGTCTCACTTGGACCAAAGCAGCACAGACGTGCCTGCATCCCCGCTATCTCCATCTCCATCAAGCAGACACAGCTGAAAAACCAACAGTGGCAGCTGAATCTCATCAGCTGTTCAAAGCTCAACGTCCACGGTGTCCTCCTCGTGCTCCTTGATGTCCGTCGAGTCCGCGGTGGCAGGCTGTATCACCCCAAACTGTGACAGCTTTGCCGCCTTCTGCTCCATGCTCTGCTTCCTCCATTTGATCCTCCGGTTCTGGAACCAGACTTTCACCTAGCAGGAAGATGGCACAACAGCTTAATCCAACATCTCCAGGAGCCCCTTGCCAATGACGGCCGTTGCCACATGCTTCCAAGGCAGAGTTCCTTAAAGAGGGGGGACATGCCCCTTCTCTGCTCAGTGCATGCGAGCAGGAGGAGGCGACACTATGGAGGGCAGAGTGCTGGGAGAAAGGACCAGGGGAGAGGGGGACGCAGCTGCACAGAGGAGGGTCTGGCCTGGAGAGTGAAGGAGGTGGCTCCCCTAGCTCCCACAAGCCACTGAACCCGTCCCGGGGGCCACAGCTGCCAGAGAGCACCAGGAGACACCCACCTACCCCCTGCCACTGCCTCCCTGACCCCCTAGAACTGCCCTTGCTTTGCTCTCCCTTTTCCCCAGCTGAATTTGGATCCCACCACAGAAGATCACGTGGCTCCTCCTTTCCATAATAAATAAGCAGGTTGCAGTGGGAGGGGCAGAAACATACTGGGAAGAGCAGAAAAAAACTTACATCCAGTGTCATAAAAGGACACTTAAAGCACAAACTGTCTCCAGAGGATCATAACAGCCTAGATACATTAGTCCAACCCAGCTTGAACTCTAAAACAAGCAGGTTTGTGCTCCTAAATGCTTTTTGTTCCACTTCAAGGATTAAGCAAAGGATGTTGTTGTTCACAAACGATCCAAACCTATCTCGCATCCCTCCAGGCACGTGGCTTCAATGTCATCTTGCAGCGGGAGTCCCACAGGTCACTTTGCATCATGTCCTCCTCCCACTGCACAGCACAATCTGTGCCGCCATCCCCAGCTCCCCCAGTTTCTCACCTGAGTCTCTGTGAGATGCAAAGTTGCAGCCAGGTCTACTCGCTCCGTGCCCACCATGTACTGCTGCTTGAGGAACTCTTGCTCCAGCCGCTCCAGCTGCTCTGGTTTGAAGACCGTGCGGACCCTCTTCATCTTGCAGGGCCCCCCGGACTTCCAAGGCACAGCGGGGCCCAGCGAGTTGGCCCCTACACAGTGAGACAACTCCAGACCTGCAAGAAAGAAGCAGTGATTGAAGGTGTCTGTGTGTTTGAGGCCATTCCTCCAGCCCTGAAGTGCCAAGCCCAGTTTGCTTCAGCTGCAGCTGAAATCCAAATGCAACTGCTCTACAACACGCTGCTGGGAGAACGTAGCACCAAAAAGAAAAGCAGGGATGTCCCTACCCTGTCCCTACATAATCACATCTAGGCTCCCTTTCCCACAAAAGGTTGGACCAGATGATCTTTTGAGGTCCCTTCCAACCTATTCTATGATTCTACCCCCAGGTACAACCTAGGACAGTCCTGGATGTGCAGCCAGACCCAAAGAAGTCACCACTCAATGAAGTGAGCAGAGTTTGATCTCCATCTGTACAGTATCTTTGTAATAGAATAATGAAGTTCATCAAGAGCTGCTGAATGCAAAAATCCCATCTTCATCTCAAGAAGCCCCTAATCACCAACATCTAAAGGTTGTGGAGGTTTACCCCTGCTTTTACCCCTCTCTTGGCACCCGTAGTCAGCCAGCGTCCAGGAGAAGACACTGAAGCTGGCACACTGGCCTGATGAAGACAAGAGTCACCAGCCCTCCTGCAGGTCCTCATCCTGGACCTTAGTCCAGGTCTCAGTAGGTTGAACTGATCCCTAAAGTGTGCAGAGGCATTAGCAGGACTAACAAGTAGATCTAGCCTTAGTCTCCTATCTAGCTGTGGCCTGCAGATAATCGTAATTACCTAATTAACATACAATACACCACCGGCACTGTCACAGGACCAGCCGGCACCAGCCCAAGTGCTGTCTCTTGTTTCTAAAGCCCTCACCCTGCTGGCCCCATCTCCATGTTCAAAAGGAGCATGTGATTGCTACCCCACCACCACCCATACCCCGAGAGCCACGGGGCTCCTCCGAGCCAGCTCTGTCCTCCTGAAGGACCTTCACAAGAGCCAGATCTCACTGCCCAGAGGACTGCAGAGTGGAGACACCACAGTCACGGGCTGAGGGCAGGGGGCTGCAGCCATCAAGGCAAAAATCCTCTGCATCCAAGATGCTGGTTCTGGAGTTACGACATGCACAGGAACCCAGGCAACGTGACCTGTCTGAGATCAACACTGCTTTGAGCAGTGATTTGATTCAGGCTTTGATTCAGAAGGCTGCAGAGATCCCCCTCAGCCGGAGTCACTGCACACTGTCACCAGCGTGGACTGTTGCGATATATCGTGGCAAGCCCAGTTTAACTTTTATGGAAAGTTGGAGAAGGTTTAACTTGAGGTTGTCACGTTCTCCAGGCACAAACGGGCACCTTGACTTACTTCGTTTCATTAACCGGGTGTAAGTCTACACCTCTGTAAGGGTTTGTGAGATGGAGACCTGACAGCTTAACAGCCGTAATTGTACTTAAAACTATTTTCATCATTAAAATAATTTCACCCATCACCTTTTTTTTCTATTTTAATACTTGGATAATAGCAAGTGTAATTTCAAACATGAAATACTTTGTGGAAATAGCTTTGCAAATTGTTTAACTATATTTTCATATCTATATATTTGATATAATACAGAGATTAACACACGACTATGCAGATGCTGTCTTGTAAAAGAAAGAATATGTCACAGAAATCACAGAATCGTTTTGGTTGGGAAGGACCTTCAAGATCATCGAGTCCAACCGTTAACGCAGCACTGCCAAGGCCACCACTGACCCATGTCCCTCAGCACCACATCTACACGGCTTCTAAATCCCTCCAGGGATGGGGACTCCACCACTGCCCTGGGCAGCCTGTTCCAGCGCTCGATAAGCCTTTTGCGGAAGAAATTTTAATTAAATAGTTCTATATTAGAACTATATTAAATGGTTCTGCTAAGTAGTTAAAAAAAAAAGATCAAAAGTGGCAAATACTTTTGGTATCTGAGTATTGCAGCTATCACGATCAAATCAAGAGTTCCTTACACAAGTAAAACGTGCTTGGCCGCAGGTTTTGCCTGGGCGACGAGATCCAACTCTGAATGCTAAAAAGATACTTAATTTCAATAAAAATATGCTGAATAGAGGTACTTCCTTAAAACAAATGAGTCGTTTTGCTTATAAAAAGTTTCAGTACGCCTCAGGGACAGCACAGATTAGCCAGTATCATCCATCACCACGGTGTACATTTTACCCACGGCACCAACAACAAAAACCTTTTTCCTTAGATGCTTTTGCACTAAAAATAAAGAGGTTTTTGGGGCTGGGTGTTGCGAAAACAGCAGTTTCACTTCTGCGAAGTTAAAAATTGCAGGGAGAGCGAAATGAGAGAGGGAGGAGGGCAGCGTGGGGAGAGGAGCGGGCCCTGCACAGCAGCAGAGGGGAGGAATGACTTTGGGGGCTGAGGATTTGGGAAATTACAGCAGGTTTTGAGGAGAACCGGGGCGTTGTGGTGCCTTTTCTAGTACATGGAAAGAGAAATAAACGCCAGCGTGTGCGAAGCCACCCGTAAAATGCAGGTGGGGCCACCCGGGGGGGCTTGTCCCTGACCTGCAGCCTTCAAGCTGGTGTCACACAGACATTTAATGTTGGGGGTAAATGGCTAGTATTAATTATCGATCATTACAGAGGGGGAGAAATAATTATTAGGAAACTCTTCCCTCCCGCTCCATCATTTCCCACGGCCCCAACATACCTCGGGGTTCCGGGGCTGCAGGACACGAAACTACAGCCATAGGGGGCAAAAAAACCCCTCTGGGGTGTCCCAAACCCCCGTATTCTCCGATGCCAGCCGGGCCGGCCGGTCCCCCCACCGCAGAGCCCCCCGCCCCGCTCCCAGCCCACCCCGGCCACGCTCCCACCCGTGACGGCCCGGCCTCCCCCCCCCCGCTCACCTGCACCGCCCCGCCGGGCCGCGGCCCAGCCCCAGCCCCAGCCCCAGCCGCCCGGCAGCGGCCCCAGCGCCGCTCCGAGGCCCGGCCCCGCCGCGGGCCAGCGCGGAGCGGGGGGCGGCGGGGCCGAGGGGGCGGCGGGGCCGCGGCGCGGCGGCTCCCGGGCCAGGAGGGCTTCGATGTGGAAGGGGGTCTTGGGAGGAGGGGGCGGCGGGCTGCGCAGCATGGCCGGGCCGGGGTGGCGGCCGCCGGCCCCGCCGGCTTATATGGAGGGCGCGGTGGGCTGGGATGAGGCGCGGTGCTATGCAAAGCGGCGGCGGGGGGGCGGCGGGGGCTGCCCCCAGCCCGCTGCCCTCCGGCGGCATCCCCCGCGACACCCCTTCCTCCCCACCGACACCCCGTCCTCCCCACCGACACCCCTTCCCCGCCACCGACACCCCCACGGACTCCCATCCTTCCCTGCCGCCTCCTCCACTGACACCCACCTGCACACCCGCATCTTCCCCCCACCAGCACCCACTCTCCTTCCCCACGGACCCCCACGCCAACACCTGCTCCTGACACACCGACACCCCCAGTGATGCCAGTCCCTTCCCCATGGACCCCCACACCACACCCGCTCCTTCCCCACAGACACCCCCAGTGACACCAGTCCCTTCCCCATGGACACCCACACGACACCCACTCCTTCCCCACAGACACCCCCAGTGACGCCAGTCCCTTCCCCACGGACCCCCATACAAGTCTGTGGGTGCTCCTTCCCCACAGACACCTACTCCACGGACACCAACACCCACTCCAGACAGACACCCACTTGGACCTTCTGCCACAGACACCTCCTCCCTTCCTCATGGCCAGCTACACCTTCCCCCTACAACCTTGCTGGCACCTTCACCTTCCCTCAAGGACTCCCACGTGGATGCCTACAGCTCCCCACCCTGACCCCACAGACACCTGTACCTGTCCCCACTGACACCCAAACCCCCCTTGACACCCACACCTTCCCCCCAGGTCTCACCAGCGCACCCACACCATCCCCCTGGCCACCCTCCTCAGGCCAGCCCACCGACTGCCCACGGGGCATGGACGTACACCGGGACCGTGTCTGTGTGTACCTGCCCAGGTGTATCGGAGGGTGTACGTGTATCTGGGATATGGGAAAACCACATCAGGAGCTTGCACTGGCTAAGAGGTGACCGTGCTGTGGAAATTTAACTGTTTGTCTGGTTTGGGTGACAGGCTCGTGTGATACCCCCGGAGCCAAGCACAGACGCGTGGTCGGATGGAGAGCTGCGGATGGCACGGACACCTCACCCAGATGTGAGCGTACAAACCTTCCTGCTCACATCTCCACAAGCACCAAATTCACACTAAAAATTCACACTAAAAATTCACTCAGGTGTATGCAAACACAGAGAAATCCCCAGACCGGAGTCTCCAGGTTAATAAACACCGAGCAAAAATACCCCGTGGCTTAATAACCCAGCATTAAAGGTCTCTGCGTGCACGGGCAAGCTGTCTGCATCCACCAAATCCTGCCTCGAAAAGGGAGTCGTGCCATTTTCACACGCTTTAAAGTTTCTTTTCACTGCCCAAGCCGTAGAAATAGATCTTGTTATAAACAAGCATCTCGATATTTCTGAGCATTTCAAAGCAAATGGAAATGCTGGGAATGCATGGGCAGGATTATCCCGCTCCGAGGAAGCACCCTGGTGATGGCTACTGGAACCTCGGGGAAGAGGATGCCCACAGGAGACAAAAGACTCCCTCAAGTTTGCCTTTAAAACGCTTTTTTTTTCCTGATGTTTAGCATCCTGTCTTCCACAGCGGCTTCAAAATAAGTGAATAAATACAGCTGCTGCTTTATTGCTCCTTAACCAAACAGCCAGCCCCAATCCTGCCGCCGTGGAACTCGGTGCTTAATTGAAATCACACGTTCAAAGCTGGGCAAGTGCCGAAACCTCTCCCCCCTCCCCAAAAAAAAGCTGCCACCAAGAAAAAAAATCCGAGATTCACAGCTTCTGGCTTTGCTTGCACAGGGGTTGTGTGGATTAAAATATGGGTGTTATTACACAAGTGGTTTATTTATTTGTTAAATTTCTTAATTATTTCTCCTCTTCGTAATAAGTCGTGACTGTAATTCCTGTGGAAAGGGATGTTGGGGATGCTCCAGCAACGTTGCAGCTGCAGGGGCTGACGGGGAGATGCTGCTGGCAGGAAGGATGGACAGACAGAAGGAAGACAGCGAGCCCGAGGGATGAGCACGGGCAAAAGCACCGGCTGCCTTTTCCCTTTGGCTTCTCCTGCTCGGCGAATCCGCCACCCTAATGGCGTGTCCTGTTTCCCATTAGTACTGTGTGCTCAGCTAATGCATTTCGGTTCCAAAGCTGGAAATTTTCACTCGCTGGTAATGACTTGGGAAATGTAGCACCCAGGAGCCAGGCCGAGCGGGGGGCTCAGGGCTGGGGACCCCCCCCGCCTCCCCCTGCCCACATGAGCCACCGGTTCCGTCCCCATCCATCTGCTCCATTGGCAGGAGCTGGACAGGGGAGATGAAAGGACGGACCCTGACCCTCTTATTTTTTGGTGATGGTGGAGTTTTAGTGTTTTTTTTTTTAAATTTTATTCCAGTTTTGGTTTTCAAGAGCGTAGAAAATAAAAGAGGAGGGGAAATTTCTTAGGGGAGGGGTAAAAAAAAATCCCAACCACAAAAAAAAAGCCCCCAGCCCTTTGTAAACACCCCCGTGAGCAAAGGGAAGGGGTGAAAAGCATTTCCTGATAACTCCATTAAAGAATGAGGCTGCATTAACATTCCAAGTACCTCGACAAGAGATGAAAGTGGGGAACTTGAGTTCAGCCTCCTCCTTGCTCCAGATGTTATTATGGGCTCCCTGAAAGGTTTTTTTATTTCTTTTTTTTGCAAAGAGACAAAGATGTTGCCTACTTCAAACGGGGCTAATTGATGCTAATGACTATCAGATAGAGTGGGGGCCCTTATTCCCCCCTGCCAAGGGGAAAGAGAGAGTGCATTTTACAATCCCCTCATAGAAAACGCCCCACTCTTCAAACCAGGTTGCTGCTTTGGGGATTTTTGTTTCTCTCTGGCTGCTGCTTTTTCTCCTCCTCTGCTCCCCCCTGCTTCATCTTTTCTGTCCCCCTTCTTCTGGGCACCCCGCAGCTCTCACTTGTTTGCCCATGAGAAATTTCACACCTCGCCTCGGTCGGTGGGGAGAGCCTGGCTCCATTTCCATCCCTCTCCGTGAGCCTCAAAACCATCCCAGCGGGCGAAAGAAGCGGCGGAAATTTCCCCAAACCCACAACGAGCACACGCGAAAACATGATGGGGAGTTTGTGCATCTGTAATCCGGGGCGTGAGTCCTTCTGCAAGTGGGAAAACATCTTCTCGACCCAGAGCATCCTTTGGGTTGCATCCTATTAGGGAGATGATGGGTCCCTGGGCTCCTGTCGCCGTGTGCTTGTGCTCATTAGGATAACTAGCCCAGCACCGCCAGCCTAAGGAGTCTGAAATCATGAGCTCATGCCTTTTACTCTTAAAAAAACCCGAAATTGGCTTAAAAATGGTGTGCTGGACACCAACTTCAGCTTTTAGCCTTGTGTCAGGTTTTTTCAGCCGTTTCTCCTGTGATAATCCATAATAATACTAAATAATAATCCATAATCCAATAATAAAAAGGCAACGAGGAATGTCCCCAAATCACATGGCTCCTGGAGCTGGTGATTTGCCCCTTCCCAAGCCAGATCCCACTGAATCCCATGGGGAGGGGGAACAGGGCTTCATCTCTGCTGCAAAAAGAGGAGCATGGGGTTTCTCCCCGCAGAATAACTGATGCGTGTTCGTTCCTTCATCATAAATCTAGAGAAGAGCAATTACTCAGGCTAACGATAATTCCTGCCTGTGCTCTGCCCCAGGAGCCCCCAGGGGTGCCAGGGTGTCACCCTGCCTTGGCTTTGCCCCCTTCAGCGAGGTGCTGGGGATCTGCAGAAAGCTCCAGAAGAAGGTCCTGGTGTCCATCGCTCTTGGCAAACCCCATTTCTCCCGGGTTTTTTTTTGCCTTCGGGATCCTCCGCACCTTGCAGGGTCCCATTAACAGCCCCAAACTGGGGTGAGGGCAGGAGCCATGGCACGACACTGTGCTTTGAGGGCGTTATACAGCCACGGGAGCCCCGGTTGCAGGTGGCAAGAGCATGGCTAGCCCCATAAATCCCCCTGCAAGAGCCCGGCCACCGGCTCTGGGGAAATCCTTCTGAGACCATGGTTACTGTTCAGCTGAGCGCTCCCCAGTTTGATCCACTGCCCAAGCACTGGTGAGAGCCCCATGCAAGTCGCAGCATGGGATGGGCACAAGGATTTGGGAACACAGGAGTTTCCTCCAAGAAGGATATGCCAAACGCTGTCCTGAAGAGGAGACGGCCCCCACCCTCTCCATCCCTATCACTTTATTCCACCTCTGGCTTGGCAAACCTGTCGGGGAGCTGATCCAACATGTTCCTGCGATGGAAAACTAACCCTGGGACATGCAGAGCCCTTGCTTTCAGCCCCTTCTGTCCCCCTTCAGCATCCCTCTGTCCCCCAGCCCCAGACAGCCAATACACACCCCAGCCGCCCTTCAGACACTGCATTGTCAGGTTAATTTGGGCTAATGGCCTGCAAAGCACCTCAGCCCCATCCAGGTCTCATTAGCACTTGATAATATCAAGCATCCTGAGGAATTACGGCTCTTCCCCCACCTCCCCGGGGCACGAAGCCCTGCACCCAGCCAGGGCAGGGTGTCCCTGGGGATGGGGACAGGACCTGCTCCTCTTCTTTACCCCATTGTCAAACTCCTGGGGCAAAGCAACTCTTCCGCCGTGGCCTCGGGGCTTTCCTGGGATTTATCACCCAGGCTGATATTTCCAGGCAAAATCTGGACTAAGCCCCTGCTGCAAAGTGGCTCCACAGGGCTGGATCCGGCCTTTCAGTGGGGAGATGTCCCTGATCCAAGCAGAGCTGTTCCTTGGTGTCACCCCCCTCCTTGTCACATCTGGCCTCACATCTCAGCCAGATGTGAAATGAGGGAGCGGGACCTGCTACATCCCACCACCCTCACCCTCCCCGGTGAATCGTTTTGGTTGGAAAGGACTTTTAAGATCGAGTCCAACCGTTAACCCAGCACTGCCAAGGCCACCACTAACCCATGTCCCTCAGCACCACATCTACATGGCTTTTAAGTCCCTCCAGGGATGGGGACTCCACCACTGCTCTGGGCAGCCTGTTCCACTGCTTGACAACCCTTTTGGTGAAGAAACTGCTCCTGATCTCCAATCTAAACCTCCCCTGGCACAACTTGAGGCCAATATTAATATATCCTCCGCAAGGCCTCGGAGGATGCTCCATGGTCGTCCTGTCAAGCACAGACCTGAACACAGGGATTGCAATTGCTGGTATTAAGAGCATCCCCAAACCAGGCATTTAAAATTAATTGAGAATTATAAACAAACTAAGCAGTGGGGCAGCCCTGGTACAGGCCTGAGTGCGGGATCAGCCCGCTGCTCCCTTCAATTATCTTTTTTCTCCCACATTGTTCTCTCCTAATGAGGAGACTAATGACCAAAGGATGGTTCATAAGTGGTTCCCAGACTCTCCTTGCCCAGGGCAAACACCGTCCACAATAGGATCACAAATTGTGGGGAGAAGCCCTGGCTGATCACATCAGAAACGGTGCAGGGATTTATCTCTCTGCCTTAACAATAACAGTATGTTCTTAATCGCCACTCCAAAGGGACAGCTAGCAGGGGATCTGCCCGGCCTCATCATTAAAAGCTGGCAGCATCTTTGCTAGCGCTGCCCCTTTGTTCATCTTTCATTATTCCGATGCTCCGGCCCCGTTAATTCCTCTCCATCTTATTAAATCAATAGAGATGGAGTGGGGGAAGGATGAGGCAGAGCAGGGGTTGGATCCGGCTCGGCTCTCAGCAGGGGTGCTGAGGGGAGTGGGATCAGACCCAGCCTGGATAAGCACGAGCTGAGCTGATACCACACGTGTCCGAGGCTGTTTTTACCCATCTCCTGCAGCTGGGGAAACTGAGGCACAAGAGCATCACAGCCTAAGGAGCAGGAGGAGGGATAGACCTGGGGAGCACTTTATCTGACTGCCAGTCCCTCACCTCCCGCCGAGATCCCCTCATTCATCACACACCTTCAGGGCTTAACTTGATTTAATGATTTACTCAACTTTTAAAACTAAAATCACGCTGTCTGGTGCCAGGGCCCCTGGTACACCCCCAGCCCAGCCCAGGGTGGCAGTGCCACCAGGATCAAGGAATTTTGTGCCACAAACTCTTTCCAAAGGAGGAATTGTGCAATTTTCATCATTTTTGTCTCTTTTTCCTAACGGTTCATCTCACTGAAACGCAGCAAACTGGTTTCTGGCAGAGATTTGGCCACTGCAATGCTCACCCCATATGAGGGGTCTCCTTGGTCACCCAGTTTCCCCACCACATTTCCAGGCAGGTCACCCAGTTTCACCCTTATTTTCATGCATCCAGGTGCTACTTCCAGCTGAGAGTTTAATGCAAAGTATCGGTGCCTTTGCTCTTTGGCTGAGCAAAGCAACTTGGGGCAGATTCATCCCAGAACGACTGCAGAAGTTGGGATGTCGTGGCGTTCCCTCCCATTGCTCGTGATGTCTTTTTTTTTATTTCCACTGGAACCAGGCAGCGTGGAGCCGTCGGAGCTGCCCGGCAGCTTCGGGAAGCTTATTTGATGTTTCAATCTGGAATTAAAGGGGAGGGAGAAGCAGAGGGAAACGCTCCCTCACCATTTAACAAGATTACACGACGAGACGGAGCCTGGAAACATGCACGGCCGACCCTGGCGCCCCGCATCCCCGCTTGGGTCGGGCTTTGCCTTGAACCTCCGCCAGCAGGTTGCCCACCCCACCACCCCTGCCAGTCCTTGGCACACGGGAATCCCAGTTAGCAAAACCCCTCATCCACATGCAGGCCACCCTAATACGTCCAGTCACCCAACCTACCTGTCCTCCTCCAAGTCCCCTACTTATCTACAGAGGGGAGATTTGCTGGGGGGGGAGGCTCAGCGCTGCATCTTTAGCAGATAACCTTGATCCTCTTAATAAGGCTTAATAAGAATTAATTAATTCTCACTTCCTTATAATTATCTGTCACTGAAAGGCAACTCGTTTCTTGCAGACAGGTGAAAAAATGGAATTTTTAAGAGAGCGATGTGATCCGCAGGATTGGGAAGGGACTAGCGGGGTTTTTGGGATGTATGTGGGGTTTGGGTAAGGACACACCGCTCTCATTCTGCACAGGCTTTCCTGGGGGACAAGAGGAGCTCAGGCTCTGTCCCAGGGGGATTCATCCAGCCCAAGCTCTCGGAGCACCTCTCTCCCTTATTTTCCACGGTGCCAAATCGCTGTGCCCAGGTTTGATCCCAATCCATGTGCCCCGGTCGAGCTGCCAGGAGTTGGGCTGAGCTGCAAGACCTCCTCCCCGGACTGGCAAGGGAGATGTCTCCAATGGGAGAAGGAAACTGCCTTTCTACCCCCTTTCCAGGATGCCAGGGCTGGCAGGGACTTGGCAGGGCATGAAACGACCCAGCTGAGCCCAGCTTTTCTGCAAACCATCAACTCAGTCCCATTATCAGGGTCAGAGCTGGGTGTTTGGCCCTTCTCCTCCCCGCTGGAGCAGGAATCTGCTGCTTTGTCCTGCAGACACGCTCCCTTCCCCACCCTCAGGAACCTGCAAACAGGTTCATCACTGGGTGAGAGGAAGATGGGGTGGCCTTCCCCGGCACCTGGCTGTCCCCTGGCAGGCAGGAAAGGGAACACAGGCACCCCGAGCCCCCTGCACCCCCAGGGACCAGCCACCCCCTCAAGGCTCATCATCCCCCATGAGAAAAAGCCTCCTGGTCAAAGCCCAAGGTGCCAGAGGGATGGACGTGGTTTAATTAATCTCCTGTAAAAGTCACATTTTGAAAAAATCAGGCCCAGCAGTTTTAATTAAAGTCATTTCCCTGGTCGGACGCTGCCCATAGAGGGGTCTGAGCTGGGCAGACCCTGCAGGAGCATCCCCTGGAGCGGGGAAGGGTCCTGGGGAGCCCAACGTTGGGGGAAAGGCCCAATCCTGCCCAGGGCTGAGCGCTGCCAGCTCCAGGGGATTAAAGGTGTCCTGAGAACAATTTAACTCTCGCAATCAGCTCGGCCCCCGGCCGGGCCATATTAAAACACGCCCCGTAAGCCCTGTTGTCTGGGGGATGATTGCAATAAACCCACCGGCATGCGAGATTAGCGGGTTAAACCCGCCGGCGCAGACATGTGAGGACATGAGCACAGTTTGGGCTCTTTGAGACGCGCCGGCTAATCCCGGCTCTGAGCACAGCTGGAACAAAGGGCGGCTTCCCTCACCTCGTCCCCTTCTCTTCATCATCCCCTTCTTATATTGTCCCCTTCTTGCACTGTCCCCCCTCTCCATGCGCCATCCGCTTCTCCTGGCATCACTCCCTCTCCTGGCATCATGTCCTTCTCCTTGCATCATCCCCCTCTCCTTGAACCATCTTTGCACCATCCTTGAACCTTCTCTTTGCACCATCCCCTTCTTAATTGTCCCCCTCTCTCCCTGCATTGTCCTCCTTCTCCTCGCGTCATCCCCTCTCCCCCTCTCTTGCACCAGGTTTCACACCTGCCCAAATGAACCCACCACCCAGGTCCTGTCTTCCTCCAGCCCCAAGCCCAGAGCAGACACAGAAAAAATAAAGTTAACAGGAGCTGGTGGTGCCCAGGCCAGCACCCAGCTGTCCCCATTGCTGCTCTTCTCTAGGAGGTCCAGGGCCGTTGGTACTCGCTTGCTTTGCATCCTTGCAAGGAGCCCACGGAGCCCACCCTTGGCTCATCACCAGGCCAGTGTCCAGCCCAAACCTGCTGCACTTGAAGCCTCTCCATCTGCCTCAGCAGGGCCAAACAATTCAAATTAAACCCAGCTAATCCTTGCCCAGCTGAGGTGGCACTCCAGGTACCCAGCTCACAAAGCCACCACTGCTCTCCAGGTGTGTTTTCCCTGGTTTTCCTAACTTTCCTGGCTCTGAAAGCCCCAGAGAGCAGGACACCATCACTGGGTCGGGCTGTGTGAGATGTGGGCAGAGCAGGGCGTTACGGTGAAGATCCTGCTGGCAGGAAGGAAGGTGGAGATGGATGAACCATGAGATGGAGGTCCTCTACAACGACCTGAGCTCTGTGAAGATCCTGCTGGCAGGGAGGTGGAGATGGATGGACCGTGAGATGGAGGTCCTCTACAAGGACCTGAGCTCTGTGAAGATCCTGCTGGCAGGGAGGTGGAGATGGATGGACCATGAGACGGAGGTCCTCTACAAGGATCTGAGCTCTGTGAAGGTCCTGAGCTATTTTAGAGCACAAGGAGGTACCTGAGCACCTTTGGGATGAGCCAGGCTACGGGGCCGATTGCGGGTGGGGTGTGCAGGTGAACCCCCATCCCCCAGACCTCCAGAACTTGCTCCTATGAACAAGCCCCCACTGAACACTTGCTGCCACTGCAGGGATGTGTCGTTCCTCCTCCTCCTCATGCAAAGATGAGCCCAAGAGTTGCATAAATAATTTATTTTCGCACTGCAAAAATACCCGGTGCCCCGTATATATTAGAGACGCTCATTGCCAGCTATGAGACACTCCTATAATACACACGGAAGAGCGGCCCGACAGGGTCGTTCAGCAGCTGAACGTGTCCTCCTGGCCGTCCTCCAACACTGCTGGGAAGTCCTTGTCCTCCTCGCCGTGGTGGCTCTGCGAGTCAGGGCTCCTCTGCGGGGTGGCCAAACCCATTTTGGCCAGTTTGGCTTGTTGCTGTTCCAGGCTTTGTTTCCTCCACTTGATCCTCCGGTTTTGGAACCAGACTTTCACCTGAGGTAAAGCTTAGCTTTCAAACCTGGCTTCTCCCTGGACCATGGGCTCATGGTCTGCTGAACCCCCGTGGCTCAGGCAGTGCCTCAACACTCCACAGCCTCTGACATCTCCTGGCTGGCCAGGACAGAGGTTCCCTGCCACGCTCTGTCCCCAGTGAGACGGAGAACCAACCCCTGTAACCCAGGAGCTGAGTCCATATTGGTGAGCTGGGACCTACCAGCAGTGCAGAAGATCCAGCCTTAAGCTGGACACAAATTCAACCCCTCCATGTGGCCCTGGAACAGCCACTTTGTGACTCAGTTTCCCCATCTGTGATCTGCCACCTTTTTAATGTAAAGCATCCACAATTACTGCCCCACGCAGCTCCTGCCCCAGGCTGAGGGACATGACCCACGTCCCACCAAAGGTTTGGGAGCACATAAGTTTGGGAGCCTCACTGGACCTGCTGGTGGGGGCAGGTGGAGATGGAGCATGGTGGGACTTACCTGCTCTTCAGTGAGGTGCAGGGAGGAGGCGAGCAGGCACCTCTCCGTGCCCACCATGTACTGCTGCCGCGCAAACTCCTTCTCCAGCCTGGCCAGCTGGTCACTGGTGAAGATGGTCCGGACTCGCTTGGCTTTGCCAGTCTTGGATTTGAAGATGGGGAAGCCGCACTGGGAGATCAGGAAGCCTGGGAGACGAGGGAGAGGGGGGAGGTCAGGGTGGAGAGCCCTTGGAGGGGTCCACTTTAGAGTGGGGTCCCCCCTTGGAAGGTCCTTTCCTGGAGAGGCAGAAGGGATCTTTCCATTTGGAGGTGTCCCCTTTAAAGAGGTAAAAGGGGTCTCTTTGGAGAGGGTCCCCTGTTTGCAGAGGATCTCCTTGGAGGGGTGGATACAGGTCCCTCTTGGAGAGAACCCCTTTGGAGGGTGTTCATTTGAAGAGGTGGAAGGAGCTCCTCCATTTGGAGATGTCCCCCTGAGAGAGGCCAGAGGGTCCCATTTGGAGGGGCAGAAGAGTTGAAGACCCCTTGGGAGGAGGAAGTCCTCCATTTGGAGACATCTGAATGGGAGAGGTGGACAGCCCCACCCTGGAAGAGGTCCCTTTGGGAGAGAGGTGGCCAAGGGTCTCCCCTTGGAGAGCTGAAAGGAGGTCCCCCATTTGGGAGTGTCCCAAGAGAGGTGGTCTTGGGTGTCCTCCTTGGAGAGGTGAAAGGAGACCCCCATTTGGAGATGTCCCCATGGGAGAGGTGGATTCAGGTCTTCCTTGGAGACATCCCCTTTGGAGGGGGGTCCCCTTGGGGAGGTGGAAGGACATCGCTGTTTGGAAATGTCTCCATGGGAGAGGTGGATTCAGGTCCCCATTTGGAGATGTCCCCATGGGAGAGGTGGACAGGTGTCCCCCTGGAAGACATCCCCTTTGGAGGGGTCCCCTTGGAGGGGGAAGGAGGTCCCCGTTTGGAGACATCCAAACAGGGGAAGTGGAGGAGAAGTGGAAAGGGCCCCCCTAGAAGAGGTTCCCTTGAGCAGGGTCCTCCATTTGGAAAGGTAGCGAAAGGTCCCCTCTCAGAGTGACAGAAGACGCTCCCCCATTTGGAGATGTCCCTATGTGAGAGGAGGATATGGGTCCCCATTTGGAGAAACCCCCATGGGAGATGTGGACAGGGGTCTCCCTAGAAGAAGTCCTCATGAGAGGGGTCCCCCAGGAGAGGTGGCCAAGGGTCCCCCCTGGAAGAGATGGAAAGAGGTCCCCGTTTGGAGACATCCCCATGGGAGAGGTGGACAGGGGTCCCCGTGGAAAAGGTCCCCTTGGAGATGGAAGAAGGTCCCTGTTTGGAGACAACCCCATAGGAGAGGTGGACAGGGACTCCCTAGGACAGTTCCCCTTGAGCAGGGTCCCCCATTTCAGAGGTGGCCAAAGGTCTTCCCTTGGAGTGACAGAGGAGGTCCCCATTTGGGGATGTCCCCATGGAGAGGTGGGTGTGGGTCCCCATTTGGGGATGTCCCCATGGAGAGGTGGGTGTGGGTCCCCGTTTGGAGATGTCCCCATGTAGAGGTGGGTGTGGGTGGGTGTGGGTCCCCATTTGGGGATGTCCCCATGGAGAGGTGGGTGTGGGTCCCCGTTTGGAGATGTCCCCATGGAGAGGTGGGTGTGGGTGGGTGTGGGTCCCCATTTGGAGTTGTCCCCATGGAGAGGTGGGTGTGGGTCCCCATTTGGAGATGTCTCCATGGAGAGGTGGGTGTGGGTCCCCATTTGGGGATGTCCCCATGGAGAGGTGGGTGTGGGTCCCCATTTGGAGATGTCCCCATGGAGAGGTAGGTGTGGGTCCCCATTTGGGGATGTCCCCATGGAGAGGTGGGTGTGGGTCCCCATTTGGAGATGTCCCCATGGAGAGGTAGGTGTGGGTCCCCATTTGGGGATGTCCCCATGGAGAGGTGGGTGTGGGTCCCCATTTGG
The DNA here is from genome assembly GCF_013368605.1 of Nyctibius grandis. Classification (NCBI taxonomy): domain Eukaryota; kingdom Metazoa; phylum Chordata; class Aves; order Nyctibiiformes; family Nyctibiidae; genus Nyctibius; species Nyctibius grandis. Next base: position 1,691,052 of record NC_090663.1, on the reverse strand, counting down.
AGATGTCCCCATGGAGAGGTGGGTGTGGGTCCCCATTTGGAGTTGTCCCCATGGAGAGGTGGGTGTGGGTCCCCGTTTGGAGATGTCCCCATGGAGAGGTGGGTGTGGGTCCCCATTTGGAGATGTCCCCATGTAGAGGTGGGTGTGGGTCCCCATTTGGAGTTGTCCCCATGGAGAGGCGGGTGTGGGTCCCCATTTGGAGATGTCCCCATGGAGAGGGGGGTGTGGGTCCCCATTTGGAGATGTCCCCATGGAGAGGTGGGTGTGGGTCCCCATTTGGAGTTGTCCCCATGGAGAGGTGGGTGTGGGTCCCCGTTTGGAGATGTCCCCACGGAGAGGTGGGTGTGGGTCCCCGTTTGGAGATGTCCCCATGGAGAGGGGGGTGTGGGTCCCTATTTGGAGATGTCCCCATGGAGAGGTGGGTGTGGGTCCCCATTCGGGGATGTCCCCATGGAGAGGTGGGTGTGGGTCCCCATTTGGGGATGTCCCCATGGAGAGGTGGGTGTGGGTCCCCGTTTGGAGATGTCCTCATGGAGAGGTGGGTGTGGGTCCCCCTGGGAGAGGTCTCCTCGGCAGGATGTCCCCATTTGGGGGTGTCCCCAGGGGACAGGCGGGGGGGTGGCGGTACCTGTTGCCCCGAGCCGGGCGGCCCAGGCCGGGAGCACCCCGCAGCAGGCGGCGCAGGGCGGCGGCGGCGGGGCCCGGGGGGCGGCGGGGCCGGGGGGCGCCGGGGGGGACCCCCACAGCGGCGGCGGCGGCGGGGGGGAGGCCCGTCCCAGCAGCGCGGCGATGGTGAAGGCCCGGCCGGGGCGGGTCGGGGCCGGGGCCGGGGCCGTCATGGCGGGCTGGGCCGGGGCCGCGCCGCCCACCTTTATAGGGCCGCCCCGAGCGGCCGCTCCCCGCGGGGCTCGGCCGGCCCCGGGAGGGCGCGGGGGGCGGAGGGGACGGGGCGGGCGGGGACGGCTGGCATCGCCCTGAGCCCTGCCCGGGGTCCCGGGTCACCCCCGTGTCCCCCTGCCCCCGACCGGGGTGTCCCCCCTATGTCCCCCTGCCCCTGACTGGGGTGTCCCCCCACATCCTCCTGCCCTTGACCAGGGTGTCCCCCCCATGTCCCCCTACCCTCGACTGGGCTGTTCCCCCCCGTATCCCTCTGCCCTTGACCAGGGTGACCTCTCACATCCCCCTGCCCTGGACCAAGGTGTCCCCCCCATGTCACCCTGCCCTCGACCAGGTTGTCCCCCCCCACATCCCCCTGCCCCCGACCAGGGTGTCCCCTCCATGTCACCCTGCCCTCGATCAGGGTGTCCCCTCACATCCCCCTGCCCTTGACCCAGGTGTCCCCTCACATCCCCCTGTCCTCGACTGGGGTGTCCCCCGCATGTCCCCCTGCCCTCAGGCAGAGTGTCCCCCCCACATCCCCCTGCCCCTGGGTTGGAGACCTCCATGTCCCCTTGCCCCAGGAGCGGAGACCCCCGTGTGTCCCCTCCCCGAGGGTGGCTTTGGCTCTGAATTCCTCAAACGGGGATCCAGGCACCCAGGGGACACCACAGGACAGACAGTGTCACCTCAAGGCCACCAAAGCACCCGAGGGGGTCCCCCTTGGTACTCTGAGTCCATCATGCTGGCATGGACCCCACTGCACAGCTGCTTTTTGGGGGACATGAGGTACCACGAGGTGAGGGGACAGGCCCAGGGATGCTCTGAGAGGCGGTGGCAGAGGCAGGGGGCTGTCCCCACACCCCCCCCAGCTCACCCCTCTCACTGATGGGATTCAGATGGTCATTAGGGTCTGAGATTCTTCACGTCGCGCGGCTTTTCCTAATGAGCTGGGAAAAGTCACACCTCGGGCCCGGCGCGGCGGGGGAGCGAGCCCCGGTCAAAGGACTCGGGGCTTTATTGGGGAGGAAATGGGGCGCGGGGGGAGTTTGGGGGGCCGGGGCCCACATCTGCACCGCAGCAGCCCCCTTCGCTTGGCTTTCACAAGGTCCCTGGGACCCCAGCACATGTGTGGGGCCCCCCAAATTGGGAAAAAAAAAAAACCCCAAGGGATCACTCTGGCACTGAGAAAGCCATTACGGGGCTCTGCAGCTGCGTGGCCTCCTTGGGGACGGGGATGGGGACGGGGATGAGGGACCCCTCCAGCTCCTCGGTACTGGGGTGCATCCAAGCCCCATACTGGCAGGTGAAGGCTTCCCAGAGGGGTTTTTACAATAAAAAAGCCATAAAAAGCCCCCGGTGGGCACCGAGCTCCCCAGCTTGTCACCGGGCATTGCCCCGCAGCCCCTGAGGCTGGGGGGGGGGGCAAATAAAGGTCCTGTGGGGGGGCAGAGATGAAAGAGTGGCAGATTGGGCGTTATTAGTTCTTAATTACAGAGATAAAAAGGCAGGAGGCCTCCGGTGTGTTTGCTTAGGAGGTGCTTTCCCTTTTTTAATTCCCTTTTTCCTCTCTCTCTGTTTGCTGGAGCTCAGCAAACACCCCCCCCGACACCCCCCGAGGATGGGGGGGGGGGGTGCCTGGCACCCCTGTGCTGGATGCGATGCTGCTGGCATCCAGGTTGTTGGGATCCAGGTGATACTGGGCCAAAATGGGGCTACTGGTACCCAGTGGTTCTTTGGGATGGCCAGGTGGGAAAATCCTGTCCTCGAGAGATATGGGGGGGGGGGGTGTTAGTAATTTGGGGGGGTGATGGAGCACGGAAGGGCTGGAATTGGGGGGTCACTGCCCACAGACCTCTCACCAGGTCGGGATCCAGAAGGACGTGAACCCAGGGATGGCTCCTGCCTAATTCGGAGGCAAAATTGTCCCAAGGCTCCGGCTCCTGAGCTAATTAATGACAATGCTGCTCGTTAGCCCGCGGCCAGGCTGTCTGGGCAGGGTGTGGATTGTCTGTCTGGAGAGGAGCGGGGGGACCTTCGGGGTCACCCCCCTCCCTGTCCCCAGACAGCCTCGGGGGTCACCCCGGAGCCCCAGGGCCCCCCCTTGGTCTTGTGTCCATCCCCTGTCCAGCCATTGTCCGTCTGTCCATCCCGGCTCATCCTTTTGCACCCAATTCCAATGTGCTGGGGTGGGGGGCTGAGGACACCCACAATTTGTAGGGAAAAGGGGTATTTTCTACCAATTCAGCTGAAATTATGGGAAAAAAATGAAGTGTTTGGACACCCGCTGCCATCAAGTAGCTGAGGAGGATCCAGGCCTGACCCTCGGTCCTGCGGATCATTCGATCTCAATCCCAGATCTCCCCCCCAATTAAATCCACTCTTCATTTCTTGTTATTAAAGGTCTTGTTGCCCGGATTTGGGACCTCCCTTAAGCAGTGTAAGATATGCAGCTCCGCTGCTTCTCTCCATGGACGTGACCCAGCTCTGGGGAGGTTTTCTCAAGCAGGACTCATCCGTGCACAGGTCACCGCCACCGCCGGGGGCTGTTTGCAGGTAAAAAAATCAAGAAAAATATCTTTTTTTTAAAACCCTGCGAGGGGCTGACCTGGTGAACTCCTTGCCTAGAAGCTCTTGGAGGTTGAGAGCTTTGACAGAGGAGTTTCTGCAGATAATAACGTCTGTAGCTGTATGATACGGGGTAAAATATGCCCGCAGCTGCTTCCAGCAAAGCCCCCGTGGCTGGGAGCATCAGGGAACAGAGGTGCTGAGCACCTCTGACCCGCAGGGACCCAAGAGCATCCCAGTTAGTGGAGATCCCAGTTAGCAAGCACCACTGTTAGTCAGTATACCAGTTAACAGGCATCCCAGTTGGTGGGCATCCCAGTTACTGGGCTTTCCAGTTAGTGAATATCCCAATTAGTAGGATTCTGGTGAGTAAGGATCCCAGTTGGTGGGCATCCCAGTTAGTGAGCACCCCAGTCAGTGAGCACCCCAGTTAGTGGGCATCCCAGTCAGTGAGCACCCCAGTTCATGAGCACCCCAGTTAGTGGGCATCCCAGTCAGTGAGCACCCCAATCAGTGAGCACCCCAGTTCATGAGCACCCCAGTTAGTGGGCATCCCAGACAGTGAGAACCCCAGTCAGTGAGCACCCCAGTTAGTGAACACCCCAGTTAGTGGGCATCCCAGTTAGGGAGCATCCCCAGTAGCAGACATCCCAAGTACTGGGCATACTGGGCATCCCAGTTACTGGGTTGTTCACTTAGTGAGCATCCCAGTAAGGACTCCAGTTGGTGAGCATCCCGGTCAGTGAGAATCCCCAGTAGCAGGAATCCCAGTTAGTAAACATCGCAGGCAGTGAGTATCCCAGTTAGCAGGGATCCCAGTCAGCAGGCTCCCAGTTAGCAAGCGTGCTAGTTAGTGGGGGTCCCGGTTAGCGAGCATCCCATTTAGCAGGGATCCCAGTTAACAGGCATCCCAGTTAGCACAATGCCAGTGAGCAGGCTAACAGCCAAAGAAGGTCCCAGTTACCAAACTGGGTAACTGGGGGTTGTTAATTAGTTAGATTAGTTAGTGGGGATGCCAGTTAGTTCCTGCTCAGTGCGCCACTGCCCATCCCATCAGAGACCCTGATTACTGGGGATCCCAGTTAGCGAGCGTGCCAGCTGGTGGGCTCCCAGTTAGTGAGGGTCCCAGTCAGGGTCCAAGTCAGGGTCCCAGAGGGTCCCAGTCGGGTCCCAGTGGGGTCCCAGTCAGGGTCCCAGCGGGGTCCCAGTCGGCTCCCAGTCAGAGTCCCAGTCAGGGTCCCAGTTAGGGTCCCAGCGGGGTCCCAGTCGGGTCCCAGTGGGGTCCCAGTCAGGGTCTCAGCGGGGTCCCAGTCAGGGTCCCAGCGGGGTCCCAGTCGGCTCCCAGTCAGAGTCCCAGTCAGGGTCCCAGTCAGGGTCCCAGCGGGGTCCCAGTCGGGTCCCAGTGGGGTCCCAGTCAGGGTCTCAGTCAGGGTCCCAGTCAGGGTCCCAGCGGGGTCCCAGTGGGGTCCCATTCAGGGTCCCAGTCAGTGTCCCAGGGGGGTCCCGGTGGGGTTCCAGTCAGGGTCCCAGTCAGGGTCCCAGGGGGTCCCAGTCAGGTTCCCAGTCGGAGTTTCAGTGGGGTCCCAGCGGGGTCCCAGTCAGGGTCTCAGTCAGGGTCCCAGCAGGATCCCAGTCAGGGTCCCTGTGGGGTCCCAGCGGGGTCCCAGTCAGGGTCCCAGGCGGTCCCATTGGGGTCCCAGCAGGGTCCCGGTGGGGTCCCGGCGGGGCCGTTCCCCCGATGGCCACCAGAGGGCAGTGCCCGACCGCGCTGCGCCCCGGGACCGCGGCTGGGACCGGGGGGACACCGGGAGGGGCGACAGCGGGAGGAGGGACACCAGGATGGGACTGCAGGAGCGGGGACACCGGGCTGGGGAACACCGGGAAGGGACAGCGGGCTGGGAGACACTGGGAAGGGACACACCAGGATGGGACACATCAGGCTGTGACACCCTGGGATGAGACACTCCGGGATGGGACACACAGAGCTGGGGCACTGGGGCTGGCACACGCCAGGCTGGGACACACTGGGAAGGGACACTGCAGGCTTGTGCACATTGGAATGGGACACATCAGGATGGGACACACTGGGATGGGACATAAAGGGAAGGGACACACCATGCTGGGACACACTGGGAAAGGACACACTGGGGTGGGACATCTCAGGCTGGGACACACCGGGGATGGGAACACACCGGGCTGGGACACACTGGGAAGGGACACAGCAGGCTGGGACATGCTGGGGCTGGCGAGGAGGGCGAGGAGGTTTCCACACCAGGACGAGGAGGTTTTTCCCGAGACACTGCGTGGATAAAGGGGGTCCTGGCGGAGGGTGACAGCTTGTCTCCTCCCAGGGACGGCTCCATCCACAGCACCCCCTCGTTGGCTCACCCCAAGGCGAGCTGGCCAGATTGAGCCCAACACTGACCAGGAGAACACGTGTGGGCTCCATCCAGCCCCCAAACCCCATTAATCAGCCCTAAAAGGCCACATCCCTTGGCAGAACCCTAAGGCCATGCCCGTCCCCACCACCCCAAGGGACAGCGATGGGAAGGTTGAGGTTTGTCCTTCTCCACGCGCTGGTTATGGGGCAGGGGGGCAGGAGACAGCATCTCCCGTTGCCCCCAGACTGGAACCTGGTGCAGCGGGTTTGCAGCATCCCCAGGGCCACCAGCACCTCTACGGGTCCCCCAAAATTTGGGAGCGAGTCCAACCCCTCCCCCCCATCCATCTGCCCAGCCGGGAAAGTCAAAACCAGTGTCATTGCCAAACCCAGCGGCGCCCGCGGAATTGATGCCGACGGATTTCCACCTTTATTTGTCAACAAGGCTGGTTGACCCCCCTCCCCAACCCCGCAAAGCCCCCTTAATCTCCCCTACAATTGCAGTTCGCTGTGCAAACAGCTTGGGGAGGGGGCCGGCGCGGGGTCTGCGTGAGAAATCTGTCGTTCGGGGGCGGCCGGCGGCCTTGTGGGTAAGCCGGGGAGCGAACGGCGGCATCGCTAACGCCGGATTGAAACGATCTCGGAGCGATTGCCCTTCAATAACCCTAATCCTCAGCCCTGAGTGTGTGTGGGGGTTTAATTCCTGGTCATTATTCCCACCTTATTATCTATTGATTGACTTTTAGGAAGGGTAATAACATAAAGAGATGGATGCTCGGAGATCAAACGGAACCGACGGTTGATTTGCCGGGTGGGATCCAGCGGATAAACCCCAAAGGTTTGATATTGCCCCCCCCAAAGTGGGGATGGGGGGTGATGGGGGGCAAAGGGGTGATGGGGGGAGAACAGGTGATGGGGGGCAAAGGGGTAATGGGGGGTGAAGGGGTGATGGGGAAAGGAGATGGGGAAAGCAGCCGGGGGACCTGCGAGGAGCGGCAGCCTCCGTCCCTCCCCGCTCCGCCGAACAATCAGAATAAAAGCAAATTATTTCTCCTATTTTCCTGCCTGAGATGAACGATAAAGTGTCCATCCCCGCAAAGAACCTGATAACGCCTCTAATTTTACTGGAAGGCCTAAAAATGCCATTTCTACGCAAAACAGGGCGCCGCTCCCCTCCCCTCCCAGCCTTTGATAAACGGTTTGTGGGGTTTTTTTTCTTCCTTTATTTTTTTTTCCTTTTTTTTTTTGTTCTATTTCCCTTTCGCTTCACAAGGGGAAATGTCCCCGGAGCTACGAACGCCGCACAATAAAGCAAAATCATATTTTAGTCAAAATAGGCAGACGGCGCTCGCAGCCAACTTTCAAATTAGCATTTTGAGGGCAAATATGCAGCCAATTTGAGATAATGAGGCCTGATTATTCAATCCAATGAATGTTAAATAGGCGGCGAGGGCGCCCGCGCCTTATCTCCCCCGCTTTCGATTTATTTTAGTTTAGTTTAGTTTTAATCGTTTCCCATTTGAACTCTTTATTTGTCTTAGCTCCGGCCTCCCCCCCTCCATTCCTGGGCATCCAGTTGGGATTTTGCAGCTGGAAATCGCCGGCACGGACCCACCGTCCCCTTTACAACCTGTTTTCAGGGAGGATTTTGCAGCTTGTCCCCCCAAAATTGGTGCCTGGGGAGGTTTGGGTGCTGCTGGCAGACCAGCTCCATGTGGCCGTCCCCCAAATTTGGGTGATGCTTCGATGGTGGCGTGAATATTTGCAGGGACGTGCATCCCCGGCGCAGAGATTTGGGGTGGTGCGTCCCCAATTCTGGCTCATCCTTCACCCCTTCCCTTTCATCCCAGGGCTGTTTGGGCAGGTGATGGGGCAGTTGGACCCACCCTGGGTCTCAGCACCCATCACGAGTCACAGAATCACAGAATCAACCAGGTTGGAAGAGCCCTCTGGGCTCATCGAGTCCAACCATTGCCCTGACACCACCATGGCAACTAGACCGTGACACTAAGTGCCATGTCCAGGCTTTTCTTAAACCCCTCCAGAGATGGTGACTCCACCACCTCCCTGGGCAGCCCCTTCCAGTGTCTAATGACCCTTGCTGAGAAGAAATGCTTCCTAATGTCCAACCTGAATCTCCCCTGGCGAAGCTTGAGGCCACCTGTCGTTAAAATGAATGCAAACAGCAAACAAGCCCTGGGGGAGATGATCCCAAGCCCTGGGGGAGATGATCCCAAGCACCCGTTGCCACCCCAAAGCAAAGCCCGGCTCAGCATCCCACCCAGCTCAGCATCCCATCACGCAGCCATCGCGACCTTCCAGCAGGATTTTGCTTTGCTCCTGCTTGACCAACCTGATCTCCTTCTAGGACAAGGTGACACACTGACTGGATGAGGGCAAGGCTGTGGATGGTGTCTACCTGGGCTTTAGTAAAGCCTTTGACACCATTTCCCACAGCATCTCCTGGAGAAACTGACTGGTCATGGCTTGGATGGGTAAAAAACTGTCTGGATGGCCGGGCCCAAAGAGTTGTGGTGAATGGAGATAACTCCAGTTGGTGGCTGGTCACCAGTGGTGTTCCCCAGGGCTCGGTGTTGGGACCAGTTCTGTTCAATATCTTTATCAATGATCTGGACGAGGGGATCAAGGGCACCCTCAGTGAGTTCACAGATGACACCAAGCTGGGCGGGAGTGTTGATGTGCTGGAGGGCAGGAGGCTCTGCAGAGGGGTCTGGACAGGCTGGATCGATGGGCCGAGGCCACTGTGTGAGGGTCAACAAGGGCAAGTGTTGGGTCCTGCACTTGGAGCACAACGACCCCCCGCACCGCTACAGGCTGGGGGAGAGTGGCTGGAAAGTGCCTGGTGGGAAAGGACCTGGGGGTGTTGGTCAATGGCTGCTGAACATGAGGCAGCAGTGAGCCCAGGTGGCCAAGAAGGCCACCAGCATCCTGGCTTGTATCAGCACTAGTGTGGCCAGCAGGGCTAGGGCAGGGATCATCCCCCTGTACTCAGCACTGGTGAGGCCGCACCTCGAATCCTGGGTGCAGTTTTGGGCCCCTCACTACAAGAAAGACCTTGAGGTGCTGGAGCGAGTCCAGAGAAGGGCAACGAAGGTGGTGAAGGGTCTGGAGCACAAGTGTGATGAGGAGCGGCTGAGGGACCTGGGGGGGTTTAGCCTGGAGAAAAGGAGGCTGAGGGGAGACCTTCTCGCTCTCTACAACTGCCTGAAAGGAGGGTGCAGCGAGGGGGGTCGGTCTCTTCTCCCAAGTAACAAGTGATGGGATGAGAGGAAACGGCCTCAAGTTGCACCAGGGGAGGTTTAGGTTGGAGATCAGGGACAATTTCCTCATGGAAAGGGTTGTCAAGCGCTGGCACAGGCTGCCCAGGGCAGTGGTGGAGTCCCCATCCCTGGAGGTATCTAAAAGACAAGTAGATGTGGTGCTGAGGGACATGGGTTAGTGGTGGCCTTGGCAGTGCTGGGTTAAGGGATGGACTCGATGATCTTGAAGGTCCTTCCCAACCCAAACGATTCTGTGATTCTCTTTGTTTGCAGCCCCACCGAGGTGCATTTCCCACCCAGCGGGGTGAGCTGGGGGGATGCCCGGCTGCGGAGGAAGAGGAGGAGGAGGGAGCAAAAAGTAAAGTTGAAGGAAAGATTAAAGTGAAAATTAATTAAAAAACCCTTTTTATGGCTAAAGGTGGAGGGAAAAATCAAAGAGGTGAATAAATAAGAGCTGGGAGGGAAGGGGAAGGGAGAGAGAAAACAACCCCCATTATGGGGGCAAGGGCAGAAAGGGGTGAGAGGAGGAGAGGGAGCGAGAGGGGAGATAATAGGAAAAGAAAAAGGGAAAGAAAAGGGGAAAACAATCAAAGGCGGCGAAATAAAAAGCAGATGCTGAGGAGGGATAAGGGGCGGGCGGCGGAGCGGGGCCGGGCAGCGGGCTGGGGGGATAATTGGATTGTGGTTCGTCTCGGGGGCGATAAGAAATTCCACGTGTTGTTTTTTTTTCCCTCTATGAAGCATATTTTAATGGGAGATTTGAATATGGCCGGGGCGGCGCATCCCACACGGAAAAATACGGGTTTTACCCCATTTCCCCCCAGTTTGTGCGCTCGCTTGGGGGGTTTTTGGGGCAGAACGTGGCTGTTCCTGCGCGCAGCGGCTTCGCTCTCGTTAGCAGCTGGTTGGGGTGAGCAGGAGCGGTGTGAGACCCCAAAAACAAGGAGAGGGGACGCAGCGACCCCAAAGGGGACGCAGCAACCCCAAAGGGGATGCAGTAAAGCCCAAAGGGGACACAGTAAAGCCCAAAAGGGGTGTGGGGATCCCAGAGGGACATAGGAAATCCCAAAAGGGATGTTGCACCCCCAAAGGGGACACAGCAACCCCAAAGGGGACACAGCACCCCCAAAGGAGACATTGCACACCCAAAGGGGACGTAGAAAATCCCAAAGGGGACACAGCAACCCCAAAGGGGATATTGCACCCCCAAAGGGGACACAGCACCCCCAAAGGGGCTGTAGCAAGCCCAAAGGGGATGTAGCAACTGCAAAGGGGACGTGGGGATCCCAGAGAGGATGTAGCAAATCCCAAAAGGGATGTTGCACCCCCAAAGGGGACACAGCAAATCCCAAAGGGGATGGAGCACCCCGAAAAGGGATGTAGCAACCTCAAAGGGGACATGGGGATCCCAGAGGGGACATAGCAAATCCCAAAGGGGGTGTTGCCGCCCCAAAGGGGTTGTAGCACCCTCTAAGGGGACGCAGCAACCCCAAAGGGGCACAGCAACCCCAAAGGCGATGTAGCACCCCCTAAGGGGATGCAGCAACCCCAAAGGGGACATAGCAACCCCAAAGGGGATGTAGGAAATCCCAAAGGGGACACAGCAAACTCAAAGAGGATGTTGAACCCCAAAGGGGCTGTAGCAACCCCAAAGGGGACACAGGGATCCCAGAGGGAACGTAGCAAATCCCAAAGGAGATGTTGCACCCCCAAAGGGGACACAGCAACCCCAAAGGGGACACAGCAGTCCCAAAGGGGATGTTGCACACCCAAAAGGGGATGTTAAACCCCCAAAGGGGACTTTGCACACCCAAAGGGGATGCAGCAAAGCCCAAAGGGGATGTAACAACCTCAGACGGGATGCAGGGATCCCAGAGGGGACATAGCAAATCCCAAAGGGGACGTTACACTCCCAAAGGGGACGTTGCACCCCCAAAGGGGACGCAGCAACGCCCAAAGGGGTGCAGCAACCCCAAAGGGGATGTAGGAAATCCCAAAGGGGACACAGCAAACTCAGAGGGGTTGTAGTAACCCCAAAGGGGACACAGCAACCCCTGAGGAGACATAGCAAACCCCAAAGGGGCTGTAGCAAACCCAAAGGGGCCGTTGCACCCCTAAAGGGGATGCAGCAAAACCCAAAGGGGATGTAGGAAATCCCAAAGGGGACAACACAATCTCAAAGGGGGTGTAGAACCACAAAGGGTCTGTAGCAACCCCAAAGGGGACACAGCAACCCCAAAGGGGATTTTTGCACCACCAAAGGGGTTGTAACAACCTCAAAGGGGACGCAGGGATTCCAGAGGGGACGTAGCAAATCCCAAAGGAGGTGTTCCACCCTCAAAAGGGACACAGCAACCCCAAAGGAGAAGTAGAACCCCAAAGGGGCTGTAGCAACTCCAAAGGGGACACAGCAACCCCAAAGGGTGCGCAGCAACCTCAAAGGGGACACAGCAACCCCAAAGGGGATGTTGCACCCCCAAAGGGGACAAAGCAAATCCCAAAGGGGACACAGCAACCGTAAAGGGGCCATGGCAACCTGAAAGGGGATATTGCATCCCCAAAGGGGACACAGCAAATCCCAAAGGGGACACAGCAATCCCTGAGGAGACATAGCAAACCCCAAAGGGGCCATTGCACCCCTAAAGGGGACGCAGCAACGCCCAAAGAGGCACAGCAACCCCCAAAGGAGATGTAGGGAATCCCAAAGGGGACACAGCAAACTCAAAGGGGGTGTAGAACCCCAAAGGGGACACAGGGATCCCAGAGCGAACGTAGCAAATCCCATAGGAGATGTTGCACCCCCAAAGGGGACACAGCAGTCCCAAAGGGGATGTTGCACACCCAAAATGGGATGTTACACCCCAAAAGGGGACTTTGCACACCCAAATGGGATGCAGCAAAGCCCAAAGGGGATGTAGGAAATCCCAAAGGGGACACAGCAACCCCAAAGGGGACACAGCACCCCCAAAGGGGCTGTAGCAAGCCCAAAGGGGATGTAGCAACTTCAAAGGGGACGTGGGGATCCCAGAGAGGATGTAGCAAATCCCAAAAGGGATGTTGCACCCCCAAAGGGGACACAGCAAATCCCAAAGGGGATGGAGCACCCCGAAAAGGGATGTAGCAACCTCAAAGGGCACATGGGGATCCCAGAGGGGACATAGCAAATCCCAAAGGGGATGTTGCACCCCCAAAGGGGACACAGCAAATCCCAAAGGGGACACAGCAAACTCAAAGGGGGCATAGAAACCCAAAGGGGCTGTAGCAACCCCAAAGGGGACACAGCAAACCCCAAAGGGGCTGTAGCCACCCCAAAGGGGCCGTTGCACCCCTGCGACGCCCCGCAACCCCACCGGGGCACCCCGCGTCCCCGCCACCGAGCGGAACGGGCGGCCCCGGCCCCTGGGGATGGTTTGGTGCCGGAGATGGGAGCGATAGAGCAGAGCAGCCCAGCGCCGTCCCATTAACCGAGGTGGCCCCGAACGCCCCTTATCTCGGTGGCATCGGAGCCCCGGGGCCCAGCTCGTCCCCATAACCCGGCCGGGAGCACCCGACGTGCCGGTAACCCGGCACGGCACAGCCCGGCCCGGCGGTTCGGCGTGACCTTGCTTGAGGGGCCGGGGACCGTCGGGTTTGGTCGGGAATGGAGTTATTAGGGTCAGCGGAGAGGGTTTAATGGGTTATTAGGGTCGGGGCCCCCTCGGGGACGCTGCTGTGCCCCGGCCCCGCCGCTGCGTGGGAAACGCTGCGGGATGTTAAAGGGGAGCGGGAAGGGGAAAGGTTGTGCAGGGCCCGGTGGCACCAGCGTCCCCGGGAGGGATCCTGTGGAGACAGCGGGAACCGGATCCTGTGGGGACACTGGGAACCTGCTCCCGTGGGGACACCGGGGACCAGATCCCGTGGGGACAGCGGGAACTGGATCCCATGGGGACACCGGGAACCTGCTCGTGTGGGGACACCAGGAACCAGATCCCGTGGGGACACTGGGAACCGGATCCCGTGGGGACACTGTGAACCCGCTCGTGTGGGGACACCAGGAACCAGATCCTGTGGGGACACCGGGAACCGGATCCTGTGGGGACAGCAGGAACCCACTTGCGTGGGGACACCGGGAACCTGCTCCCGTGGGGACACCGGGGACCAGATCCCGTGGGGACGCCAGGAACCGGATCCTGTGGGGACACCGGGAACCTGCTCCTGTGGGGACACCAGGAACCGGATCCCGTGGGGACGCCAGGAACCGGATCCTGTGGGGACACCGGGAACCTGCTCCTGTGGGGACACCAGGAACCGGATCCCGTGGTGACACCGGGAACCCGCTCGCATGGGGACACTGGGAACCGGATCCCGTGGGGATCCCGGGAACCTGCTCCCGTGGGGACACCGGGGACCAGATCCCGTGGGGACAGCGGGAACTGGATCCCATGGGGACACCGTGAACCTGCTAGTGTGGGGACACCAGGAACCAGATCCCGTGGTGACACCGGGAACCCGCTCGCATGGGGACACTGGGAACCAGATCCCGTGGGGATCCCGGGAACCTGATCCCATGGGGACATTGGGAACCTGCTCGTGTGGGGACACCGGGAACCGGATCCCGTGGGGACGCCGGGAACCGGATCCTGTGGGGACACCGGGGACCCGCTCCTGTAGGGACACCAGGAACCGGATCCCGTGGGGACACCGGGAACTGGATCCCATGGGGACCCCGGGAACCCACTCCCGTGGGGACACCGGGAACGGGATCCCGTGGGGCCCCCGGGCCCCCTGGTGCCGTGGGTGCTCCGCAGAGCGCCGGGCACGGGGTGGTCCCGGGGTGCCGGGGCTGCTCTGGCAGCAAATGGTGTGTGCGCGTGCGTGCGTAGGTTTGCGTGTGCATGTGTGGGCGTGGGCACACACACACATGTATGCACACGCATGGACACACGTGCTCATTCTTGCGTTGCACGGGTACACGTGCTCGCACCTCCACACGCGTGCAAGTGGATGCATATGCTTGCACACACACGGACACGCTTGCACACACACGCACATGCTTGCACACGTGTGCACATGCTTGCACACACATGCGTGTGCGTGGTCGTGCATGGACACCCATGCACACTTGCACATGCATGGACACACATGCTCACACTTGCACGTGCATGCACACGCTTGCACACACGTGCACACACATGCACACACTTGCATACATGTGCACAAACATGCACACACGCACACGCTTGTGCACGCACATGCACACGGTTGCACGCACACATGCACACACATGCACACACATGCACATGCATACACACCCCCACCCCCACACTTGCGCACACACACACTTGCACACACACGCTTGCACGCACATGCTTGCACACGCACACTTGAGCACACATACACATGCTTGCACATGTATGCACATGCTTGCACACACGCATGCCCTTGCACATGCATGGATGCACATGCATGGACATACATGCTCATTCTTGCACGTGTGTTGACACACATGCTTATGCTTGTCCATGTGTGCACACACACGCACACACATGCACACGCTTGCACACACACATGCTCACACTTGCACGTGCATGGACATACACTCTCACACTTGCACATGCATGCAAGTGCATGCACACGCTTACACACATGTGCACACACATGCACACATGCACGTTTGTGCACACAAATGATTGCACACACACGCACATGCACACACACGTGCCCACATTTGCATACACACATGTGCCCACATTTGCACACACACACACGCCCATACTTGCACACACGCACACATGGTTGCACACATACACTTGAGCACACATACACATGCTTGCACATGTGTGCACATGCTGGCACACACACGCATGCCCTTGCACATGCACGGACACACATGCATGGACACACATGCTCATTCTTGCCCGTGTGTTGACACACATGCTCATGCTTGCCCGTGTATGCCCACACCTGCACACGCACACACTTGCACATGCATGCAAGTGCATGCACACGCTTGCACACACGTGCACACACATGCACACATGCACACGCTTGTGCACGCACATGCTTGCTTGCACACACACGTGCCCACACTTGCCCACACACACACGCACACGCTTGCACACACATGCACATGCTTGCACATGTATGCACATGCTTGCACACACACGCATGCCCTTGCACATGCATGGATGCACATGCTCATTCTTGCATGTGTGTTGACACATGTGCTCATGCTTGTCCATGTGTGCACACACCCGCACATGCACACACTTGCACACACACTTGCACATGCATGGACACACATGCTCACACTTGCATGTGCATGGACACATACACTTGCACTGGAACATGCATGCACGTGCATGCACACGCTTGCACACACGTGCACACACAGGAACACACGCACATGCTTGTGCACGCACACGCTTGCATGCACACACACGTGCCCACACTTGCACACACACACTTGCGCACGCTTGCACACACATGCACATGCTTGCACATGTATGCACATGCTTGCACACACACGCATGCCCTTGCACATGCATAAATGCACATGCATGGACACACATGCTCATGCTTGCACATGTATACACACACATGCACATATCCGCACATGCTTGCACACATATGCACGTTTGTGCACGCACGCTCTTGCACGCACATACACACACACACGCATGCACCCATGTGCCCACACTTGTGTGCACACACACACTTGCACACCCATGCACATGCATGCACATGCTTGCACACACACGCATGCCCTTGCACATGCATGGACACACATGCTCATTCTTGCATGTGCGTTGACACACATGCTCATGCTTGCACATGTATGCACACACCCGCACACGCACACACTTGCACACACACTTGCACATGCATGGACACACATGCTCACACTTGCACATGCATGCAAGTGCATGCACACGCTTGCACACACGTGCACACAGACGCTTGCACACACGTGCACACACAGGAACACACGCACATGCTTGTGCACGCACACGCTTGCATGCACACACACGCACATGCACACACACGTGCCCACACTTGCACACACACACACGCACACACATGCACATGCTTGCACATGTATGCACATGCTTGCACACACACGCATGCCCTTGCACATGCATAAATGCACATGCATGGACACACATGCTCATGCTTGCACATGTATGCACGCACACGCACACACATGCACGTATCCGCACATGCTTGCACACATGTGCACACACGTGCACGTTTGTGCACGCACGCTCTTGCACGCACACATGCACACACATACACATGCTTGCACATGTATGCGCATGCTCGCACACACACGCATGCCCTTGCACATGCATGGACACACATGCTCGTGCTTGCACACGTATGCACACACACGCACACACTTGCACACACGCACACGCATGACCTCGCGCACACACCGTGGGGCAGGGGGCCATGCCCGGGGGGGGACGCGGGGCACGTCCCGCCGCCCCGCCGGTGGCCCACGGTGCCTTTGCGGTGGCCCAGCCCGCTGCGTGCTCAGCCCCGCGCCCCCCCCCCCGCGGTGTCCGGCCCCCCGGGGCACGCCCCGCCCCCCCCCGGTGCACGCGCCCCCCGCCCCGACCCCTCCGGTGCGGCGGGGCGGGGCCTCGGGGCGGGGCTACGGGAGGGCGCGGGGGCGGGGTTAGAGCCGGCGGGGGCGGGGCTTAGGGCAGGGCGGGGCGGCCGGTGGCGCTCGCGCTGCGGCCCGGCTGCGGCAGCGGCGGCGGCGGCGCGGGGCCCGGTCCGGTCCGGTCCGGTTCTGTCCGGTTCGGTCCGGCCCGGCGCCTCCTCAGCGTCCTGCCATGGCGCTGCTGCGGGCGGCGGCGCTTCCCGCCGAGGGGTCCCCGGCCTGGCTGCCCACCCACGTCCAGGTGACGGTGGTGCGGGCCCGCGGGCTGCGGTGCAAAGGCGGCGGCAAACCGGGCACCAGCGACGCCTACACCATCATCCAGCTGGGCCGCGAGAAGTACAGCACCTCGGTGGCCGAGAAGAGCACCGGCAGCCCCGAGTGGCGAGAGGAGTGCGCCTTCGAGCTGCCCCCCGAGCTGGGCGCCCCGGCCCGCGGCGGCCTGGTGCTCACCGTCATGCACCGGGCCCTGGTGGGCATGGACCGGTTCCTGGGCCAGGCCCTGGTGGCCCTGGAGCCCGCCCTGCAGCAGGGCCGCGCGCCCGATGAGCGGTGAGTGGCTCCTGCCCGACACCCGTGGGGGGCAGAGCCGGGGAGGCCTCTGGGATGGGCGTCGTGGGGTCCCTGCGTGCGCCAGGGTGGGCGTCATGGGTGGTGTGAGCCCCAGGGTGGGCGTCATGGGTGGTGTGTGCCCCAAGGTGGGTCATGGGTGGTGTGAGCCCTAGGGTGGGCGTCATGGGTGGTGTGAGCCCCAGGGTGGGCGTCATGGGTGGTGTGAGCCCCAGGGTGGGCGTCATGGGTGGTGCGAGCCCTAGGGTGGGTGTCATGGGTGGTGTGTGCCCCAAGGTGGGCGTTATGGGTGGTGTGTGCCCCAAGGTGGGCGTTATGGGTGGTGTGAGCCCTAGGGTGGGTGTCATGGGTGGTGTGTGCCCCAAGGTGGGCATCATGGGTGGTGTGAGCCCTAGGGTGGGCGTCATGGGTGGTGTGAGCCCTAGGATGGGCATCACGGGGTTCCTGAGTGCCCCAGGATGGGCATCACAGGGTTCCTGCGTGCCCTAGGATGGGCGTCATGGGTGGTGTGAGCCCCAGGATGGGCGTCATGGGTGGTGTGAGCCCTAGGATGGGTGTCACGGGGTCCCTGCGTGCCCCAGGATGGGTGTCATGGGTGGTGTGAGCCCCAGAATGGGCATCACAGGGGCCCTTCGTGCCCCAGGATGGGTGCCATGGATCCACGTGAGCCCCAGGAAGGGCATCGCAGCGGATGGCGTGTCATGGGGTCCATGTGTGCCCCAGGAAGGACGTTGCAGGAGGTTGGGCATCACAGGGCCCATGGACACCCTGGGGGGGGGTGTCACAGGGACCAGGGTGTCATGGGGTCCAGGTGTGCCCCAGGAAGGGCTTTGCAGGAGGTCACCCACCATTGTAGGGGCCTTGCGTGCACCGAGAAGGGTGTCACGGGGGATGGGACATCACAGGGTCCATGGGTGCCCCAGGAAGGGTGTCACAGAGATTGGGGTGGCATGGGGTCCGCGTGTGACCCAGGAAGGGCGTTGCAGGGTGTCGCAGGGCCCGTGGGTGCTCCAGGAAGGGCATCATGGGGGGGTACGGCATCACATGTGCTCCAGGAAGGGTGTTGTGGAGGATGAGGTGTCTCAGGGTCCCTCTGTCCTCCCTGGAAGGGAGTCACGTGGGACAAGGCATCGCGGGATCCTTCCTCCACCCGGGAAGGGGGTCCTGGGGGGGACAGGGTGCTGTGAGGTCCCTCTGCACCCCGGGAGGGTCCCCCTGGGGTCTGTCGCTGCTGGGAAGCTGTGGCACAGATGCCCGCGGTGGTTTGTCCTCCCGATGGCTGCGGAGCCTTTGCAGCCCCGGCCGCGTCGCTGGGGCCATCGGGGTGACCCGGTTTGTCACGGTGCTGCTGCAGGAGGGTCCCCCAGCTCGGGGAACCGAACCGTGTGCGGGATTTGCCGTTCTTTTTAAAACAATAACGATGTTTTCTAGCTTTTGCCAGGCAGAGAAATGCAGGAATGGGGATGAAATTCCTTTAGGGAAGAAGTTTTTTTTGAGCTTTGTTTTGTGCAGACCTGGCCGGGCTGCTGGACGCCTCCGGGAGCGTCCCCGCTGGCTCCCCGGACCCCAGGAATTCGGTTCTCCTCCCCCTCTCCTCTGCCCTGGTGAGGCCGCATCTGGAATATTGTGTCCAGTTCTGGGCCCCTCAGTTCAAGAAGGACAGGGAACTGCTAGAGAGAGTCCAGCGCAGAGCCACGAAGATGATTAAGGGAGTGGAACATCTCCCTTCTGAGGAGAGGCTGAGGGAGCTGGGTCTCTTTAGCTTGGAGAAGAGGAGACTGAGGGGTGACCTCATTAATGTTTATAAATATGTAAAGGGCAAGTGTCAAGAGGATGGAGCCAGGCTCTTCTCAGTGACATCCCTTGACAGGACAAGGGGCAATGGGTGCAAGCTGGAACACAGGAGGTTCCACATAAATATGAGGAAAAACTTCTTTACGGTGAGGGTGACCGAACACTGGCACAGGCTGCCCAGAGAGGTTGTGGAGTCTCCTTCTCTGGAGACATTCAAAACCCGCCTGGACGCGTTCCTGTGTGACATGATCTAGGTGATCCTGCTCCGGCAGGGGGATTGGACTAGATGATCTTTGGAGGTCCCTTCCACTCCCTGACATTCTGTGATTCTGTGATTCTGTGACTAACCCTGGAGTTAGTGTCTGTTTTCTCCCCGCTGGCGTTTATTTTGCTTTTATTAGCGCTGCCTGGAGGGTGGGCGGTGGCGGAGGAGCCGGGTCGGAATTCTCGGGGCCTAATTCAAACCAGCGCCGCGCGCCGACTTCAGAGCGAGCCGACGGGGCGCGTTGTTTTGGCACGGGAGGATGTGAAATAACTTCCCGTCCTCTTGGTGGTTTGGGGAGCGAGCCCTGCGCCGGGGGCCGGGGTGGGAGGAGGGAAGCCGCGCTCCTGGGAGCTGGGGGTGGCGAAGCGGGGGGGGCCCGCGATGGTTTCGGGAGGCTGAGCCTCTCTGTGGTCTCAAAGGTCTCAACGTCAGGGGGTGTTAATCCCACGGGGGCAATGTCCAACGTGGCTGGACCCCGTGCTGCCTGTCACAGCTGCTGGTCACCCCAGTGGCACCATTACTGGAGGGCGTCGGGGCTGCGGGGCAGGAGATCCCCAGGAGTTTTGCTCTCCGCCTCCCTCCCTTCCTGTGGCTTCGCTTGCAGAAGGAAAATTCACTTCCCCTCGCACCGTTCGGGATCTCAAGAGCTTTTATGGCCCCTGATGATGGAAGTGAGCGTAGAAAACGTGACAGAGCTCTCACCCCGCGCCCCGAGCGTCGCCGTTCGCTCGAACCCTGGAGCTGGGAGGTGTCTCGAGGGCGGGTGGCAGCTCTGCAGCGTGGAAGGGGCTGCGCTGGTGTTCTTGGAAGGGAGCCCCGAGTGCTGGAGTGCGTCCAGCTGGGTGGGAGAAGGGCTGGGGGGAGCCCTGGGGGGTCCGGCTCTGCGAGCTGCGTAAGCTTCTGACCAACTTCTGACGTCTGCTTTGGCCCCGTTGCAAACGACTTTGTTTAGGAGGAAATTTTAGTCCTAGATTAAAAAAAAAAAACAGCAAAACAAACCCAGGCTCCCCCGCTCCGGGACTGCACCCAGGCCTGTGCAGCGGAGATAACCGTTGGCCCTACGTTGGGTTTTAGGACCCCATCTGCAGTCCTCACTCCTGGGCATCAAACTGCTGCCAGTTGGAATGGGACCCTGCTTGAAAAAAGGCCCCGATTGTCAGCGTGTTGACCTTGCTCTCATTTTCCTGCTGATTTTTGGTGCACGGAAACTTCACCGGCGATGGTTTTTATCCTTGTTTTCAGCTCGATGGAAAATGTTCCGTCAAACTTGGACTCTTCTCCGGGAACGAGCCGTCAGCCGGCGGCCGGGGGGTGTTTATGAGCTGCCTCCTTCAGCCCAACGTCTTGGTTGTTTCAGTGTTTTGCCCAGGAGAAAATCAACCCCCAAGAGCAGCCTGAGAGCTCTCATGGCCTTTTTGGGCATCCCAAGGCTCGTCCCACGCTCAGCCAGCTCCAAGGCTTGGGCTTGGCACGCAAAACAAGTGTTGAGCATCATTTCTCCCTTCCCACTGAAGCTGTGTAGCGCTTTTATTTTTCACTTTATTTTTTTTTCCACCCATTTATTTCTTGCTGAGCCTGACACGCGTCTCCAGACCGCACCAGGAAAACCCTTTGCCGTGGCCCTGCCTGGGTGGGATGCTCTTCTCCCTCCCTTGTTACCCCTGCAGCTCTCTGTCCTGCCTTATTTTTGGGGCAGGACAAAAATGCCCCAAAAATGCCCAGAAAATGTCCCCTGCGGACGTCCTGTTCCACTGTCTCACTACCCTCACAGGAAAGAATTTCTTCCTAAGATCTCATCTCAATCTCCCCTCTTTCAGTTTAAAACCGTTCCCCCTCGTCCTGTCACTCCATGCCCTTGTAAAAAGCCCCTCTCCAGCTTTCCTGTAGCCCCTTCAGGTACTGGAAGGTGCTAGAAGGTCTCCCCGGAGCCTTCTCTTCTCCAGGCTGAACAGCCCCAGCTCTCTCAGCCTGTCTCCAGAGCAGAGGGGCTCCAGCCCTCTGAGCATCTCCATGGCCTCCTCTGGACTCGCTCCACCAGCTCCGTGTCCTTCTGTTGGGGCCCCAGAGCTGGACGCAGCACTGCAGGGGGGGTCTCCCGAGAGCGGAGCAGAGGGGCAGAATCCCCTCCCTCGCCCTGCTGGCCACGCTGCTGGGGATGCAGCCCAGGACACGGGTGGCTTTCTGGGCTGCCAGCGCACGTTACCGGCTCATGGTGAGCTTGGACCTTCGACCTGGCTGCGTCGGGGCCCGAAAGGGCCTTGATTTTGCTCCATGGGCTGTGAGGCTGATGGTGGAAGGGGCAGTGGGCACCCCAGCTTTCCTGGGCTGGGTATATTAAAAAGAGAATTGTCGTTACCTCCTTTCTACCCGTTTGAAATCTCATTTTCATTTGCTTTCTTCCCCCAAGACCTCACAGCCCCTCACAAATGGGGAAGGTTAGAGCCATGAGCCTCCCAGGGCGAAGCTCTGCTGGCCGTGCAAACCCCGGGCTGCCGGAGCTCGGTCTCTGGAGAGCAAAATTCAGGGCTTTGCAGCGCTGGGATCCCGTGGGCAAGGGGACAGTAAGTGTAGCAGAGGAGTTGTGATTCCTGGCTCTGGCGTTTCCCTGCAGTGACTTGCAGTTGCTTGCTGGCTGCTGCCTCGGACGGGGTGCGACGGCAGCGGGTGGCCTTTGGTGTCTCTGCGACAGGGAGCTTGTCTTGTGGTGCAAAATGAGCCCAGCTCCAAATTCCCCAAAGCTGCCCCTGCCACTGTTCCCTTTACTTGCTCCTGCCCCTCCCCAGCTGCGGAGGGGCCGGTTGCTCGGAGGGGTCTGGCTTTGCCTGCAGCCCTTCGCCCGGGCAGCTGCAGCATCTCCACCCTGGCAGCAGGAACGAGACACCCTCCTTCTTGCTCTCCATCAGCAAAGAACGTCCTCGAGGTACAAAACCTTTCCTCTGGGTGCTAAACTTTTCTAGCTGAAGTCCTAGTTCCTCGTAGTTGGAGCAAGTCCAGAGGAGGCCACGAAGATGCCCGGAGGGCTGGAGCCCCTCTGCTCTGGAGACAGGCTGAGAGAGTTGGGGCTGTTCAGCCTGGAGAAGAGAAGGCTCTAGGGAGACCTTCTAGCACCTTCCAGTACCTGAGGAGGCTACAGGAAAGCGAGAGAGGGGCTTTTTACAAGGGCATGGAGTCATAGGACGAGGGGGAACCGTTCTAAACTGAAAGAGGAGAGATTGAGATGAGATGTGAGGAAGAAATTCTTTGCTGTGAGGGTGGTGAGACCCTGGCCCAGGTTGCCCAGAGAAGCTGTGGCTGCCCCCTCCCTGGCAGTGTTCAAGGCCAGGTTGGATGGGGCTTGGAGCAACCTGGTCTAGTGGAAGGTGTCCCTGCCACGGGGTTGGAACTAGATGATCTTTAAGGTCCCTTCCAACCCAAACCATGCTGTGATTCTAAGTCATTGAGGCCACCGAGGCTTCTCTCCCCCATGTCCTGATGGAGCTCAGTTCTGGGGCAAGGCTCAGTGGAAGAGGGACGGGGATTTCCTTGGGCTTGAGGGGAAGGTGTGGTGGAGCCAGGCCAAGACGGCTGGCAGAGCTGGTCGGAGAAGGAGCTCGTCGACCACGTTGCTGCCTGCAGCTGCGTGGCACGGGAGGGAGAATAGCCCAGCTGGGGGGAAGGAATGGGCTGAGACGGAGGTGGCTCAGGGGGACATTGCTCTGCATGTGCTTTGGCTCTGGGGTGACCCAGAGGCCCTCCGGGAGCCCCACATCGGGCACTTTGCCCTTCCCCTTGCTGGTTGTGCCCATCACGTCCCCTCCTTGGTGTGGCGAGAGTAATGTGCTTTCTGTGGCACCGTCCTCTTGTTTCCCCCAGGCACAGACCCGCTCTCATCTCCACCCCCAGCCCCTCTGGGCTGCTGTCAGCCCACGGCGTGCTTGTGGCCATCGCCCTCCCTCGTTAAATTAAGATGAGGGGAGATCATTAGCAGCGGAGCACGCGCTGCGGCCTGCGGGCTCCCGGCTCGCTCGGCTGCGGTGGTTTGTGCTCGTCGCTGTTCCCACCGTGGCCTTGGCTTCTGGCTGCGTCTCCAAGGGGAGAGATTGTCGTGCCCAGGGTCAGAGCGTGTTTGCTGCTCCCTATCAGACGTGAGCCGAGGCCAAATCGCTGCCGCCGTGTCCTCTGCACGCCTGTCCTTAAGCCTGGGAGAGGAAGAGACCTTGCAGCAAGGTGGAGAGGAAATAGCTGCTCCGTGATAGTTTTGGGATGGGAAGTTTTAATGCGAGGGCTAACAGAGCTGTCGTCCTTGGGGGCTGTGATCAGACGTGCCCAGCGAGGCTCGTGGAGGTCTTCGGGGTGGCCGAGAGCAGCAGCTGTGATGAAAGCCTTGTTTTGGGGCTGTTGCATCTCAGCCGAGCCAGGAAACGCCCTGTTGTGTCGAAATGCTGCTGAGCAGGGTGAGGGGAGGTTCAGGTTGGACATTAGGAAGAATTTCTTCTCAGAAAGGGTTATTAGCCATTGGAAGGGGCTGCCCAGGGAGGTGGTGGAGTCACCATCTCTGGAGGGGTTTAAGAAAAGACTGGACATGGCACTTAGTGCCCTGGTCTAGTTGCCATGGTGGTGTCAGGGCGGTGGTTGGACTCGATGATCCCAGAGGGCTCTTCCAACCTGGTTGATTCTGCGATTCTGTGAGAGGGTTAGTCCTGCCAAAAATCAGGTCGAGGTGCTCTCGGCGAGGCTGGGCAGGAGGCAGCCAGGCCTTGGGACAAGGACCTTGGTGTCCAGCTTGTCCTGGGCAAGCATCTGCCCATAGCTGGGAGCCCCCAGGGAAGGCATCGTGGCGCTGAGGTGACGGTTTAAGGCCCTTGCTCTGTTCTGCTCCAGGAAGGTTCTGCTTTTCACACAATCCCAGCCTGGCTGGGGTCGGAAGGGACCTCTGGGGATCACCCAGTCCAACCCTCTGCCAAAGCAGGTTCTCCTGGAGCGTGTTGCCCAGGGTCGTGTCCAGGTGACCTTTGTTATTTTTAAAAGGTGTTTGAGCAGTTTGATCCCAACTTTGCAACTCCAACGTGTTGGGTTTGGACTCTTGGTGGCCGAGAGCGCTGGCCTGTGTCCCCCAACACAAAACAGTGCATGCTAAACCAATTGTTTTCATATTAATATCTCTACCTTTGGTACTTACACTGGTAGGCTGAGGGTCATATGGCTGGTTTTTTCTTACCACAGCAATTTACAGGGCCATGACAACAATTTTCAGTTGCTAAAAACTAAATATAAAAGAAAGATCAAGGAAGGGAAGTGGAGGGAAGGGAGGGAGTCACCTTGGAAAGATGAACCGAGGCGGCGAGGCTCTTCTTAGGAAGCATTTCTTCTCAGCAAGGGTCATTAGCCATTGGAAGGGGCTGCCCAGGGAGGTGGTGGAGTCACCATCTCTGGAGGTGTTTAAGAAAAGACTGGCCATGGCACTTAGTGCCCTGGTCTAGTTGCCATGGTGGTGTCAGGGCAATGGTTGGACTCGATGATCCCAGAGGGCTCTTCCAACCTGATTGATTCTGTGATTCTCCGTGCAAGCCCTGCTATGCTCTTCCCAGCTGGAAGTGGAAAAGGATTTACAGCAAAAACGTGTTTCTCCTGCCCATCCTGTGCACGTTGGGTTGTACATGGAGTAGCTCTCTGGATGCTGGTGCACCGGGGGAACCTGCAGAGCAGCTCCTCGGTGTCAGTTGTGCTTTGCAATCCTGCAAAGTCAGCTCAGGGCTTGTTTTTTTTTACAGAATCACAGAATCAATCAGGTTGGAAGAGCCCTCTGGGCTCATTGAGTCCAACCATTGCCCTGACACCACCATGGCAACTAGACCATGGCACTAAGTGCCATGTCCAGTCTTTTCTTAAACCCCTCCAGAGATGGTGACTCCACCACCTCCCTGGGCAGCCCCTTCCAATGTCTAATGACCCTTGCTGAGAAGAAAAACTTTAACTTTTCTCTGTGCCCTCGGTTTCTTGTGCATTGGATCAGCGGATCACCAGCGCTGCCTCCACTCCCATCCTCGCACGGGGCCCTCGTCCCCCAGCCTCGCTATGCCCGGGCAGTGCTGGCCCGGCAGTTCAGGTCGTTCAGTGACCACAAACATGGTTATTTGGCTTGTTTGCAACTCAGAGGACACAAACCTTGGATGCTCTGGAGCGTGAGTGGATAAATATAGCTGAAGAGATCACTTTCTGTCTCCTGCTATTACTATCTCCTCTTCATTCATAAATGTTTCATGCTCCATTTTACAGCTCCTTAAATCTTCCCTCCCTTCCTCTTCCTACCTGCCCATCCCACGCTAGAGAGGGGAAAGCCTCTGATCTTCTCAGCCTAAATTGATTTGCGCTGAAGGTACCCACCCTGGCTCTCATGCCAGCACTGTCCTGGTGGTCAGTAGCTCTTCTCCGTCCCTGGTGTCTACCCTGCTCCTGAAACCACCCCATCCCTTCTCCCGAAACCACTCCATGCCATCACACCCCCCTGCTTGTCTCTGCCAGCCAGCACCGGGGCCGTAGGGGCAGATTTGGGGGCAAGGGCATGTCTGGGCAGTGCCCCATAGCCAAGGGGAGGTGCCAGGGTCCTGTCGGCACCGCTCGGGCTGGGCTGCAGGAGTGAGGATGCTCAGGACCTTGCTGGGATGGACCTTGTGCAGGGAGCACTGAGGTGCTGCAGGATATGTGCCTGGGGCACCAGCTCCGTCGCACAGCCTGGGTGTTGCACTGCGCTCGCCAGTGAGCTGTGGCCAGAATCACAGAATCACAGAATCAACCAGGTTGGAAGAGCCCTCAGGGATCATCGAGTCCAACCATTGCCCTGACACCACCATGGCAACTAGACCAGGGCACTAAGTGCCATGTCCAGTCTTTTCTTAAACCCCTCCAGAGATGGTGACTCCACCACCTCCCTGGGCAGCCCCTTCCAATGGCTAATGACCCTTGCTGAGAAGAAATGCTTCCTAATGTCCAACCTGAACCTCCCCTGGCGAAGCTTGAGGCTGTGTCCTCTTGTCCTATCGCTGGTTGCCCGGGAGAAGAGGCCGACTCCCACATCGCTACAACCTCCCTTCAGGTAGTTGTAGACTGCACTAAGGTCACCTCTGAGCCTCCTCTTCTCCAGGCTAAACACCCCCAGCTCCCTCAGCCGTTCCTCGGAGGTCAGACCCTCCAGACCCTTCCCCAGCTTGGTCGCCCTCCTCTGCACTCGCTCCAACACCTCAACATCTTTCTTGCAGTGCAGGGCCCAGAACTGGACACAGGATTCAAGGTGCGGCCTCACCAGTGCCGAGTACAGAGGGACGATCACTTCCCCAGACCGGCTGGCTACACTATTCCTAAGAGAGGCCAGGATGCCATTGGCCTTCTTGGCCACCTGGGCACACTGCTGGCTCATGTTTAGCCAGCTGTCGATCAGCACCCCCAGGGCTCTTTCTAACCACTCTTCCCCCAGCCTGTAGAGCTGCGTGGGGTTGTTGTGGCCCAAGTGTAAGACCCAGCACTTGTTCTTGTTGTTCTTGTTGGAGCACCGTGCCCGTAGCTCCATCCTCTTACACCCCTCATCGCACACAGCTCCTGTTCTTTGCTTCTGACACCCCATTTAGCCAGCACCCTCTTGAGCAGCTGAGTTGGTCGTGTCAAAGCTAGAACCCATTAGAGGAGCAGGGTTGTGTTGCTTTGTTAGCAGTGAGCTGAATTATCTAACGAGCTGGGGGGGGTTGGTTTGTTCGAGTTTGTTTTCAAGCACTTCTCGTTTGCAGAGATGAACTTCTTCCCACCTCAGCCGCCCGAGCCCTTTCTTCCCCATCTGTGGGGGAATCAGCCTGTGTTTATTTTCCATCTGTGCTTTTGGTAGCTTACAGGGATCACCTTGCAGAACAGGCCATCCAAAACCAACACGAATCGAGCCTACGCTGCAGAAAAGCTTCCCGGCGCTGGCGGGGGAAGCTGTTGAAAACACAAAGCCAGACAAAAAGCACAAAACTCCCCAGGGTTGGGTTGTTTTCCACCCTATGCTTCCCCTCGCGGGTAGGTGAGCTTCCTCCTGGCCCCATGTGTTTCTGCAGGGCTGCTTCAGCTCTCGTCTCACCAAAATGCCTCTTGGCTGCCCCGTCGAGGGGGGTCATGCCACGAGGAGCGGTGCCAACATTCGTGTTTTACCCGGATTGCCTTTTCTGCGCTCCGTCCCGCTCGCTCTGTTGCTGTAGGGGCCCGAGTAGTCTTTAATTAAAGACTTGAGGCTCTTCTCATAAGCAGGGAAGACCTTGTTGCAGGGATGAATCAGCAGTAAATGACAGGCTGGTGCAGTCGGGGAAGAGGCACTGGCTCCGCGTTGGGCTGAGTTGTGCGGGGCAGGAGCATTTCTGCTTGGTTCCAGGTGAACCTTGGCCACTGCGACAACCCTGAGTGGTTTTGGGAGGCGTTTGGGAAGTGTCTGACTGCTGAAGCGCTCTAGAAATGCTCTGGCTGTGCGTCCTTCCCTGCTCGTGTCCACGAGTCGCTAAGGGACTTAACCACCCGAGGAAGCTCTCTTGAACCTGCTGCTAGTATAGCACTGGGACCAGTCTGGGAGTGAAACTGGAGAACCATTGTGGAGGTACCCAGGGTGTGTTGGACTGGTCTGTTGGGGTGAGGTAGGTCTGGCTGAGCTGGAGGGTGGATGGTGATCTCTTGGGGACCCCAGCTGGACCCATGGGAGAGCAAGGGTGCTCCTTCTTGGAAGGACCCACGTCCTCCCTGGAAGCAGGGCAGGGTGGTGCCCTGATGGTGCACACAGCATCTCCGAGAGCCGTGTTGCGTGCGCTGCCCTGCTTGGCCTGATCTCACCCCGGTGTCGTGACCGTAGTAATCCCAAACCACCAAAACAAGCTCAGGTCGCTGTGGGGCTTTGGGATGACGAGCTGCAAAGCTCTGGATGTGTTTAAGAAAAGACTGGACATGACACTTAGTGCCATGGTCTAGTTGACATGGTGGTGTCAGGGCAATGGTTAGACTCGATGATCCCTGAGGTCTCTTCCAACCTGGTTGATTCTGTGATTATGTGATTCTGTGATTCTGTGATTCTGTGCTGACAGGTTTGAGGCTTGGGCTTCGTGCTTGGTTTTGTGCTGAAGGAGTTGCTTGATCAGGAGGGGGTTGTAGAAGGGACAAAGTGACTGAAAGCCCGGGGTGAGGCTCCCCTGGCATCCCCTTGCCCTGGTCAGCGTTGCCTTTCTCTTAAGGGTTGGCTCCGCGTCTTCCCGGTCATCCCAGCAGCTTGGCTTCCCATCCCAGGAGGTGCTGGGGCAGCCCACGGGAAGGACAAACCTCCCAAGCACCTTCCCCCTGTAGCTCGGATACCCACCACGAGGTTTCTAGGAGCAGGGGCTCCCCATGCCCCCCATAAAGGGTCACTTGCAGCCTGATGGAGGACGAGGAGCTGGGGAGGGGGGACGGCGCGAAGCAGGGGCTGACCCCGAGCAGACCCATCCTGTCAGCGTCCTCCACGGGGTCTCTCTCCCTCCTTAACAAACAGCTCCGACGCTCTTGTTTCCAGGCCAGGGTGTTTTTTTCCCTTTGCTCAGCCCTAGCTGGCGTTCCGGTACGGGATGCTGCTGGAGGATGGGGGAAAGCACGTGTTTTTGCAGGGCTTGGAGCTACAGCAGCGCGTTGCGCTCTGCTCTCCGTGCCTGCCTTGCTGCTCCCGTTGATCCTGGCAACAGCAAATGTAAAAATAGATGCCCGACGCTTTCTGCCTTTCCTTTTGAGAAAGGAAAACCAAAGCAGCAGCCTTTTGGCAGCCGGGCTGCGTGGCTCACCCAGTTCTCGAGGCGAGTGGGAGGAGAGAGGAGCCTTTGCACAGGAAAGGGCTTTACTGGAACTGCCTGGAGGCAGCTCGGATGTGCTCATTAAACACGGTGACCTAAATGAGCGTGAGGGTGGAGGAGCCCTCGCCTCCATATCGATGCTGACAAGCAGGGGGATGCGAGCTTGCAAACCCCCGGAGCGCGTCTCGCTTCCCAGGAGCTGCCCGACAGCTCGAGGTGGCCTCCAGCTGCTTCCCCTTTCCAGGGCGTCTGTGGGGAGTTTTCTGTTTGAGGTTTCCTCTCCCGTCCCCATGTGCTGGGGCCGCTCGCTGCTTCCTTCCCCCTGCGGACACCCCCGGGGCCTGGGTGCTGCCTGCCCCTTCCCTGCCGCGGCATCCGTGGGGTGACGCTGGGAGAAGCCTTTGGGTGGGATGTGCTCCCAGCACGGTGCAATGCTGCGAGCAGGCGCCCGATGCGCAGAGGTGCTGGACCCTAAGAGGGAAGAATAAGAGGGACATAAGAGGGAAGAATATAGGGGTTTTAAGCAAAAGCTGATTGCCTGAACCCACAGCTTGTGTCTTCAAGCTGGCTCGAGCTGTGTTCCCTGGACGTGTCATAGAATCATAGAGTGTCAGGGGTTGGAAGGGACCTCTGGAGATCATCGAGTCCAACCCCCCTGCCAGAGCAGGACCAATCTAGGGCAGGTTACACAGGAACGCATCCAGACGGGGCTTGAAAGTCTCCAGAGAAGGAGACTCCACACCCTCTCTGGGGAGCCTGTTCCAGGGCTCTGTAACCCTCACAGTAAGGAAGTTCTTCCTCATGCTGAGGTTGAACTTCCCGTGCTCCAGCTCGCATCCATTGCCCCTTGTCCTATCGCAGGGCACAAGTGACAAGAGGTTGCCCCTTTCCTCTTTACACCCAGCCCTCAGCTATTTACACACATTAATCAGATCCCCTCTCAGTCTTCTCTTCTCCAGACTGAAAAGCCCCAGGTCTCTCAACCTTTCCTCCTAAGGCAGGTGTTCCAGTCCCTTCATCATCCTCGCAGCCCTCCGCTGGACTCTCTCCAGTAGATCTCTGTCCCTCTTGAACTGGGGAGCCCAGAACTGAACGCAATACTCCAGGTGAGGTCTCACCAGGGTAGAGTAGAGGGGGAGAAGGACCTCCCTCGATCTGCTGGACACACTCTTCTTAATGCACCCCTCCACTCTTCTTAATGTTGGCTCCGAGATGTCTCTGAGCCAGCTTGGCTCTCCCTGCAGCCAGGGCCCAGGTGTCCCAGCAGAAGCACTGCCTTGCAGTGGAGGTGGGCAGTAGCTGAGGGGTGGAAAGGAGCGGTTCTCCACGGAGCAGAAGGGCGTTGATATGGGACCAGCAGGTTGGGGAGCAGCGGGTTTCATCCTCCACCCCAGGAAGATGAGTGAGAGTTCAAGAGGAGACCCGTTTCCAGTTGTAGGGAGCAAGGGAAGGAGCACAGCCTCAGAGCTGGACCCAAGCTGGTGGCATCTTTCTCAGGAGAGGCCTCCAGAACACCTCTGAGAAGCTGCTCCTTGCAGTCCTGGGTCCCCAGTGCTGGACATGCTCGGCAGGGCTCCCTCGATCTCCTCGTGCTCCTCGGTGCCAGCACCTCTCCCACAGCCTGATTAATAACCCAGTTAAATCCAGAGCGGTTGGTCTGAGCCTGCGCTGCGAAGCCCACGGCTGCTGTGTCAGACCTGGCACAGGGTTTGTATGGGCAGAACCTGGTTTGTTTTTCCAGGTGTATCATCTAGTCCCAGAAAAGAAATCGTGTCCCCCTCCGAGGTTTGGGCTCCAATCCAGAAACCCCCCACCCAGGGCTTCCCCCCGAGGGCAGCTTGTGGAAGAAACGTGGGAAACCGAGGGGTGTGGGATGGGGTTAAGAGCGAAAAGGTGCTGTGGGAGTTTGTGTTTAGCTGGGCTGGGACTTGAAACCCGCCGCAGTCCCGCTCTCCTGCCTCATCCCTGCCGAGGCAGCGTTTGCACCTCCTGTTTCCACTGGAACTGATTCATAAAAAAACCCAGAAATACCCAACATGGAACAACTTAATCCTCCCAAACACTCATCTTGTGCCATAAACTTAGAGCTCAGCCTAAAAATAGCTCTGTTCCGGGTTTGAGGTGTAGTCCCGACTGCTGATTAGGTCTTGGGAACCAAAAATAGCTCCTTAATCCTGCGCCAGCACAAGCAGAGGTTTTGCCTTGAACGGACGCTTTTTGAAGCAGATCAGGTTTGAAGGCTTGTTCTTTCAAAGGCGTCGCCTTTGAAATTAAAATTAATTAATTTTAATGACCACAACATTATAAGTGATGGGGCGGGAGATGCTGAGAGCGTGTGAGCTGAGCCGGTGCTGTTACATCTCATCATCCTCAAGCTTGTGCCTTTCCTTATGTTAATCCACCCAGATTTTCTCTCTATTTTTTTTTCCACGGGGTGACGTCAGATACAAAAACTACTTGTGAGGTTCTTTTTTTTTTTTTTCTTTTCCTGCTAAATGATTCAGCCCCCAAACGTCCTCTCCCAGCTGGCAGCCTGCTGCAGCCCTTCCCTCTTGAACCTCTTCCAGGTCTTTGCATCAAACTGAGCAACGTAATACTGGCCGTGCTGTGGCCACAGCCTGTTCCAAGCAGCCTTTTCCTCCCCGCTCCTACGGGAAGAGTCCGCCTGACTTCCCAGTGCAGCGTGCCCAGGTGGCCAAGGCCAATGGCATCCTGGCCACTATTAGGAATAGTGTAGCCAGCCGGTCTGGGGAGTGATCATCCCTCTGTACTCGGCACTGGTGAGGCCGCACCTTGAATCCTGTGTCCAGTTCTGGGCCCCGCACTGCAAGAGAGATGTTGAGGTGTTGGAGCGAGTGCAGAGGAGGGTGACCAAGCTGGGGAAGGGTCTGGAGGGTCTGACCTCTGAGGAACGGCTGAGGGAGCTGGGGGTGTTTAGCCTGGAGAAGAGGAGGCTCAGAGGTGACCTTAGTGCAGTCTACAACTACCTGAAGGGAGGTTGTAGTGAAGTGGGAGTCGGCCTCTTCTCCCAGGCAACTAGCGATAGGACAAGAGGACACAGCCTCAAGCTTTGCCAGGGGAGGTTCGGGTTGGACATTAGGAAGCATTTCTTCTCAGCAAGGGTCATTAGGCATTGGAAGGGGCTGCCCAGGGAGGTGGTGGAGTCACCATCTCTGGAGGGGTTTAAGAAAAGACTGGACATGGCACTTAGTGCCGTGGTCTAGTTGCCATGGTGGTGTCAGGGCAATGGTTGGACTCGATGATCCCAGAGGTCTCTTCCAACCTGGTTGATTCTGTGATTCTGTGACTCACCTGCTCCTGCACCCTGGCACGGGTCAGCCTGTTTGGGTGACTCTTGGCAGCCCATGACTCGCTGTAAGGGGTTAACGCTGCTTTCTTTCCATATTTTTTTTTTTCATGCCTGGATATTTTCAAGCTTGAAGCCTGAGTACTGAAACTTTTGCGGTGGGCATCGTACGGGGGTGGGATAAGCGAGTGGTAGGGATAGGAATGGCTTCGCTGGAGATCTGTGCCCAGCAAAGTCCCAGGCGCTGCCCCTCCTGCGTTCCCATGGCACCTGGATCGCGTGGTGAAGGACCTGGGTGCTTGGGTTATTTATCCAGGCATCCCACCGGGGAATTCGGGGTGTTGTGCCCCCCTCCCGAGGTATGGCGTGAGCTCCCCAGGCTTTCCACCTCCTCCCTTCATCTGAGCTGCCCTAAGTTCCCCAGCAGTAATTCAGAGACTTCTGGAGGACGCGATTCAAGTTTTCTCCTCGCCCTGGTGATTTAGATGAGATCTGAGGAAGAAATTCTTTGCTGTGAGGGTGGTGAGACCCTGGCCCAGGTTGCCCAGAGAAGCTGTGGCTGCCCCCTCCCTGGCAGTGTTCAAGGCCAGGTTGGATGGGGCTTGGAGCAACCTGGTCTGGTGGAAGGTGTCCCTGCCACGGGGTTGGAACTAGATGATCTTTAAGGTCCCTTCCAACCCAAACCGTTCTGTGATTCTATGATTTCAGCGTGGTCACACCCGGCTCCGTCCCTTCACATTTTCCTTCCTTTTTTTTTTATTTTCAGTGACTTCACTTTTCAAGGGGATGTAAAACACCGCCAGGATTTTTATTTTCTGGGAAATCATTGGGAAATTGTTAACCCCAGTCTAGAAATTTCTTCCCCCTCCTATCGCTGCATGTTTTGCCCGTGAAACATGTCACGGAGAAATAGGGTCTGTCCTGAACCTACAGATTTCCTTGCACCTTGTTAAGGGGAACTTTAATATTTTGATCTGAGGGATCAGAGCTGTTGGGGTAGCAGCTGTGCTGGAGACCCGCTCGTCCTGCTGCAGCCACTCTGGGGAGTGGTGCCTGGAACTGGGGCAGAAAGATGGGACATCTCATGGGAGGAGAACGGAGCGAAGGACAAGTGGGTTGGCAGCGGTTTTGGGGAAGAAATGGTTCCCTTGTGACCTGTGTTTCGTGCTGCCCCGTCTGAACGTGGTACCGTGGTGAAATGGGGAACTGGGAGGTGCCTCTGGGCACCTCTTTGGTGTCCTCTCACCCACCCACTGTTCATTCCAGCTGGAAGAGGCAAGACCCCTCTCCCACCGCATACCAGGGCTTGCTCCGTGCGGAAGGATTGGGCCCTAAATGGAGGTTGGGAGGTTCTTTTAGTCTGTGTTACGGGTTTTGTCTGGGGCAGGGCGGTGGGGAGCATCCCCCAGTAACCTGGGTGGGGTGGAGTAGGGTTGGGTTGGGTTGGGCTGGGTAGGGTAGGTGCTTCACAGCAGCTCCTCCTGCCTATAAAGAGCTCCCGGGATGCAGCATCCTCTAAATGCTTGATGGAAGGACACTTCTAGGCAAACTTCAGCAGCTTTATTTAGGGTGAGGCAGGGAAGGTCTGGCATAAAGTTATTTTAATGAATGTTGTTGAGTGCATTTGCCATTACGGGGCTGTCTCTGACTTGAAAGGATTTGTTCTGAGTCACTGGCTCTTGAATATTTAAAGCTCAAGCACAAAGCACCGTCTTTTTTTAAACACGGGCTCACAGCGACGTGTCGACTGACCCTACAAAAATTTGGCCACCACTAACGTCCCCCTGAAATGCACGGTGGTATCCAATGCCAGGGTGAGCGAGATGGCGTTTGCTGGGTTATCTAGTGGAAGTGCTTCAGGACAGGGATGGAGACAGAGCTCTTACAAAGCTGCCATGGTTCAGGAAGGGGTCTGGTCCCGTGCGACACCTCCGTTTGCACGTCTGACTCAGGTCTTACGTGACTTCTGGGGCACTTGTGCTAGCTCCTGCTCAGCACCATCCTCCCAGAGGTCTTCCTGGCTCTGTGGCTTTTGGAAATGACGTATGGACCTTTCCTTTTCTTTCCTTTCTTGCTTCAGGTGGCACAAGCTACACTCCAAACCTGGGAAGAAGGAGAAGGAACGTGGTGAGATCCTGGTGAGCATCCAGTTTACTCGCAACAACCTCACGGCCAGCATGTTCGACCTGTCCATGAAGGACAAGCCGCGGTCGCCCTTTGGCAAGCTGAAGGACAAGGTGAAAGGCAAAAAGAAATACGACTTGGAGTCGGCCTCTGCCATCATCCCCAGCAGCATGGGTGCCCTCGACATGGAGGATGACTACGACATTGGGGGCAAGAAGTCCAAAGTCAAGGGCTTCTTCTTGAAGAACAAGCTGCGCAAGTCGTCCCTGACGCAATCCAACACCTCCCTGGGATCCGACAGCACCATCTCTTCTGCCAGCCTGGGCTTGGCCGCGAATGTTCCTGAGGTAACCAAATCCCCGAGCAGACACAGCAGCCTGTCCACGGAGCGCTCTGGTAAGAGGATAACGGGTTTAATCCCCATCCCCTTCTTTTTTTTTTTTCCCTTCTTTTCTTTGTAAAGGGGCTGTTGAGGCTTTCCTGCAAATCAGTTAACTAATTGCTTACCTAAGAAGTGCCGTCCTGCACGAACCCTCCGAGACATTCTCCACACTGGCAGTAACGTGCCTGCCAGAACAGGGGGAGATGTCTAGATTTTGCTTTTCATGCTGAGCCTGTATCTGAACAGCCTGACTGACCCTGACCTGCTTTGGCAGGGGGTTGGACTAGATGATCTCCAGAGGTCCCTTCCCACCCTTAACCATTCTGTGATTCTGTGATTCTGTGATGTGCTCCCTGCAGCACACCACAAGCTTGCAGGCTACGAGGGGTCTTTAGGACCGTTGTTCTTTAGGACCATTTCTCCTCTGCCCCCTGAAAGCAGGTGGCCAACACTGACAGAATCACAGAATCCCAGAATCAATCAGGTTGGAAGAGCCCTCTGGGATCATCGAGCCCAACCATTGCCCTGACACCACCATGGCAACTAGACCATGGCACTAAGTGCCATGTCCAGTCTTTTCTTAAACGCCTCCAGAGATGGTGACTCCATCAGCCCCTTCCAATGGCTAATGACCCTTGCTGAGAAGAAATGCTTCCTAATGTCCAACCTGAACCTCCCCTGGCGAAGCTTGAGGCTGTGTCCTCTTGTCCTATCGCTAGTTGCCTGGGAGAAGAGGCTGACTCCCACCCCACTACAACCTCCCTTCAGGTAGTTGTAGACTGACTCGTAGCTGTAGGCCCCTGGGAGAGGGCTGGGTGAGGCAGAGCACGTTGCTGCTGCCCGGCTGTCTAACGAGACGCCTCCAGCTCGGAGGCAAAGCTGAAGCAGTGACGGGTTCCTCGGTGATTAAAGCAATCTGAGCTCTTGGCGCTCGGCGAGCGGCGATTTGCAAACAAAAAAGGCCCTTGTAGTGAATTAATTCTTGCCGTCCCTTGAAAACAAAATATATAATTAAATGGTTTAATTGGCTGCAGACAGCAAATTCCCATATTGGGTGGGAGTCCCTGGGTACGTGCTGGTGAAGCCGCCCGCGTGATGCCTCTTGGTTTCTGCTGGGTGACGTTCCCGTGCACGGAGGCCCCGGTGTGGCCCCGTCATAAAAGGCTCGTCGTCTTTTATTCCATGCAAACTCTTAAATCACACGGAAGCATGAGCCCTGTAAGTAGCTTCTGGGTAGTTTCTTGCATTTATTATCGATCTCAGATCCTCTCAGACGAGGGGTTTCTCATCTTACAGAGGCTCCTCTCCGGATCCTGCAGTGGGAGGTGATGTGCTTGGGGAGAATATCGTGTATAGCCACATACTTGTGACCCGTGCTTTGCATTTCGAGTGATTTAATTATAATCTGGTAGAGCCTGGGAGGGAGAAAGCCAGTGTGATTTCACAGATCTCTTTGGCCTTTGCAAGTAGAAGACAGCGATGCTCTGAAGTGACTCAGATGACCTCACCTGTGGTTTGTGTTTTATTTCCCCCCAGTGAAAGACTTCTTGCCGTCTCCAAAGCTGACCCACAAGAGAGCGTTCAGTGACGATGTCTCCCAAGTCAGCCCGGTCCTGGAGCCCAAAGCAATCCAAAGCCTGAAGCCAAAGAATGATCCCGTGTCCCGGTCTTCCCTCTGCATCAACGGGAGCCACGTTTACAGCGACGAGCCTGCACCAAAGAGCCCCGTGTCTGTCCCGCAGAGCTCTGCGCCGCTGTCCGTGCCCAGCGTCCCCAGACGGCAGGAGGAGGGTTTCAGCTTCACCCCCCTCCATCCCGACTCCCACGAGGTGCCTTGGGGGGTCAGCAACTTTGAGAGGACGCAGCAGAGAGACGAGCCCAGGTTCATCCCGTCTCCTCCCAGCTTAGTCTTGCAAGAAGAGCTCAAGGTCTCCACGAAAGCCGTCACCCTCAGCAACCACCTGGGCAGAGCCAAGATGGAAGAAAACAGTCGCTTAGAGAACAAGCCGACTCAAGCTGCAGCACCCATGGTCTTCTCCACGGATACGACGAAGGACAAACAACCCGAGGAAACGAGGAAGGAAGAGAAGAAAGGGAAGGGCGGCCTCTTCCACCACGGGGGCAACAAGAGCGACGCGGGGAGCAAAGGCCAGGGGGAGAAAGCGGGGCCCTCGCACGGCTCGTCCGTCCACGCGACAGCGGGGGGAGAGGAGAGGAGTAAAACCAGCGGCTGGTTCGGTTCGAAGGAGCCCAAAGAGTCCCCTCAGAAACCCAGGTCAGTGAAATGTGTTGATGTCTAGGCCATTATCCAGCTGCCCCAGCCTCCTGTCTTCAGCGGCTGCGCTGTTAAATGCTCTCCAGCATCAGCAGAGGGCCGGTCCCCGTTGCTCAGACAAGGTGAAATGCTTCCTTGGTCTTAAATGTCTCAAAGGGAGGGTGATTTTTCCTGGATCCTCCCCTGGCTTCTGCCCCAAACCAACTCCATTTGCCCTCCCAGGCGGTGTTTCCTGCTTGGGGAAGGGAGGGATCCCCTTCATGGCGAGGGAGACGTTTCCCTCTGCAGAGGTGAGGCTCAGCGTGGCCATGCCAAGTGTTGCTGTGGCGTCGAAGTAAAGGATCGTTATCCTTTAATTAGCTAAAAAATCTGCCCTGGCAGTCAGTGTAGGGGGTGGGACATAGTGACATGTAATCTCATTTTTTAAATTTTTTATATTATTATATTCATTATTATATTTTATGTCCCACCCCCCTCTACGTCGCCTGGGGGTGCAGCACTTTGGTAACTTGAGATATTAATAATATTTATGAAGTAACTAATCCCAGCCCTGCTCTTTCCTCTTCCCATCCCACCCCAGCCTTCCCTCCTCCCGATTATGAATCTCTAATTGTTCTTGCTTTGTGTAATGATTCATCCCTCCAAATCCTATATTCCTGGCACACCAAACGTGGTGTTCGTGCTGTTTCTGTGCGGGCTTTATTGTGACAGTGTGTCCCCCACGTCCGTCCCCGTAGCCCCCGGCAGCGGAGCTGGGGTCCAGTGTGGTGTGAGAGGGGGAAAATGGGGTTAAAAGCAGCCAGAGAAAATAACTTGCAGTCGAGAGCTGGTTGAATCTACAGGGTTGATTTATTATAGGGATTTTCTAAACTGGGCTGACTTTAACCTAATTTATTAAGCAGAAGGATTTTAATTCAATCTAAACCTCCTTTAATGAGGAGGGCACTCATGGTTTCTTCAAGCTAACCAGATTCCCACACGGGTTAAACTGCTTTTAAAGTGCTGCTGAGATGTAAGTGAGGGGGTGAGCACATCGCTCCGTGTGGCTTCAGAACAGGGGCAGCCCCAAAAGTCCTCCTCTTCTCACCCCACAAGAAGGTGTCGTGCTCGTAGTGGGGTGAGAAGCTTGTAGTGGTCTTTAAGGCCAACGGGAGGGAAGAACATGCTGCCACCCCCTTCCCCAGGACCGAAGGACTCGTGTCCTTGTTCTCTGTGGCACACGTGGTCCCTTGAGAGGAGCACGTGCTGGGACGGCTGTGGCTGCGCTACTACGTACGGGGCTTTCATTGCCAGGAGACTTGAAACCCCCGTAGGTATTTGGTGTGGTGACCTTATTGCAGTCTACAACTACCTGAAGGGAGGTTGTAGTGAAGTGGGAGTCGGCCTCTTTTCCCGGGCAACCAGCGATAGGACAAGAGGACACAGCCTCAAGCTTGGCCAGGGGAGGTTCAGGTTGGCCATTAGGAAGCATTTCTTCTCAGCAAGGGTCATTAGCCATTGGAAGGGGCTGCCCAGGGAGGTGGTGGAGTCACCATCTCTGGAGGTGTTTAAGAAAAGCCTGGACATGGCACTTAGTCCCATGGTCTAGTTGCCATGGTGGTGTCAGGGCAATGGTTGGACTCGATGATCCCAGAGGGCTCTTCCAACCTGGTTGATTCTGTGATTCTGTGTCACATCCCAGTGCAAAGTTTGTTTCTGGATGAGACTAAAGGTCTGTGATTGAGGAAGGATGGAATATTACCACTCAAGGTTGTTCTTGGGATTTTTTTTCATTTTGCAATAATAAACCTGCTGTTTGATTTTAAGTCCTAGAGTAGAAAAGGTACCATATGAAAAATAAACCCATAAAAAATCCTGCTGGATTCAGGCAGTGACTCCACCAGGCATGAAGGCTGTGAGCCTACGATGTACACGTGTGATGGGAATGGGACATGCAAAGGGCATCTCTGGAGCCTTGTCCTCCATAAACGGGTGAGAAACCTGCGGGTTCCCTCCTGCTTCTGGGAAGGAGGCAGACACGGGCCGTGCCTGCCCCACTCCTCCGATGGACACGGCTGTCTTCACGCCAGCCTGGAGCATCCAACCCAGCAGAGGTGCCCTTAGACACTGCTGGTTTCTAACAACCTTCTGCCTTTTTTTAAACGCCAGCTGCTGGACCCGTTCCCAGCGTTATTCCTCTCCCAGAGGGTTTTCACTCTGTGGGTTTTCTTTTCTTTAATCTACTTCAGAGGTGGTGGAGTCACCATCTCTGGAGGTGTTTAAGAAAAGACTGGACGTGGCACTTAGTGCCATGGTCTAGTTGCCATGGTGGTGTCAGGGCAACGGTTGGACTCGATGATCCCGGGGGTGTCTTCCAACCTGGTTGATTCTGTGATTCTGTGAAGCCAAGCTTTGCTTCGAGTCGGTTTGCTGTGGCACGCAGAGGATCCCGTCCGCAGATGGCTGTCTTGTAAGGAGAAACTTGGATGAGCCATGCGACAGCAGCTCCTCCGGCTGGGGTTTTCTCTCCCAAAAATAGGAATTGCTTTGAAGCAGCACGGGCTGGAGGGAACAAATTCACAGGGGCTCCTTTTGGGGTGTTTATAAGCATCTGATTGGGCTTTAATTGCAGTTTGCAATTTGAAAATGAGAAGTAATGAGCTTAAACTGTAGCAAGGGAGATGTAAGGTAGACATTAGGAGAAGTCTACCGTAGGACTTCTCCTACCTTAGGAGGATGGTGAAGAGCTAGAGCTGCCTGGCTGGGAGGGGAAGCCCAGCGTTGGGGGCTTTGAGGACCAGGGTAGGTGAGCACCTTTGGGGAACATTACAAGAAGCATTTGTCCTAGCGTACGGCCCAGGCTGGGTGGTGGGAGATGGTGACCGAGTCTCATTTGATGCAGAAACGGCCTTGCCATCACCACAGGGAGATGGTCTGTCTCTAGTCTGGCTCTCCTCATTCTTCATTTTTTCTGATCATTAACTACAACGTCATTATCTTCTCAGCAAGGGTCATTGCCATTGGAAGGGGCTGCCCAGGGAGGTGGTGGAGTCACCATCTGTGAGGGGTTTAAGAAAAGACTGGACATGGCACTTAGTGCCATGGTCTAGTTGCCATGGTGGTGTCAGGGCAACGGTTGGACTCGATGATCCCAGAGGGCTCTTCCAACCTGGTTGATTCTGTGATTGTGTGAATCTGTAATTCTGCAGAACTTGAACTTTTCTGATTTTCTTCTCCTTCCTGACGCTCTCCTTGTGGGCCGTGCCACTGATTCAAGTCAAAGCTGTTGAAGAGGTTATTAGGTCTTGATGGTGTCAGGTTGAAGGCGCGCTCTGGTGCCATCTGCATCGCGATAATCAGATGCGTACGGTCCCTCAAGCGTGCGATGGAAGAGTCAGCGGTGCTTATCTGTGGGTGAGCTGTGGGTGTCCATCTGCGTCCGGAGGAGCTATTCAGTTACCAGTGTAACTTCTGGAGCTGCAGATGGATTAACCTTTGCTTTGTGGAGAGAACCGGCCTCTGAATCGAGCAGTTTTAAGACTTTGACTTATCTGCAGAAAGGATTTTCTCCCGCTGCTCTCCTGCCTCTGCAAACGTCAGCTTTGCAGCTCCCATCAGCTGAGCAAGCAGCAGCTTCTCACCTTTTTGCCCACCACGGGTAGGTGAAGTTTCACCTGTAGCCGTCCGTGGGGGAGAGAGCATCAAAAGCAAGACCAAAAAACTCAACGTGTAATTAGCTAAAAGGTCTGTAATTAGAAAGATGCTTTAAGTTAAGGTTTAAATTAGCCTGCAGCTAAGACAAGTTTGGCGCAGCTTCTCTTGAACCACTTGCTCTTGCAAAACCACACCCTGGCTAAAATAAGGAAGCTGCTGACTTTTGGCTGGGTTTAGTTGAGCTTTATAAACAGGTTTTCCGTTCTGCTACGGGTGGTTTTTGCTGAGCCATCGGCAAGCGCACCCTGTGAGCTGCAAACCTCTCCGTGCTCTTACCCGGGGAGAGGGATGGACATTTGTGCCTTCAGCCCTCACTTACACACGTTTATTCGGGGAAACAGGTCCCAAAGGCTGCGCCTTTCAGCCCCTGGCTTTGCTAATCCATGGCAGCCACCGGGCTTTGATACTGGCTTGAAGCAGGAGGAAGATGGTGTTTGCTCTTTGGAGACCTGAATAAAAGACTCTTTGGGGTTTGTTGTTTTTAAGGTTGCGTGGTCAAGGGTTGTATGTGAGGAAGAAGCTCAGCAGGTTTATTTGAGGCGATGCCTGGGGCTAAAACAACTGGTTTAACTATTTTCAGGGTTTCCTACAATGTTATCAGAGCTCCACAGGTCCTGCTTCCTGCAGCGTGAGTTGGGGTGATAAAATGAGGCTGCAGCTCACGCTGGGCAATAGGAAAAAAGAGAAATTGAGCTCTCTCTTGTAAAAATAATTGTATTAGTGCCATTTGCAGGTTAAAGCCCCTTCCCTCTGTTGCTGCTTTCATGGAGGGAAAATGTAAAATCACTCCCCACCTTGGTTGTTACTCCTCTTTCCATAGTCCGTACCGTTATATCCAGCAGTGAGGCCAAATATTAGGAAGAATTTATTTTCAGCAAGGGTCATTAGCCATTGGAAGGGGCTGCCCAGGGAGGTGGTGGAGTCACCATCTCTGGAGGTGTTTAAGAAAAGCCTGGACATGGCACTTAGTGCCATGGTCTAGTTGCCATGGTGGTGTCTGGGCAACGGTTGGACTCGATGATCCCAGAGGTCTCCTCCAACCTGGTTGATTCTGTGATTCTGTGTAATATTGACTGGAATTCCTTGCCCTTCATCATGGAGTCCTACAAAGTACATTTTCTAAACGCTGGAAATGGAAAGAAGGTTTTGGAGGATTGAAGCACGGTCCTGGGACAAGCTGGTGGTGGGGAGCGGCACGGGTGGACCAGGTGAGCTTGTCGATGGGACTGAACACCGATGCGTGGGACAGCCCCCTCCAAAGCAGCGGTACCGGGGGCTTTCAGAGCAGAACCTGGGAGGCTGCAGAGTGTGAGGAAGAGGAGCACCGTGGCGTGAGAACCAGGGCGTCAGGGATAACGGTGGTGCTGCAGATGGAGCCATCAGGATCACAGGTCTTGTATCCACCCCACGCTGCGTTGGGGCAGTCACAGGGTAAAAATCATCAGGGATGGAGCCTGCAGGGGTGAAAAATGGCTCTTAAAATGCCTCTGCCTTCCTGTTGCCTCCTGAGCCTGCCCTTCCCAGGGATGGACATGAAGCAGGATGGTGAATCAGATCCTAAGCTGGCACCAGCTCAGCCCTGCTGAGACAAATCTGCTTTGTAGCTGTGCAGATAGAGCACAGCCCTGCTCCCACCCCTCAAAGCGGGTGTTGGCGTTAGCACTTTGCATCTACCTGGGTTCCTACTGCCCAGATCCTCTCTCTGCTATTTTTTTTTTATTCCTGTGGTTTTGGGGCAAATCTATAAAGCAGGACTTGTCCTTTTTAATTGGGATGACGGGCAGGTGAGGACCAAGGGGAAAGCGAAGTGCTTATTGCACAGGTAGCTGAACCCCTTGCTCTCACCTGCGAAACTGCTATTTAAAAGCAGCGTTTGCATATATTCTCTGACTCCTTCCCACTTGGGTTCCCACCCTGTACAAAACCGTCCCAGGCTGCTGTACCCATCTCTTCCCAGCCCCTTTCTGCACAAACCCTGTCGGTGGGAGGAAATTCCTGATCCCTGCCAGGCTTTGAAGCTGCCGTGGAGGCCTCCAGCACCCCGGTCCTGCTGGTTTTCCACCCTCCCCAGCTGGCTTGGAGCAAGCCCCGGCTGCGTCCTGGCCTCTCTTAGGAATAGTGTAGCCAGCCAGTCTAGGGAAGTGATCGTCCCTCTGTACTCGGCGCTGGTGAGGCCGCATCTTGAATCCTGTGTCCGGTTGTGGGCCCCGCACTGCAAGAAAGATGTTGAGGTGTTGGAGCGAGTCCAGAGGAGGGCGACCAAGCTGGTGAAGGGTCTGGAGGGTCTGACCTATGAGGAACGGCTGAGGGAGCTGGGGGTGTTTAGCCTGGAGAAGAGGAGGCTCAGAGGTGACCTTAGTGCAGTCTACAACTACCTGAAGGGAGGTTGTAGTGAAGTGGGAGTCGGCCTCTTCTCCCAGGCAACTAGCGATAGGACAAGAG
Source organism: Nyctibius grandis (assembly GCF_013368605.1). Classification (NCBI taxonomy): domain Eukaryota; kingdom Metazoa; phylum Chordata; class Aves; order Nyctibiiformes; family Nyctibiidae; genus Nyctibius; species Nyctibius grandis. The sequence goes on along the minus strand of NC_090663.1, from coordinate 1,647,647 downwards.
GACACAGCCTCAAGCTTTGCCAGGGGAGGTTCAGGTTGGCCATTAGGAAGCATTTCTTCTCAGAAGGGTCATTAGACGTTGGAAGGGGCTGCCCAGGGAGGTGGTGGAGTCACCATCTCTGGAGGGGTTTAAGAAAAGCCTGGACATGACACTTAGTGCCATGGTCTAGTTGCCATGGTGGTGTCAGGGCAATGGTTGGCCTCGATGATCCCAGAGGTCTCTTCCAACCTGGTTGATTCTGTGATTCTGTGACAAGAGGACACAGCCTCAAGCTTCGCCAGGGGAGGTTCAGGTTGGACATTAGGAAGCATTTCTTCTCAGCAAGGGTCATTAACCATTGGAAGGGGCGGCCCAGGGCGGTGGTGGAGTCACCATCTCTGGAGGGGTTTAAGAAAAGCCTGGACATGGCACTTGATGCCATGGTCTAGTTGCCATGGTGGTGTCAGGGCAATGGTTGGACTCGATGATCCCAGAGGTCTCTTCCAACCTGGTTGATTCTGTGATTCTGTGACAAGAGGACACAGCCTCAAGCTTCGCCAGGGGAGGTTCAGGTTGGACATTAGGAAGCATTTCTTCTCAGCAAGGGTCATTAACCATTGGAAGGGGCGGCCCAGGGCGGTGGTGGAGTCACCATCTCTGGAGGGGTTTAAGAAAAGCCTGGACATGGCACTTAGTGCCATGGTCTAGTTGACGTGGTGGTGTCAGGGCAATGGTTGGCCTCGATGATCCCAGAGGTCTCTTCCAACCCGATTGATTCTGTGCTTGGCTACAGGGAAATGGTGCAAAAAGCAGCTCGTAAGTGGTAGGGTCAGGGCGCTCCCCTGGATCCAGCCCTCCTAGGAGGGATTTTCCACTTGAGCTTCAGCGCAGCTCTTAACCTCGGCGCATTATGGCTGGGTTTGAGCTCTGCCCTCCCCAAACTCCTGCTTTTTCAGCACGTGCTGTTTTCTTTTATCTTCACGGTGCAGAGTCACCCACCCTCTTGCAGCTGGGGCTGGTGCTCTGGGACTGCGGAGCTGGGGCGGCTGCTTTCAGCCTGAAATTCAGGCTGCGATCCGTAGGGGAAAAAAAAAACCTCCCTGCATTGAACAAGCTGTTTCAAATAGACTTTCCATCAGGGGGTTGCTCAGCAATATTTTCTTTTCTATCTTTTATTTTTTTCTGCTGAGAGGCTAAAACGCGTCTGTGAAGTGCTGCCAAAGAAATAAATGAGGGCAGGAAGGTACCCGCTATTTATTTTGGCTGGCAGAGCTGGGTGCTGGGGTATGGGAGGAGGAGGAGGAGGGTGAGTCAGCGTTTCAATGCAGCAGATCTTCAACCAGGCTGCTGCAAGCGGAGGTTTCCCTCTAGAGGAATACGCCGTCCTCGGCTCCGCTGAGCGCTTCCAGCATCCTTCATCAGAGAGGGGAAATGGGGCTTTTTGTGGGGTGGGTTGTTCATGGCTGGTAACCAGAACAGGGGATGTTTGTCCCGAGGAAAGGGGTTGAAGGGTGAGGGTGCAACTGGGGCTTTGAAACTCCTGCTGCCAGGAGTTCGTGGCTGAGAGTGGTTTGTGCAGCCCCTGAGCAAGCCCTGGTGGGTCCCAGCAGGAATAATGGGGATGGGCAGTGGGAGGGAAGCTTCAGTGCGGGGGGTTTTGGAGGAGGAAAACTGTAATCCCACAAAAAAAAGATGCATTTAAGTTGTGTCTTATATCTTTAGCTTGGCTTGGGCTGCACGTGTTGGGGGAGGATGATACGGGACCGCTGCCTGGCAAGGGGAGAGGTTTGGGTTCTCCTGCACCAGAGCCAGAGGCTGCATTGCTTCTGGTTTCCTTTCATGTGCACCCACCTTGTTCCCCAGGTGAAGTGCAACCTTCATTTTGCTGCGTCCTGACACCGATGTGTAGGTCACGACGGGCATGGGGCAGTCAGGGGCTTGCTGAAAGCACCATCTCGATTCCTGGTGACCCAGACCATGCTCAGGGCTGGACCAGGTCGCTGGTGTGGCTGAGAGCTGCTCTTTCTCAGCGGGTCCAGCACCCTGTGAGCCCCACCATGACTTGGGGAAGGAAGACAGCATCATCTCGGGTGGGTTTGAAGAGACCTTGAAGCTCCTCTACCTGTGTGTGTGGGGATCAGGGCAATTCGGGTCTCTACCCATCGTGACTGCCTGGGTGAGGGGCTGCTCTGGCATCAGCCATCCCCTGGGGAAGGAACTTCAACCACTCAATCTTCTGGCAGCTGTGAAGGTCGTTAGCAGCGAGTGCTCATTAGGAGCCTGAAGCTGATTAATGCTCTGGAGCCATTTAGTGGTAGAGCCCAGCAGAGCTGGCTGGATCAGACCTTGGTTGCTCTTACTCAGCGCTAGATGCTGTTGAAGCAGAATCATGAATGAGGGATCTTAATCTGGACTAAAACATTAAAGCAAGTGCCGGCAAGAAGGAGCAAGCAGAGGTAGGGCAGTGGCGTGTGGTGTTTGCAGCCACCCTGAGATCGTGGTGTTTCAGGTTGGACCTTGCCACCTTCCTTTTCCAGCTGGAAAGGAACATTTGTCATGCTTTACCCTGTTCCACCACAAATAAGACCCATTTGTGGATCTTGTGGACTCACCCAGCTGGACCTTGGGTCATGGGCAGCTGTGCTCCTCTTCTGGAGAGTGGCTGCTGGTCTCTCAGAGGTGGTTTGTCCCTAAAGGTCCATCACCTTCTCCATGAGCTTCTCCCATCACTTTTCCTGGGGATTTTCTGTGCTCACTGAGAGCTCGAAACACCCAGGAGGAGCTGGGCTGCTCAGTTATCTTCTGTGGAGGTGCGTGCCCAGCTGCCCGCAATGGGGTTTCCACCCTGCTACACGCCGGTGGCCCGAGCGGGGAGAGGACACGGACACGTGGCAGAGCATGGCCGGGCTGTGCAGGGACGGGGACGGGCACCTGCGCCACAGCCACCACTGCTGCTTAGTGACAGCAGGAGAGGGCACCCACGCGCCGTCTCTGCCCGCAGCGCCAAGCGAGCTCCAGGTTTGAGTGGAGATGAAGGTTTTGAGGCTTTTTTTGGTGCGTGAATTACTAGTTCTGCTAAGTAGGGTCTGGTGTCACGTCTGCTGGGCGCTGGGGTTGAGCCCATCGCGCTCGGCCGCTTCCTGTGTGTGTTACCCACCTAAAAACCGGGACGGGGGGACTTTGGTGGCATCGATTGCATAAATGGGCACCTTTCCAAGGTAGCTGCTCAGAAGATGATCATAGAATAGAGTCACAGGACAGTTTGGGTTGGAAGGGACCTTAAAGCCCATCTAGTTCCACCCCCCCTGCCATGGGCAGGGACACCTTCCACCAGACCAGGTTGCTCCAAGCCCCATCCAACCTGGCCTTGAACACTGCCAGGGAGGGGGCAGCCACAGCTTCTCTGGGCAGCCTGGGCCAGGGTCTCACCACCCTCACAGCAAAGAATTTCTTCCTCACATCTCATCTCAATCTCCCCTCTTGCAGTTTAAAACCATTCCCCCTCGTCCTGTCACTCCACGCCCTTGTAAAAAGCCCCTCTCCAGCTTTCCTGTAGCCCTTTCAGGTACTGGAAGGTGCTAGAAGGTCTCCCCGGAGCCTTCTCTTCTCCAGGCTGAACAGCCCCAACTCTCTCAGCCTGTCTCCAGAGCAGAGGGGCTCCAGCCCTCTGAGCATCTTCATGGCCCCGTGAGAGGGGCTTTGAAGCTGCCAGGAGTGGGGAGAAGCGGGTCCTTCCCCGCTGCTGCAGCGTGCGCTGGCTCCTGCCCGTCCGTGCGTCACTCGTGGTCCAAGGCGCAGTAACCCTGCCTGCTTTAAAAACAACCGGTGCTGACTGCGCCTTCACCCGTCGTTAACTTTTGCCTCAAGGTGGCATTTTTGTGCTTTAAAATGTCTTAAGGCTTTTTGTGACGTCCATCATAACAGAAGAAAATAGTTGTCCAAGCGACTTTGCCACTTGACAGCGCATTGACCGTGATCTTCCAGCACGGGCTGTGGTCCCTGCCAGCAGCTCGGGTGAGGCAGGGAAATACTCTGATGTACCCTTAGGGCTGGACATACCCTGTGCATTTTGGCAAAGCAATTACTTCATTAATTCCTCGTTAAACTTTGCGATGCCCAGTGCTGGCTGATCGATGTCCGTATTTCTCCCAAACCAAGACTGGGATCTCTTTGAAGCTCAGCTGTCGTGGCTGATGCCGAAGTGATGCCACCAGCTCAGTTATGGGGCAGCTCAGCCGCATGTGTCGGTGCTGGGTGCTCCCATCCTGGGGACGGGGTTGCTCCTGGCAGGGGTGAGTGAAGGGGACGAGGGCTCAGGAGGAGGGAAGGGGAGGTTCAGGTTGGACATTAGGAAGCATTTCTTCTCAGCAAGGGTCATTAGCCATTGGAAGGGGCTGCCCAGGGAGGTGGTGGAGTCACCATCTCTGGAGGTGTTTAAGGAAAGCCTGGACATGGCACTTAGTGCCATGGTCTAGTTGCCATGGTGGTGTCAGGGCAATGGTTGGACTCGATGATCCCAGAGGTCTCTTCCAACCTGGTTGATTCTGTGATTCTGTGAGGGGGTGCGGTTGGGGCATGGGGTGTCCACACCACACCCTTGGTGATGTGGAAACCTCCCAGATGGCCAGCCCAGCCTGGCGAGGCTTCCTTGGGGGTGGCGATGCTCATTGCTGGAGGAGTTCCCAAAGGAAGATCCATGAGATCCCACAGAAAGGTCCGTGTAGTCTCTCTTGAAAAGGCAGCAAAGAACTGGCCGCCTCGGGGCGAGGTGGAGGAGGAGTCTGGCAGTCTGTATTCGAGATGTGCTGAATCCCTTCCTCCTCCTTGAGGTCCCACGTGGGGGGTCAGGCACCTCGGGGACCTCAGGCCAGAAGGGACGTGACAAAGGGTGGGCAGAGAGGCTGGGCAGAGTCAAGAGCGGAGCCAGGGCCACATCCTGCCCACGTGCTCCTGCTCGCCTCTTGGTCCTTGGCTGCTCCCCTCCCTCCTGTGTGAGAGGGACCACCGCGGCCGCTGTCATCCTGGTGTGGTGCCAAACAAGTAACGAGGCACTGGGGTAAGCTGGGAAAGACTCACCAAGTCTGGCTCAAGTAATCCTGGCCTAAGAGCCCAGCCCGGCTTCTCATGCACACCCTGGGTACGCACCGGCGTCAGGACAAAATATCAGCCGAGCCCTTGGGCTGCAGGAGGTGGGAAAACCCTCTGGGGCTCCTGAGTCTTAGGGCTGTGAAGGCAGCAAGGGGGACTTTAGAGGACTGTTGTAGAAGGGCTGCCCTCTCCTTTTAGCCGTGCATGCCCTTTCCACGCCTTGACTCCTCCATAATCATCGCTCTGCCTAACACGAGGGACGAGAATGTGTTTGATCGTTGCATTGCTTTGAACCGGAGCGTATGTGGTGTGTGTGGTGTATGCTTACGGCACTGTCACAGCATTAACCAGGAGGACTGTTTTGTCTTCCCTCCACAGCCTGGAAGTGTCTCCTCAGGCAGAAACCAGCTCAGATGCTCCTTCTCATTTTCCTCCCTGCTCCCCTGCCCCGTTCCCTCCTGCCGCTGTAGCCCATCTCGCTAGCATGCCAAGCTCTAACCTCTCTCCCGCTCTTGGAGACAGTCAGTCTGGATGCTTGTCCCCTACCAACCCATTCCTCAACTCCCTGCAGAGCAATCCCTTCTTTGAGGACCTCCTCGCTGACCAGGTACTAAATTCTCCTTCACCTACTCACTTTTTCTCTAGTTTCCCGTCTGGGCCGCATGCTTCAACAGAGATCGCTGGGAGCTTTTATTCCTCTGAGGATTGCAGCCCCTCTGCCTCCCTAAGACATAAAGACCCAGAGAGGGAGTCTCCAGCCAAAAGCGTTGGTGTCCCCGTTCCAGAAACTACTCCCCCATCGCAAGGAGACCTTCCTCCTCCGGATGAGAATCCCACCGTCCCTCCTCCCCTCTCGGAGTGGGACGACACCTTCGATGCCTTTGCGACCAGCAGACTCAAACCAGAACTGAAGAAGGAAAACTTCTTCTCGTCGGTGGCGGCGGAGGGCATGGCTTTCATCGACGATCCCGACGCCGCCAGCCCAACAGAAAGATCAGCCGAGAAGGGGACAAAGGGATTTGAAAAGGCTGATTCCCAGATCAGTGAAATGCCCACGACTCTACGGTCTTGGACAAATTTCTCCGGTTTAGACGTGGGAGCAAACTTGGTGAGCACAACGCAGGAAGCGACGGTGATAGAGGATGTGCTGAGCCCGGTGTCCGTGGGGTCCATGGGAAGGAGGAAGAGCAGCACGCCTACGGTTTGGGCAGCCGCGTTCGCGTCGGGAAATCCAGGGGAGAAAGAGGCTTCGCCACGGCTGAGTGCTGAGAACAGCGCTAGAGAGGAGGGGGCCAGCAATGAGGAGGAACCCTCTAGTGCAGGGACAAACGGGTGGATGACCATAGCCACCGAAACAGCTCCTGACCCGTCGGAGAGCGCCCAGAGCGTGGCTGGGCAGGAGCGCGGGGGGCAGGAGAGCGCGTTTGGCCCGCAGCCAGCCTTCCTCGGCGAAGGAGCCTTCGAAGCCAAGAGCGGGGCTCGTGCTGCCGTTTGCGTGTTGCCCAGAAGCGCCTTCGCCCCCGAGCCCGTCTCCGAAACCCTGCCAGGCAGCAACGTGGCGGCCGTGCCCCCGCGGGTGCTTGCAGATGTGGCAGCGCGACGGTTCCCCGTGGCCCCCGAGCCAGGGACGGAGCCCCAGGGTGCTGGTAGCAAGGAGGAAGCGTTCGACATACGAACTTCAGTCTACCGGCTCCAGGCCAGCATGCGGCTGGAGGCCAGCGAGAGCCGTGTCAGACTCAGCTCCGACATCCGCGAGAGGCACGTGGTCCTCTCTCCGTGGACAGGTACCCGAGAGAGGGAGGAGATGGCAGCCGGCCCGGCCGCGCCGCCCCCCAAACCTCCGAGGTGGTTCGCTGCCACGGGCAGCGGAGGGAACGGCGAGGAGGAGGATGCTTGCGACCCGCAGCCGAGGCAGCGAGGCAGCCAGGAGCGATGGGAAGACGTGGAGGGCCCGAAGGCAGATGTGGAGCTGCCAAGGAGCAGTCTGAGCAGCGAGCCCTCTGTCCCGGCGTCTCCCAGCCCGCCCGCACCGGGAGTGGACGTAGCTGAAGCTGGGAGCGAGTTCCCTGTCTCTAAGGATGCCGAACCTGCCACTGTGGACTCAGCAGCTGATGTGGAGGCGAAAGCTAGCGAGCTGGCAAGAGGGGACACCTCCCTGGGGGAAGAGCAGTCAGAGACGAATGAGACGGATGCGGCTGAGCAGTTTGAGACTTGCCCGTCGAAGTTCCCCCTAGATGGGTTAGGCCAGTCGGGTGCTAAGGAGAGCTGGAGCCAGGCAGGTTTATCCCCTCTGCTGGGGGCCACCGACGGTGCCAAGGGGGAGATGGCCTCGCAACAGGAGCTGTTCCCCGAGGAGCTCAGTATGTCGGGACTAAACCCACCTTCCAAGCTAGACCCGGGCCAGCCGGAACTCTTCTGGACAGCTCTGGAAGAGCAGGAGGCAGCCGGTCACCCCACGGTGGCACGACCCCAAAGGTTAGCGCGTGGGGAGAGTCCAGCCCAGCCGGAGCCGGCGTGGGGCGATGGTGAGGGGCAGCACGGCCCCGCTGGGCAAGCGGGAGGCCAGCCCGAGCCCTGCACCCCCGTGGCAGCGGCCGGCCCTCCCCGGGAGGCAGAGCAGGGCAGACCCCCCGCCGGCGAGCCCAAGGGGCCGCGGCGCCGGTGCTCGGCAGACAGCAGGATAGACTTCAAGAAGGCCGATTTCTGGAAGCCAGATAGGGCGGAGGAGAGGCACGAGCAGGACGCTTCAGCCCCAAGAAACCCCTTTGCTCTGGCACTCATCCCAAAGGTCCCAAGCAATCCCTTTGTGGAGAAGCCACCAGACCCCCTCCCTGTTCAAGCCGTGCTGCCCGAAAGGCTCGGTCAGGGAGGCTTCAGCTTCACCGACCTCCCCGAGGAAGCCCTTGGGCAAGGCTTCCAGCCCACTAACCTCCCCGGGGCCCCGCTAGGCAAGCCTCCTTTCCTGCATGACAGCCAGCCCTTGGCCTTCTCCACCCCTTTCCTTATGGCTGCAACTAACCCTAAACAGTTTGATTTCCCTTCCCCTGTCGCGTGCCCCGCGAGCAGCGGGGTCCCTGCCGCCACCAGCCGCGCAGCCGCCCAGCCCTGCCCTTTGCCGCAGTCCGGTGACACACAAGCTTCAGCGCTCGTGGTTTTGCCCAGGGAGACACAGCCAGCTGAGAAGCCCTTTTTCCAGCAGACGACCAGGTGAGCACTCCGGGGAAGGCGAAGGGTGTGTATTTGGTCGAGGTGAACCCTGTCTCCCTTCTGCTCTTATCGGGGGGCCGATAAGTAGACCCCGGCTCAGTGTCAGCAGCTCATGGTTGAGCTGACTCCAAGGAGGCCACTCCACGTGTTGCTGCAAGCCCTCTTCCCTCACCTTCCCGTGGTCCCAGAGAGCCCAGCTTGAACAGCTTGAAGCCTTGGCTCTGTCAGGTCACGGTGGGGAATGGCCCCTGGTGTCCTGTGCTTGCCCTAAACTAGGGCAAACACTTTGACTCATCCAAGACCTGCCCCAGCTGAAAATTCAGCCACAGCAGAATTGCATCCGCATTTCGCTCGGTGCTAATTTTGTCTTCATCATCTTCCCTGTGCTTGCAAAAAAGGTGCCTTTTTCCATGTCTGCCAGGAGAGCTTCCACCTGTTAATGCTCTCATGAGTTCCTTCATGGCATGTGTGCAGCTGCCGCCCCTTCCCTTTTCATTAATTCAGCTTTGGTCTCTTTTCTTTTTAAACGACCATCAGGTACTAAAAACCTTCTTGTCTCCATAGCAAAAAAAAACTAGTTTCACCAGGGTGGTGAAACTCTCCCCTCCTGCTTGCCAAGACGCCCGTTGGTTGTGAAGCAAGTGGGACTGAGCCTTGAGGACAGCGGGAAGGGCAGGGGGGTATCGTGGCTGTGCAGGGGAAGGAAGGGGCTGTTCCTCCTCCCAGGACACTCTTGGGCTTGTAGAAATGCCGTGAAGCAAAGAAAGGTGCTGGGTTTAGGGCATGGAGGCTTGCTCTGTGTCCTTCAGTTCATCTAGTTTTCCTGGTGCACCTTCCCCTGGTCTGCCTGGGCAGGAGAGGATTGTCCTGGGCAAGGACAATCAAGGATTAAGCACAGTTTACATGGGGACCTGGGTCTTCTCAGTGATTTCTTTGATCAGCCTCACTTGTGCGACAGAAGGCGATGGTCATGCCCCTGTGGAGAGAGAGGGCAGGAGGATGAACTTAGCTGAGCTCCAGCCCTTCTGCATGGGGATGCCTCCTTGGCTCAAGCGTGGGTTTGATGGGCAAAATGACCTCGGGAGCAAAGAACAGCAAGAGATGGGTCTGTTAGGGGATTTTTTTTCCTTAATTTATTGAGGCCAGATCCTCAAATCATTCTTAATTGGATTATTCCTCCTCCAACAGATAACCTTGTTAAAATCTGCAGATAGCAGGTGTACAGCAACCTCCTGAATTGTGGTGGTGGTAATGTTTCATGGAAAGAGAAGTGTCCTGTGATCCCAAAGGGTAACATGAGGCAATGAGAGAAGTGTAGGCCCAGGACCCTCTTTGTCGATTGTAGGTGCTTGCAGTCATCTTCAGGCTTGACTGCGCATCCATGACTGGCTCATGGGAGGAACGTGGGCTTGGACCTAAGAGCTGGTCGTCATATCAGTGCTGGCTTCTGTCGTGAGACACGTCTGAGAAGTCCTTGAACGTCTCTGCTCTGGTTTCTCTGCCTGTAAAACGCGGATGGTTTGGATATTTGCTGCTGTGATTCCAGAAGGTCTCTGTGGAAGGCTCTGAGGACCTGCACTACTTTATAAGGTTGGGGTGATGTGACTGTCATGTGGGGAGAGAGGCAAGGTGGAAAGACCTTTTTCCAGGTCCTTGTGGTGATGCTTGCCTTTCCTAGAAGCATCTCCTGTTAGGCTGGTCAGTGGCACATGGAAAAAGAAAAGATAGGGTAGAAAAGAGGTGGAAGGAAAGAGGAAAGGCTTCAAACTTGGAACAGGCATTAAGGCTTAGCTGGGACAAAAGTGTCTTTCTCCTCCAGCAGCTAAAGGAGGAGCTGGTACCTGGTGTGGATTATGGAGAGTCTGGTGTGCTGGGGTTAGGTGACCTCCTCGGGAGGGATGGAACCTGGGTGTGGGGACTCCTGTCCTCTTCCCGGGTGGCCAGAGTGGCTCTCTGCTGGTCATCTTGTTCGAGATGGCAAGTCGTGGTAGACCTGTATATCTGAGTGACACCAGCACCTCCCGCCTCGTCTGGCTGGGGCACCGCCTGGTCACAGTGAGCTGGGAGGTTGTGCCCTCCTGGAACAGCTTCTTGTGTGCCAGATTTGAAGATGCAGATGGGGAATTCAGAGTCCAGAAGAGCACGTGTTGGGATTGCATTTGCAGATCCTTCCCTGCTCTCCTGCAGCGAGGGCTCTCGCCATGAAGCTGTTGCCATGGGGTAAGGTGGGTGCTTGGAGCATCAGTCGCAACACTCAAGTGTACGGAGGCTCCCCTTTGTGCCCCTGGGGAAGGGCAGGGTGGTGCCTTCACCACTGGGAAGCTGTCTCTGGTCACATCCCCTGGTACAGGTGGGACCTAAAGGACAGTTTGGGGACTCCATTGCCTTGAGGAGCCCAGCAGTTGTGCGGCTCCTTCCCCATCCATCAGGAATTGACTATTTCAGCATGTCATGGCACTTGCAGGTGACAGGACTGGGGATGTCACAGGTGCCAGGGTGATATTGGCACACGCTGCTTTGTGCCTTCCCCATGTCAAGCAGAATCGTCCTCTTCTGAAAATGAGGTTTCAGGTGAAATCATGTGCCAGTCTTTGCGATCTGAATGTAATCCTTGTGGAGCCCTTGGAGCTCGCAGAGTGGCTTGCCACGTCCACGGATGGACCTGGGAGAAGAGTTGCTGATCCCGAGCTCAGCCATTCCCTTTCCTCCCCTGGACCCTTTCTCCACGGAGGTCTGGCCCTCAGGTGCTGTGTGCTGCTGCAGGCACAGCAGTTTATCCACGAGAGACTGATTCCCTGGGATTTGTTGTCTTGTTCTCTGCAAGAAGCGTTTTAATGGGTTGATAAAGACTTAATTTCTGAGTTGCTGGAGAGAACCCCCCCCAGTTTGTCACCACGCTCAGCAGTGACCTCGGGAGCACCGGTGAAAGCTGTGCTGTGACACAGCAAGGCTTGCTCAGAGCGAGGGGCCAGGGCTGGGCCGCTGTCACCCCAAGATGGTTCATCTTGAACGTGTTAAGCTTCATCCTAGACTTACGTCCCCTTGGAGGTGCAGTAGTAGGATTAGGCAGGCTGTTGGGCGAGCAACTAATTTGACTCTCAAGTTCACAGTCATGGACCAGCGGATGGGAACACGTCCAGCTTCTCGGCAGATCCATCAGGACTTCAGACGTGGCTGTGAGGCATGAAGCAACCTCTGCTCCCCTGGAAGTACCCGGTGCCCACTGTCCCGGGGTGGGACACAGGTGGAGGAATGCCTCCTGCTTTCGGAGCCTCTCCAAGTGACAAGCCCATGCTCTGCTCAGCAGGAGCCCTACATCCCCAACCCCCTCAGCAAGAAGGAATGGGACCGTGATTTTTTTTTAAAAAATACCTTTTCCAGCTCTGCAGAAATTGTGTCCCCACTGGCAATGGGGCTGAAAGCTGCCTGGGACCAGACTTGCAGTGGGAAATGTTCCCCTGCTTTCAAAATGCACCCAAGTTGGCATCCCAAGGCTGGTTTCCATTCTGTAGGGTGGCCTTGGTAAGTTTGGTCCAAAAGAGATCCCCTCAGAGGTTTAAAATGGTTTGAGTGTTCGTGATATATACTGAATCCTGTGTCCAGTTCTGGGCCCCGCACTTCAAGAAAGATGTTGAGGTGTTGGAGCGAGTCCAGAGGAGGGCGACCAAGCTGGTGAAGGGTCTGGAAGGTCTGACCTCCGAGGAACGGCTGAGGGAGCTGGGGGTGTTTAGCGTGGAGAAGAGGAGGCTCAGAGGTGACCTTAGTGCAGTCTACAACTACCTGAAGGGAGGTTGTAGTGAAGTGGGAGTCGGCCTCTTCTCCCGGGCAACTAGTGATAGGACAAGAGGACACAGCCTCAAGCTTGGCCAGGGGAGGTTCAGGTTGGCCATTAGGAAGCATTTCTTCTCAGCAAGGGTCATTAGCCATTGGAAGGGGCTGCCCAGGGAGGTGGTGGAGTCACCATCTCTGATGTGTTTAAGAAAAGACTGGACATGGCACTTAGTGCCCTGGTCTAGTTGACATGGTGGTGTCAGGGCAATGGTTGGACTCGATGATCCCAGAGGGCTCTTCCAACCTGGTTGATTCTGTGATTCTGTGACGGCTGCCTGGCACCCTGCAGACCTCTTAGGGCTGTCAGTCTCCTGCTTCTGCAGCTGCACTCTGGTCCTAGTCTCTGCCCTGGCTGTGGGGATGAGTGAGGTGATGGTGGCCTTTGGGGCTGCGGACCTTCAGATCTGGCTGTGCTGAGCAGTCCTGGAGGCTCCCCAGCTGCTCTCCTTCCCACACACTGTTTTGAGGAATGGTGGAAGTCCTGCAGTGGCACTAGAACTGTCTTCCCCAGATCTTGCAGTGAACCATGCTCATTTTGGGCTAGGAAGGAGGCTAGCAGCAGGTCAGGCAAGAAAAGTTGTTACTGCTGGTTTTTTAAAGGACTTGGGAAGGAGGAATCTTCCAGGACCAGTGCACGGCCTCTGCTGGTTCACCCTCACCCCATCTTACGTCGTAACAAAGGGACGATGCTGGATCGCTTGGAGCGCAGTATCAGGGTGTTTGCAGCTCTGCTGGTGAAGGGTTTAGTCCAGGGTGGAGAGTGCTTGAGGCTGACGTCCAGAAGAGCGACTTCTCCAACCCCTGGCACTGTCAGGGGACTCCCACTCAGGTTTGTGGGATCCCTCTCCATCCTTTCAAGGTGTCCAGGAACCCCTGGCTCTGTCCATGCGCTTGGACAGCTCTGACAAGGGGGGTTGATCTTCTGGCTTGTTGGAGCTGGTCAGTGGCTACCATTGCTGTCCTCTCCTAGCAAATGGATGACAGGAGGCATCGTGGTCGAAGAGGACTTCTAGACATGCCCTGCCTGCACAACGGGGAGATTGCTTGGTACATCCTGATCCCGTCACCACTGACAAGGCATGAGGACACCAGCCTTGAGCACTTGGGCCATCACCTCCTCCCACAGCTCGTCCTACCACACCCTGAGGTTCCCATTTGTAAAGAGACTGCACTTGGCTGCCTTGCTTGAGAGCTCCTGCGAGCAGGACGTCCCCCAGCAATTGGGATTATCACCCTGCTGCATCTGAGGAGTGCAGAGGCTTTGTGGAGCTCCTGGGTAGATTTTCAGATCTTTTTCATCCCAAATAGGGTGCACGGGTCTGCGTGTTCCTTGCAGGAAGGTAGCATCAGGTCACTTCTCTTTCCATCACGCTGAAAAGCAAACACACATTGTTTAAACCCAGAAACAATCTTTTGGGTGAAGAATGAGGCAAAAAGAAATGAAAATAATTCCTCCATAACTGACAAAGAAGGTGCATTCAGACCCTGTCTCCTCATCCTCCCTTTTGGCTGGTGGAGGGGGGCAAATTCTGTGGTGTCTCCCAGGCGGGTGGAGTCCAGCTCTGGGGCTGAGGCAGTGCAGGAGCTGATGCACAGCTGGTGCAGGAGCATCCCTGAAGCATCAGTGGTAACCCCAGATACTCATCTGGGGGCTCTGGGGCAGCAAAATGCCCCTCTGGGCAGCAGATGTAGCAGCTTGGACCTGGGTTAAATTTCCCCAGCGGTGCCAACGCGTGGCAGCCGGGAGATTCGACCCCCAGCACTCGCAGCGTGGACCAAGGAGCGAGGGTGTGGGCATGGGGGCCTGTTCTGTGTCTCAGCTGAACACGTCTCCTGGGGCTCCTTATCTCATCTCTGGGAGGAAACAGTGCTGGAGGGTGCTGTGGGCTGCCTGCTCTGCAGGACACCGGCTCTCCTCTGTCTTCTCCGAGCAGGTGAGCTTTGAGCAACACCAGAGGATTTAGCTGTGTGGAGCTGACGAAATTTGATAAGAGGGTCCCACCCCCGTAAAAACCATAGGGAGAGCCAGCAGCGTCGCTCCCCAGCTCAGCAGGGTGTTAACGGTCCAACCTCCTTGTTCTCCTTAGTCCTCACCCAGTGAAGCCCATCAGCGCCGCGGTGCAAGAGGTCTCCAGCGAGAAGAAGCAGCAGCACAGGTCCAGCCTGACGACTGCTCTGAGCAATGGCCTGGAGAAGCTGAAGACGGTCACCACGAGCAGCGTCCAGCCCGTGGCCCCATCCTCTCACCCAGAGAAAACGGACTCGAAGTTAAAGGTAGGAACCTACCACTGAGGTGAGAGCTGTGTCCCCACCTCCTTGAGATGTTCTGTCGTTGGTGACAGAGGTGCAGAAAACTGGTGGTGGAGGAGGTAGAACAGCAAGAGCAGAACCATGTGTATTAACCCCTGTCGCTGGCCTCTCTTCCTCCATGACCTGGACTCTGGACCTTCTCACCCCATCATTCTTCTCCCATTGCTTGCTTTGGTCTGGGGTTTTTATTGTGCCGTGTGTGAGCGAATGCCTGGTTATCCCCAAGACATGAAAGGTGGAGGATGTGAGAGCTGCCTGATGGAAGGCCTGAAGGGTTTTTCCTCCTGATGGAGGCAGAGGGAAGGTGCTTCCTGGAGTCTTGCTCCAATGCCGTCTGCCTGGCTGTATTTCACACGCTGGCAGGTTGAGGCAAGCGAGATACCTGTGTGATACCCCTGAGGGCACAGTCTCACGGGGTTGGGGTTGCCTTCTCCTTCCCTGTGTCTACTGCCGCTCTGTTTGCCTCCCAACTTGACATGTAAAATGCTGCTGCTGGGGTTCACATGGGTGGACTCCCCCAGGACTTTCATCCTCTGGGAGCTCCTGAGGGGTCTTTCGGCTCTTAATTCTCTTCTCACTGAATTCATTTGACTCACTGAATGTTCCTCTTGGTTTCTACCACAGGATCCCACCATACTGGACCAGTCAGCCAAGTATTATCACTTGACCCACGATGAACTCATCCAGCTCCTGCTGCAGAGAGAGAAGGAGCTGAGCAAGAAAGAGGAGCACATCCAGGAACTGGAGAACTACATTGACCAGCTGCTGGTGCGCATCATGGAAGAGTCTCCCACACTCCTCCAGATCCCGCTGGGGGAAAGCAAGACCAAGTAACCTCTCCCCAAGAGACCAGCACCACTTGCCTAGAGCACTTCTCCAATAAATACGCTGCAAACATCCCTGCACTCCCCCCTCCTCTTACAAGAGGGCTCCAGTGGCTTCTGTTCGCAGAGTTTAGCAGGAAAAGTTATCTGCTCCTTCCCAGCCCAAGCTTATCCCAGCTCTGGCTCCAGGGACCTATAGGGTGGTGGGCTGTCATCCACCCTATGGGGAGGAGCAGAGCCCTCCACATGAGGCAGATGCCTCCTTAGGTTCCTGTCGTCGTGACCAAGTGGCCTCTTCTCAGGCATTTATCCTGCCAATGCTTTAAGTGGTCCACGGACATTTGAGAGCTAGAAACCAACCACCTCGCCCATGTCTTCCTCCTGCTACTGCTGCTCTGCTGCCCACACTCTTCCACGTCTCTTTTCTCTGAAGCTGATGGATGGTGTTAAGTTGGTTGATGACATCGAGGATGCTTAAGCTCAGGAAGGGTCTACCAGCGTGTTGCTGTCTGCTGAGCCTGCTGGGCAGGGCAGCTTGGGGAGGGGGCTGCTCTTGGATGCCTCTTTCCCTTCCTGCCCCATATGTTGTACCACCAGATGAAGGGTCTCCATCTGAAGAGCCAGCTCCAAGTTGTGCCAGTACCTGACTGTACGGGAGATGCTACACAAAGTGCTGGAGTGGGAGGTCATGAAGGACTCAAGCCAACGTCACTGCCTGATGGCGAGCGGTGTCGGTTCCTTCGCTCTGTGCACGCAGAGTCGTGATGCTCCCTCAGTGACCCGGCTCCCAACTGACCTCCCAGTGTGGGAGAAGGGCCAGTGATGGTTTGTGCCCCATCAGGACTGCAGGAGATCTTCTCTCACACCACCCCACCCGGCACCAGCGTGCCTTGGGGGGCACTCCTGTGTGTATAAACCACAGCTGAATTGCCTACTCAGTATTACACTCCCCTTCCCTGCATCCACAGGAATTGCTTTCCCCCACCACTGACTTTGCGTCACCTTTCTCCACGCAACAGGAAAATGCCATCGGGACCGAAGCTCCTGTGCAGAGAAGGATGCCTGACTGCCTGGCCACCTCTATGCATGCCACCCTGCCAGGTCAGGCGCCTGGCAGACACGCTCCATCAAAGCCAGCAGTTCAGTCATCGTCGCAGACCCCCTTCACGCTGGTATTGGTACCAAACACAGCGCGGATTGTAGCGCATCCACACGCCTGCGTCACGTCTGTGGTGGCTTGGGGCCACCCTTGGGCGTTGCAGGCAGCTCTCTCAGGAGCTGGATGCTTCTTGCTGCTAACTGTTGAGTCACCATCTCAAAGCCTCTGATTTAACAACCGTAGATGTTAGCCTGAGGCTGGGCAGTGATGCTCCTGGCTTTTCATTTGGAGACACCATGGAAGGGTATGGAAAGGATGTTGCTCCCTCTCTCATTCTACCAGAATTTTGGCTAGAGAAGGTGCCCATGCAGGCAGAGGGTCAGTTGGCGTGGGACGAGCTGTCTTGACATACAAGGCATCTTCTTCCTCCTGTAGATCTCCCAAAGTTACTTGATTTTTTTTTTTTTTTAAAACCTTCATATTCTTTTCTCCTTATTTGCTTCAACGTACACCATGACTCCGCAAAGTCGTGCCTTTTGCAATACAGTAGCAGTTTCCTGCCAAAAAAGGCTCTGAAATCCCATTCTCAGTTCAGCACAACCCCGTCCTGAGCAGCTTTTCTCTTTGCCTGCTACCCCGGCGTAGGAGAGTTTAATTTAAACGCCCACCCCTGGGCGCAGGTTGCTTTTGGTCTGTGGCAGCAGTTCTCAGGTGACATGGGAGGTCGAGATCTTGAGATGACACCAGGGGGAAGAGCAGGTCAAATGTTCCAAGACAAAATCCAGCTGGATAAAGAGAGTGTTGGGTCATGCTCGAAGGCTGAGGTGGATAGAAGCAGGGGTAAGGCTGTCAGCTGGAAAGGAGGTTTGGTGTTGCTGTCACTGGTGATGTTTGGTCCTATCTAGCCTGTAGACCGTGGTGTGAGGAGGAGGAGTTGTTACCTGGGAAGATACCGGTCACGAGCCTTTAGTTCCTACCTGCCTTCACCCCTAGTAGGAAGTAATCTGGGGTTTGGCACTTCTCTACTTACATCTTCATGTTTCTTCTCCCATGTGGGGACTTTGTTTCTGGTGTAAGACATGAGGGTCTGAGGGAAGGTGTTTCTCCTTATAGACAGGTACCAGAAACCTCTCTCTGCCTGTATAATCAAAAGATCCCACAGCCTGAGAGCTGGGTCCCTCTCTGGGTGCGTATCTCTCGGGGAGAAGCTCTCCCTTTTATCTGAAAGCGGGCAGGGAGGAGCTGCAGACAGCTAGGAAGCAGCGCAGTGTCAGAAGAGCGGCGTGGGGTGGGAAGGAGGGCAGGGATGCTGGTGAAGGCTTATGCCAGGTGGGTGTTAGTAAGAGGGAGGTGTAGAGCAGAAATCTCACGCTGCCTCTCCACTCCCTGACACACACACGTGCCAACGTTTGTAAGGCTCCCACTGCTCCCTGCCTTCTCCCCCTCCTCTTCCATCACGTTTCATCCCCTCTCTAATCCCCCCTCTGCCTTAGCTCTGCCTTTTTTTCCCTCTCCAAAGCCTGAATGTTTTGCACTCAAATAAATAAAGCAAATCTCAGAGCTACGACAGGCTGTACCAGGCGTACGGCCTCCTCAGCAATACATGCTTCCTCCTGTGAAGTCCAGAAGTTTCTCCAAACGATGACTTGTGCTTAGGAAAAGGCGTCTTAAAGATGCTTCTGGCTTCGTTCTCTGTTTTCCCACCCTGCTGTCCTGCAAATGTGTTTTTTTTTCCCCCCCACCGCAGTTTTTATTCTCTTCATAAGAGCCAGTGGCTGCACCACCCAACAGCACTGAAGCAGGAGGCTGGATAAGTTTTGTGTTAAACCCCTAAGTTAGAGGGAGCTGGTTCTGAGGACATAAATGTTCTCTTGTAGAGGGGGAATGAGAAAAAAGAAGTGGGGGAAATGTTCTCAAGTTGGTCATGTCCCAAATCTCCGTGTTTAGTGATTTATTTGCCCAAACAGGGCGGCGAGCAGCACTCGTGGTCAGTGTGCAGGGGAAGACCCCGAGGTTTTGCTCCTCTGTCCTTCTCTTTCCACACTCAAGCTGTTTCCCAAGGTCTTCCGCAGGGTGCTGTTGCTCGCAGCTGTGCTCTGCTTTTGTTGTCAGCCCACAAATGGGTTTTCTTGCTTTTAAAGATTTATTTTTCGCCTTGACTTGGCCCTTCTGGCCCAGAGTCATGGGCCAGAGGAACCGCCAAGGTTTATCCTTAAACTGGAACAAACCTGAAGGGTTGTGGATACCGACACGTCGCGTAGACTCAGCCTTACGACTTGTCTGTGAAGAAACAGCCGTGTGTTTTGTGTTATAAACGTGGGGTGGGAAAACACCCCAAAAGGGGAGAGAGAAGCGTCGGGGGGTTTTTGGAGTTGTTGATTTCCCTGTACTTCACGTACGCAGGAAGTGGGTTCTGTGTGTTTCATGTTTTAATAGTTGCAACTAATGTTTATAAAGAGCTTGTTATTTACGTTTTAAGCACTTTAAAAAAAAAATAAAAGTTGTTCAAGCTGTTCCTAGATACTTCTGCTTTATTGACAACAGCGTCTGTGCTGATAGCACTTGGACAGTGAGTGACATTTATCTGTTTATTTTCTGAAGTAGGGTGACGGCGTCCAACTTCTCCGGCAGCTTTTCCAGCGTCGTTAACGGTCCCAGAGCACCCACCGCCGTGGGGGTGGTGGTGCTGCAGGGTTACCTTGAGCTCCTCGCCAAACCTTGCCCCTGCCTCAGTGGATGGGTGCACCTGAGGGAGCTGGGGGTGTTTAGCCTGGAGAAGAGGAGGCTCAGAGGTGACCTTAGTGCAGTCTACAACTACCTGAAGGGAGGGTGTAGTGGGGTGGGAGTCGGCCTCTGCTCCCGGGCAACTAGCGACAGGACAAGAGGACACAGCCTCAAGCTTCTCCAGGGGAGGTTCAGGTTGGCCATTAGGAAGCATTTCTTCTCAGCAAGGGTCATTAGCCATTGGAAGGGGCTGCCCAGGGAGGTGGTGGAGTCACCATCTCTGGAGGGGTTTAAGAAAAGACTGGACATGGCACTTAGTGCCCTGGTCTAGTTGACGTGGTGGTGTCAGGGCAATGGTTGGAGTCGATGATCCCAGAGGGCTCTGCCAACCTGGTTGATTCTGTGATTCCAGCTCCTCTGCCCTAATCCCACCCACGTGTGTCACCGCTTGGCTGTTTTCCTTCCCCGGGCCTCCTGCTTTCTTCATTCACGCCTTTTTCTTCAAAAAAAAAAAAGGAACTGCCCTTAAGCTTCGGGAAATGACTTTGCTGCTCCAACAGCAGAGTGTCGTTAGCTCTAATCCCAGTTTATTTTTCATCTGGCTGGATCGCAGGCCGGCCTCGAGCTCAGCACCTGTCTGGGGGGATCATGTTAGCCCCGAGAGCCTGGATGGGCTGGCGGGGGGGGAATGTTTGGCACGCTGCTCCGCAGGGTCAGGGCACTCAACTGTGACCCTCCGAAAGACTATCCTAAGGAAGGACAGCCCGAAATGACGGGGCTGGTGTGGGCTTCCCCTGGCTGCAGGGGGGAGAGTAGAGCGGCAGGCTGGGGGAGCTGGAATCCAGGAAAAAATAAAAAAAAATCAGGAAAAAATAAAAAAGAAGGATTTTAAGACCGTAGTCCTGCTAAAACTGCCCTGCGTGATTACAGCGGGTGTCTGTGCCTGCGTGAAAGCTTAAGCAGTCGGGACTGATGCAAATAATTCCCGTCCCTCCAGGAAGAGCTGCCTGGGTTCGTTGTTCGAAGCCCAAGTCTTGCTGCCCGCCGCAAGTTTCCCTAAAATCTGCCTTTACAGATGGAAGCCGCTGAGAAACGTTCCTGTGACTTTCTTCCCGAGCCAGCAGGCAGCCCAGCCCTGCACCCAGCTGTCACGGGTGGGGTGGCCGTCGGAGCCCCCCCCAAACCTCCCTCGGTTTCTAGATGAGCTCCCTCGAGGGCTTGGGGGGCTTGTTCCTCCCCCCACCAACATGGGAAGAAACATCAGTGTTGACTTAACAGTCGTGGATCTGGGGGAGCAAACGCCCCCTCCTCCTTCTTCCCCAGCCCCGGGAAATGCGAGTTGTCAGTCTAAATGGATCTGGTTAGATTGATATCAGCCCAAGAATTGATATTCTTTCTGGTATTTAACCAAAAGAGTGATAGTCTTATGTCACTCCAAATGTGGTTTTAGATAAACAGATTCTCTCCCCTCTGTTGTTACAAAACATTTCGTGTGTCAACATTAGGGATCGTATCAATTATCTGGCTCTAGCTGCGACGGGAGGGAGGGGGATTTCCCTTGTGTAGAGACGGAGAGATTTGGGTTATCATCCATATTCATTGAGAGCTCTTAGGAGTTTGCTGCGTTTACTTTTGTGAAGCGCAGATGAAACCGTTACAAAGAGTTGCTTTGTAAAGCATTATTCACAGCAAAAATATTTTATTTTCCCTTTTAAGACAGTGTCGGGGGCTACAAGCAGTGTTAGACCCTGCCTGGAGGAAAGCAAACCCCAATCACACGCTGTTCTTCAGGATAAAGCTCGCACACAAGGCAGGGAGAGGCCAAAGGAGAGGCGATGCTCCTGCCAGCAGCCTGTAATCTGAGGGAGCAGGTTGGTGCAGCGCAGGAAGGACCAACTTGATTTTAACAGTATCTCTAAGGAACAAGAAATGAAAAAAAATGTCACTTTTTTGGTCTGGTAGAAGCTCCTTGTGTAGAGGGAGCCTCTCACCCACTGACCGGCCAGCTGCGGTGGGGCGAGCGCTCCAGACGTGGCGTGAGGCGGCAGGCTCTGTGCCAGGCACCTTTTCTGCCCCTTTTCTACCCAAAACTGCAGGAGATCGGAGAGTCGGTGCAGGGGATCAGCGGTGAATTCACCTAAAACCAGAAATTGGTTTTGCAGATGGAAAGAAAAAAATCAGCTCCACATCCATAAAGCAGAGCAGCAGCATCCCCACAGCAAAACTTTGTGATGTTCATGTTTTCCCCCACGTAGCAAAAAAAAAAGGGATTTTTTTTTTTCCAGGTGTATTATTTAATTCCCTCTTAGATGGAAAATCTGTTTCTGACCTGCTCTGTAATCTGAGCAGAGCCTTCCTCTTATGCCCTGCCAGCCTTCCCTTCTTCATCCCCAGCTCCGCTCTGTTTACTGGCCCTTTGCTCTTCCTCGGCGAATCGATCCTAATCCTCCAAACAATTTCAGCGGCGTTTGAAGGGCCAGGCACTTCTTATCCCACTAATCTAGAGACAGGGATTCTGGAGATGGCTTCGTACGCGCCCCTTCTGCCCCCAGCCCCGCACGACCTTGCCTTTATCTCCACAAATTGTAACACTGAGGAAGAGGACGAATAATTCTGCATCAAAGTAAACATTATTTCCAGTTTATTTTTAATCACGTTATTTTAAAGGTCAATAGCAAGTGTTAGGCTCCCATCAAAGTAAGAATATGTATTTCCACAAGGAAATGATGCAATTGGAGGGTTTTTTCAGAAGCTTTTGGGCTTTTATGTTTCTGTGTGTTATTATTTGCTCAAATAATTTCAGAATTAAGGCAGACGTCTGCTTTCCACCTCACGTTCCTCTGCGCCCTCCATCACCACCCATATTCTGGCTGCCATGTCGGTGTCACTGAGAAAACGGCATTTGTGTTCAAAAAAGGAAGAAGGTTTTGGAGTGAGTCCCGTGTGAAGTGGTCAGAAACGTGCGCTACGAGGTGAACGTGCTTTCAGGGCTGGGAGACCGGAGCTCTGTCACCTGGGTGTGACCGGTTGCCTCAGACACGTCTGTTAGTTACTAAATTCAACCGTGATTGCACAAAAAGGAGAACAGCCAGGGAGAAATGGCAACAGAGGCAGGGGAGTGCTAGATTAGTTTTGGTTGGAAAGGACCTTTATGATCACCGAGTCCAACCGTTAACCCAGCACTGCCAAGGCCACCGCTGACCCATGTCCCTCAGCACCACATCTACACGGCTTTTAAATCCTTCCAGGGATGGGGACTCCACCACTGCCCTGGGCAGCCTGTTCCAGTGCTTGACAACCCTTTTAGGGAAGAAATTGTCTCTGATCTCAAATCTAAACCTCCCCTGGCACAACTTGAGGCCGTTTCCTCTCGTGCTGTTGCTTGTTACATGGGAGAAGAGGCTCACAGGTGCCGCGTGGGCCCTCGCAGAGCCCTGACGCCACGCAGGACCACCCTGTGCGGGCGTCGAGGGGAGGCCCCACTCTACCCCAACCCCTCGGCCGCTCCCTCGCACCTTGTGCTCCCCTCAGGTGGCAGCAGCCCGGGCAGGGGGAGCCAGCACAGGGGTGGGGGCACCTCGTCCCCCCCGCCCCCGGCAGAGCCCCCTCTCCCCGCTGCGCCCCCCCCGCCCTCGGGGCTCCCCTCAGGTTCCCGCCAAATCGAGTTTCCCGTCGTGCCCCGCGCCCGCCCCGCCGCGGACTCCATTTCCCATGCTGCCCCGCGCCGCCGCGCCCGCCCCATTGGCTGAGGGCCACGCCCCTTCCCAGCGGCCCCCGCTCGGACTCCACCTCCCGGCGTGCCGCGCGGCAGCTGCGGCGAGGCCGCGGCCAATCAGCGCGGCGGGGCGGTGCCGCAGGGGGCGGGCCCGGCGGCGGGCGGGGGGGGAGGCCGTTTAAAGTGGCGCTGGCTGCGCGCGAAGGGGATGGCGGAACCGGCGGACTATCCCCCGTTCCAGCTGGGGAAGCCCCGCTTCGAGCAGGTACCGGGCGAGGGGGCGGTGGGAGGGGCGGGACGGGGAGCGGCGGCGGGAGATACCGCCACCCCGCGCGGCGGCGGGTTCCCCCCCCCCCCCCCGCCTCCGGTGAGCAGAGACCCCCGGCTCCTCTCTCCCCGCCCTCCCCCAGGACGGCGCGCTGATTGGTGCGCAGCCCCCCCGCCATTGGGCCGCGCCGCTGTCACTCAGCGCCACCGCCCCCCGGCTGGCGGTGGCTCCCGCGGCGGGCGGTGATTGGCGCGTCCCGCCGTGCCCCTGTGGGCTCGGGGGGGGGCCGGTGTGAAGCGCCAGGGCCGCGGGTTCGAGCCCCGCGGCCGCCGCTAAGGGGGTGGGCGGGGGTCCCGGGTGCCAGCGCACGGCGGGGCCTCGTCCTTTTCCCTCCCCCGGTAGGACGGTGCGAGGGCTGGGCCCTGCCACAGCGAGGGTGGCAGCGAGCCCAAGGTTGTGGGGAGGTGAGGAGCTGACCCGGGAGGGAGCGGGGCCTCCAGGGCAGGGCCCGGGGAGGTGGGGAGGGGCGTGTGGGAGCTGGGGCCGGTCCCGGGTGGGTGTTACGGCCGCCTCACAACGGGCTGTCCGTGCTGCAACTCCACATGGCTGCTCAGCTGCTGCGGTACGGTTGGGGTGAACCATAAGAGTCACAGACTGCTTTGGGTTGGAAGGGACCTTAAAGGCCATCCAGTTCCAACCCCCCACCACGGGCAGGGACACCTTCCACCAGACCAGGTTGCTCCAAGCCCCATCCAACCTGGCCTTGAACACTGCCAGGGAGGGGGCAGCCACAGCTTCTCTGGGCAACCTGGGCCAGGGTCTCACCACCCTCACAGCAAAGAATTTCTTCCTCAGATCTCATCTCAATCTCCCCTCTTTCAGTTAAAAACTGTTCCCCCTCGTCCTGTCACTCCATGCCCTTGTAAAAAGCCCCTCTCCAGCTTTCCTGTAGCCCCTTCAGGCACTGGAAGGTGCTAGAAGGTCTCCCCGGAGCCTTCTCTTCTCCAGGCTGAACAGCCCCAGCTCTCTCAGCCTGTCTCCAGAGCAGAGGGGCTCCAGCCTTCTCAGCATCTCCGTGGCCTCCTCTGGACTCGCTCCAACAGCTCCGTGTCCTTCTGATGTTGGTGCCCCCAGAGCTGGACGCAGCACTGCGGGGGGGGTCTCCCGAGAGCGGAGCAGAGGGGCAGAATCCCCTCCCTCGCCCTGCTGGCCACGCTGCTGGGGATGCAGCCCAGGACACGGGTGGCTTTCTGGGCTGCCAGCGCACGTTGCCAGCTCATGGTGAGCTTCTCATCACCCATCACCCCCAAGTCCTTCTCCTCAGGGCTGCTCTCAATCCATTCTCTGCCCAGCCTGTGTTTGTGCTTGGGATTGCCCCGACCCACGGGCAGGACCTTGCACTTGGCCTTGTTGAACTTCATGTGGTTCGCACAGGCCCAGCTCTCCAGGCTGCCCAGGTCCCTCTGGATGCCATCCCTTCCCTCCAGCGTGTCACCACACCGCACAGCTCAGTGCCATCCCCAAACTTGCTGAGGGCGCATCAATCCCACTGTCCATGTCCTCGAGCGGGTGGTGGCTGGGCAGGCGCTGACATGCGTGGAATGGCGCCGTGTGGGGTGTCTGAGGTGGCTGCTGAGGAAACGTGGTTTGGGGCCACACAGGAGGTGAGGAAGGTGGACCTGAGCAGCAGAGCCGCCCCGTCCTCAGTACCCGGTGACAGGGGAATGGCAACGAAGGCCTGTGGCCCACAGCAGCCGTCCCGGGTGAGGGGAGCTGGTGCTGCGGTCAGGGCAGCTCATCCCTGCTGCCGCCTTCCACAGCCTCTGTTTGCAAGCACCCTGCTATGGCATGGCTGACAAAGACCATTCTTCGTTGTCGTGGAGCCTTGTCAGCCTTCTGATACAGCTGACACAGTTCATAAAACCTCCTTCGGTTGCTCTTGAGCTGGGTAAGAACCTTCTGGAGAGGAATGAGCCATTGCAATTAGCAAATCAAGAATGAGTAGCAGGAGTCTGCTCATTAATAGGTGTCCCTTCCCTCCCACTGCTGGGGCAATCTCCAAGGAGACTCTCTTGCCATCATCCACACGAAGTCTGTACTGGGACTGCTATTTGCCAACCATCTGACTCGCTAATTGCAGCTCGCAGAGCTTGGCTTGACCGAAGGCACCCGTTTGGGTTGCTGAAACATCCAGTTGCTGATTTCCCACGGGGGACCAGCTCTCGGGTGGTGGATCTCCGTGCCTCTTCCCTTGCCGCCTTACCCCTGTTTGGGAGGTCATGGGGGGACCTCCTCGGAGTCACAGATCCCCCGCAGCGAGGAAGGGGTGACTTCCCTGCGCTGGGAGCCTGCTCGGCTGTGCGAGCCGAGGGATGCTCAGGCTGGGGAGACGGGGCTTTTTAATAAGGAGAAGAGGAGGAGGAGACGCTACTCCCTTCTAGACACCACAGATGATTCGAGGCACACTTGGCAGCGAGTCAGGCACAGAATCGGTGCGTTCTGTTCATTAAGGAGCGACTGTCACTTGTAGCAACATTTAGAAAATGTTTCGAGGGGTATGGCAGGATGTTAATGATTTGCCTGCGCGTTGGAGCGGAGACGTCCTCTCTCCTCGCTGCTGCTCCTGGGAGATGAGATGGGACCTGGATCCGGGGTGAGGGTTGCCCTCAAGACTGGATGGTTCAGAGGTGCTTTACTGGAGCATCAGAAAGAATTCCCTTTCTTTTTACTATAGTGATTTTACTCCTTTCCTGCAACTGGCCCGTTGCGGGGTTTTATCTGTTTGTAAGATCTCAGCTGTAGTGGTCCAGCTGACCAAAGGACGCCTTGTTTTGGAAAGGATGAGTGACACTTCTGGGGGTTGTTTAAATTCTAGACGTAGCCCCATGTGATGACAGCACTTATTTTTCCTCTGAAACGCTGGCTGGGAGCAGGTCTGCGGCTATTTAAGGGGAGATTTGACGAAAACTGGGGCTGGGAGAGATGCAGGGAGCTGTGCTAAGCATCTTTGTCCCTCTGGGGGAAAACAAGGAGAAGTTGTGTGTTAAGAACAAAAACCTTGGAGAGCAGACTCGGCTGCCTGGGGATTTGGTTCAGAGGAGACACGGTGGTTTCCTTCCCCCGCCGTGACCCAGAGCCCCTGGAAAGCGCCTGGGCAGAATTTAGGACAGCAGGCGGGGGGTGTCCATCCCCAGCACCACCTCTGGGGGTTATTAAACGCCCCTTGTCCCATCCCTGGTTTTGCAGTTCACTTGTTTTTCTTGGCAGTGGCGTTTTGTTGAGTCACCTCTTTTTTTCTGTGTGTCTTTGCTGGAAAGAGCCTCTGCCTCCCAAAGCAAGCAGGCTATTTTTAGGGGAAAGAAGAAATGAGGACATTAGGCTTGAGCATGTGTGATAAGGGCTTAATTTTCTGATGAGTGGTTCTAATTGGTTAAGCATACTCTGTTTTTTTTTTCTTGTTGTGTTTTTTTTTAAAAAGGATTTGCTCAGTGCTCCCTCTTTTCGAGCCAGAGCGCTAAATGCGTGTTCCCAGTGCTCTGGTGTCTTTGCCTGTATCCCAGGCATTTACCCTGGGCAAAATAAATGTTTTGTTTTGTTTTTTTTTCTACAGAGGAGCTGAGGAAACCTTTCCAGCAAGACTCTAAATAAGGTATGGGTGGGGTTGGTTGCTAACCAGGGGTGTTAGCTGCTCCAGGAAGATAGCACCAGTTAAACTGTGTTTTTATTGGGGTCAGCCCTCTAAAAAGTAACATGAGGTTGTCTCAGCTAGTGCAGGAGGACTGCGAGCGTGGGGGAAACTGAACGAGAAGTGAACTGAGTTCCTTTGCAGCTGAAGTCACAGAATCAGTCAGGTTGGAAGAGCCCTCTGGGATCATCGAGTCCAACCATTGCCCTGACACCACCATGTCAACTAGACCAGGGCACTAAGTGCCATGTCCAGGCTTTTCTTAAACACCTTCAGAGATGGTGACTCCACCACCTCCCTGGGCAGCCCCTTCCAATGGCTGATGACCCTTGCTGAGAAGAAATGCTTCCTAATGTCCAACCTGAACCTCCCCTGGCCAAGCTTGAGGCTGTGTCCTCTTGTCCTATCACTAGTTGCCTGGGAGAAGAGGCCAACTCCCACTCTGCTACAAATCGTAACAGTGTAAAGTTAACGCAGAAGTTTCTATTCATGCTGCTCAGTGAAATATTGTTTTCCACTTTTTTAAAGTGAATGAAACTCTTCTCTCCTAAAGGGGCATCATTATGGAGAAGGGATTTTCTTGGAAGGGGGTTTAAGGTTGGTTGACAACAGCTTTAACTCGTGTGTGTGCAGGTCCAGCCCAGCGTGTGCAAACCTCTTGAGGTGAGGTTGGCATATGCTACGTGGCGTTTGCTGTCACCAAACGTGGCTTTCTCAGCCCTGAAGATGGGCTGACCCTGTTTATCCTCTGCAATCTATTGGGTCCTGCAGACACAGAATCACAGAATCAATCAGGTTGGAAGAGACCTCTGGGGTCATCAAGTCCAACCATTGCCCTGACACATGCTTAAAGACAAATTGCAGAGGAGAAGGGGAGATACAACCACCTTTGGGTTGGATGTTTATCTGTTAGCTTCACAGACCCTGCCAAAAAAGCCATTAATTGGCTTTTTTACATCTCTATGAGCCAGGATTGGATTTTAAACAGGGAGGTTGTTTGCATCTTGTGCTACAAGGTGTAAACCCCTACTACTCCACGTAGCACCTGTGAAAGGTTTCCATGTTCTGTCCCATCTGCGTCCGTGAGCAGAGCTGTCGTTGCAGGTAACTGAGACGTAGGAGCTACTCCTATACACACTCTTGGCCCTTTAATATTGTAAAGTCACTTGAAAATATCGAAGGGCTGGTGTCCAGAGTCCCCATTGCTCAATGGCTTGAATTTTCTCAATTTTGTTTGGTTTAGCTTAAATCTCTTCCTAATTAATTTAAAGCTGACGTAAGCCTGATTTTTAGCTCGAAAAAACCCCGCCAAGTCTGCATGCCTTTTGCTCTAGCTTAATTAAATTCTTTTTAAAATCACACTGTAATTAAATTACTAAAGTTGTGTATATCCCCTGTTCTTCCCAGGGCTGCCTGCGTATACTCTCAAGGAATACTCGCCCTCTTTAAGGTGATAAGTGCTTGCTCATGGTCTCTCACTGCCCTTCTTTGAATGTCTTGAGCCTGCAAGGAGTAGTTTCCTTCTAGTTCTTGTCTCGGAGTCAGCTGGATCTGCTGTGCCATGGGAGGGAATTAATATTCCCAGCCGCTCTGCAGAACTTCATCTTGCTTGCAGGCTGGTGAGAAATGGTCCTAAAATAGCCATGATTAATCACAGGAAATTTGTGTTATTCAGGTTTTTTTCCAGACAACTGTTTACTACAACAGATGTTAGAGGAATAAAATGGCAAAAAAGACCATGGATGGACAGTGGGAGCTGAAGGTCAAACTTCTGAGCATCTTGTAAGCTCCGTCCCTTGCATGAGTATGATGGCCAGAGCTGGAAATGATCCTGTTAAAAAGTCACAGAATCACAGAATCAATCACAGAATCAATCAGGGTGGAAGAGCCTGCTGGGATCACTGAGTCCAACCATTGCCCTGACACCACCATGGCAACTAGACCAGGGCACTAAGTGCCATGTCCAGTCTTTTCTTCAACCCCTCCAGAGATGGTGACTCCACCACCTCCCTGGGCAGCCCCTTCCAATGGCTAATGACCCTTGCTGAGAAGAAATGCTTCCTAATGTCCAACCTGAACCTCCCCTGGCGAAGCTTGAGGCTGTGTCCTCTTGTCCTATCGCTGTTGCCTGGGAGAAGAGGCCAACTCCCACTGCGCTACACCCTCCCTTCAGGTAGTTGTAGACTGCACTAAGGTCACCTCTGAGCCTCCTCTTCTCCAGGCTAAACACCTCCAGCTCCCTCAGCCGTTCCTCGTAGGTCAGACCCTCCAGACCCTTCACCAGCTTGGTCGCCCTCCTCTGGACTCGCTCCAACACCTCAACATCTTTCTTTCTTGAATTCTCACTTAAATCTGGGTTTGGGTGCCTGCAGTGTGCCATAGGACATTGGAAGGGGCTGCCCAGGGAGGTGGTGGAGTCACCATCTCTGGAGGTGTTTAAGAAAAGACTGAACATGGCACTTAGTGCCCTGGTCTAGTTGCCATGGTGGTGTCAGGGCAACGGTTGGACTCGATGACCCCAGAGGACTCTTCCAGCCTGGTTGATTCTGTGATTCTGTGCTGTGCTGGTGCACTGGCTGTTCCTGTGCCCTGGGGCTTGATCCTCTCATCCCCTTCGCTTGTCCTGACAACTGCTGGTTTGCTGGATGGATGCAGAGGTGATATGTCGAGTTCAAACCTTGGAGGGAGGTGGAAATACTTTGCTTTCCCCTTATTAGATGATAATGGGCATGGAATGATGGAGGAAGGATGGAGGAGAAGAAAGCAGTTCGGGTGTGATGTACAGCAAAAGAAGACACACTGGAACAGTGAATAACACTGTTTTAGCACTGAAATGGCATTTAAAAGGCAAATAAAATCAAATTCGCTCTTCTTAGAATTTGTGATAATGAATTAATGAAGGAGCATGTGTTTGCCAGAGCCTGGGACAAGGCAGTTGCTGGCAGAAGGGCTGAGCACTGCCTTGGCCGTCCGAGTTGCAGGAATAACAGGGTGCTCCATCACGATGACCTGCAGAAAGTGGTTCCCTAAGTACAAGGATTTACAATATGGACCGTGAGCAAGTAGTTGCCACAGTGCTTGGCCTTTCCCTGCTTCTCCTTCACCCCAGGAGTATGTTTTAGCACCGTTTTGCTGAGATAATTCTGTTACGTACAAAAGCACCAGCTGCTTCATGTATCCTAAAGCCCTCTAACTACCAGGGCTTAAAAAAACCCCGGTCATAACCCAGGGAAGGAAATGCTTGTTAGGAGTGGCAGAACTTTGGGCAGTTACAGAGGAAAAGTATAAAAACTAGAGACAGCAATATTGTGTTTCACCTGAGGTCAGGCTCTTGTTTTCCTGAGGCTGAGGGCGACCAAGCTGGTGAAGGGCGACCAAGCTGGTGAAGGGTCTGGAGGGTCTGACCTATGAGGAACGGCTGAGGCAGCTGGGGTTGTTTAGCCTGGAGAAGAGGAGGCTCAGAGGTGACCTTAGTGCAGTCTGCAACTACCTGAAGGGAGGTTGTAGTGGAGTGGGAGTCGACCTCTTCTCCCAGGCAACTATCGATAGGACAAGAGGACACAGCCTGAAGCTTCACCAGGGGAGGTTCAGGTTGGACATTAGGAAGAATTTCTTTTCAGAAAGGGTCATTGGACATTGGACGGGGCTGCCCAGGGAGGTGGTGGAGTCACCATCTCTGGAGGTGTTTAAGAAAAGCCTGGACATGGCACTTAGTGCCCTGGTCTAGTTGCCATGGTGGTGTCAGGGCAATGGTTGGACTCGATGATCCCAGAGGTCTCTTCCAACCTGGTTGATTCTGTGATTCAAGGGGGTGTCTCTTTGCTGTAGAAACCCCGGTACGATGTGGCAGCATCTGGTATGATCTAGATTAATTCCAAATTTTAAATAGCTTTTTTCTTGATAATAAAGGGAAAGGAGTAGGGAAAATGTCTCTCTAACATGTTTCTGAATGTATTTCTTCCAACAGTTTTAAATTTGCTTCTTTATAAGGGCTTCTCTGGATGTGTTTAAGAAAAGATTGGACATGGCACTTAGTGCCATGGTCTAGTTGACATGGTGGTGTCAGGGCAATGGCTGGACTCAATGATCCCAGAGGGCTCTTCCAACCTGATTGATTGATTCTCCATTCCTCTTAGCGGAGTCAAAAGCTCCTGTAAAAAAATTGAGAAGGTCAGGTCGGTCCCTGCGTGATCCTGTGGCTTTCCCCGGTGTGTTGGAGTGCAGCAGAGACAACCAGTAATGTGCAATGGATTCATTAGGTGTTGGAAGATAATTTGGGAGTTGAAGGTATTTTAAGCTGAAAGAATATTATTATGTTTTTATTTATTTCTTTCTCATCACAGGTAAACACGATACTCCCATCGCACAAAGCGCTGCAGTACTCAGTGACACCCAGGTGCAAGGGGGAGTGTAAAATGTCAGCGTGCAAATGAACATGAAGGTGTTCAGGGGGGTCTCTGGGTTGAGTCCTCGTAGCCCCACTGTGAGAACCAATATCTTTAGTTTGTTAGAGCCAAAGAAGCCCTTCTCGAAGGCTTGGTCAGTCTGCAAAACAGTCTGTTGGGTTTTAGCTATTGGTTTCCTACTCATCCTGTAGGAACTTGGTATTTGTAGGCGAGTGTTTGAATCAGGATTGGAGAGCAAAGTCCTGATCCATTCACAGAATCACGGAATCAATCAGGTTGGAAGAGACCTCTGGGATCATCGAGTCCAACCATTCTGTGAGTTCAGCTTTGTGGTTATGGTCACGAAGGCATCTTGAGTTGCAGTTGAGGTGCAACAGTTGGATCTGATTTAATTTGCCCCTAAATTTCCAAAAGATTGAGATTTGGGTGGTTTTTTTGTCTTTTGTTTTGCATGCAACTGTGTGAAAACAAATAACAATGTTTAAACTAATGTAAAAAAATATCTGCTGGATTCTAGTTAGGAGAAGCAGGGAACTGATCTGGATGATGGACAGGCAACCAACAAGGTCCAGCAGTGAAGCAGCTTTCTGTAGGCATCTGAAAAGAGAAAAAACAAAGTCCCATGGCTGGATGGCAGTAAAAACAACGTCTGTTTTTTGCTCAGGGGCTGCACAGTCATGGTAAATACCCTGCTGCTTAGGAGGGCTGAGCAGTCGGGTACGCCGTGATGATGCTTGGATGCAGCCTCAAGAAGACAACTTTGCTCTTGGTTTGAATTTGGTGCCGTTTGATGTGGTTCTCAGACCACAGAACGAGAGCTTTTGATGTGGCAAAACGAGGTTCTCACTCATCAGAGTTGAAAAAAACCCAAGACTTGTTCAAACTTATCTGCTTTTTTGGGCTGTTTTTTTGATGAAACAAGGCATGGCGCCGTGAATTGACTTCAAGATGTTTTAGATGTAGAACTGGGAACTTCCACTCGTCCCACTCTGCCACTCGTCTCGTTTTGATGTTGTTCTTCCCTGACCAGGGCTGGGCTTTATTTGCTTCTATTCCCTGTAGTTTTTTTGATTGCAAGCGAGCCCAGGTTGCGTGTGCTTGAGGGGGAGAAGCAGGATGGGGAAAGTGCTTTTTTACCAATTAAAATTTCTTTTCCAGTTGCTTGGTTAACAAAGCTGCTCTCTAAGATCTTGACCTCGACGTGGGAGTGAAAGAGGTTTAACGCAGTTGTCTTGTTTGAAGAAACTCGGACTAGAGGCAGCAGGGCGAGAAGTTTGTTACTTGTCTTCTGCTGTGCTGTCCTGTGGTGGTGAGGAGGGATGTTGAGCTGATCTGTGAGCGTGTTGAGCTGATCAGGATGCATTAAGGAGAACTCCCTGCCATGGGACTGCAGCTCATCCTGTCCCTTGGGATCTGGGAAAGAGGGCAGGAGAAAAGCTGTGGCTGCCCCCTCCCTGGCAGTGTTCAAGGCCAGGTTGGATGGGGCTTGGAGCAACCTGGTCTGGTGGAAGGTGTCCCTGCCCGTGGCAGGGAGGTTGGAACTAGATGATCTTTAAGGTCCCTTCCAACCCAAACCATTCTGTGATTCTATGATTCTATGACGGAGATTGAGCCTCAGGGTGATGATAGCCCTTCTGCTGGAAAGGTCGGGTGGTGCTTGAGCACCAGAATCCTCTTCATGGGAGACTTGAGTGGTTTTCACTTCCAAGCGGCTCCTAGTAAGAGCGACAAGGAAAAGCACGTTTATGTAATTACTTTTGAGAGAGCTCATGGTAATGCAAAAAGAAAGTGGAAACCACCGCTGATGCGTTGGGTCTTGTTGCCTGCCTTAGGGGAGGGAGGATGGACTCGAGCTCGGGTCTCCCCGCCTGGTCTCTTTGTGCATCCCTGATGGTCAGAGAAGCAATTTTGTTCCTTGAGGAAAGCCTTCAGAAAGCCCCAAGACTTTTTCATACAGATTTTTAAGTTTCATGAGTCTGGAAAAGCACTTCTTCCCTTCCTGGGTTGCAGCATTTCTGGTTGGTTTTGTGTGGATGTGTACTTACAGATATGAACGTTGGCCGTAAGCATTTGAAGGAATGCTCAGCAGCTCTGCATGGTAGAATTGGCTTTTTTATTTGTATTTTTTTTTTTCACTCTGGACCTTACTGTGCAGGCACACGGGAACCTGAGTCAGGGCTGTTGTCCTGACGCCGCTCGAATGGTCCTGCCCTTGCCCTGGGGCTTGTCTGACCGCAGAACAAACAGGTTCAGGCAACACCACCACCTGAAAATGAATCCTTCATTTGCAGATCAGACTTTTGGCACTCTTAGCTCCCCGATGGGACGGTTGCAGCATCAGATGAGTGTCAGCGCTGGCACAGGAGGGGTGAGGAGGAGGGGGTGTGGGAACAGGGTTGCAGCAGGATGAGTTTGAACTCAGAATCACAGAATCAGTCAGGTTGGAAGAGCCCTCTGGGATCATCGACTCCAACCATTGCCCTGACACCACCCTGTCAACTAGACCAGGGCACTAAGTGCCATGTCCAGGCTTTTCTTAAACACCTCCAGAGATGGTGACTCCACCACCTCCCTGGGCAGCCCCTTCCAGTGTCTAATGACCCTTGCTGAGAAGAAATGCTTCCTCATGTCCAACCTGAACCTCCCCTGGCGAAGCTTGAGGCTGTGTCCTCTTGTCCTATCGCTAGTTGCCTGGGAGAAGAAGCCGACTCCCACTCCGCTGCAACCTCCATTCCGGTAGTTGTAGTTGCTGAAACGTGTCCTTAGGTGGACACCGTTGAGGTTGCACCAGGCCAGGATCAGAGCAGGAGCCCAATGCTGTGCCTGAGCCGAACAAACAACAACCCTGGGCCCTGGAACCGGCTTCCTGAGAGCCTCTGCAGCTTTGCAAATTGAAATAACATTTCTGTCACGTGCGTTTAAACTTCTGGTCTCATTCCTCCTTCTTTGTGCCTTGTAGTGTCATTTACACCTTTGTAAAGCGGGTGTAAAATACTGATGTTCTGTTTAATTCTATTTAATATCGTGTTGCTCATCATTGATTTAATTAACGCTGATTAAAAACCGCTGGGCCTTTTTTTTCTGAAGTTATGTGAAGCTATTTTGTTTAGTTGTGGGGTTTTTCTTTTTTTAGTGCAGAACATGGGGAAAAATAACAGCAGAGAGTTTTGTGAGCAGCTGGGAACGGGGTGTTGCAGCGCGAGGCGGTGGACAGCAGCGTTGCTGGAAACTGCTGTTAGAGAGGGATTTCTGCCTGAATAAGTAGGCTGTGTTGTTGGTATTTCTCATAAAATTATGCCAGGCTGTGATTAAATGCCGTTCTCGCTGCTGTATCCATGTTCCAGCCCTTTATTTATAGCACGCTTCTGATTTTCCAACGCAAAAAGAGATTTGCCTGTGCG
Source organism: Nyctibius grandis (assembly GCF_013368605.1). NCBI lineage: Eukaryota > Metazoa > Chordata > Aves > Nyctibiiformes > Nyctibiidae > Nyctibius > Nyctibius grandis. Next base: position 1,613,110 of record NC_090663.1, on the reverse strand, counting down.
TGACTGGAGAACTAGATGGTCTTTAAGGTCCCTTCCAACCCAAACCATGCTGTGATTGTGTGATTCTATGTACGTGTATCCTGAGTGCCCGTAATGTATCAATACTTTGTGGTTTGGTGCTTTGGGCCTGCCTAAATTCAATTTTTATTTTATTTTTTTTTCTAAATACTGAGTCAAAACTGCTCTCCTTTCCCTTGGAGCTGCCCATGATCATTCCAGCCTATTTCACAGACACCTTCCGCTTTCCTCCAGACTCTGTTCCCAGTAACAAGCGATAGGACGAGAAGAAACGGCCTCAAGTTGCACCAGGGGAGGTTTAGACTGGAGATCAGGGACAATTTCTTCCCCAAAAGGGTTGTCAAGCACTGGAAGAGGCTGCCCAGGGCAGTGGTGGAGTCCCCATCCCTGGAGGGATTTAAAAGCCGTGTAGATGTGGTGCTGAGGGCCATGGGTTAGTGGTGGGCTTGGCAGTGCTGGGTTAATGGTTGGACTCGATGATCTTGAAGGTCCTTCCCAACCAAAACGATTGTGTGATTCTCAGGATCTCTTTCTGGTCCTTCAGACACTTTTGCTCCTCCCAACGAAAGCATCTTCACCAACTTTTGCACGGCGTTATCCCTACGTGCACACAGCTTGATTGGATTGAGGGGTGGACTCGATGATCTCCAGAGGTCCCTTCCAGCCCCTAACGTTCTATGATTCTATGATTTGTCCAAACGTGAAACTAAGAACAAGCCCAGACCATACAGTTATGGTGCCTTTTACATATCACAGAATCACAGAATCAGTCAGGTTGGAAGAGCCCTCTGGGATCATCGAGTCCAACCATTGCCCTGACACCACCATGGCAACTAGACCATGGCACTAAGTGCCATGTCCAGGCTTTTCTTAAACCCCTCCAGAGATGGTGACTCCACCACCTCCCTGGGCAGCCCCTTCCAGTGTCTAATGACCCTTGCTGAGAAGAAATGCTTCCTAATGTCCAACCTGACCCTCCCCTGGCGAAGCTTGAGGCTGTGTCCTCTTGTCCTATCGCTAGTTGCCTGGGAGAAGAGGCCGACTCCCACTCCACTACAACCTCCCTTCAGGTAGTTGTAGACTGCACTAAGGTCACCTCTGAGCCTCCTTTTCTCCAGGCTAAACACCCCCAGCTCCCTCAGCCGTTCCTCATATGTTAAGGCTCACAGTCCTTCTCCTGCTCTGTGTTTGTGTAGGGACTGGCGTGATGACACGCAGCCTTAGTTTAGTGCCTGGACAATTCTGCAATAAACATAAGACATAAAACTGGGTTTGTACTTGGTCTCGTCTTTTACCTTTCTCATTTTCTTCCCGTCAAGGAGAAAACTACTTGTTCCCTTATTGAGATTTTAAACTCTTTTTAAAGCATTTGAAAATATAATTTCACAGACCTTTTTTCCCAGCAGTGAACGGGTGCAGGAGTTTCTTCACCCCAGTCTCCCCCTAAAATCAGGGACCCCGTGGTGCTGCTGGTCCCGTGCGATGGGTGCTGGGGGGAATGAGGACAAATTACCAGCGAATCGCTTCTAGATGATTTCTTTTTAGTTGCTACTTAGTTCTGCAGAGGAAATAAAACCTTTCTCTGCAGCAGGCAAAAGGCAATTTCTAACTGAACACATTTTGCTTTTTTTTTCCTGTCTTCCAGACTTCATTTTATGGCAGATTCAGGCACTTCTTGGACATCATCGATCCGCGCACCCTCTTTGTTACTGAGGTAATGTACATGCACCTTGTTTTCTGAAAGTCCTGTTTATTAGACAGGCTGGGATTAAAACCAATTTCTTCTGTGAACAGCAGAGGTAATGAAGCCAGGTTTCCAGTGGGTTTGTGTCTCACAGTTGATTGATTGCCCAACTGAGCTCTGCTAAATCCGCAGCAGAACCTTGCTCTTTATTAGACACCAGCGAATCCATGCCCGGCAGTCTCCCATCTCCCTCTAGTAACTGGTGAGCCCCTGAACTGGTTTCAGTGGGAGTTGCCAGTGATGCTGCCTTCTCAGAAGGAAAATTCCTGCAAGAAAAAAATGCAGGTGAGTAGGTGAGAGAGCAAATATTAACGGTTCATGGAGGAAATGAGCTGGGTGGGCTCACACTGCAATTTTTAAGTGGCTGCACTCAACAAGACCTTTCTGAGCAAGGTGGTGTAGTTCTGCCTTAGTTATCACAGAATCACAGAATCAACCAGGTTGGAAGAGCCCTCTGGGATCATCGGGTCCAACCATTGCCCTGACACCACCATGGCAACTAGACCAGGGCACTAAGTGCCGTGTCCACTCTTTTCTTGAACACCTCCAGAGATGGTGACTCCACCACCTCCCTGGGCAGCCCCTTACAATGGCTAATGACCCTTGCTGAGAAGAAATGCTTCCTGATGTCCAACCTGACCCTCCCCAGGCCAAGCTTGAGGCTGTGTCCTCTTGTCCTATCGCTAGTTGCCTGGGAGTAGAGGCCGACTCCCACTGTGCTACAACCTCCCTTCAGGTAGTTGTAGACTGCAGTAAGGTCACCTTGGAGCCCCCTCTTCTCCAGGCTAAACACCCCCAGCTCCCTCAGCCGTTCCTCGGAGGTCAGACCCTCCAGACCCTTCCCCAGCTTGGTCGCCCTCCTCTGGACTCGCTCCAACACCTCAGCATCTTTCTTATTTCCCTCTTTGTAACAGACTTTTGGGTTCCTGACCCATATATATTTCATTTAGTGTTGTCCAGCATTACGGCATTTCCCTGCTTTCATAAAATATGGAGCTAAGAGTGCTGGGGAACCCTTCAGAAGAAATGTTTCTACTGGTGATCTTAAATTCTGCCTGTTGGCCAGAAAACTGAGGATTTTGCTTTCAGTGAAGGACAGCTGCCTTTTTCTTTTTTCTTTTCTCTTTTTAATTTTTTTTTGAGGTGGAGTAACATAACATGAAAATAGATGTGCAAACAATTCTGAAAACACAGGGAGCTGAACTGCTCACTGCAGCTAGCCGTGAATTGACTCCAGTTCCTTACACACTGATGGTGGGGGGAAAAAATTTAAGTGGCAAATTAAGATCTAGAAAGGGTTTGATGAGAAAGCAGCCGTTTACGGAGAGCTTCCCGCTGACAGATGGCTGCATCCTTCAGGCCCGGGGTTCTCGGGGAACAAATAAATTGCTGTTTGTCTTGGAGGAGCTCTCTAGCAAATGAAAAAAAAAAAAAGTAGATAAATGAGTCTCTAATGAGAATGGAGGTTAATCCCATGGAAAATGCTGGGAAATGTGATAATATTTCTTTTTTCTACATCCTTTTTTTAATTCCTGTGTGTTCCGTCATTGCATCTTACTGGTGGCCGTGTTTTGGGGAAGGATGAAGTGATGAAGTTGCAGTCTACAACTACCTGAAGGGAGGTTGTAGCGGAGTGGGAGTCGGCCTCTTCTCCCAGGCAAGTAGTGCTAGGACAAGAGGACACAGCCTCAAGCTTTGCCAGGGGAGGTTCAGGTTGAACATTAGGAAGCATTTCTTCTCAGCAAGGGTCATTAGGCATTGGAAGGGGCTGCCCAGGGAGGTGGTGGAGTCACCATCTCTGGAGGGGTTTAAGAAAAGCCTGGACATGGCACTTAGTGCCCTGGTCTAGTTGCCATGGTGGTGTCAGGGCAATGGTTGGACTCGATGATCCCAGAGGGCTCTTCCAACCTGATTGATTCTGTGATTCTGTTATCCCTCTGAGTGGGGCAAACCAAGCACAGTGATACCAAGTATAATTAGTCTCAGTGATTGTCCTCTCTCCCTCATTTATTTTTTCAATAAAGCAAATGCTTAACACAATTAAAAACTTCCTTATCTTTTAGAGGCTCTTAAGCGTTAATCCTCAAGGGATGCGTACTGAGTGCTGGATTACGTTGTAGCTGTACTTCGCACTCTGTGACCTCTCCCAAAGAGAGCGTGTGCTTGTGCCAGGGGCAGTTGGAAGCCAGTTGGTCCCATTTTATCTTTAGTGGGTTCTGGTAGAGTCATTCTCTGTATCCAACTCACCTACCAATTCCACTTGCTTTCTGGGTGCATGTGATATTGAAAGAAGGCACCGACCTTGTGTCAATATTGCATGTAACCTCTAATGAGGAGGTTTTCTTGTGTGCTAATTCATGTCGTTACTGGCTTTCTAATGAAATAATTTTTTTTGGCAGCGCAAATTTGTGAACTTTTCCAATAAGCAGGAAATGTGTCATTTTAGAGGTCAAGCCCAACAAGTCCTGTCGCTGAGACCGTGAGAAACCCCTCAGTGGGTGTAATGCCTATTTTTCAAAATGTGTGAGGGTAAAATGATTGGAATAATACTTTTAATTGCTCTGTAATTAAGGTCCATCGGGAGAAGCAGTAGGGACCAGCAGATATTTTTATAAGGTTAACTTATCCCATCTGACATCGGCCTGGACAGACTGTTAACGCTCTGTGGGAAGCTCTTCATGGAGAAAGCTGTGGATCTGAAAATAATTCAAAGCAAAAGTGAAACCAGAATTAAGCTGAGCTCAGAGGGGCTGTGTGTGTTCTCCGCTTTTGCTTCATCTCATTGTTCAAAGCATAAATCTACAGAGCGCTGAGCATCTTGCATTCCCATATTTGGGTTTAAAATGGAAGCAGGATTAGATGTATGTTATTTATATGAACGATACCTTCTTACTCAGCAGATTGACTGTCTGTGTTTATTCAGTGTCACATCTGCTGGCTCTACTTGAACAAAAAGTTTCTGGCTCCTGTTGTCTGTCGCTGTAGATCCAATACAATAGGGCCAGCTGGAGTCAAGTCTGCCGTATGTATCATCCGTAGAGTAGTGAGACAAAATGGGAAACTGTTGAGTGGCTGATGGCAGAACACAGCTGGATTTCCGTATCCCACGTCGAATTTGGAGTGCTGGTGACCAGAAGACTCTTGCTTTGGATCACGTGCCAGTAAGTCATAGCTGGTCCGAACCTGAAAGCAGTGAAGCTTGCAGGCACACAGCGGATCATCACTGGGCTGATGCTGCCTCGAAACCCTGACACAAGCCCTGTGTGAGCAGAGTGAGATGGGAACTGTTCCAGCATGCCCTGTCCCATCCGTGGATTTTCTCTTAAAAGCCTCAAGTGCAAAACTTGACTCTTTTTTTTTTTTGTCTGTTGATTCTGTAACAGTAATGTTGTAGTGCTACTGGCATAATGGCTGTTATTACGGTCTGTATGTGCACATATGGGTTTCTGGAGGCAGCTCTAAGCCATGTGTAGGCATCAGTTGAGATCCAAGAGAAGACAAGGCACAGATCTTTGAGACAGAAACAGTGTGCCCTTGAGCAAGGAGGGCAAGGTGAATCAGTACAAGAGCTCACGTGCTGGAAGGAGGTGTCTGGCGCATGGACATGTGTGCGGTCATCTATGGGACCCAACACAGTTGTCCTCTGTCCCGCCAGGGTGCTGGAGTGATGGCTGTGAGGGACTCGGGCCACCAGCAAGGGGTTCCTGGAGGCGGCCATCAGCTCAGTGTGATGTGGGCAACTATCCTGCTGGCATCTCTGGTTTTGTTCTTACTCCTCCTTTCTTTGGCATGCCAAACTAAGCCCCTAAGGATGTGATCCTTCAGCACCACAAGGACTGAAACATTCTGCTGATGTAGTCCTGCACGTGTGCTCCAGGCAACAACCTTCTGAGTCAATGCCTGTTGGCCTGAGTCAGGGCAGGACAGGTTACATCATCTCTTTGCACTAAAACCTATGGGTTAAATCTACACCAGTTCAACCAAACTGGTTTTTGGCCATGCAACCAGATGATGTGACCTGTGCCATGCAGCTGAGCACTCTTCCTCTCCAGAAGGTGCCTGCTGGCAGCTGTCCTGGCCCGTGGTAACTACAAGAAAGACACTGAGGTGCTGGAGTGAGTCCAGAGAAGGGCAACGAAGCTGGTGAAGGGTCTGGAGCACAAGTGTGATGAGGAGCGGCTGAGGGACCGGGGCGTGTTTAGTCTGGAGAAAAAGAGGCTGAGGGGAGACCTTCTCGCTCTCTACAACTGCCTGAAAGGAGGTTGTAGCGAGGTGGGGGTCGATCTCTTCTCCCAGGTAACAAGTGATAGGACGAGAGGAACCAGCCTCAAGTTGTTCCAGGGGAGGTTTAGATTGGAGATCAGGGACAATTTCTTCCCCAAAAGGGTTGTCAAGCACTGGAACAAGCTGCCCAGGGCAGTGGTGGAGTCCCCATCCCTGGGGGGATTTAAAAGCTGTGTAGATGTGGTGCTGAGGGACATGGGTTAGTGGTGGCCTTGGCAGTGCTGGGGTAACAGTTGGGCTCAATGGTCTTAAAGCTCCTTTCCAACCAAAGCAATTCTGTGATTCTATGATTCTCCTTCCTTGGGAAACTCCGAAACTGTGACCAGGAATCACTTGGCAGAGGGCTGGATGGTCTGAATCAGAGCTGTGCCAGAGATCATGCTGATGCAGGCTCACGCCTGGGCTCTGACTTGTAAAACAGCACAGCCATAACCATAAAACCCAGGCTCACGGATCAGTGGTGGCCCATTGCATAGCTCTCACGGGCTCAGTGAACTGAGCTGTGCTTCAAAACCTGGGTGTTTTCCAGCTGTGTTCAGCACGAGGCAAGGATTGAGCCTTGTTGGGTGGTGTGTCCTGGGTGGACGTAGCTTAGGCTGCTGTGGTGGAGCACCAAGTCACTGAGCATGGTAGATTCTTGGCACTGCTACTGGGCTTAAGTTTGTAAGAACATCCTCTGGGTGCAGATGGTCTGTCTAGCACCCTATTGTGAGAGCTGAGACCCCATCATCCACCACTCGAAGTGCTCTAGTTTTTATGGTAAGAGGGGTATGAAGGAAATGATGAATGCTAACAAAAACTGTGGTTGCAATTTTTTTTTTTAAGTGATGCTGTAAAAACTCCAGTGACACTTCTTCCTACAGACAGCAGTAGAGAAATCAAGCAACAATAAATATTGAAACAGTAGCACAACCTTGTAGACAGACCTCTTTTTTCCCTGTGAAAATGGAAATGAAGTGTAATCTGAGACACTATCAACTATCGTGATAATGCTGGATTGTGCTAAAAGCCGGGGAGCGGAGCTGGTTGGCGTCTGGAGCTGTTGCATGCCGTAGATGGTGAGGCCGCACCTTGAATCCTGTGTCCAGTTGTGGGCCCCGCACTTCAAGAAAGATGTTGAGGTGTTGGAGCGAGTGCAGAGGAGGGCGACCAAGCTGGGGAAGGGTCTGGAGGGTCTGACCTCCGAGGAACGGCTGAGGGAGCTGGGGGTGTTTAGCCTGGAGAAGAGGAGGCTCAGAGGTGACCTTAGTGAAGCCAACAACTGCCTGAAGGGAGGTTGTAGTGGAGTGGGAGTCGGCCTCTTTTCCCAGGCAACCAGCGATAGGACAAGAGGACACAGCCTCAAGCTTCGCCAAGGGAGGTTCAGGTTGGACATTAGGAAGAATTTCTTCTCAGCAAGGGTCATTAGCCATTGGAAGGGGCTGCCCAGGGAGGTGGTGGAGTCACCATCTCTGGAGGTGTTTAAGAAAAGCCTGGACATGGCACTTAGTGCCGTGGTCTAGTTGCCATGGTGGTGTCAGGGCAATGGTTGGACTCGATGATCCCAGAGGGCTCTTCCAACCTGATTGACTCTGTGATTCTGTAAATCTATTTCCTATTTTTTGGAGGCTCTGGTTAAAAGAATGAGCTTGACTTTTCTAGAAGGGATAAAAGGCAACTGTGTACTGTCACTAACGAAATTTTGAGGCTGTGGGTTGTTCACTAAAACTACCTGAACACCTCCAAGCCATGTGAAAGGCGCCTCCTTAATGTCATCCTGGTGTTTAACACTTTTACTCGCTCTGTACCGCTCTTTTGTCAACCTCAGGAGCCATCAGCAGTGTTGGTGTAGGACTCTCTGAGAAAGTTCCCCACTTTCCCCATGGAGCTGAAAGAGGAAATTCATGAAGACTGCAATTTTAAAAGCAAAATCGGGCTCTTTTGTTTTCTGTTTGTTACCATACTAAACAAGATGGGATCTGGCCAGGGTTGTTATAGAAACTACTCAGATTTCCTCAAGAGAAGGAGAAAAAAATAGAACACAGACCCATTCATCTATTACTTCCAGTTTTTCATTCAGAGTTACATGCTGTTCTGTGTAGATAATTTGCAAGACACACGGTGTAGGTAATTTCAGTGACAAAAACACATATGAATAATGAGCACAAATGGCTCTCCAGAATGGTGTGCTGGCACTCCTGGCTTCTTTTCTAGCTTTGGAGGCAAGAAGGGTTGTCTTCCCTGGGTTTGCAGTGGTTAGTCATTCAGCTGTTGGGCTTTTCACCTCTGGAGTATCAGGCTGTCTACAATATTATACAATTATATTTTATTGATACTCATGCTAGGTAAGAGCTTTCTACTAATATGATATTGAAGAACCACGAGGCTGATAGGACAAGGAGCTATCAAGAACAACTTCAAGAAGCTCAAGTCCTGTTGTGATCTTCTGTGATTACTTTTCTTCACAGGTTGGAAACGCCTGAAGTGACCTAAAAATCCTATTTGTTTCTCAGGCCTACAGTGCTTCATAGCTTTCCAGTGACCAACCAACACTCTTAACTGATCTTTCTTGTAGTTGGTCATTCCAGCTACGGAGCCCTGAGGGTCTTGCAGCAATTTGAGCCTGCCCAGAAAGCATGGCCACGTGTCCGTGCCGTTGGATTTCATCCCATGTGCCCGTTTCTCAAGGTCAGCTTTTCCTCTGTATGAGATCCTCAGCCCTTCTGGAGGAACAGCCCATCACCCAGTGCTGCATCACTAGAAAACATCATCCTAATTCATAACCCTTCATTTTTTGTCCAATGTTGAGAGGACTTGGCTGAAATAATGACTCATTTCTCCATCTGGGATATTGGATAGGCGTGGAAAAGTATGACCAGTGACTGGCCTTGACCATTGAAGTATTCAGGACGCACTTACTTATGCTCCTAAAGAAGGCAAGCTCCTTCCAGGAAAGGACTGACGTATTCACTCTATCACTTGCATATTATTTTTAATTAAGATAAGTTTAAATTTTGAGACAGATTTAGAATATGTGTGCATAAGGGAAGGGGGCTAAGAATTAAGACACAAATTTTTGTTGCTATATGCAGATTATCTGTTATGTCTCCTTGGATGACAGCAGTTTGGTTCAAGCAAGCACTTGGAAGAGAAATCCACTGAAGATCACTAGAGAAATCCACTGAAGATCACAAAATCCACAGAAACCTCGTCAGCCTTGGCTGAAAGCAGTGGGAGGCTGGGAAGGTGCTTAGGGGAGACGTTATTTCTGCTTGCTGCCTTCTTCTTGCTGTGCACCTGCTTATGGCCACTGTTGGACAAAGTTGGGTGGATGTTTTTTCTGAACAAGCAATGAAAGCTTTTATATATTAAGTCAGGTTGGACATTAGGAAGAATTTCTTCTCAGCAAGGGTCATTAGCCATGGGAAGGGGCTGCCCAGGGAGGTGGTGGAGTCACCATCTCTGGAGGTGTTTAAGAAAAGACTGGCCATGGCACTTAGTGCCATGGTCTAGTTGCCATGGTGGTGTCAGGGCAATGGTTGGACTCGATGATCCCAGAGGTCTCTTCCAACCTGATTCATTCTATGAAGTCATTCTCTGATTTTTGGAGCAAGGCACAGTGTTTCCATAGCCAGCTTTTTAGGTGGAATGGGTGATTGCCTAGCCTCTGAAGGAGGGAGATTCTTGAACATGCTGTCATCCTTCATCTTTGATACTCCTTCTAAAATCTCTAAAAACTGATGAATATAGTGTTTTGAATTTCCCAGTATGCCCCAGTAAAATGGGAATAGAAGAGCAAAAAAAAGTGCTCACACCTAGGACTAAAATACAGTCCAGTGTTGGCCTTAACTATCTTGCCCAGAGAAGCTGTGGCTGCCCCCCCCCGGCAGTGTTCAAGGCCAGGTTGGATGGAGCTTGGAGCAACCTGGTCTGGTGGAAGGTGTCCCTGCCTGTGGGAGGGGGGTTGGAACTAGGTGATCTTCAAGGTCCCTTCCAACCCAAACCATTCTATGATTCTATGATCTTTCTGTGAGGTCCTTCATGCTCTCAACGTAGCCTAGTCCCCTTCAGGATGGGGAATGAACTGCCAGCTGTTGAGGGTGATGCCAGAATCTGCAAGTGGCCCTGAGCCCCATCTAGTGAGAGAAATCCAGAGCAGCTCTGGGAAGTCCCCAGCAAGTGGCTTAGCGAAGTGAGAGAAGGACGATCGGCAGCTCTTTCTGCAGGGGCACGTCAAGCGTGGAGCGTGGGCCAGGCTGAGTCAGAGGGAGCCAATTTCATACCCAGAAGTAGGGCAGAAAACAGAAAATTTATCACTTGTTACGTGTGTCCAGTTGGTGTCCAGTTCTGGGCCCCGCACTTCAAGAAAGATGTTGAGGTATTGGAGCGAGTCCAGAGGAGGGCGACCAAACTGGTGAAGGGTCTGGAGGGTCTGACCTATGAGGAACAGCTGAGGGAGCTGGGGTTGTTTAGCCTGGAGAAGAGGAGGCTCCGAAGTGACCTTAGTGCAGTCTCCAGCTACCTGAAGGGAGGTTGTAGCGCAGTGGGAGTCGGCCTCTTCTCCCAGGCAAGTAGCGCTAGGACAAGAGGACACAGCCTCAAGCTTGGCCAGGGGAGGTTCAGGTTGGACATTAGGAAGCATTTCTTCTGAGCAAGGGTCATTAGCCATTGGAAGGGGCTGCCCAGGGAGGTGGTGGAGTCACCATCTCTGGAGGTGTTTAAGAAAAGCCTGGACATGGCACTTAGTGCCCTGGTCTAGTTGCCATGGTGGTGTCAGGGCAACGGTTGGACTTGATGATCCCAGACGTCTCTTCTCAAAGCTTCTGGGATTCTGTGATTCTGTGATATGTGTGTAGTGACACAGGGCCATGAACCTCGGGCTAGTAGCACCCAACACGAACAAACCCCATCTCAGCCCACATTTTGCGAGGAATATATCGGGTTTTTTTGCACAGGTTGTTCCTATCTAATGCGAAGCCTCATTTGGCGTCTTCGTACAGACTTTCCACTTCTGCTGAGTAGCTGCTAATCAGTGCAAGAATATATAAAATATATTAAATACCAGGGCTGGAAATAAGGTGGTGCTGGTGATGTGAGCTCAGCCAGTGGATCCCATCCCAACCCGCTCTGCAAAGTGAAGGAACTGCCACTATTCCCCCTATGTCTTGTGTGTTGAATGTTTTGAGGACAATAGTCATTCATTACTTGCCGCTTTCAGGTCGGCGCTTCCAAGGAAACAACAAAGTGCTCTTTGATGTTTGCATGAAAGGGGAGAAAAGTAGTTTCCCTGCGACGGATCCCATGGACGGGAGCTCGTAATGAGCTCAGGGAGGTTGTGAGAGCGGAGCTGGCGGCGACTCGACACGACTACACTAAAACCACAGGGCTTTAGCTGAGCCACCATCGCACTGCGTGTTATTTTAGGCAAAATATTCTGTATTTATGAAACGTCCTCCCTCACTAATATTAGAAAAGCTGCCAAAACGGCAGAGCTAGCGCAGAAATATCAAACCAAAGTCGATGTTACTCATCTGGGTGACAGATAACCTGCAGGAGGCTTTTGAAAACGTTTAGCTGAGTGATTTGTTTGGCTTCAAATAGTTGGGAGCCGTTACTCGGTGATCTGGTGCTTGCTGCAGGCTTGGATAAGCAGATTTAACCCCACCAAATCCACCCTTTATATCCTGACTTGTTCTTCTTTAGCTTGGACTGATCAAAGAATCTTTTTACCTGTCTAATTCTGCCCTGTGTTCTTTTTTTATTTCAAGAAATATATATATATATATATAATATAGAAGATATAAATACACACTATATATAATACAGTGTCTATATATATTATATTTTATATATATACTATATATAATACAGTGTTTATATAATATATATAAACACTGTATTATATGTAGTGTGTATATATATATATATATATATATATATATACTTTATATAATATAGTATATATAATATGCCCAGGGAGGTGGTGGAGTCACCATTTCTGGAGGTGTTTAAGAAAAGCCTGGACATGGCACTTAGTGCCATGGTCTAGTTGCCATGGTGGTGTCAGGGCAATGGTTGGACTCGATGATCCCAGAGGGCTCTTCCAACTTGATTGATTCTATTCTATATTCTGTAGCCAGCAGAGCTGTGCCAACCAGCAAAACCAGTGTCCACGCATCCTTTTCCCTTTTATATCATATGGGTAAAAGGACCCATCATAAGGTTGCACGAAAGAAGATATAATCCTATAACTTAACTTCATTGCCTTCAATAAAACAATTCAGTGTGGGACGAGCGTTGCAGACCACGCTGCTGTTTTATTTGCAGAGTCGGCTGAAGGAAGCGGTGCAGTTGTTGGAGGATTACAAGCATGGGACTTTGCCCCCGGGAGTCACCAACAAAGAGGTAAGAGGAAAATCCTTTTGTTAAATATCTACTTCTTCCTGCAGTCTAAAGGAGGGAGGAGGAGGTGGTGGTTTAGGCTGTGTCTAGAGGCAAATGTGCTTCTGCAGGGCTTTTTTGGTGTTTCTACTGGTAAAATCCCATACTGGTGCAGTTATCAATTACCTTTGGCCAACGCTATTGCTTCCCTTTCCCTTGCAAAGTGTGTTTGTACAGTTAAAAGAAAAAAAAAGTAATTTTCTTTGTAGGTTCTTGTACCAGCACCTGTGATGCGTCAGCCCCCTCTCCAACTCGGCCCCTGTTGGTTATAATAATTGCTGTTTCTTCATGGAAATAAATGTTGTTTGGGCTATGTATAACCCTCTGGATGTCCTCGTGTTTGAGATTGTACCATGAGTAATGGAACTTTTTGCTGGGTGATGTTCCTGCTGTTGAGATGGAAGCTGAAGGAGGTTGTGGAAACCCCACTGATGCGAAGGTCTGAGCAGGGTTTAGGCAGTTGCTGAGAAAAGGGTCATTTTTGGTAGAACTTGATTCTGCTTTGGGACAGAGGGATGGGCTGGGTGATCTCCCCAAGACCCTGTCAGTCTTTTCTGGACTTTGGCTGATATTCATCTCTATGAACACATAGAACTTGTGAAAGCAGAGATGAGTATCACAGAGGGACTAGACTTCTTTTTAAGCCTTTTACCTCCAAATCAGTGGCATGAAACAAAAATCACGATTTTTTTTTCACGTGGGTATTATCGTTGATGCTCCAATTATCGTTGATGCTCCAATTATCGTTGATGCTCCAATTATCGTTGATACTCCCAATTATCGTTGATACTCCAATTATCATTATCTGAAGATCAAGACTTCCAATTTAAGTAATGTTTTCATTGATCTATTAAATGAAAAAAGTCTGTCTGTGTGTCTAGCTATGTGACTCTCTGCATAACATTTCTGCTTACATAGACATAGTATTTTCATTAAATATCTGGTCAAAGTCTGTTGCATTTCTTATCAAATTTGAAATTATGATTAAAAAAAGCACTTAAGAAAACCTTTTTTTTTTTCTGATTAATTCAGCCCATTTTTGGGCAACACTGGGAAGCAAACATGCGTTTTCATCACAAAGGGAAAAAAAGAAAGAAAAAAGAAACCAAAGTCTGTATTTTATTTGTATTTGTAACAATAGAATACCTTCTAATCAACCTGTTGTTAGTACAAGGTTAAGAGTGATCAAAAAAGAGAGGGAAAATGCTCCTTTCCTTCCAATAACCTCTTTTATTTTTTTTCCTGTTCACATGTGATAATTTCTTCTTGTGAAAGACAAGTGTAGCAGGTAAATGAAGAAAATGGAGATTTGCATTCACTTTTGAAAGTGGCTCCTTGTGTGGTAGGTGCTGTGTTGGGAAAGAGGCATGGCTTCAACAGAAAATGAACGGGAAGGATCCCCTCCCTGCGTGATGTGCAGTACGAGGCGTTGCTCTCCTGGTCTTTTGGTGTCACACCTGCCTTAGGAGGAAAGGTTGAGAGACCTGGGGCTTTTTAGTCTGGAGAAGAGAAGACTGAGAGGGGATCTGATTAATGGGTATAAATAGCTGAGGGCTGGGTGTCAAGAGGAAAGGGGCAACCTCTTGTCACTTGTGCCCTGCGACAGGCCAAGGGGCAATGGATGCAAGCTGGAGCACAGGAAGTTCAACCTCAACATGAGGAAGAACTTCTTTACTGTGAGGGTTACAGAGCACTGGGACTGGCTCCCCAGAGAGGTTGTGGAGTCTCCTTCTCTGGAGACTTTCAATCCCCATCTGGATGTGTTACTGTGTAACCTGCCCTAGAATGGTCCCGCTCTGGCAGGGGGGTTGGACTCGATGATCTCCAGAGGTCCCTTCCAACCCCTGACATTCTGTGGTTCTATGATTCTATGTCACTGCATTCTTTCACCTATAATCTGATGGTAAAAAAAAAGAAAGTGAGGTTGAGGAAAGGAGAAAAGCTGAGAACGATGCAGCAGTACATGACTCAGTTCCCATCTGCCTTCAGGCAGATGAAATACAAATCATTCGCTGTTGCAAACCACACAGACTTTTGACCTACATTTGGGGTTTGCGGAGTGACAAACCTAGGACATACCCAGAGTTCGTTCGGAATTACATTGAGAGAGAGCAAACAAAAAGTATTGTTTCTTGTTTCCCTCAGTCATGACAACGTATGCAGGAGGTGACCCTTGTTATTCAGGTTGGAGGGTTCTGAGTGTAAAATAAAGGTATGGGGCAGAGGAGGAGAGAGAAAATGATGCCAAAAATGCCTTTCCTAGGGAAATGGTAGCACAGAAGTGTAAAAATAATATTTTTTTGTAGTAAAATCTTGACACCGTTAACTTTGATCACAGTGTCAATTAAGATGGCTGAGAGAGTTGGGGCTCTTCAGCCTGAAGAAGAGAAGGCTCCAGGGCGACCTTCTAGCAGCCTTCCAGTACCTGAAGGGGCTACAGGAAAGCTGGAGAGGGACTTTTTACAAAGGCATGGAGTGATAGGACGAGGGGGGAACGGTTTTAAACTGAAAGAGGAGAGATTGAGATGAGATCTGAGGAAGAAATTCTTTGCTGTGAGGGTGGTGAGAGCCTGGCCCAGGTTGCCCAGAGAAGCTGTGGCTGCCCCCTCCCTGGCAGTGTTCAAGGCCAGGTTGGATGGGGCTTGGAGCAACCTGGTCTGGTGGAAGGTGTCCCTGCCCGTGGCAGGGGGGTTGGAACTGGATGGGCTTTAAGGTCCCTTCCAACCCAAACCATCCTGTGATTCTAAGTTAGAGGGGTTTATGTAGTTTTGCTGACTGTAGGATAAAGTAGCTCTCCCAGGAGGAGCCTGGGGTGGAATTGCAGCATGTGCTGGTTATTGTATTTAACTGTGCTTTGCTGCATTAATTAAACCAAACCACAGGGAGAGGTGAGCAAACCCTGGGCAGATCCCAGCAAGGCTGTGAGACTTGAATGTTCACTCAGGTTACCACAGCAATCGCTCTAAAAAGAGTAAAGATGGAAGGGACCTGGAAGCAGATGGCAATCAGTGTGCTCGGGCTGCAGTGGGACAGGAGCAACCACAATTATGAAGCAACTGAAGCTGCCTTGTTAACATGGAGAAAGGATCCACGAAGCCAGCAGGTCCTGCTTCACTCCTGGAGTTGTGTGGTTGTAATGAAACGGGAAGCTGAGCTAGCAGGAGTAAATTGGGCAATAAAAGCATCCAATGCTGTTTGGCACTCTTGTGATCTGTCTGGGTGAAGGTGAATGGGAACTTCTGACTGGGTTCAATGGGAGCTTCCCAGTGTGGCATGATGGGCTGGCCAGCTCTTGGGCAATGATGGTGACGTTCCTTGAGGAACACCTGAAAACCCTAAGTCCCTTTTGTCTGAATACCCTTCTTCTCCCAAGTGTGCTCTTGAGTGGACTTGAGTAGACTACTTGTCTGCATACGGTTGCAGTGAGGCAGGTGAAAAATCTTCAAAATGTGGTTGTTGATGATCTCATGTGAGAGAATGATTATCGCCAAATGGGTGAATATCTTCATCCCCTCAAGCAGAGCCACCAATTTAGAAACAAACTTCTCCTGCAGGAGGGCGTTACTTTGCAGTTTTAAGCTGTGGAATTGAAAACTGCAATTAATCATTGCACCCGTGGCTATTCTTACGTTCTTTTTCCATCAAAGGTGATCTTTGTAGTCTTTTATTGGCATTCATTGTTTCCATCCCCTGGGGCATCTTCTTGTCGTGCAGCTCACGTGGTATCATTCTGCCTTGGTGTTTACTGCTGTGCTGCAGTCACAAAATAACGCTCAACTTTCAGCTTTGCCAGTGATGATCATTTCTGCCAAAGCACTAAAAGGCCCAGATGATGTCAGTGATGCGGACAGTGGGATTGATGCGCCCTCAGCAAGTTTGGGATGACACCGAGCTGTGCGGTGTGGTGACACGTTGGAGGGAAGGGATGGCATCCAGAGGGACCTGGACAGGCTGGAGAGCTGGGCCTGTGCGAACCACATGCAGTTCAACAAGGCCAAGTGCAAGGTCCTGCCCGTGGGTCGGGGCAATCCCAAGCACAAATCCAGGCTGGGTGGAGAATGGGTTGAGAGCAGCCCTGAGGAGAAGGACTTGGGGGTGATGGGTGACGAGAAGCTCACCATGAGCTGGCAACGTGCGCTGGCAGCCCAGAAGCCACCCGTGTCCTGGGCTGCATCCCCAGCAGCGTGGCCAGCAGGGCGAGGGAGGGGATTCTGCCCCTCTGCTCCACTCTCGGGAGACCCCCCCTGCAGTGCTGCGTCCAGCTCTGGGGCCACCAACAGAAGAAGGACACGGAGCTGTTGGAGCGAGTCCAGAGGAGGCCACGAAGATGCTGAGAGGGCTGGAGCCCCTCTGCTATGGAGACAGGCTGAGAGAGTTGGGGCTGTTCAGCCTGGAGAAGAGCCTTCTCCGGGGAGACCTTCTAGCACCTTCCAGTGCCTGAAGGGGCTACAGGAAAGCTGGAGAGGGGCTTTTTACAAGGGCATGGAGTGACAGGAAGAAGGGGAACAGTTTTAAACTGAAAGAGGGGAGATTGAGATGAGATCTTAGGATGACATTCTTTGCTGTGAGGGTGGTGAGACAGTGGCCCAGGTTGCCCAGAGAAGCTGTGGCTGCCCCCTCCCTGGCAGTGTTCAAGGCCAGGTTGGATGGGGCTTGGAGCATCCTGGTCTAGTGGAAGGTGTCCCTACCCGTGGCAGGGGGTTGGAACTAGATGGTCTTTAAGGTCCCTTCCAACCCAAACCAGTCTGTGATTCTATGCTCTGTATGAAAATTGGGTGTCACTGAGTGCTGAGGTTGTGTTGACATCAGGCGTTGGGTGCTTCTCATATTGAGTAGCCAAATACTCTCCTTTCCTTCTTGAAGGGAATATCTAACAGTAAATCTGATGGAAACAGGACAGTGGTTGCTGGCTCTGCATGGAGGATGTGGGGCTGGATGCGGCTCTCAGTGTATGCCACGGAACCTTCACTCTGAGCATCAGTTGTTTTCTAGCTCCAGGGGCAGAGGGGAAGGTGGAGGGGTGCCCACTTTGGAGCTTGCGTGCCTGGGTTCATCTTGGAATAAAAGACTGGGCTGTCTGATGTTTTATGTAGCTGATAACTGTGTCACACCACCTCTGATGCACTGAGGAAGTTGCCACAGGCTGGCAGAAGACCAGCAGATAAGAGGTAATTTGATTTTTGACTGGTTGGGTTTTTTTTTACCCCTCTTTGCCTGTGAACAGAGCTAATCACCTCGTGTTCACTGTGGGCAAGAAGCGTGTACTGGAGTAGCGACTTGGCTCATCAACGTGGTAATGCAGTTGTATCTGAGAGAGGCTAATTCGCTGTTACTCATCAAACAAGCTGGGTAGAACTTCATGTGATGCTCAAGAGAGAAGCACTCAACTTTATCTTCTTTGTTTAAGAGCTGATTCAGGTTTGGTTGCTAGAGCCCCTTAGAGATGGCAATTGCTACCCTTGTGACAGGCATGGATTGGGTATGGCACGTGTGTAGAAGAGATGACTGAATGGTCTTCTAGGCTTTATAATCCGAATTAAAATCATGATCACTTTAGAAGCCTTTAAAAATAACTATTTGGGCAGAGTTTTAATGCATTAGCTTTCTAAGAACCCAACACCCACCCCGAATACCAGCTTTGAGATCAAGAAGACAAGTTGTTTTGACAGAGTTGTTTCACTAATCTCCTGACTGATCCACTTTTGTGGAATGGCGTGTTTGACAGTGTTCAAATTCCCTTTTTTTTTTCCTCATTCAGAAATTCATGGTTCTCATGAAGGATGGCAGGCAGTAGCTGAAAGCATAGCAGCTCAGCACAATCTATATCACTTGCTGAAATGGTTTCACCACATGAAAAATGGAAAATATAAAAGCCTAAAGCTATGTAACGTCAAGTATCTCCTCCACACTTATCTTCTTGACAGGGTTCTTGTAGAGCGAGTCTTTCTCTTCTGCATTTTCAGAGCAGATTTTTCAAAATGAGCTGAAATGGAACAATTATGGACTATCTAAAGAAAAAAAAACCCTGAAGAGCCATAATCATCTCAAGAAAAAACCTCTGAAGAGCCATAATCATACTTTGCTCCAGTTCCCCATGACCATCTCTAAGCCATTTTCTAGAATAAATCCTGCTTCGCTCCAGTTACTCTCTATGAGATGATTCATGGACAGCAACACTGCCAACACCTACATCTCTTCCACTTTCAGGTCTCTCACACTCATCCAGTAGCTCTTGTACTTGCTCTTGAGCTGGAACGATTTCACCGCTCAGGAAAATGACCATTAACTCAAGGTGGTAAAAACCTATTTCTTGGGCATCATTAGCAAAGATGAAGAATTGATCTCTTGACTGTCAATAGGTGCTAGACTGCTGATAGCTTTTTATTGAGGGGAAACTTAAGTTTTTTTCCTATGTTAGAAAAATGTTTTTAAAACATGATTTTTATCATAGATGTATCAATTGTGTAGTCAGCAAAACAGAGGGCAAGAGCTGCTTGATAAGTATTTATTCAGTGACATGTATTGGAGCAAGAAAACATGCTCCAGCCTCCACTTCTTCAGCTTAGCTTATTTACCCAACGTTGCCTTTGAATATTTAAGAGCCAGACTTGTTTTTTTATTAGATATGAAGCTGAGAGTTTCACATTCTACGTATTAAAACTCCACCAACTAAAAACATTCTGTGTAGTGGAAATAACCCGCACTGTAATTCATAGAATCACAGGACGGTTTGGGTTGGAAGGGACCTTAAAGACCATCTAGTTCCAACCCCCCTGCCACAGGCAGGGACACCTTCCACCAGACCAGGTTGCTCCAAGCCCCATCCAACCTGACCTTGAACACTGCCAGGGAGGGGGCAGCCACAGCTTCTCTGGGTAACCTGTTCCACTGTCTCACTACCCTCACAGGAAAGAATTTCTTCCTCACATCTCATCTCAATCTCCCCTCTTTCAGTTTAAAACCGTTCCCCCTCGTCCTATGACTCCACGCCCTTGTAAAAAGTCCTTCTCCCACTTTCCTGTAGCCCCTTCAGGTACTGGAAGGTGCTAGAAGGTCTCCCCGGAGCCTTCTCTTCTCCAGGCTGAACAGCCCCAACTCTCTCAGCCTGTCTCCAGAGCAGAGGTGCTCCAGCCCTCTGAGCGTCTCCGTGGCCTCCTCTGAACTCGTTCCAACAGCTCCGTGTCCTTCTGATGTTGGGGGCCCCCTCTCTGACAGGCTCTTACAATTTCATCATTTTTCTCAAAATAAAAAGATATTCTTAGTAATGCAGCTATTTGGGGTGTATTTCTGGTCTCTTAGTCATTTGGGTTAGATATCTTAATGATTGCAAGAATTGTGTAGACCATGCTTGGAGAACAAACTCCCCAAAGGCTTTGGGGAGGTTTGGTCTCCTGGTCGGGGATTTTGGACGGTTGCGTGTCTCTGCGTTGGGTGATTGAACTCCGTGGATCCAGAAGTGTTTGATGGAAGAAACAGCTGGAAGTACAAAATTTTGCTGTGAAAACTTCAATAGAACTGGTGACTTTCGTAAACTTCCTATCGCTTGGACTGCATCCATTGATGCCCTTCGTTTGGCTCCTTCTGCAGAGGGTAAGTGGACTTGAAGTGCCGGTGTGTCATCTGATGGCATGCTGCTGTGCTGTATCCCCATGCCAGAGGAAGCCATAAAACAGTAGGATCACAGAATCCCAGCCTGGTTGGGGTTGGAAGGGACCTCTGGAGATCATGCAGTCCAACCCCTGCCAAAGCAGGGTCACCCAGAGCACGTTGCACAGGGTCGCGTCCAGGCGGGTTTGAATATCTCCAGAGAAGGAGACTCCCCACCCTCCCTGGGCAGCCTGTGCCAGGGCTCTGGCACCCTCACACCAAAGAAGTTCCTCCTCATATTCAGATGGAACTTCCCATGTTTCAGCTTGTGCCCATTGCCCCTTGTCCTGTCGCTGGGCACCACTGAGAAGAGTCTGGCCCCATCCCCTTGACACCCACCCCTAAGGTATTTGTAAGCATTGATAAGACCCCCCTCAGTCTTCTCCAAGCTGAACAGACCCAGCTCCCTCAGCCTCTCCTCGTAGCAGAGATGCTCCAGCCCTCTGACCATCTCCATACCCTCTGCTGGACTCTCTCCAGTAATTCCTTATCTTTCTTGAACTGCGGGACCCAGAACTGCACACAGTTACTCCAGGTGTGGCCTCACCAGGGCTGTGTAGAGGGGGAGGAGAACCACCCTTGACCTGCTGGCCACACTCTTCCTAATGCACCCCAGGACACCCATTGGCCTTCTTGGCTCCAAGGGCACATTGTTGGCTCATGGGGAACTTGTTGTCCACCACAATTCCCAGGTCTTTCTCCACAGAGCTGCTCTGCAGCAGGTCAACCCCCAACCTGTACCGGTGTGTGGGGTTATTCCTCCGTGGGTGCAGGACCCTACACTTGCCTTTGTTGAACTTCATTAAGTTCCTCTCCACTCAAGGATCCTTAGAAGGGGGAAAAAAGGAAATGTGTAGGATTCATATTGATGGGACAAAACGGTTGAGTTGTCATCTATGTCCTGTCTTTTCCAGCTCCGTAGGTACTGTTGTATTTTTGCCCTTCTACGAGGGTTTCTTCGTCTTGCTCATACATTCTTTGCACTTTGTGCTCCTCATTTAAGTGGTATCTCATTATACTTAAGCAACCTTTTTAGCTGAGTGCCTTCCAGACCGCTCCATGGCAGGAGATGTGTGCTGCAAGCCCTTTGTAATGACGGTTTCCGCCGGCGGCTCCCGGGGTTGGCAGGATCCGGCCCTTCTCACGACGCTCCGGTGACTGGTGCGAGCTGCGAGTGGGTAGGTGAAAATGACACACACAAGTGCGCTGGGAGCCAATTTGCAGCAGAAGGTATAGACTGTAACATCTCCAATTCTAAACAGGGCAGGCAATTCCCCAACCTGCCTCCTGGAGGGAATCTCCGCTGGAGTAAAAAGGTTTCATTTGAGGGAATACTTTCTCCTATAAAAACAGGAGCTGTAAAAATATCCCCCTGATAAGCAAGGAGGAAGAGCCAGCTTGCTTAAAAGCAGACGTTTTCCCTCACTCAGGTCGGTGCTGAGGTTTAGCCTCAAACCTAAAGGCTGTACTAACTGCAGGGCATAATGATGTGGCTTTTGTCCTTTATCCTCAGGCTTCTTTCGCTAATTTGTGGGATTGCATCTGTGTCCTCTTGTGTGTGTGAGTCCCTTTCCCAACCTGTCCAACAGACCAGCACAGATTGGGGGAACAGATTGATGCTGGCATGTCAGCAGTGGGAAAAGTTAAGAGAAGCAGCACTCGGCGGCTATCAGATACAGAGAGATTTAAATCACTCCCAGTTTATGACACAGCTGCTTGTGACTGTGGGATTTTTGTGTTCAGTGCTGCAGAAAAGCCCTTTTAAAGGCTGATGAACGTTGGATGCAGACAACGGTGTTCAGGCACCAAAGAGCTGCCTTGGAAGGACTGCAGGAAGGTATCAGTCCTTTCATGAGGAGCTTCAGGCTGCTCTTGCCTTTCAGCTCTTCCCCCAAAATACTTTATCCTTTTTATTTTCTTTGCTAGAATTCCCTAGAGCCCTGATTTGCCCCATTTGTAGATTCATACCACTCTGGCCTAAAAACTTAGTATCTAAACAAGAAGTAGAATACAGTCTAAGAAACACAGTGATGAAGGTTCATAATCCTCTTCCACGTCCCCCTCTGTCCCTTCGGTCCTGATCTCAGGCTGGCACCCCGGCTTCTCCCCATGGTCCTGCCAGCAGAGAGAGGTAAAGAGCCACAGAACAGCAGAAGTGTCTGAGGGCGCTGGGTGTGCGTTGAAGGAGGACTCTCAAGAGCGAGCGATGCTTTTTCTGCGCAAGGTTTTTATTTTTTAATGCCAGCATGGGACCAATAAGAGGTTTAAAACCTTGTGTAATTAATTAAATGCACCCCTTGTATGTATGCAGCTTAGCCTTACCGAGATGACTCTGTCCCTAAACGTGCACCCACAGGAAAGATGGTACCTATTAAATTTATAATTCCCTGAACTTTATGTGTGAACTGGTACAAATTTGTTCTGTGCCCAGAATATTGCAAGGGAAAGCGCGATGCCATGGCAGCGCGAGCCTGATCTAAGGCAGCACTGCCACGTCTCTGCCTCCTCTCCTCCCGGCCATGTGTTCCCACCTCCTTGCTGGCTTGCACTGGCACAGCTGGTTCAGAGAGCTGAGCTTAATAAAAACTAAAGCTCCCTTCCCCCACTCCCCAAATGCTTCCTTTTCTGACTTGAGCAGCTCCCTGTATTTTCTGTCTGCTCTGTGTTGTCTGTACGATGTAGGGGATGGGATGGGATGGGGAGGGATGGTGGGGCTGTGGTACCACAAACATACACCAGCTTGAGCTGCTGAAGTTGAGGTAAGTCTGTGATGGAGGTAGAAAATGAATCCAGGTTTCATAAGACCAAGACTAAACATCCTGAGCTGTGGATCTTTTGCTGACTAAAATCCTTGTAGCTCTGAGACACCGGGTGTTTAGATTTTTTTTGATCCATCTGGATCTTCCTCTTTGGCTGCTGTAGGATCATAGGGTAGTTCAGGCTGGAGGGGACCCCAGGAGGTCATCTAGACCAACATAGGTCCCTAGATTTACTGTTGGAAAAATCATTTGACTGTGTGTTTACCTGTACATGCATGTTAAGATGCGTGAGTATCTATTTGTTAGAAAACAAGAGAGCTGTGAAACAGCTCTATTACCCAATTTTGTACCCTTAGAAACTCCACCCTGAAAGCTTCACCCCTTCAGCGTAAGAGGGTGGTTGAAGGGGAAAAAAATAAATTAAAAATGAACCCAAAGTGAATGATTTGTAGTGAGAGGGGAAAATGCAGCTTTTTGAAATTGTCCCTTGGAGACAGACACTTGCTATTCCCCAGCCAGCCCCTTCCTGCGAGCGTTGGCGGAGCATGAACCGTGGTGTGTCAGTTGTGACTTCTCACTCTTCAGCCTTTCCAAATGCGGTTTTGGCAACTTGCTGTTTTGAAACTGTTTCATTTCTTCCCCATTAGTATCAGTGAAGTGAAAAGAGGCTCACCAGCTTAATGGGCATGTATTTATTACTGTGTTCTCCCTTCAATCAGGTTAGCAGCGGGAAGAGCCGCTCATGCTGTCCCAGACACAGCAGAGAACAATGAATCTATCAGAGTCTAAACAGCATCCCTTTTGGGGAATAATAGCTTTTCTTAACAGTGTTGATAAAGAGCGAAGAGGTCCATTTGCAGTAAACTGTACTTTTTTTTTCCCTCTGGTCTCTTGCAGGATACGATCAACCGTAGATATATCCGTTGTCCTGCTGCTTCCTTTTCTTTGCCAGAAAGTAGCCTGTTTGCTGGTCCCAGGGCTGAGCTTGGACCTTCTCTCTTCTGCAATCTAAATATTCTTTGTGACACAGTATCACAGAATCAGTCAGGTTGGAAGAGACCTCTGGGATCGTCGAGTCCAACCATTGCCCTGACACCACCATGGCAACTAGACCATGGCACTAACTAGACCCAAGATGGGTCAAACATTTTAGGCATCATTTCCAGACCATCAGAGGACAAAAGGCACCTAGGGGAGCTTGGGCAGAAGTGTTGTAGGTTAATGCACATTAAAGACACCGTGCTGAATGCTGTTGTTGATGCTCTTACTCAGTTACAAACCGGCTTTGCTTCATCTCATCATTTGAGGATTAAGAGAGTTTATCTAAAGTCACGTCTAGATTACAAATCAGATTAGATTCACAAGCTCCATATGGCTAAAATAAACTGAAACAAATCTGATCTTGAGCAACCTGGTTGGATTAGCAAGCCTGGTTTCCAAAGCTGTACTTTAAACCATGTAATAGCATCTAAGTCCTTCTCCAACCCTGGTGCAAGTGATGGTTTTCTGTGAGTGCTTCTTACTCTGCTTCAGTCTTTCCAGTAGAATGAGGATTAATTAGTTAATATTTATTGAGTGCTGCAAAGCTGCAAAGTGTTATTTAAGCGCTATCTTTTTTTATCAGTCAGGACATGATTCTGTTTCCACCTACACTGGGTTTTGTATCAGTGTAAATCCGTGTATTGCACTGGAATTGCTCATGGTTTCCAGTCCGGTTCCCAGGGCCAAGGTGCTCACCTTGCAGGGCTGCGGCGCAGGCAGGTATCTCAGCCGATGCTCTTCGACGTGGGGATTTATTCGAAGGCTTTATGGTTCTGCAGATGGGCAGCAGCTCGTGGCACTGTGACTCAACGATACTTGGGATGGGGATGGAGCCTTCCATTGGCATCCAAGAAGAGCAGTGGCCTCTTTTCTTGACTTATGGTGCAGGGCAGAAAATGTGTAGGTGTCCTTTGTGATTTATCCCGTGCATTGGCTCGTTTGAGCTTTATCTCCTTAGAGCTAAAACCTTTTTGACATAAAGATTATTAGGATCAGGGTTGTAAAAGGTCCATTGGTGAGATTTTCTACTGAGGACCAAGTGTAGACAGTGGTTTATGTCATCCTGTTTTTCCATGTTTATTAGTAAAGCCAGACATCAGATTCCATATGTATTAGCGGGTAGGGTTGGGTACATCAGCCAGCTTTACAGACGTTCAGGTGACATTAAATGTGGAACCAAAAGGTCTGGGATTCCACCACTGCAACTCTATAAATCTTGCTAAAAGCGTTCAGCCCTAACTGAACGCTTTGGCTGGAGCTTGGGGTGTGCATTTGTCTCTACGCTAAATATCACTTTTCAAGAAGTGGGATTTTGGGACTGAAGCTGGAGAGAAGTGGGAGAAAGCCACGCAAAGCATGAGTGATCGCACTCCTGGGAGAGAAAGTACGGGTGGAGAGCGAAGCAGAATGCGTGGTAGCTCTGTCGGGCTGCACCAAACTGCCTTGAGTTTGATGCTGGTGTTTAGTTTTAGTGAAATACAAAAAATAGATAGATACTTATTTGTTTTCATGTTACTTTCTGGGGATGCTGCCTGGAGTGGACTGAGCACCACAAATGTCCAGTTTTGGGCCCCGCACTTCAAGAAAGATGTTGAGGTGTTGGAGAGAGTCCAGAGGAGGGCGACCAAGCTGGGGAAGGGTCTGGAGGGTCTGACCTACGAGGAAGGGCTGAGGGAGCTGGGGTTGTTTAGCCTGGAGAAGAGGAGGCTCAGAGGTGACCTTAGTGCAGTCTACAACTACCTGAAGGGAGGTTGTAGTGGAGTGGGAGTCGGCCTCTTCTCCCAGGCAACTAGCGCTAGGACAAGAGGACACAGCCTCAAGCTTTGCCAGGGGAGGGTCAGGTTGGACATTAGGAAGCATTTCTTCTCAGCAAGGGTCATTAGCCATTGGAAGGGGCTGCCCAGGGAGGTGGTGGAGTCACCATCTCTGGAGGTGTTTAAGAAAAGCCTGGACATGGCACTTAGTGCCATGGTCTAGTTGCCATGGTGGTGTCAGGGCAATGGTTGGACTCGGTGATCCCAGAGGGCTCTTCCAACCTGGTTGTTTCTGTGATTCTGTGATTCTGTGAAATGTCTTTAATAACTAGGAAGGCAGTAGGGAAAAACGTGGTGCTTTAAGAGAGGATGATGTGTTGGAGAGTGCAATGCAGGGGGCACTTGGGAGATCTTCATCCATCACTCTGTAAACTTAAAACCAACAAAAAACCTCAGAAGCATAGTGAAATAAAAGTGAAATAATATCAATGAGAAGCGCCTGTTGTCTTGGATGGACCTCCTATTTCAGCCAGTGGGGCTTCAGCGGAGAGGCCATGGATGGATGTTCTTCTCTAGCTGCATTTGCTGCAGACTCTACCTTCTTGCCAAAGGGGCTGCGAGGAGCAGTTTCAAATGGAAGTGTCCCACGGTACTGCTGGCAAAAAGGATCATGTGAGTTTTCCAGCATGTTTAACCTTATAATGAAGATTAATGAGCTAATTCTGCTGACGGGGTGTAGTGGAGCTGCTGCGGAGTACTTCTGGTTCAAGCTGGTGGCCCTGGGGAAGGACCAGATCTGCTCAGCTAGATTTGTGGGAGATGCATTTGGAGAAGGTGTAGTGCTTAACTCTGGGATTCCTAAATGTTCTAACATAAAATCTTCAACTTCCATCAAATTCCCACTGTAATCTAAAGAAACTGTATCTTTGCAAGCCATGCTGAAGTTGGTACGAGCTGCAGGTGCTTGACACTTTGGGATGTTTTTACATAGAATCACAGAATCAATCAGGTTGGAAGAGCCGTCTGGGATCATCAAGTCCAACCATTGCCCTGACACCACCATCTCAACTAGACCATGGCACTAAGTGCCATGTCCAGTCTTTTCTTAAACCCCTCCAGAGATGGTGACTCCACCACCTCCCTGGGCAGCCCCTTCCAATATCTAATGACCCTTGCTGAGAAGAAATGCTTCCTAATGGCCAACTTGAACCTCCCCTGGCGAAGCTTGAGGCTATGTCCTCTTGTCCTATCGCTAGTTGCCTGGGAGAAGAGGCCGACTCCCACTCCACTACAACCTCCCTTCAGGTAGTTGTAGACTGCAATCTCAAGCCAGACCCAGTCTGAGCCAGAACTAATCATGTAGGTCCCATCTTAAAGTCAGCGGAGAGAAGCAAACACTGCTGGAGTGCAGGTTGTTCAGCCTGTACTGGTCATCCAGTTGTGATAGCCAAACCGCCTGTTTTCTGCCCACTGACATAAAGGAGATCCAGAGAATTTGCTGCAGTAGGTGTTTAGTATGTTGTAGACATCTGTTAGAGGGGATGACACCTCCAGTGTCTTACTCTGGCCATTTGATTACCAATTAAGGGATCTAGAGTGAAGTTAAAACTTGTTCAGAGTCATCACTGTCACTTGACACTAATGCGATGCCAGATTCCTCTTCCTGGTCTGAAGTGTTCCTCAGTGAATTTTCCAAGCACAGTAAGTTATGTCTTTTGAGCAAGGTTTTCTTTTTTCTTTATTTTTCTTTTTTTGTTTTTTTTGTTTGTTTGTTTGTTTTGTTTTTTTTCTCTGGTTTCATATCATTTAAGCAATTGGGATTACTGGAAAGCACACCTGGTTTTGGAGGCTGTCCCTCCACATGAAAGCAGCTTGTTCTTCCTCAGAATGAGCTTTGCTGCATCACACGTTCCGCTCCTGACACCCAATATTTGGAATTCAGTGTGGGAGAGATAATCTGAGCTTTGCTTTAATAAACCTTGCAACTCCCAGAGTGTGAAACTACTGGCAATTTCTGATGGGGTGCAAACTCCAGGCTGTTACCTTATTAAAGAGTTCGTGGGTGCAGGCGGGGTGTCGTGAAAGGGTGAGAACCTCCCTGATGAAGCGGGAAGGGGATGAGCAGATATTGAGATGGAAACTCTTGTCTCTGCTTGACTGGACAGATGAACGACAGATGACCTATGAGGAACGGCTGAGGGAGCTGGGGTTGTTTAGCCTGGAGAAGAGGAGGCTCAGAGGTGACCTTAGTGCAGTCTACAACTACCTGAAGGAAGGTTGTAGTGGAGTGGGAGTCAGCCTCTTCTCCCAGGCAACTAGCGATAGGACAAGAGGACACAGCCTCAAGTTTCACCAGGGGAGGTTCAGGTTGGCCATTAGGAAGCATTTCTTCTCAGCAAGGGTCATTAGCCATTGGAAGGGGCTGCCCAGGGAGGTGGTGGAGTCACCATCTCTGGAGGTGTTCAAGAAAAGCCTGGACATGGCACTTAGTGCCATGGTCTAGTTGCCATGGTGGTGTCAGGGCAATGGTTGGACTCGATGATCCCAGAGGGCTCTTCCAACCTCATTGATTCTGTGCAATAAAATAACTAAAAATTCTCATTCTTCTGAGGATTTCCTCTTTGACCTTGTCTTTACTAGGGGAACTTTGCAAACTGTTGTGAGTGATGTTGGTGCAAAGTCTAACACAGATAGGCCACTTAGTCTTTGCAGAACTTCAACTGTTGTATTCTCTGTTATACGTAGGGCTCACCTACCACGTGACTCCTCATTAGCTCTTTCAAAATAACTGCGCCTTGTCATCATGCATGTTTAATGTGTGGTTAATGAGAACGGGCTTTCCTCCATAGAGTTATTCCTGACGTGGCATATCCAGAGCACACACCAACAGATTTAAGTTCATTTCAATGTCTACTACAGTATCATGCAAGGGACTTGGATCCTGTTGGTGCGTGCAGTAGAGTGAGGGAAGCGTCAGAGCATCTATTACAGATTCCCGACATCAAATCTGCCTCTGTGTCTCCATTGACTGTAGGGAGGTGGTTGCTGGCAACGCAAGGGAGTAGGTGGTGTGAATCTGTCAGTGCTCTCCTGGCCTTAGACACCCGAGGCCAACTTCAGCGATGTAGTAGGTGGGCTGGATACAGCCGACTGCACTCGCGTAGGGTAGAGCTGGCTGCTTCTTTTAGCAACGTTGGAGCTGGCTGTAAACAAGGCTGAACGAGTTGTAAACACGGTTTTCTAATCTAGGTGAAACTTTGTGTAGAGAGGAAAAAAAATCCCATCTTTGAGTCTAGGACCTTGAAATCTTACTGTATTTACTAGGAGGGAAGGTAATCTCTTAAGAATATCTTAAGATGGCAGGTGTTAGCTAATAGATTTGGGCTGGATATATTCGTTAAATAAATACTTTGCTAATGAATGTCCTGTCAACCAAGGATCATAGATATTCCCCAAGAGTTCTTCCATTCTCTAGCTCCTTAGCTTTGGTTCTTTTTAGGTCGTGGCAGTCTTTGATACCCTTCCTCAAACGTCATAAGCATGTAATGTTTCTGTATAACTGAGTTCAGTTCCTGAGTTCAGGGGTTTAAAGCTATCTGCTGTAGGTGGTGAGCAAAGTGGTGAGTAGCTCTTCCTTGAAAAAAATATCGAAAAACCAGAATCCTGGGAAAGATGGATGGAAATCCATGAGTTCAGCGTGCTGAAATGCTGGTGCTGGGAGCACTTGCGAATGGTCCTGGAGCCAATTCCTCCACGCCCATAGAACCATAGAATCGTTTTGGTTGGAAAGGACCTTTAAGCTCATTGTGTCCATGAAGGACATCTCCATGAAGCAAAGCCTGATCTATCCTGGTGGAAGGTTGTAATGGCCACAGGCTGGAGAAGCTTGTCACAGAATCACAGAATCAACCAGGCTGGAAGAGACCTCTGGGATCATCGAGTCCAACCGTTGCCCTGACACCACCATGTCAACTAGACCATGGCACTAAGTGCCATGTCCAGGCTTTTCTTAAACACCTCCAGAGATGGTGACTCCACCACCTCCCTGGGCAGCCCCTTCCAATGGCTAATGACCCTTGCTGAGAAGAAATGCTTCCTAATGTCCAACCTGAACCTCCCCTGGCGAAGCTTGAGGCTGTGTCCTCTTGTCCTATCGCTAGTTGCCTGGGAGAAGAGGCCGACTCTCAGTCCACTACAACCTCCCTTCAGGCAGTTGTAGACTGCACTAAGGTCACCTCTGAGCCTCCTCTTCTCCAGGCTAAACACCCCCAGCTCCCTCAGCCGTTCCTCATAGGTCAGACCCTCCAGACCCTTCACCAGCTTGGTCCATTGCTGCTTGCTGGGCAGAGAGTGGAATATGTTGACAGTGCTCCAACACTCCTGCCCTCTCACCCTTTGGGCTTCTGTGGTGTAAATCCATGTACGAGCAGGTTTGGTTCTTGCACCCAAATTTGAATGGTGGCAAAACCCCTGTGTAGCTTTGAGCCAGTAATATACAGCAAAGCTGATGTAAAGGAAGGTCATAGTCTACAACTACCTGAAGGGAGGTTGTAGTGAAGTGGGAGTTGGCCTCTTCTCCCAGGCAACTAGCGATAGGACAAGAGGACACAGCCTCAAGCTTCGCCAGGGGAGGTTCAGGTTGGCCATTAGGAAGCATTTCTTCTCAGCAAGGGTCATTAGCCATTGGAAGGGGCTGCCCAGGGAGGTGGTGGAGTCACCATCTCTGGAGGGGTTTAAGAAAAGCCTGGACATGGCACTTAGTGCCATGGTCTAGTTGCCATGGTGGTGTCAGGGCAATGGTTGGAGTCGATGATCCCAGAGGGCTCTTCCAACCTGGTTGATTCTGTGATTCTGTGATCATCTATTACAGGAGACCCACCAAGTATGGGCTGACTGTATTTAGAGATCGTGGACCTACATCTAACATAAATTGAGCACAAATCTGGAGTCGTTCCATGTGCTCCAGTGAAAATGCTTTGGATTCACGCTAGTGTAAATGAGAGCAAAATCTGGCTGCTTCTCGAAGGTGGCCGGAGAGAGCGTGAATGAAATCCCCAGCAAAAAGAGAGACTTGCTCTCAGAAACGAGCCCCCCGCCTGGCAAGACTCGTCAGAGAACTGGAGCTATTGAAAAATGCTGCAGACAGAAAATGAATTAGAGGATAAAAAAGTGAAAATGAGCTGGCAGAATCTTTAGGTGACTCATCAGGTGCATCTTGTAAAGTCTCTTTCTGAGAAGTAATGAAATCGCATGTTCTAACAATATTTGCACTGCAGCAGGAAAATGCATAAATATTGGGATCAATTAATGAAATTAGATAATTTGACCAAAAAAGCCATAGCGCTGGCTCAGAAACCATCCCTCTTCCTTCTTGCTAGTCTTGGTACTTGCAGTTGGAGAGGAAAATCCCGTGTTTTTGTTTCACAGCGAAGCCACGCGAGACCTGGGCAGCCACAGGGTTACTGGGATGCTTTGGGTGGTCGCCTGCAGCTCAAGGACTTCCATTTGCACCATGTGGATGCCCCCTCCCTGGCAGTGTTCAAGGCCAGGTTGGATGGGGCTTGGAGCAACCTGGTCTAGTGGAAGGTGTCCCTGCCCATGGCAGAGGGGTTGGAACTAGATGATCTTTAAGGTCCCTTACAACCCAAACCATTCTGTGATTCTATGATTCTATGAAGTCCTCGAGCTGGTGGACAGGCAGGATCAGAAAAGCCCTTGTAGCTGTGTGGGCATGCAACCTCCCACCCTTTGGATTTTAGGGTTGGTGAGGGCAGACACATCTTGCCTCTACCAGCCACAAAGATTGTCTCTTTGTGTCCCTCAACCTCTGTTTTTCAACTGTAAAATGGGGAATAGTGGTTTTCCTTAAAAAGGGGAGTTTTCCTTGGGAAAGAGCCCTGTGGATATGTGCATCACACTGTGACTTTTAGATATTCCAGTAACTCATCGCACGCGGTGGAGTTCATCAGAGTTTCAATTCTGGAGCGAGAGCTGAATTTGGAGTGAAATACTGGGGTTGCTGGGATCAGTGGGTCAATTTATGCTATTTATAACAGAGTAACTTCCATATTCCAACAGTGTTTTAATGGATTTATATTTGGCGAAGGCACGAAATCTCAGGGGAAGAAGAATGGCAGAACGGGGCTTAATTTATGCCGTAATAATAATAAAATCTTAAACCTGGATCACAGAATACGCGTGCTTGGGTAGATATTCTGGTGGGTAACTGGGCAAACGTGAGCTCTCCAAGCAAAAAGAGCTGTCGCCGTCTTCGGATTTATCAACAGCAAGAGCAGAACTCATCAGGTTAGCCTACCCTTGGGCTGGCACGGGTACAACTGTTGTTGGAATAATTTGTCTAGTTTCTGGCGTCCTCGATTCAAGAGGATGTTGACAAATTGGAAAGATGTAAAAGAGCCACAGGGTGGTTCAAAGATTGGCAAACGCGTCTTGCCAACGAAACAGCCAGTCTCCTGGCTCGGATGAATTTGATTTTTATTTTTTTTTCTTTAAGCGGAGGTTAAAGAGTGGCTTTAGCAGCTCCGAGTACCTGCGTGAAGAACAAAAATAGACCTCGGAGGTGTAGCACAAGCCGGTGCCTGGAAGTTGAAGCCAGACTTGAGCTGAACAGAACAGTTTTTAATAGTAAAAGCAATGGTTTGTTGTGATATTTTACAGGAGTTCTTGTTTTTCACCCATCTCTAGAATTATATACATCAAAATCGGGATTTTTTTTTTTTTTTGAGTTTATAATTTGCATTTAGGTGTAATTCATGGAGGAAAGGCTTTAGTAAGCAGGGGGCAAACTACGGGTTTATGTATATGCCAGAGCATCTCTTGGCGTTGTGCACCTACTCCTTGGCTCTACCTACACCTCACGTAGGATGTTTCCTCCTTGGTGCTTGTAGCTCTCCGCTGGCTGAACCAGATTTGAGGTGTTTGGATGCTGCTGAATTAGTCAGTAAATAACAGTAGGCGCTCGTGAGAGTTTTAAACGAGATTTTTTTCCTCTTCACGAGCATTTTCGGTGCGTTTCCCTTGGGAAAAATGAAAACTAGCGGCGATTTATTCTGAACCCAGGTTTTATTTGAAGAGATACTTCTTGCAGGGCTTGCTCCACCGTTGTCCCCCAGCCAGCCTGGATTTCCGCAGGGAGCTCGTCCGAGCAGAGCCTGTGCTAAATTTACCTTGAGATCTCCGTGCGGCGATTACCGAGATAATTCTCGATGTGTAAAGCTTGTGGCAGAGCGTGAAGTCTGGCTGGTGTTGTTCTTTCTTACCGATGTAAGAAAGGATATCTATCTTCTCTGCCTTGCTGGTCTTCCTGGCCACACGGATCTGAAGGAGCTCGGTGTGTGTAAAGGATCTTGAAATACATCCCAGAAGGATGCAGAGAATGAGGCTGGTTTAACGCAATCCCTCGCGCTCGTTTACTACAGCAGCTAAAATGTGAATATTTGGCGTTTGGTATAAAACTACCCTGCTCGTTATTTTAAATGCAATGTTCTCTTTTCTTTTTCTAGCTGTGGGGAGCTCAAAAAATAAAGCAGGTAATACTTTTTTTTTTAATATTTCATTGTTCTTTTTCAACTATTGCTGCTTTTTTTTCCCTTTTTTTTTGCTAAGCGATGCCGTCCTCTTCTCCATTATTGACTTTGCCAGTAGCTGTTTTGTCTTGCCACAGAAATGTAAATGCAGAGCACACTGTTGCCACCAAAGAGTCTGATTTTTTTGTGTGTGTGTATTTATATATTTTGATGTCTTCATTTTCTCCTTCCTGTCTAGTCAAGAGATTTCTTGTCTCCAGTCTTTTGAAAATAGTTTGACAGTTCTTTGGTAAGGCTTGTATCTGTGGCGTACCTTCCTCCTCAGCAGTCCCGGATCGCTTGGGGGGTTATTTTTCATCCCCAACCATTTAATACTGGTGCAACATACTGGGCTCAATGTAAAAATTGGTAAAAATGGGCCAAGTGAACTTTGTTGGCTGCATTTCCCCCCCTGGGGCTAACGTAGGACAGTGGGTGGCCTTTGGGGACATCGTAGTACCAAGAAAGAGCCACTTTCTATATTTCAGGTTAAATTATTTACTTCTAGGTTATTAACTTATGCTAAATTATTTAAGGAGAGGGGAAAAGAGCAGTAGGAGGAGGTTTGGTGGAGGCTCCCGAGCAATAGCTGCCTCTGGTCGGGGCTGTGAAGGCAAGGAGGGTGCTGAGCCACGTGAAGCCCCCGGTTGAAGCACTCTCTGGTTGAAGGTGCTGTGTGTAGGGGCTGAGTGGTGGCTTCCCCATGCCTTGCCGCCCGTGCCTGTGCCTTCACCACCTCTGTTTGCTGCCTCTTTTACAGGCCATCATCCACCCCGACACAAACGAGACCATCTTCATGCCTTTCCGAATGTCAGGTATGGTCTGTCCCAATTGGGCAATCATTAATTTTACTGGGAATTGGTACAAAATGTTATTTTTTTTCTGCTGTTTTTAACTTGCATCTTGTAAACATGGAGACCAAGATCAGAAAGTAATTCAAATGCCAAAATCCCTTTGCAAGTGAGGAGAATTAGGATCCTAAATGCCTATGCGAGATCTAGTGCTTAATATTTTCCTTTCCTTCAGATATTTTAACGTGGACTCAAGCTAGTGTCTTTTCTGACATTTTTGAGGTATCCATCACTATAATTTTGTAGTCAACAACAAAGCTTGATGCCCAACGAGCAGCTTAGGGTTTTACTCTCCAGGAGAGAATGGAATGAGCCCTATTTCTCCATGTGTGGTGGTACCAAATAGCCATGGCATTGGGAGCCCAGGAAGGATCGGCTTGTCCATGGCTTGATGATTAAATCCTTGCCTCCTCCTTCCCACTTTGGGGTGTCCCTCTGCCATGTGCAGGTCCACGGCTACCTCTGCTGTGGGTTGAATAGCTGATCTCATACGGATGCAGGTGTGGCCTTGGTCCTTTCCCAAAGGACCTATTTAAATAAATTAGGACCCTTTCCACATTTTTGGGAGGAACATCTTCACCTGAGTACTGGGCACAGGGGAAAAATAACAGGGTTGGTGGGTTTTGTTCTTCAGTTCTTTGAAGAAGGGTGATGTTGAGGGTGGAGGGGAGAAAAATGAGGACCCACTACTTTGCTGCCTTGTTCTGTATTTTTAAAAAAATCTTCTTCCTCTCAGGTCTTTGCCCTTTCCAAGTGTAATTTGGAGCCATGAGGCTTAATTCAGTAATATTGGTAAAATGCTCTGAGACCTTCTAGTGAAAGTCATCGAAATGAATTATAATTAGCACAAAAATTGGCAGACTTAGCAGGGGAAAAATGTGAAGCATTTGATTTTTGTGACGCTCAGTAAAATTTGGGGTAAAAGCATATCTCTAATATAGAGAGCTTTGACTTATACCTATGATTAAAGGAGTGCCTCTCTCCTCCATGATGCAAATATACTTTCTTCAGCTTTATACCTTGTTCTTTTTTTCTACCGACCTAGAAATAACTGAGCTCTCCTGGTATAAAATCGCTAGCAGAGAGGTTGATAAAGCAGATGGTGAAAGAGGGAGGTCCTACCTATGGTGGCATGGTCCTGCTCCTCAACTGGCATGGGCTCTGAAGCTTGTTAGATGGCTTCATGAGCTCCTTCAGCACGTTGTCCTGGTGGGACCAGGCTCAACAAGAGGCGAAGGGGCAGAGAAAGCTGGAGAGTTTTCTCCTGGGTTAGCAAGGGTAGGTTGTGGGAGGGTCTGATGAGCAACAGAGCTGGCATGAGGGAAGGAACAGATTGCGTGAGTGAGCCTGGGAAGGGGGGCAGGATCTCCCCCTTTCCGCAGCAGCAAGCCACGAGGTCAGCTCAGTCAGCACCACGTTAGCATCCTGCTCCTCCTGGTCCGGACCGAGCAGCTCCTGGTCTGAAGTGTCATCCCTTCGCTTCTGCTGATCTGAGTTTTTGCTGGCTGCCGAGCCCAGCTCAACAGCACGATGCCCTCTGAAGTGCTAATACCATGAACTGGCACCCACTGGGTTTACTGGAGTAAGCTTTAGGGTCTAGATGTTATAAGTTTCAGGGAAACTCTTAGACCACAACTCAAGAAAAACAAAAAGAGGATGGGAAGGAGATGGAGCAAAAATCAGAAGGCTGCTCTAGCTGATGCTTGGTGCATGAGGTGTAGGTCCTCAGCCATGGGACGGAGCTGGTGGAAGTGAGCAAAGCCCATCCTGCCAGATGCGGCTTCTACCCTAAACTGGTCGATGTCTTAAATGTGATTTTTTTCCATCCCAAAAATGCATATTAAAATACATTCATCTTTCTTTTTTAATAGGTTACATTCCCTTTGGAACGCCCATCGTAAGTATTCTAACATCTCTCCCCGCTTTGTTTGCCAGTACCAAGAAATGCCTTTTTTTAGCACTCGCAGACAACTCTCCATGTTCCACCTTACAGAATCACAGGATCAGTCAGGTTGGAAGAGCCCTCTGGGCTCATCGAGTCCAACCATTGCCCTGACACCACCACGGCAACTAGACCAGGGCACTAAGTGCCATGTCCAGTCTTTTCTTAAACCCCTCCAGAGATGGTGACTCCACCACCTCCCTGGGCAGCCCCTTCCAATGGCTAATGACCCTTGCTGAGAAGAAATGCTTCCTAATGTCCAACCTGAACCTCCCCAACACCTCCTTGGACACGTTGGCATGGGGTTCCCACCTTTCCTTTGTCATGTAAAACCTGCCCTGTGGCCGCGGATTATTGTGCTCGAGGTTATTTATTTAACCATCCTCAGCTTTACCGTTCCCTTCTGGAAAGGGAAGACCAAGCTGAGCTCATTGCCTGCAAAATGCAACTTCTGCAACATTCAGATTTCAGCTTTGGACACTTTTTTTTTCCTCCCCCATTTACATGTTTTATAAGTCGCTTCCCGAACGTGACGAGCTCCAGCACGGCGAGGCCGGTGTCGTGCGCTCTCGTTTTGATTAATTAAGACGGCGAGTGCTTCCTGTGGGGTTATTGCTGAGGGCGGGTTTAGTTTGTGCTTGTTATTGTGCAGTTTGTGAGCGTTTGGGTGCTCTCGATAACGAAAGACAGAAGGGAGAGAGTTCTGCCTGTCTTCCTAATGCTGAAACCTCAGCGTCGTCTTCGGGAACAGGAACCATTAATTAACCTTATTTTGCGAATGGGGAAACCGAGGCACAGAGTTTTGCTCCAAGTTGGTGCCAGAAGGTAGTTGATCCCTCTTAGCCACCAGCTCTTGGCTCAGCCTGCTACATCACATGTATTAAAATGGTTGAAGGAGCAAAATCAGCTCAATTTAATCTTCCTAAACCCAGTGGACCGTGCCATAGTCCTTGCTTAAGGGTAATGATTCTAAAAGCAGAAATCATCGCGGCTGTGACTATTTGTTGTTCGGTGGGAACTTTGTATGGGGCATTTTAAAAGAAAAGGTTAAACAAAAATGAGTTAACGATCAAATTGACAATGAAATCGGCCCCAATCCAGAGCTGTCAGAGGAGCCGAGAGCTGTCAGATGAGCCCAATTTCACTAGCTGTAAAGGATAAACTGGAACCTCTTGTCATTTAAAAGAAAAAAAAAAAAAAAACCCAAACGTTTCAAATGTTAAAATTAAAATGTAACATTTATGCCAATCGATCTGTGAAATTTAGTGACAAAATTGGCAGCCTGCTCAAGCATAAAAACAGTTTGAGGCTTGCATTTCACATAGGGGGATGGGATTTCCTCAAGAGAGCCGCGCCGTGCCGCTCCTCGCCCGCGACGCCGATGCTCCCACTGTCCAGGGGTCACCTAAACACCCTGCAGTGACAGGTTTAGTGCCCATCGCTCAGTACACGACGCTGCCTATAAACACATTGGTTTTTTTTTCCCCTATAGCTAATGCAAAATAATTCAGGCTGGTTTAGCTCGTTGTGAAAGAGATTAAGGTCTTGCTGAAAAGAATCATTGCTTTTCTGGCCAAAGCAGCTACTCCCCTGACACAACCAAATCCTGGGGCTGTTTATTCTCTCCCCGAGTTGCAATTGTTTGCTTTTCTTTTTAGCCTCCGTCCTTTCTGCTCTCAGGTTTATGGTTTGACCCCAGAATCGGTTGCAGTGGTAGAGTGGGGACAGGCTGGAGGCTGGAGGATGCAGGACGGGCTGCATCCCCAGCAGCGTGGCCAGCAGGGCGAGGGAGGGGATTCTACCCCTCTGCTCCGCTCTCGTGAGACCCCCCCTGCAGTGCTGCGTCCAGCTCTGGGGGCACCAACAGAAGAAGGACACGGAGCTGTTGGAGCGAGTCCAGAGGAGGCCACGAAGATGCTGAGAGGGCTGGAGCCCCTCTGCTCTGGAGACAGGCTGAGAGAGCTGGGGCTGTTCAGCCTGGAGAAGAGAAGGCTCCAGGGAGACCTTCTAGCACCTTCCAGTGCCTGAAGGGGCTACAGGAAAGCTGGAGAGGGGCTTTTTACAAGGGCCTGGAGTGACAGGATGAGGGGGAACGGTTTTAAACTGACAGAGGGGAGATTTAGATTACATCTGAGTAAGAAATCCTTTGCTGTGAGGGTGGTGAGACCCTGGCCCAGGTTGCCCAGAGAAGCTGTGGCTGCCCCCTCCCTGGCAGTGTTCAAGGCCAGGTTGGATGGGGCTTGGAGCAACCTGGTCTGGTGGAAGGTGTCCCTGCCTGTGGCAGGGGGTTGGAACTGGATGGTCTTTAAGGTCGCTTCCAACCCAAACCATTCCGTGATTCTGTGGTATGTAAGTGTAGGGAGAGTTTGGGTTTGCCCACCTTGACTTCAGCCCAGGAAGGAGCAAATCCATCCACTCACATTATCTCCCCTGTGCTGTAGGGCGGCTGCTGGGCTGTAGCCTTTTTGCTGGGTTTGTTTCTAGCCAAGGATGAAAGGCTTCAGGGAGGAAGATTTATCAGTATTTAGGAAATTCAGCCCAAGTCGTGGGCAGTGAGGACGGAGCAGAAGCCGTGCTACTGTTCCCAGCTGCCACCCACAGCTTTAAGCACCTTATTTTCCCCAGCCATTTCAAAACTGGGGGGGTCTTGTTGAGGTTTCGAAGCACGTAGAGAAGACCTGGGTGTTAATATGGGGTCGCAGATGACTCTCGCTGACACACAAGGCAGGACTTGGGGCTTGCAAGAGGAGAACTCATAATGCTCAGAGCCGACAGATCACAGAATCACAGAATGGTTAAGGGTTGGAAGGGACCTCTGGAGATCATCCAGCCCAACCCCCTGCCCAAGCAGGGTCACCCAGAGCACGTTGCACAGGGTCGTGTCCAGGTGGGGTTTGAATATCTCCAGAGAAGGAGACTCCCCACCCTCCCTGGGCAGCCTGTGCCAGTGCGCTGGCACCCTCAAAGTAAAGAAGTTCCTCCTCATAATCAGGTGGATGCCTGAGCGGTGGCTTTAGCCCAGGCTTTGGGGCCACGAAGGGCCGTTCACACCTGATAGGCAATTAAATTTTTGTAGCTGGTACTTTTCTAGTGTTTAGAAGCTTTTTTTTTTTTTTATTTTGTTTTCCTTCTTAGTTATTTTTTCCCCTGACAGTAATTAAAAGTGAAACTGTACATTTCTTGACAGACTCTTGCACATATGGAGAGTTTGCATTTAAACGTGCCTCTTTCAGTCATACAGATTTTGGGTGCTCTTCTTTATTTATTTATTTTCCTCGTTGATTTTTCTCGGCGCTCAGCTTCAGCTCACAATGTAAGGAGCTGCCTGCAGCCTTCCCTCTCCTCCGCAGCCTCATTAACCCGCTGCCTTCAGGGGCGTAAGTCAGTCCTGGGTTGAGGAGGTTCATCGCCTGTTGAATTCGTTTGGCTAAGACCGGCAATGGAGTAATTAATGACGAGCTCCACATATTGAATGGAAGCGGTAAATTAGTGTAACTTGCACAGATTGGCGCTCAGCCAGCGCACAGAGTAGCTGTAACTTCACAAGAGGCTGTAGGAGGAAAAGCTGGAGGAGGAGGAGGAGAAAGGAAAGAAGATGTAAATGAAATCAGGCCTCCCAACCCTATTACCCTTTTGTTTGTTGTTATTTCTCTCTTATGTCCTTAAGCGTAGAAGTTGCCTCCTCTTCAACTGATGCTGCTGCAGATGTGTAGAGACGGCTTTAGCTTAGCCCTCCCTGTTCTAACAGGGAAGCTTTCTTTCTTCTCAGCTTCTTAGGAGTAAATGTCAAGAAAATGGTGCAGAAGACTGTTTGTTGCTGGACTCACAGTCTTCTTGCCCAGATGCCTCAGAGACGTTTCAGTTCACATGAGTGTCCTGAAAATAAATGTAGACATTTATGTAGCCCATTCATTAGCCATTGGAAGGGGCTGCCCAGGGAGGTGGTGGAGTCACCATCTCTGGAGTGGTTTAAGAAAAGCCTGGACATGGCACTTAGTGCCATGGTCTAGTTGCCATGGTGGTGTCAGGGCAATGGTTGGACTCGATGATCCCAGAGGGCTCTTCCAACCCGATTGATTCTGTGATTCTGTGAACTCATCTTCCTGTCCATGTTTGTTGTTGGGAGTCCCTTGCTTTGCATCCCTTTCCTCTTCTTCAACTTCTTATGCTTTAAGAGGAAAGATTGCCATAAAACCAGGTAGGAAGGAGTCTGGCAGTGCCGCGTTGTGTGTGAGAGATGGGATCTTTAAAGAATTGCCGAGGGTGTGCCGATGTGGTACATTGAGACGTGTCCCAAGGGTGCTCTCAGGACTGAGTAGGCAACATACACTGGCCTTGGGTGCTGCTACAGGTGACCTTGCAAAGCCTGTGGCACCTCGCATTCACACAGCAGTGGGCAGCACCTGGCCAGATGTGCTGGGACAGGCAGCCATAAGCTTCTGGGAGACACCGATCGTCAGCCCGAGCCCATCATCCAAGCAGGAGTTTTCTCAGCTCGGAGTATGACACATCAACAATTCTCTTCTCTTAAAACAAAATTCAGGCTCCCAAACAGGAGCACATGTGCTTCCAGGTGGCACTCCTGTCTTCAGATGTTCAAATCGAATTTCTTTCTTGTGCTTGAAACAGCGGATGTGCCAAAGGAAAATAAGAAAACCCCCCTTCACTGCCAAGAGTAACGACTTTGAACTCTTGCATTTATGCAATGTTTGTGTTATCCTCCAGAAATACCTGGATTAAAGAATTGATTAGGTTTTAATGAAGTAATCTTTGGATAGTATCTGCTGCCAGACTCTTTTCAAGGTGTGTTGCAAGCAATAATTAAAGATGCAAAGCTTTCATGGGCAGCTACGTTGCCCAGTTTCACCACTGGAAAATTGAGAGATAATAGACTGAAGGGAAGTTCAATAACTATCATGAAAAAAAGCCATAAATGAAGATAATTTATTAGAAATTAGCTTGCTATTTGCATGCCTAGAAGTGCACCAAGAGCAAACCAACTGCATTTACTAATGAGAAAATCTCTTCTCTTGCAGGTTGTTGGTCTTCTCTTGCCCAACCAGACTCTGGCATCCACTGTGTTTTGGCAGGTAACACTGGGCTGAATGGGTGGAGAACGTGATGGAAAGGGAAGGAGCAGTTGAATTTTGTCTAGAGGACAAACTGATGCACGTGGCTATTCTGCACTGGCAATGCTTTAGTTAATGGGAGATAATGTGGCTGAATATAATTAGGGAAAGGTTTGGTAGGTCTGGAAGGGGCTATAAGCAAACTATTGGGTCCGCTTTCCAGCACCCAGCTATTTATGCCATTGCAAGGGAGATGCAAAATAGCCCGGGATCTCAAAGCCAAGGACCTCTGCATTTGATGCACTACAGGGGCTTTGGGGAAAAAAAGTCTGTGTGTATGGAGGTGTTGGTGTTATTTCCCATTGAAATTCTGGGAATTAAGGGTAAGGGAAGGAAGCGTGCACGTGAACGAGTTATATCCATAGTAAACACGCCACTTAAGTATAATTTCAGCACTAACTGAAATGAAAGAACAAGTTATTTTCAGACTTATTTTTAGTTGCAAATGTCTTTGTATTGTCTACAGTGGAAGTGATGGTAGAGAATGATGCAGTTAAGAAATTCAAAGCAGAATGGGATCACAGAATCCCAGAATCCCAGAATCACAGAATGAACCAGGTTGGAAGAGCCCTCTGGGATCATCGAGTCCAACCATTGCCCTGACACCACCATGGCAACTAGACCATGGCACTAAGTGCCATGTCCAGTCTTTTCTTAAACCCCTCCAGAGATGGTGACTCCACCACCTCCCTGGGCAGCCCATTACAATGTCTAATAACCCTTTCTGAGAAGAAATTCTTCCTAATGTCCAACCTGAACCTCCCCTGGCGAAGCTTGAGGCTGTGTCCTCTTTTCCTATTGCTAGTTGCCTGGGAGAAGAGGCCAACTCCCACTTCACTACAACCTCCCTTCAGGATGTGCCTAGTGTGTTAGAAAGACTGCAGAACCCAGAATATATTGGTACATGCTGGTAACTTGTCGTTTGGTGTATTGAGCTGTAAGTTGTGGCCATGTGGCTTTACATGCTGGGAGTGGGATGGTGGCTGGAGTCATCTGGACTCATTCATATTTTTGAAGGCAACTTGCCTCGCCTGTTTTTAGACGTCTATGATGGAAAGAGGTGGCTTTTGGAGAAGTTACTCTTGCATGAGTGAGGAGCAATAGCTGGCTTGGACTGGGTGCCTTGTAATGGCCTACATGAGGAGCTCCTATTCCCACCATCACAGCGTAGCTGGGAGAAGCTTTCAGCTTGAAAAGGATGGAATAATCCTTTTAAAACTAGAAAGAATACTTCAAATACAGAACCAAAATGAGCCCACTTGAGAGGGAGGTCATAGCAGCAAGTCCAGCAACTGAAGCCCGCCTGGGCCAAGCGCCGCTTGACAAGTGGTTCTCAAACTCTTCCTTACACCATTTGTGCTGATGGGCACATGGGTCACCCCTTTGTGAAAAATGCAAGTAGGAGGAGTAACAGCCTAGAGAGGCATCACCTAAAAAGCCCAGGACAGTGTCAGGTGGCCACCTGGGAAGACGATGGAGTCAAGAAATGGGTAGTGAGGAGGTCTTCAACCTAGAGACAACTTAAACTCTAGATAAAGGGCGATATCTGAGCAGTATGTCTACATCTCTCTGAAAAGGAGATTTATCCGGGTAAATAGTGTAGGATTTAGGGACGATGCATATTACTGCATTAAGAAGGACTAAGTCCCATAGGAGCAGGCTGGTACAGTGACGTGGTTGTTGCTGATGCTCAAAATGTACGTCTCAGGTTAGCTCTAGCCTGGCCCTGTGGACCTGCTCAGAGGTGACCTTATTGCAGTCTACAACTGCCTGAAGGGAGGTTGTAGTGGAGTGGGAGTCGGCCTCTTCTCCCAGGCAACTAGCGCTAGGACAAGAGGACACAGCCTCAAGATTTGCCAGGGGAGGTTCAGGTTGGCCATTAGGAAGCATTTCTTCTCAGCAAGGGTCATTAGCCATTGGAAGGGGCTGCCCAGGGAGGTGGTGGAGTCACCATCTCTGGAGGTGTTTAAGAAAAGCCTGGACATGGCACTTAGTGCCCTGGTCTAGTTGCCATGGTGGTGTCAGGGCAATGGTTGGACTCGATGATCCCAGAGGTCTCTTCCAACCTGGTTGATTCTGTGATTCTGTGATGTAGGTGTGAGCTGTGGGCGTCAAAAAAAACCCCACATTTGGAAAATTGAGGCAGATTTCCAGCACATACTGGCAAGATGACTTTGTAATTATTATTATTATTTAAATAAAACAATGAAGCAAGGTTTGCTAGGTCTGAAGTTCCAGGGTAGAGAGCTGGTCAGCAGGAAAAACATGCTCTAGGGCTGTGGACTCAGCAATGACTGATCCCTGTGTTTTAGTGCCTCATTTTGCTCTGTCTCTCCTCACCCCCACTTTTTTCCCTCCCACATCTCAATTCTGGCTGCAGCTGGAGAGGAGTCCGGTTCTGACACTCTCTGAATTGGGAATGTGGTGTTTTGGGGACGGAAAATATAATTTTCTTTAAATTGCCAGCAGCTGCTGTGGATAAAACCCTTGAGGAGCGCGGTGCTCCTCATCCCCAGCTGCTGCCACACTGCAAA
The DNA here is from genome assembly GCF_013368605.1 of Nyctibius grandis. Taxonomy (NCBI): domain Eukaryota; kingdom Metazoa; phylum Chordata; class Aves; order Nyctibiiformes; family Nyctibiidae; genus Nyctibius; species Nyctibius grandis. The sequence continues at coordinate 1,569,401 of NC_090663.1, read as the reverse complement.
TCCTCCTCCAAAAAGTTGTGGACAGAAATACCAGTTTAGTGGCATCTACATCCCTAGGATGGTACATCCGCTCATCTCCCGTTCCTCAGCTGACGCCTCCTATGACCCCCTTGTTTGAGAAACATGAAGCTTAATAAATGCCTGATGAACTGGTTGCTGGGCTGACCGCTAATTCTTACCATAGTATGGATTTGGGGCTGGTGAAAAGAAAGACCAGTAGCACCAAGGTATCACGTGGGCATGCGCGAGCCTTTGAAAAGAGGTGGCAAGTTGTGAGCAGGTCTGGAGGGCCACAGGTTTTCTCGTGGCATTCCCACATTTGTGGATTTTTTTGTTCTTTTCATGAACTTATGTTTATGCCTGTCTCTTCTCGTTTCCTCTTCAGTGGTTGAATCAGAGCCACAACGCGTGCGTCAACTATGCAAACCGCAACGCGACAAAGGTGAGGAGACCCAACATATGCGGCGCGTTATGTCTGTTTTGACACGGAAACATAAGTCTTGTCTCTTCGCTGTTAATAGAAACTCTGGAGTCGGCACTGTGATGAATTTCTAGATTGGCTATTCTCTTGTGTAGGCTTCCATTTCAAACCTCAGCTGTAAATGGCGTGAGGATCTCAAAATTACTCATAGAATGGTTTGGGTTGGAAGGGACCTTAAAGATCATCTAGTTCCAACCCCCATTAAGTACTCAATGCCTTTGAGCTGAACCAGTATATAGTTCTAACTGGTATGAAATGGTTTCATTTGGTGCATAAATGAGCACAAAGCAAAATGGTATCTGGATTTTGCGATAGCAGAAGGCGGCTCCACGATCACAGTGCCGTCTCCTGAGGACTTTATGTGCCCTACCAGCGGTGGTGCCGGGAAGCGGTGGGGCTGCTCCTGCTCTCTTCCATCGCTTTAGCCTTCATTCATCCCATCTCAGGATGTGGGAAGCTCGAGACGAGAAGCTGAGTTGGAAACCATCCAGCTCCTTGCGATAACATTTCAGTGAGGAGAGTTTGGGGTTCATCACTAGTGTGTAAGAATGCTAATTTTGTACCATTTGCTGAATTTCATTCACATACTTCCTTTAAGCTGCTATTATTATAATTTTCTGATGCCAATTAATTTTCCATTCCCTTGAACCTTGCTCACGAGGCTACAATTTCCCTTGCTTTTGCCGCTGCTAGATGACAGACCATGTGTCACAGAACAATATGACAAAATTAAACCTGTCTCTGGTTTAAAACAAATAAAACGAAAACAACACAAATAAACAAAAAAGCTCGGTTGCATTTTAATAACCAGAAGTTTGTTTATTGAAAATATGTTTTGTTTTTCTTTCCAAAGCTTTCTCCGACATCCAAGTTCATCCAGGGCTACTTGGGAGCTGTCATAAGTGCTGTCTCAATAGCAGTGGGTAACGCTTTATATCTATATATTTCCCTACTAAGTAACTGCTCCCTTACAGTAGCACTGCAGGGCTTTTGAGATGGTGGTTTGAGTTGCCAAGCATGTTTATCTTTTAATTGACAGAATTCAGTTGACATAACCAGAAAATATTTTAACCCTGAGGTGTCTCTGTCCGTGCATGCCCAAACTTTTCAAGGGAAGGAGACTTCTACTGCTTATTTGGACAGACTGGAGAGCTGGGCAAAGAGGAACCTAATGAGGTTCAACCAGAATAAGTGCAGAGTCCTGCACATGGGAAGGAGGAATAAAATGCACCAGTGCAGGTTAGGAGGTGATCTGCTAGAGAGCAGCTCCATGGAGAAGGACCTTGGTCGTGGTGGACAACACGTTATCCATGGGACAGCGATGTGCCCTTGGGGCCAAGAAGGCCAATAGTATCCTGGGGTGCATTAAGAAGAGTGTGTCCAGCAGATCGAGGGAGGTCCTCCTCCCTCTCTACTCTACCCTGGTGAGACCTCACCTGGAGTATTGTGTTCAGTTCTGGGCTCCCCAGTTCAAGAGAGACAGAGATCTACTGGAGAGAGTCCAGCGGAGGGCTACGAGGATGATGAAGGGACTGGAACATTTGCCTTAGGAGGAAAGGTTGAGAGACCTGGGGCTTTTCAGTCTGGAGAAGAGAAGACTGAGAGGGGATCTGATTAATGCGTATAAATAGCTGAGGGCTGGGTGTCAAGAGGAAAGGGGCAACCTCTTCTCGCTTGTGCCCTGCAACAGGCCAAGGGGCAATGAATGCAAGCTGGAGCACAGGAAGTTCAACCTCAACATGAGGAAGAACTTCTTTACTGTAAGGGTTACAGAGCCCTGGAACAGGCTCCCCAGAGAGGTTGTGGAGTCTCCTTCTCTGGAGACTTTCAAGCCCCGTCTGGATGCGTTCCTGTGTGACCTGCCCTAGATTGGTCCTGCTCTGGCAGGGGGTTGGACTCGATGATCTCCAGAGGTCCCTTTGAACCCCTCACATTCTATGATTCTGTGATGGTTTCCAGCCCATCCTGCTCCATGGCTTTGCTGCTGGGTTCACTCAGATTCTCCACACGTGCATTAACTCATGGTGAATTAGCCTGGGCCGAGTTAAAAGAGTGACTTGGAGGCTGCAGGGTGGTAGTGTGAGAGATGACACACTGAACAGAGGCAGGCCTTTGGAGATGTCCTCCTGGTGGGTCAGCACCTTGAACTGAAAGAACCACAATCCTCGAAATGATGTCTTTCACCTGTGGACGGCATTCACACTGGAAATGGTGTTCGTGTCATAGCTGAAGTGATCTGTAAGGGAGGAGCTTTTAACTTTGCTAAAGTCGTGGTCTCGTGGGGCAGTCATCAGGCTTTTAATACTCAGGTTCCCCAGAAGCACAAGTCGACATCCTTAGCAGGGTCTGCTAATTCCCAAGGAGGCAGGTACATTTTTCAGGAGCAACTTATGGAAGTTATTTCTTACGTTGCGTTTTCAAATAAGCCTCTGAAACACGTGGTTGTACCTTTTCTGCTGGAACATTAAAAATCCCACAGCAGTCTGTATTTTTCTCCTCTGGCCAAGACTTTTTTCCCTTTTCTCAAGCTGCAGACATCCTTTTCCAGGCATTTTTTCTGCAAACGGACAGTGCCACGGGAAGAGGTCAGCACTCAGACTGTGTTTGTACCCAGGTTCCCCAGTTCACCCATGGGAAAAAGCTGCATGGGCTCGTTTAGATTCTTTTACAAGGTAAAATCATAGAATCACAGCATGGTTTGGGTTGGAAGGGACCTTAAAGCCCATCTAGTTCCAACCCCCCTGCCACGGGCAGGGACACCTTCCACCAGACCAGGTTGCTCCAAGCCCCAGCTTCTGTGGGCAGCCACAGCTTCTGTGGATGTTTGTCTGGAGCAAGCTGCAGATCGTTAGGAGAACTATGGAGGCAGGAGCTCCTGGCTAGGAACTGGCAGTGAGCGGTTGGGCACATCGTGTCCATGGTGGACAGGAGAAAGTCTGCACAAAGCGTATCTCTGTGTTCTCCTGCAGCTGCCAGGCAGCTTTGCACCTGCGAAGGGCGTAGAGCTGGTGAAGTGCCTTGTGGGTTGAAGTGGAAACTGTCCGCTCTATTGGATATGCTTCTGCTTGGTAGTTGGCCACAGTGCTGGTGTGGCTTGCTTGCTGGCTGCCGCACTGCTCCTCTGTGTTACCTGTTATCCCCTCACTGCAGATCTAACCCAGACTGTGCACACAGACCAGCCTTGCCTTGGCGTGAGCTCCCACACTTCCTAACCTCATGAAGATGTGTCCACACCAGCTCCCTGCTTTGGCAGCTGAAGTACACTCTGAGTCCCACCAACCTCAACGCTTCGGTTAGCAGCCGTTCTCCGTCCACTGTGTAGCATGAGAGAGCTTGACTGTCCTCCCTGGTCCTTTGTTCAGAATTTTTTCCACTTTGTGAATTAGTAAAGTGAAGCTTTATGTTCTTGATGTGCTGCTGCTGCTCACGACCTGCCTCCCAACCCCCAGCACAGCACAGGGATAGTGACTGCACAGGGATAGTGACTGGTTCCACGGTGTCGGCATTAATGCTTCTCTCTGTTTTGGCAACAGGGGCAGATAGAGGGCAGGAGACACGGAGGAGTGATGTTGGCAAAGTTTTGTCACCCCGAGAAGCTGACAGGCTTTGGTAAGGAAACCACTTGGGCAGCGAGTGGAGATGTGCGCTTGCAGCCCAGAAAACCAACCGTGTCCTGGGCTGCATCCCCAGCAGCGTGGCCAGCAGGGCGAGGGAGGGCATTCTGCCCCTCTGCTCCGCTCTCGGGAGACCCCCCCTGCAGTGCTGTGTCCAGCTCTGGGGGCACCAACATCAGAAGGACATGGAACTGTTGGAGCGAGTCCAGAGGAGGCCACGAAGATGCTCAGAGGGCTGGAGCCCCTCTGCTGTGGAGACAGGCTGAGAGAGTTGGGGCTGTTCAGCCTGAGGAAGAGAAGGCTCCAGGGGGACCTTCTAGCACCTTCCAGTGCCTGAAGGGGCTACAGGAAAGCTGGAGAGGGGCTTTTGACGAGGGCATGGAGTGACAGGACGAGGGGGAACAGTTTTAAACTGCAAGAGGGGAGATTGAGATGAGATCTGAGGAAGAAATTCTTTGCTGTGAGGGTGGTGAGAGCCTGGCCCAGGTTGCCCAGAGAAGCTGTGGCTGCCCCCTCCCTGGCAGTGTTCAAGGCCAGGTTGGATGGGGCTTGGAGCAACCTGGTCTAGTGGAAGGTGTCCCTGCCCATGGCAGGGGAGCTGGAACTAGATGATCTTTAAGGTCCCTTCCAACCCAAACCGTTCTGTGATTCTATGATTCTGTGAAGTTGGAAGGAGGTCTGCTTCCAAAGCAGAGCATGCTATGGCACTTAGGGTGTGTGACAATGAGGTGAAGTCGCTGTGCACCGATGTCCCCGTGTAGACGAGCCGTTGGGGACACTACGGGGGTGTGTGTTACTGCGTAATAGCTTCTGTCCTGATAATCCTCAGCACCGCGTATTGCGTGCGCAGTTCCCGACACAGAGCAGCCACGAGAAGATCCTGCAGAGCAGGGAGTGGTTTTTATGTTGTAAATATCTGGATTAATAACCAGCATCTCCTTGAGGGTTTGTTGTTTTTTTTTTTGTAATGATGATGACAAATAATATAGGAATAGCCCTGAGGTTCGTTACGTTGGATTTTAAGGCCTCAGCCCTCATTAACTGATCTCTGCTGTCAGTTAGCAACAAATCACCTCCCAGTGTGAGCCTATTAGGACCAGATGACCTGAAAACAAGTGCCACCGCCTCCAGTGGTCTGCTGAGAGCCGGTATTAATTAAAGCGAGCCCCTTCCACGTTGGCAGTTGGCGAGCGACGCGGGGAGAAGGCTCATGAAATGACAGATCAGTTGACTTGTGACTGTGCTTCCCATCGTCTGCACCCTCCGTGTCTTTATTTAACGAGAGGGACAAATAAATTGCTTTCTCACGCGTACGGACAGAGCAGATTTTGGCTTTATGCTTCTTGCAATTAAACTAGAAGTCTGAGCAAATCTTTGCGAATAACCTGATTCTTTTCCTGTTTTAGAGAGGGAGGAGTTGCTGCCAGGGAGAGGCAGTGCTTCTCTCTCAGATCCAGTGCTACATGGGGACTCCTGATTTAAGAAAACACTGGACATGGCACTTAGTGCCATGGTCTAGTTGACAGGGTGGTGTCAGGGCAATGGTTGGACTCAATGATCCCAGAGGGCTCTTCCAACCTGGTTGATTCTGTGATTCTGTGATTTGCAGCCCTTCAGGATGAGTTTTTTGAGGAATCAATATTCTTTTTTTCAATATTTTTCAACATTTCAATGTTTTTTTCCCAATATTCCTTTTTTTTTCCACCTGCTCCCAGCTCAACGCAATACCCAGCGTAGCTTCAGGTGAGGAAAGCTGTGCCAGGACCAGAATTGTCTCTCTTCTCCCATGCAGTACTCAGGTGAAGCAATCACTTGAAGTAAGGCTAGCAAAGACATCAGAAGGGAAAATTTTAAGACTTGGGTGTGAAAAAAATAGGTGAAAAGCCTGAGATAACAGATTTCCTCCATCTCTAACTTCTTACATGACACTTCTGTACTGTATTCGGCCTCTTCTCCCAGGCAACTAGCGATAGGACAAGAGGACACAGCCTCAAGCTTCTCCAGGGGAGGTTCAGGTTGGACATTGGGAAGCATTTCTTCTCAGCAAGGGTCATTAGCCATTGGAAGGGGCTGCCCAGGGAGGTGGTGGAGTCACCATCTCTGGAGGTGTTTAAGAAAAGCCTGGACATGGCACTTAGTGCCATGGTCTAGTTGCCATGGTGGTGTCAGGGCAATGGTTGGACTCGATGATCCCAGAGGGCTCTTCCAACCTGATTGATTCTGTGGTTCTGTGAAAAAGACTTGAGAAAGACCAAGAATATTTTAAATGTTTTCTTTTTTTCCCCCAAATATTCTGGCACCAAGAGCTGCGCTGATCGGAGGGCTTGTAATTATACAGAAACCTTTCCAGCAGGCGCACACATGCACACTCGTGCTCTCTGCTAATTTTGTCACGCTTTTAAAAGGTTAAAAAAGCTATGTAATCAAACCCAATTTTATTAATAGCTGGTTCATACATATTTTATAAGTAGGTTTCTTAGTTTCAGATCCAAAGTCGATTTGCTACTCTATTGCTGATCCTTTTTGCATCTGATTCAGGTCTACGGTACTACAGCCTTAGACTGTCACTTCGGTTTGAGGTCAGAAGTGACTCTTGCGGCTGCAATTAAATGCCTGAGAACTAAACCAGATCCAGACCAGGGTTGTGAGCAGGCGCTCTCTGGTTTCTGTGTTGTCACTGGTGCTGAGACCAGCAGATCGGAGACCGGTGGTGTTAGCCCAGGGTTTGCCTCACCTGGAGCCCGTGGTGGTGAGTCGTTGGGTTTCTCCCTACGCCCTTCTTGAAGCATCTCGCAGCAGTGATGTTATTGCTGTTGGTGTCCACAGTCTTTGGATCAGAGCTTTATACATCAGGTTTTTAATTTCTGTGATCACAGCTTCAGCTTCTGCCAAGACTGACTACAAATCTTGCTCCTTGTGATACTGAAGACCCCATGCAGGCTCTCCAAGGGGTTTCTCCCTTCTGCCAGTGTCATTTGGCCACGTACCTGACATCTCATAAGCGGTGTATTGTCGCTCAGCTTGGTGCCCAGGTCATTACCTCCTTGTCCATCTGTTGTCCCCTCCACGTACCCTGAAGGTGCCACATACATCCGTACTGCTGGCATTGTCCTCCCCTGTTGACAGGATGGGCTCTAATTAGACTGCAACAAGCCTGGCAGGCATACGGAGGGTGTTTTGCATATGTAGGTGTATGTAACTTAACCAGGGAGTGTCTGTCATGACTGCCTTCTTCCCTGTGAGGGTGGTGAGACCCTGGCCCAGGTTGCCCAGAGAAGCTGTGGCTGCCCCCTCCCTGGCAGGGTTCAAGGCCAGGTTGGATGGGGCTTGGAGCAACCTGGTCTGGTGGAAGGTGTCCCTGCCCGTGGCAGTGGGGATGGAACTAGATGATCTTTAAGGTCCCTTCCAACCCAAACCGTTCTGTGATTCTATGATGGCACTGAGCTTCTCCCTTGTGATAGGGCTTCCATTCTCCCCCAATAAAAGGGGAAGCAAAAACACGTGTGTGAGATCAGGCAACTCTTAAGTGGAGGGACGGTGGGGTTTTCCCCAATTAATAAAGGAGCCAGGCTCCCTCCGTCCCCTTTCAAATATACCAGGGTTTGTAACTTCTCAGAAGGTTTTTATTAATTGCAAGTTTGGGATTTATGGTCTTGTCAGTTCAGAGGCAAATAAATATGTTGTTCTCACTTAGCAACCTGAGCTAAATTCTGACAAAAGTAGGTGTTTTGTCTTCTTTTGTATGAAAGATAGAGATGGAATGTCATGTAACCATGACTGCCAGCCAGGCTGTGTATTTTGTTGTGATCTATACACTTAAAATGTACCTGCCCAGGACCTGAACCTTTCCTGTTGGTTTACCTTACTGGGTAACCTTGGGTTAAAAAAAATCAGGCACTTAAATGCCATTAATAACTTTGGTGCTGTCAGCTACTAATGACTCACCTTGGAGTCGCTGCCCGTCGTGGCGTAAGGGAGAGTGTTTAAAGCATCTCTTCACAGGCACACACAGGTCTTTTCATTTTAAAAGTGCCTCCTTGCTTCCTGACCCTAAATCCAGACTCTGGACAAGCCAGTGGAGGGAGGGAACTGGTGCCAGTATGGTTTAGTGACGCTCTGGCTTACTGTATGGTTGCACCTGGTGCTTTCACAAACTGTGGAAGTATATGGAGTTAAACTGGAATATGGGTGAAAACAAACTAGGGTAAAACTAGAAAGAAGCTCTCATGAGACCCCCCCCTGCAGTGCTGCGTCCAGCTCTGGGGCCCCCAACAGAAGAAGGACACGGAGCTGTTGGAGCGAGTCCAGAGGAGGCCACGGAGATGCTCAGAGGGCTGGAGCCCCTCTGCTCTGGAGACAGGCTGAGAGAGCTGGGGCTGTTCAGCCTGGAGAAGAGAAGGCTCCGGGGAGACCTTCTAGCATCTTCCAGTACCTGAAGGGGCTACAGGAAAGCGGGAGAGGGGCTTTTTACAAGGGCATGGAGTGATAGGACGAGGGGGAACAGTTTTAAACTGAAAGAGGGGAGATTGAAATGAGATCTGAGGAAGAAATTCTTTGCTGTGAGGGTGGTGAGACCCTGGCCCAGGTTGCCCAGAGAAGCTGTGGCTGCCCCTTCCCTGGCAGTGTTCAAGGGCAGGTTGGATGGGGCTTGGAGCAACCTGGTCTAGAGGAAGGTGTCCCTGCCCATGGCAGGGGGGTTGGAACTACATGATCTTTAAGGTCCCTTCCAACCCAAACCATCCTGTGATTCTTTGAGCAATATAATTTTTGCAACGTCCCTTTGTCCAGAAGCAGCCTCTGCTTTAATCTGATCTCTCAGACCCACAAGCTGGATTTCCCCTCAAAAAAAAGTTAGCATTTTGCAAAATCAAAACGTGCTTTGTCTTGAAAACATCCATTACAACCCAAGATATTCTCACGACCACATAAGATTTCAGCACAAATATCTCATTTTTCTTTCTCCTAAGGAAGCTGAGAGGTGAAGGCTGTTCAAGCCTAAGACTGTCACTGTAAAATAACATCAGCATTGTGACGGTTGTGTCACAGCTGCTTGGGCAATACCTGCCCTTGCAGCCCCGACTCCCACAGCTCAGCGAACTGTGTCGCTGATACCATTTACAAGGGATACGTTTGCTCTGATACGCAGGGTTAAAAATCTTCTGACACCGGGGAGTGAGAGTAATAAAAAGTTAGATTTATAGAATCACAGAATGGTTTGGGTTGGAAGGGACCTTAAAGACCATCTAGTTCCAACCCCCCTGCCATGGGCAGGGACACCTTCCACCAGACCAGGTTGCTCCAAGCCCCATCCAACCTGACCTTGAACACTGCCAGGGAGGGGGCAGCCACAGCTTCTCTGGGCAACCTGGGCCAGGGTCTGTCCTTTAAAAGAAAGCCAGGTGATGCTTGAGGGTGTCTAACCAAAGCTAGAAGGAGAATCTAAGAACTTTGCGAGTCCAGAGAAGGGCGACGAAGCTGGTGAAGGGTCTGGAGCACAAGTGTGATGAGGAGCGGCTGAGGGACCTGGGGGTGTTTAGCCTGGAGAAAAGGAGGCTGAGGGGAGACCTTCTCGCTGTCTGCAGCTACCTGAAAGGAGGGTGTAGCGAGGTGGGGGGATCGGTCTCTTCTCCCAGGTAATGAGTGAGGGGATGAGAGGAAATGGCCTCAAGTTGTGCCAGGGGAGGTTTAGATTGGAGATCAGGGACAATTTCTTCACGGAAAGGGTTGTCAACCATTGGAACAGGCTGCCCAGGGCAGTGGTGGAGTCCCCATCCCTGGAGGGATTTAAAAGCCGTGTAGATGTGGTGCTGAGGGATGTGGGTTAGTGGTGGGCTTGGCAGTGCTGGGTTAACGGTTGGACTTGATGATCTTAAAGGTCCTTCCCAACCTAAAAACGATTCTATGATTCTATGAACTTCAATTAGATAAATTAGAGTTGGGCTGACTCATTACACTTATAAAATTCATGAGCAATAAAAAAAATATGATCTTGATTTTTTTTTTTTTCCATGTTCAGGAAGGACAGGAGCTTGTTGGACCAAGTTTTCAGTCTTGACTGTGTGCGACTTGGGGCAGGGAGAGCATCCTTGCATGCAGCAGCCCTGCTGCTTCCCCTGCCGTCGGTGCCACCGGCCATGGGTTGTTCCTTCTTCTCCGCTCTCATTGCACACTTCACACACACACGCGGATGCAATTTTTCACTCTCCTCTCTAGGTGGAGGGGCCCCTGTGGATTTATCTAATCCCAGCTCCTTCTTCCTGATAATTGTCTGTGAGCCGTGTGGAGCAGCTGCATTGACAGCCTGCGAATTTGGTGTGATGCCCGTAATCAGTTTGTGAGACGGCGCGGGAGGCCACCCACTGCCCTCAGGACTATCCGCCACTTAGGGCGGTCAAGAAACACTTAGAAGCCAGAAGAAGTCAGTGCAAAGTAGGGCGAGGGATGGGAGGGGATGGAGCGTGGCCGGGTGCCTCCTCAGAGGTGAACCAGTGCGAGGAGCCAGGAGCAGGAGGAAAATCACAGTAGATTGGAGGAGCTGGTGGTAAACTTCTGTTTGCTACTTAAAGTTTTCAAATGAAGTGGAGTGGGAGTCGGCCTCTTCTCCCAGGCAACTAGCGATAGGACAAGAGGACACAGCCTCAAGCTTCGCCAGGGGAGGTTCAGGTGAGACATCAGGAAGCATTTCTTCTCAGCAAGGGTCATTAGCCATTGGAAGGGGCTGCCCAGGGAGGTGGTGGAGTCACCATCTCTGGAGGGGTTTAAGAAAAGCCTGGCCATGGCACTTAGTGCCATGGTCTAGTTGACATGGTGGTGTCAGGGCAATGGTTGGACTCGATGATCCCAGAGGGCTCTTCCAACCTGATTGATTCTGTGATTCTATGATTCTTTCCTTCTGCCCCAGCCCAGCCCCGCAGCACCCAGATGTGCTATTGCCTCCGTACAGGATCCAGATGCACGGAAAACGCGATGTTGAAACAACAACCTCTTGTCTTGGGCATGGGCCCCTGCCGTCGTCTTTTCTCCATCATTTGCCAAACCAAGTCTGTCTCATTGCCAGCATTAATCCCCTCTTTTCCTGCTCAGATCTCTCCTGCAATCTTGCTTGTTTCTCAAGACTACACCGTTTTCTTCCATTGAAGCATCTAGCTGTGGGGCTACTGGTGTCATCCCTTCTGCAGAAATCTTGGGTGTGACTCAAGTTTCCTCCTTTCCTCACTCTTGCTCCTCTCTAACTTCCTTCTCCACTCAGATTGTTACTGCTTTCCCTTCCCTTATACTCCTCCATTCTGTTCTCCTTGACTTGGTAAAGCTCCAGTTGGTAAATAGCCCAGTTTTCCATCTCTCTGCCTCCATCTCCACCTCTCAACCCTAATGAATGATTTTTTTTTCCTTCCATCTCCTAATGCTCTTTTCAGTTCGGCTGTACGGGACTCATCAGATCCAATTAGTGTTCTAATTCAGCAGTCGGGTGGTTTGAGGGCTGAAGGATAAGCTTTGGAGCCAGTCCCTCTTTCCAAGCTGACTTTTTAGGTCACTTGGAACAGCCAGCTCCAACTGCAGTGGTGAGGGTTGCCCCAATGCTTCTGGAACCTGGGAAAATTGAATCCCTTAAATCAGTGGAGATCTCACCAACGCAGTTAAAGAAGTCTAGAGAGCTGCTCAGCGACATTTAGATGGTGTTATCTACCAATCGGTGTCCACCTTGCTCACTGGATTCCTGATATTCCTTTATTTTATAAAAATTCTCTCTCAAAATTGAGTAAAATAGTATTTACTGCTCTAGAACTAGTTTAAGAGGTGTAGGGTTAGACCTTTATCAAATGGCTCAGTCGTGGCCAACTTCAGGCATTTAAAAGCCATCTCAGACTTCAAAAATCTTAATAGTCATAAAGGAAAAAAAAAATAAAGCAGGGATTTTTTGAAAAATTCTTGTGCTTTTAAAATTCATGTCTTTGTGGACTCAAGGTCAGAACTTTTTGAGACAAGACAGAAAAGAAAAGGAAACAAATCTTGGTTTATTATTACACAGTCACTCTGTGACAGTGCCTGATGGTACGGCTTCAAGTACGGCAACACCGCAAACTCTGTCCTTCTGCTGGAGTGATGTCGTTGATGCTGAAAACAAAACCAGTAGCAAAATAAATAGCAGGAATTCTTGGCACTTGAAGGAGAGGGAGGGAGGAAGGGCAGAGTGCTGCCGGAGGCGTAGTAGAGCCCTGAGTAAGGTTACTCTCCCGTTGACAGCGTTCGGGCCTGGTTTCGTGTTGGGGGATGTTGGCAGTGGTCGTGGTGGGATGTATCCCCTGTGTCCAGCTTCCCCTGGCTTGTCGGGATGCTCTGTCAGCCACATCAAGGAAGTGCTTTGGAGAAAGAAACCTCAAAAAAAAAAAGGCAATTTGAAAAAGCTGGGTTTATCCCCTAATCTGGGTCACAATGCAGGACTATCCCAAACCAGTCCTGCACTGAAACCAGGACTACAAATCCATGCCCAGATCTCCCAGCTGCAAGGAGGAGCACTTGTCTCGCCTGAGTTGAGACCACCAGCATAGATGTCCTCCTCTGAGCTGCATCCCTGGCCTCCTTTGGTAGTCAGCAGGGATGAATGGGCACTGTTGGGGATGTTTCACATGAGCACCCATAAATGTCTGTCTTG